>NC_091814.1:3447500-4072500 GCF_041296235.1 Equus asinus | reverse complement strand
TCTCCATGACCTCCCCCTATACTTGAGTAGATCACAGTGGTCTCCACTCAGTGATTGTCCCTCTATTATTGTATCTTCACAATGACTTCTTTCTTATCCCTTTAATCAGCGTCTATTCTATCTCTTCAAGTTTCAGTGCCTGGTTTCTGTTTTTAAATTCTCTTCTGGGTATCTCTCCCTTGAGTATCAGTAGCCTAAGACAATCCTCGGACTATCAACATGAGGCCATCTTGGGTGACATGTTCACTGTGATGTCCTAAACACCCTCAAACTTCTCAGTTGTCCTGGCATCTTACATGCACACAGCATTTCAGAGCGATCTCATACCAGTCTGACTACTCATGCTTTCCAGCTAGAATAGTTTTCCATTTCCTAGATTTCTTGTCGGTTTCTAACTTTATCCTTGAACTTTTAAACGTCTAGTACATTCTCTCTAGACACTAGTTTCTTTACTTTAAGTGTATCCTGGGTTTTAGCTGTTACATTTTGTAGATATGGCCAAATGTGTAGACTTTCCCCAGAGAAAGTCCTGGAGTCCCTCCCAAGTTGAAGTTGCCCAGCCAATCCTCTGATGTGCAATGATCATGTCATCTCGTGCAGTCCGACAATTCCACCTATGCAGGTCACATCACTTCCTTCATTTTGTATTTAGAGAAGTGTACCAGATGTGTCATAGACTGCAATATTTTCATGTTTATTTCCTTGTGCGTATCTATAAGGTATGCTCACAATTTCCATTTATTTTTGATCTCTGTCTGCACCATACCATGAAATCTATCTTTCCTAATGTTACTAATCTGATCAGCACCCATCATTGACTCCATGAATCCCAGGTCGTCCACTAGGAACGTGGACACTTACACACCAGAACACATGGCTGGACCTGAATTTTACTTTTGTGCCAATCTTTTGCCTGAACTTGGGAAGAAGCTGCCCTGCTGTGATTATTCGTGAAGGTAATTAGTAGTAACCTCACTCATGGTAACATTTTCCCTTGCTTCATGAGCTTAGCACGGAACACGTTCTCTTCGTTGTATTCCTCTTAATCTATTTGCTATGGTCTACCTTTGCGTATCATCATTAAGCATTTGGAAGAGATTCACAATCCTTGGAAGTTCATCTTCTCTAACGTCTTTCAGCCTCAAACGCTTCATGGTGCAAATCTGCATGCCTTTTTGGAAGAGTATTGATTATGCGTTTTGAAAACATATGTGAGGAAGTTGGCTGAAAATCGAAACATTACACTTATATTTAAAGAAAAATAAACATGCCATAGCTGAGGATGTGAATCAAACAACTAACAATCCCTACAGAATTAAAGTAAAGCAGTCCTTAGACGTAATCTACTCTAACGATCAAGTTCGAGCCTACCCAAATTCAGAAAAGAGACATGAAATTATCTTACCTGGAGAGAAGAATTCATCAGGTTTGTCTAATTTGTCTCAGAAACATTATGTCCATAAGTTGGTTGGCTGGACAACCTAGCATTTGGAGTTTCTGATCTCAGAATGTCAAACCAACCGAGATGACGATGTGTTCTCAGTGCTCAGTTGGATCTAGGCCAGGGTAGCAAAGTTTCCTTCTAGTGAACAATGGGAATTCAAAGACAATACATAACAATCACAAAAGCACTCATGCATCGGCCTACAGAACATATGGTGATTAAAGAAATACAAAATTAATAACTTGGAATGAAGGAGAATGGACTGATAAGCATACCTATGAGAGAGAGCTGAGAAAGAAAAAGACGATTGATGTGGATTAAGGATTGAAAATAGTCTTCTTGTCAGAGTTGTTGTTATTTGCATAGCATGCAGGCATTCAGCGTGGGTTTTCTAGTCATATAAGTTCACGTTGTCTGTTAAATTTGTCAACAAAATAATAGCTTTAAATGATGACCAGTTTTGTCTAATGCCTCATGAGGTTTCTGTAGGTAATCTGAACATAATAGTTGGAAACAAATGGTTTATATACATAAAACTCATAAAAATGAGTACAATAACTTTCATGATCAGTATACTTGTTGAAAAAAAACAGCATCAAAATTCTTTTTGTTAACAATCTTGAGTTATGCCAAGTTAAGCTAAATGATAAAAATCTGAATTTCTGGGTTGTTTTTGGATTGGATGTAACACTGAAACATTATTAATAAACATATCTAAGTTATCTACTTTTGGCTTCTTATTGAAGAGGCTAAAAGCATTTAGGTGTATAAAAAGTATGCCTTGTGTTTTATTGTAAAGTGGCGTGTTTCTAAAGTTATGAAGTGTTTAGAATGCTGATATAAAAGTCGATTCATAACTGTTTGCCTTTTTAGTGTTTACTACGTCTGTTAAGGGTTAAAAGTTCTAATTAACCTATGGAATTAAAGCTACTGGAAATTACTAAGGAAAAGAGCTCATATTCAAGGAAGTTAAAGTCTACGCTTTCAGTAAAAACGGTATAAAGAATGGAAATATTTTTGTTTGATGGGTTAAGAAAGATAAATGCATCCTAATGTACTAGAAAGGAAAAAAGAAAGAGTTTGGGACAAAATCTGAAACCAAAAAAGAAAGTTTTAGAAGGTTTGTGAAGGAGAAATTCTGAAAGGAGTTTTATGCCTGGTCACGTAGACTAAAGTAAGTTCAATTAAGTGAATGAGTTTGAATGTTAAAAATAAGTAGGTGCAGAAATTCAAATTTGGTTTTCTATAAAAGGATAAATTTTCTTGAACCTTTGATCTGCTCTTGATAAGGAGGTAATGAAAGCTGTTCCTTTGAGTAAGTCTACCCAAGAGACAAATCTGTTTTGTGAAAATAATGACTGAGGTCAGTCTTAATATTTTTGACTCTTTCTGTTATCACTTTGAATAGATACCTGAACATTGTTTCACAGTGAGTATTGTTTCCTATTTGAAGAAGCATTTTAAAAACTATTGATATGTTTTAACAAGCTTCTCCCTCAAAAATAATCAAATCCTGAATGAAGGCTATCTTTTCACATGGCAGACAGAAGAATGATTACTCTGAGGATTTTCAGAGGGCCCCTGAGACTTCTCAAAGAAATTTGCTCTCTCTTCCTATAAGGAAGAAAATACTAAACTAATTAGGCTTATTTGGTCTATTAAATTACATGGGAAACATTGGGAAATAAGTGATGATAGATCTTCTTAGGTGGTATTAGATGGGTAAATGTTATTAATATAGATGTCTTAAAATTATATAGCATTCCTAAAATTCTGATCTGTGATGGTTATCAGTCATAAGTCCAATTATTATCTGGAAGTGTTATATGTCACAGGAGTAGCCAAGTTTCTTTGCCAATTGCCCTTTTGATTCCTTTGCAAATTTGCAGTTAGTTCTTGTTTTACTCTGCTGCTTTTTTCTTGAGCAAATATGATTCATCTTCCGAGAAATTTCTGGAAAGGATTCTGACACAGAGGATCTAATCTACAGATTTCTGATAAACTTTCAAAGTGTAAAACTCAATGAGTAAGAAACTGCAGAATTCTAACAGAAACTAAGCTCCTCGATCTTCTGACAGAAGATTCAGCTCAAGACTTGATTATACAGGACTGTGTGAACTGATGAGGATGATTATAATTTTTTAGGACTTCTGTTTGAAATATTGTTGAGTTTTGATGTGTTGTTTTGTTTTCTCATAATGAGGGAAATCTTTTTCTCTTTTCTCTTATGCTATGACTTACAGCAATTTGGTGAAATTATACCTTTATGAGCAAAACTGAAACTTTTATCTTTTTCTCCCTAACTTATCACTCCGGAATTGGGAAACACTTTGTGACTGAGTATAGTTATTTGGTGGCAATATTTGTATAAGTTCCATAAGAATCTGTTCTCCTTATAAGAGGACACATTGGTTATACTACCAAGGCTTTGAATGGAATGTCATATTTGAAACATACAGGGTCAGATATGACAAGACAGCATTTCCGGAACAGAGATTGCACTTTCTGGAATACAGCCACTTGGAAACATGGGCCTGGTACCTTGTTTATAGAGATTCTGGCAATCTCACCCGGTAAGTAAGGAAGCTTGTTTATCTGCCAGGTGTAAGGAACCTCCGAATATTTTGGTGGAACTCAAGGAGAACTCCACTCAAATCTGTAAGTACTGCAGGCAAAATCTGATGACAAGTCCTTGGCTTGGCTTTTCTGGCCTCGAGAGGCCTTCACAGTTCAATCTGAGATTCGTCAGAAAAAAATTCTAGCAAAGCAGATTTTAAAAAGCCTGTATGAGCAATTACTATTCTTGCTGCTGATATGTAAATAATTGGAGAAAGTTGTCTTGAAACTGCACTTTATTTGAAAACCAGTTAATCCTAATTTGGCTATCTTTTGTAAAAATGAGGGTGATTTAAGAGACAAAAATTATGTTTCTGTAGAAGCTATAATAGGCATTCCTGGATACTAGATTCTAGCTGTTTTCTTTGGCAAGATTCATCTATTACTAATCGTAATGTCTATTTGTTGCCATCTATGTCTGACACCTGGGAGTTCCCTGGACATCATCAAACATTTTCCTTCAATACTACTGCCCAAATACTAACTAGATTTGCCTTGTCATAGGTGGATCCTAAACAACAAGTTCCAAATGTAAAGTCCCCAACTTATCGATACGCATAGGATGGACAATATCAAATTTGGGATGAATATATTTGGTTCACGCCTACTCGTGGTCAACTCAGTCAAAGGTCACTCTCTGTTGGGAACAAACCAATCACGCTTGTGATACATCGCCTATTAACACCTGACCGATGGGAAAAATTCGCTGTTATATGTGTTCTCATATCATAGGCTTAAAAAAATACTGATTGGTTTGGGAATGACTGGGATAGATGGCCCCGCACACATTGGTTAGCCCCTAATTGTGCTCAGTGGCTATGTGGCTCCAATTTACAGCCTTGGCTGCCACCTGGATGGATTGGATGATGCACCCTAGGCTTTGTCTGGATGCAAGGTACAATGAGATCTACTATATCTCCTCCTGCTAACCTACCCAACTTGCAGCAACACTGAACCAGCTGTGTCTTCCACTGCTGGGACCATCTTTCCTCAATTTTCCTTCCCTCATTAGGAATCCAAAATGTCGTCTTGCACATGGAAGTCCTAAACAAATTTATTATGAAGGCATTGCATGACACTCAATATAGCACTTCACTGCTCAATTTAGAAGTATCCCAAATGTGAAAGGCAGTCCTCCAAATCCAAACGTCACTGGATGTCTTGACAGCAGCACAAGAGCAGCACTGTGCCATTATAAAAACTGAATGTTGTGTCCATATTCTTGACTACCATCAAAATATTTCTGGCTTCCTATCCCCACCACCAAATTAAATCCATGTCTTATCAACCCTAACTCTAAACGATTCGTTGAACTCCTAGTCCGGATCAGTTTTCTGTACTACTTCAAAACCTTATTCATTGGGTTAAACATACTGCTTGTATTTCTTATGATAATTTATCTGTTTCGTTGTTTGTCTTCCGCATGTCAAAAATGTTTCACCTCGTGGACCACCTCTCATCAAATGATTCTCTTGTCTCCAGAGGCTCTGTATACCTTGTCAGCCTTGAACACCATGGGTGAACCCTTATGGTCCACTGAACTTCCTACCTGTGCCTATGGTCCCATTTAGGGACAGCTCTATGACCTTGTACAGCCAGAAGTAGTCACAGAAGACAGACCATTGTCCATATCCCCAAAGATTTCCGGTCCAAATGGGTTCAGGGGGGGTTTATGATGTGGATTAAGCCAGCCACAGCTAGAGAAACCCAAGGTGACCTGGCCTACATGCCAAACTATGTGATCAGGTGGATTTCTTTATGGTATGAATTAGGGGTGAGAAGCCAGGGAGAGAAGCCCAGGGCATCATCACGTACATGCTGATCTATATTGCCAGATTTGTATCTAAAGTTATATGACTGCACAATAACCAGACACATTGTGCACTGAAATAATTTAAAGATATTTTACATCATCATTTCTTTTTCCAGTAAAAGTAAGTCATGTACCCATGCCTTATAAAATTCGCCGTAACCCTTAACTCAGGGCAACAGCAGGAGCTCTGACTGCCCATGGGTCCTGTCCCCATGGTATCCCATACTATTCTCTAAATAAAAGAGCACCAATGCCAGACCTTTAGATTCCAAGAAATCTTTCATTCTAGTCTTCAGCACGCCGAACCCCTATCAACGATTATACCATGGAAAAGAAAAAACGGTTCAAGAAAATGGAAGGCACACAGAAATCCCACCGGAATAATGCACAATGAAAGACGTCAATTTTGGACATACTCTGAAGGTTCTAAAATCAGAGAAAGTCACAACTCCAAAAACTGCATTGAAGGTCAAACCTAGGTTAACTGGGAAGGGTGAGTTACAAGACTGCTAAAATCAGGCTGTGAAAACCTGTGTCGATGAAGTTTGCTGGAATAGCAGAGACACAATTCTGACAAATCCTCTGACATCACAGTGGAGAAGAAAAACAAACTGGGCTCATCTACACAGCGCCAGAGTTGGGCTCAAGTAGCAAATACAAGTCACATTCCACTCAACTGCAGTTTGACAATGAAACATGAAAGGTGCCACCAGTGGCCCAGTGGTGAAGTCGGCATGTTCTGGGTCGGCAGCCTGGGGCCGGACACGTGGTATCCTGGGTGTGAACCTCCTCACTGCTGGTCCAGCCGTTTTCCAGCAGGCGTCTGAGGTAGTGTTGAGGCAGCTGGGAAGTGATGTCAGACAGCATCACTCTTCCTCAGAAAATACAGCAGCATCGCCTGCAGATGTGAGCACACACATAAACATATGCCAAAACAAAATCAATGAACAGTTGCAAAGAACAGAAAAACTGAACCTCAAAAAAAAAATGCCAGTAAGAACAAAAAGATTTCTAGTAATAAGCTTAGCCAAACAGCTGCAAGCTATGGAAACTGAAAGCTAGCTAAGCTTTGTGGAAAGAAATTCCCGAAGACACAAGCAAACGGAAGGGTATTCCGTGCTCTAGGAATGTAAGAAGTAAAACACTTGATACTTCCGTAATGGATAAAGCAATCTCTGGATTCCATATATCCCAGTAAAAGTTGCAGCAATCTTTCCCACAGAAATAGAAGAGAGAATCCTAAAGTCTCCATCCAGTGAAAAGGGACGCTGAATACCCAAAGGAATCCTGAGGGAAACAAGCAAAGCAGGAGGTATCACACTTTGTGATTACAACATGTAGGACGAAGTGCTAGGTACCGAAACGGCACAGTTTGGTCTCAAAAACAGGCAAACAGACCAATGGAACAGAATCCAGAGCCCAGAGTTCAACTCACACATATATGGTCAGCACATTTGCAACGAGGAAGGCAAGAGGAGACAGTGGAGAAAGGAGAGACTAACAGAAACAGTGCTGGGAAGACTGCAGAGCCACATGTAACACAATGAGAGTAGACCATGATGTTACACCAGGCACACACACCATCTTGAAATGGATTAAAGCCTTCAACGGAAGTCTTGAAACCGTGAAACTTCTTGGAGGAAACGCAGGCAGCCTGCTCTTTACCATCTGGCTTAGCCGCCTATTTGGAAGAAGCATATGTGACTGGGCAAGGGCAACAAAGGAAACAAGAAACAAACGGGATTCCATCCAATGCAGAACCTACTGTCCAGCCAAGGAAACCATCTACTCAATGCAAAGACAGCACAATAACAGGGAGAGGATGTTTCAAACCACACATCGGAGAATGGCTGAATAGCCAAAACATCCAATGGCCACACACGTCTCCACAAGAGAAAAAACAACAAGCCCATTAAAACCTGGGCAAAAGATGGAAACAGAAATTTACCCCAAGAAGATAGAAGGTTGGGAAATAGCTATATAAATACATGTTCATCATTGTTAAGTCTAAGGCCAATGCAAATCCAAATGGCAATGAGATAACAGCACATGTGTTCAGAATGGCTACAAGGAACAAGAGAGGAAACAACAAGTGTTGGAGAGGAGGTGGAGAGAAGGGAAGAGTCCTGCAGAGCTTGTGGGAGTGTAAACCAGTGCAGGCACTACGTAAAGCCATGTGACATTACCTCAAAAATTTCAGAATCCATCTACCATATGATCCAGCTATTCCTCTCCGGCGTGTTTATCCAAAGACCTTGGAATCACTAAGGCATGGAGATCCCTGCACTGCTTTGTTCACCACAGCCTTACTCCCGATATCCAAGACTTGGAATCCTCCCTGGTGCCCATCAAGGGCTCTTGGAGAAGGATGATGGGCTATATCCACACAATGGCATAGCACTCAGCTGTAAGAAAGTGTGCAGTCCAGCAATTTGTGACAACAGAATGACTACTGAGTGTATGAAGGTAACTGAAACAATCCCCAGGGAGAAAGTCAAATACCATAGGATCTCACTTACATGGAGAAGGTTAAAACAAGGGGCAACAAACAGGTAGCATGTGACAGAGGATTGGTTGTTCCCAGAAGTAACAGGTGGCAGGGGACGGAGGGAGAAACAGTTGATTAGGCACAAGTGTGTGGTGTGGGCCTGTAATTAAGCTTAGAGTGGTCAAGATGACGTAGCATACACAGAAGTCTAAATCTATGAGGATGTAAATCTGAAAGTTATAGGATGTTATAATGCAGGGTTCCGGAAACCAGTTCACATAAAATCAAAACTCCATAAAGGCAAGCAGGTTTATGGCATAAAGATTGCAGGCTGAAAGAGTTTAGAGAAGATGGGCTTCCATGGATTGATAATCACCTTCAAATGCTTAATGATGCTACAGAAAGGTAGACCATTGCAAAGAGATGAAGAGGAATACTACCAAGAGAACACGTTCCATGCTAAGCTCATGAGAGAATGGAAAATGTAGCTGTCTATGATGTTACTACTAATAACCTTTACGAATAATCAAAGCAGGCCAACATCTTCCAAAGTTCAGTACAAAGGTTGGTTCAAAAGTCCTATTCAGGGTCGGCCCAGTGGTGTAGCGGGTACGTGGGCATGTTCTGCTTGAGCGGCCTGGGCTTTGCTGGCCAGCATCATGGGTCCGGATCAGATTAGGAGCGTTTGGAAATATAGATTTCAAGGTATAATGCAGACAGAGATCATGAAGATGTAGAAATTGTGAGGATACCTTATGAATACACACCAGAAAAAGAACCATGAGAATATCACCATCTATGAATGCATCAGGTACACTTCCCCACATGATGAAGGAAGTAAAACATGTGACCAGCCAAGGTGGAATTGCCAGAGTGCTATGAGATGACACGATCATTGTGCATCAGAGGATTGCTGGGAACATAAAGTAGACAGGGACTCCAGGACTTTCTCTGGGGAAAGTCCACACATTTGGCCACATCCACAAATGATAAGAGATAAATCCCAGGACGATCTTAAAGGAAAGAAACCAGTGTCTAGAAGGAATGTAGTAGACCTTTCAAGGTTCGAGGATAAAGTTAGAAACCGACAAGTCCAGAAAAAGTAAAACTGTCCTACCTGGAAAGGGAGAGTAGTCAGACTGGTATGAGATCGTTCTGAGACACTGTGTGCATGGAGTTTGTCAGGACAACTTAGAATTCTGAGGGTGTTTATGACATCATGGTGACCATGTCAACCAAGTCGGCTGAGGTTTCCAGCCCGAGGATAGGCCTAGGACAGTATATTCAAGTGACAGTTACCCAGAAACAGCTTTTCCAAACACAATCCTGGCACAGAATCTTGAAGAGATCAAAGAGACGCTGATTCAAGAGTTGAGAAAGGAATCATTGGGAAGAAGCGATACTAGAGGGGCAAGCACTGAGAGGAGAACAGTGTCATCTACTCAAGTAGATGGGGAGACTGTGCTGATTCAAGCTTGAAACTTGTTTAGAAAAAAGAGGCCGGACCTGGGGCTTATCAGACCTACGTTGTCCTTCTGCCTTATTCATAATCCAAAGTCAAGAATGATCACTTGAGGACATTGAAGAGAAGAATCCAGACCTCCTTTTCTAGGCCCCTAGCATCTTGAAGACAAGTCTCTCTTTCCATAGCTCTGGCTTCACAGGGGTCCACTGGGTACATGCCAATGTGTCTCAAGAGATCTCATTGAAGCCTGGAAGGAATGGATCTCTGCCATGGTTGGCTATGTTTCTTGCTTTGGAAAGGCTCTAGATGTGTGCTAAAAAGCACCCTTTTCCAGAGGGCTTCGTTCCTTGGTGATGGCTGCCCTCCCAGGCTAGAGTGCTCAGTTGGGATCAATGAGATTCTCTCCCCCATCTCTTATCTTAGAAGGAGTATTGATTATGTGTTTCGAACTACATGTAAGGAGGTTGGCTGAAAAGTAGAAAATTTCCATTATATTTAAAGAAAAATAAACATGCCACAGCTGAGGATGTAAATCAAACAAATAAAAAAAACCCTGTAGAAATAAAGTAAGAAACAATCTACAAGTAATCTAGTGGAGCGTTCAGGGATGAGGGGTGAAGTACGAAACCACCCAAATCCAGAAAAGGGATGGAAGGATCTCTCTCCTGGAGAGAGGAATTCATCAGATTCATCTAATTTGTCTCGAAACCCTTGGGTCCTTGAAGGTGGTTGCCAGGACAACATGGAGTTTCTCATCTCACAATGTCAAACGAACCAAGATGACCACATGTACTCAGTGCTCAGTTGCACCTAGGCTAGCATAGCAAAGATTACTTCAAGTTACCAATAGAAATTCAAAGATAACACCCAACAATCACAAAAGCACTCACACACCAGCCTACAGAACATACAGTGATTAAAGAAATACAAAATTCCTAACTTGGAACGAAGGAGAATGCAATCATAAGCATGTCAAAGGGAGATAGCTCAGAAAGACCATGACAATTAGACTATGGAAAAGAAAACATGGTCCCAGAAAATGGAAGGCCAACAGAAATCACACCTCAATAATCCACAGTGAAAGACGTCAGTCTTTAGACAGACTCTGCTTGAATGTTGGAAAGTCTGAGAAAGTGACAACCCCAAAACCTGCAGTGAAGGTCAAACCTGGGCTAACTGGGAAGGGTGAGTTCTCAGACTGCTCCAAACGGGCTCTGAAACCATGTGTCCATGAAGCTTGCCGGGACAGCAGAGACAAAATTCTGACAAATCCTCTGACATCACAGTGCACCGGAAAAACAACCTGGCCTAGTCAACACAGGGCCAGAGTTGGGCTCAAGTGGCATATTCAAGTCACATTCCACTCAACTTCAGGTTGGCAATGGAACATGTAAAGGGCTGGCCAGTGTTGCAGGGGTGAAGTCCACGTGTTCTTGGTCGGCCGGCCGCGGTCGGGAGCGTGGAATCCTGGGGTGATCCTCCTCATGGTTGTTACAGCCATCTGGGGCAGGCGTCTGAGGTAGTGTAGAGGCAGTTGGGAAACGACGTTAGGCAGTGCCACTCATCCTCAGCAAGTACAGCAGCATTGTCAGCAGATGTGAGCATAGCAATAAACGTTTGCCAAAACAGAACCAATTAAAAGGTGCAAAGAATAGAAATAATGAACCTCAAAAAGGGAAGCATGCCAGTAGGAGAAATAAGATATCTAAGACTATGCTTCACCAAACAGATGCAAGCTATGTAAACCAAAACCTGGCAAAGCTTTGCGGAAAGAAACTCCAGAAGACCTAAGGAAACGGAAGGCTATTTCATGCTCTTCGAATGGAAGAACTAATACACTTGAAACGTCCATACCCCATAAAGCAATCTGTGGATTCCATGCAATCCCAGTCCAAGTTGCAGCAATCTTTCTCACAGAAATAGAGAGAGGATAGTAAAGCCTCTATCCAGCAGCAAAGGAATCTGAATACCCAAAGGAATCCTGAGGAAAACGAACAAAGCATGACATATCACACTGTCTGATTTCTTCATGTAGGACGGAGCGCAACGAACCGAAATGGCAGAGTCTGGGTCCACAAACAGGCACACAGACACATGGAACAGAATCGAGAGCCCAGAGGTCAACTTACGTACATATGGACAACCCGTTTTCGACAAGGGAACCAAGAGGAGACAGCGGAGAAAGGAGAGTCTCGACAAGCAACGGTGCATGGAAGAATGCACAGCCACATGTAACACAATGAGAGTAGACCATGATGTTACACCAGGCACACAGACCACCTCGAAATGGATTAAAGCCTTGAATGGAAGACTTGAAACCGTGCAACTTCTAGGAGACAACCCAGGCAGCTTGCTCTTTGCCATCTGGCTTAGCCACCTATTTGGAAGAAGCATGTTTGACTAGTCAAGGGCAACAAAGGAAACAAGAAACAAACGGGACTTCATACACTGCAGAAGCTTCTGCCCAGACAAGGAAACCATCAACTCAGTGCAATGTCAGCACAACAACTGGGAGAGGATGTTTTCAAAACACACATCAGAGAAGGGGTTAAGAGCCAAAAGATCCAATGACCTCATACGTCTCCAAAAGAGAAAACACAACAAGCCCACTAAAACCTGGCAGAAGATGCAAACAGAGATTTCTCCCCAGAAGATAGAAAGATGGCCAATAGGCTGTATGAAAACATGTTCCTCATCAGGAAGTCCCATGCCAGTGCAAATCCAAACTTCAATGAGATAGCAGCTTACTGTGGTCACAATGGCCCTAAGTAACAAGCCAGGAAACAAGTGTCTGAGAGGAGGTGGAGAGAAGTGAAGCCTCCAGCACTGCTGGTGGTAGTGTAAACCGATGCTGCCACTCCACAAAGCAGTGTGGACTTGCCTCAGAAATTTAAGATTCCATCTACCATATGATCCAGCTCTTCCTCGGTGGTGTATTTATCCAAAGAACTTGGAAACACCAATGCATAGAGATCCCTGCACCGCTGTGTTCACCACAGCCTTGCTCCTGATATCCAAGACTTGGAAGCTGCCCTGGTGCCCATCAAGGGACTAATGGAGAAGGAAGTTGGGCTATAGCGACACAAGGGCATACTGCTCAGCTATAAGTAAGGATGTAATCCAGCCCTTTGTGACCTCCAGAATGGCTCCTGAGGGTCTTATGGGAAGTGAAACCAGTCACAGGGAGAAAGTCAAATCCCATAGGTTCTCACTTACAAGGAGCACAGAAAAACATGGGCTAATGTACAGGTACCATGGGACAGTGGATTGGTGGTTCCCAAGGGGACTGGGGGGCGGAGGAAGGGTGAAAGAGAAGATTAGCCACAAGCATGTGGTTCAGGCCTGTAATGAGGCTTCCAGAGGGGAGGATGATATAACCTACACAGAAGTCTAAATCTCTGTGAGTGGAAATCTGAAAGCTACAGGATGTTATAACGCAGGGTTACAACAATAAACTAACATAAAATCCAAAGTCCAGAAAGGCGTGCGGACTTACGGCATAAAGCTTTGGAGTCTGAAAGAGATGAGAGAAGATGAACTTCCAAGTATTGACAATCACCTCCAAATGCTTAATAGTGCTACAGAAAGGTAGACCATTGCAACGAGATGATGAGGAATACTACCAAGAGAACATGTTCCGTGCTAATCTCACGCACCAACGGAAAATGTTCCCGTCCATGATGTTGCTAGTAATTCCATTTACCCATAATCAAAGGAGGATAACATCTTCCCAAGTTCAGGCCAATGATTGGCCCAAAAGTCCAATTCAGGGCCGGCCCTGTGGTGTAGGGGGTAAGTGCCCACGTTCTGCTTGGGCGGCCCGGGCTTCACTGGTTCGCATCAGGGGTGAGGATCAGATTAGTAGCAATCGGAAATGTAGATTTCATGGTGTGGTGCGGACAGAGACCACAAAGATGTAGAAATTGTGAGGATGTGTTAGCAATATGCACCAGAAAAAGAAACATGAGTGTACTACAATGTGTGAACGCAGCTGGTACACTTGCCAAATGAAGAAGGAAGGAAAACTTGTAACCTGCCAAGGTGGACTTGTGAGACTGCTATGAGATGAAACGATCATTGCGCATCAGAGGATGGCCTGGGCAACCTCAACTTGGGAAGTACTCCAGGACTTTTTATGCGGAAGGTGCACCCATTTGGTCATAGCCACAAATTATGAGAGATGACCTAGGATAATCTTAAGAAACCGGTGTCTAGAGAGAATGTAGTACACCTTTCAAAGTTGGAGGATAAAGTTGGAAACCGACAAGAAATCCAGAAAAAGGAAAACTATCCTGCCTGGAAAAGGTGCGTGGTCAGACTTGTATGAGATGGCTCTGAAACATGGTGTGCAGGGAGGTTGTCAGGACAACTTGTAACTTTGAGGGTATTTATGATATCACGGTGAACATGTCACCCAAGATCGCTGCATATTTCCAGTCGGAGCGTTGGACTAGGCTAGGATATTCAAGTGAGAGATACCCAGAGACAGCTGCTACAAACAGAAACCGGGCACAGAATCTTGAAGAGATCAAAGAGACTATGATCCAAGGGATAAGAAAGGAATCATTGGGAAGAACCGATAATAGAGGGACAAGCAACAAGAGGAGAACATTCTCATCTAGTCAAGTAGATGGGGAGACCATGCTGATTCAAGCTTGAAACTTGATTGGAAACAAGAGGCCAGACTTGGGGCTTATCAGACTGACATTGTCCTTCTGACTTAATCTTAATCCAAAGTCAAGAGTGAAGTCTTCAGGACATCAAAGAGGAGAATCCATGCCTCCTTTCCTGGGCCCCTAGCATTCTTTGAGGAGAAGTCTCCCTTTCCATAGCTCTGGCATCACGGGGGCCCACTGGGTAGACGGTTATGTCTCACAAGAGTACTCTTTGAAGCCCTGAAGGCGTGGGCACCTGTCATGCTTGGGGTATGTCTCCTTGTTTGGAAGGGCTCCAGAAGTGTGCTGAAATGCACCCTTTTCCAGAGGGCTTCGTTCCTTTGTGAAGGCTGCCCTCCCAGGCTAGATTGCTCCATTGGACTCTAATGAAGTTCTCTCCCCATATCTCTGACCCTAGAAGGAGTATGGATTACGTGTTTTGACACCTTATGTAAGGAGTTGGTGGAAAATTAAACATTACAGTGACATTTAAAGAAAACTACACATGCCAGATCTGAGGATGTAAATCAAACAAATAAACCCTATAGAAATAAAGCAAGCCAGTATCTGGACGTAAGCTAGTGGAATGTTCAAGGATCAGGGCTCAAGTTAGAAACTTCCCAAATCCAGAAAAGAGACAGAAAAATCTGTTGCCTGGAGAGAGGAGTTCATCAGATTTGTCTAATTTGTCTCGGAAACATCATTTCCGTGAAGGTGGTTGCCAGGACACCCATGAATCTGGAGTTTCTGATCTCAGAATGTCAAACCATCCAAGAGGACCTGGTGTTCTCAGTGCTCAGTTTTGCCTAGGCTAGGATAGCAGAGATTCCTTCAAGTGACAGATGGAAATTCCAAGACAACACTCAACATTCACGAAAGGACTCACACCTCGGCCTACAGAAAATATGGTGATTAAAAAAATACAAAATTAATAACTTGGCATGAAGGAGAACGGTTTCATAAGCATATGTAAGGGAGATAGCTGAGAAAGACCATGATGATTAGACTATGGAAATGAAACCAAGGTCCCCGAAATGGAAGGCAAACTGAAATCACACCTGAATAATCCACTGTGAAATATGTCATTCATTAGACAGACTCTGCTCTAATGTTTGAAAGTCCAAGAAATTCACAACCCCAAAAACTGCAGCGAAGGTCAAAGCTGGGCTACCTGGGAAGGGTGAGTTACGAGTTTGCTCCAAGCGGGCTATGAAAGCCGGTGTCCATGAAGCTTGCCGAGACAGCAGAGACACAATTCTGACAGATCCTCTGACATCACACTGGACCAGATAAGCTGGCCTCATCTACACAGGGCCAGAGTTGGGCTCAAGTAGCATACTCGAGTCACCTTCCACTCAACTGCAGGTTGTCAATGGAACATGAAAGGGGCCGGCCAGTGGTGCAGCGGTGCAGCAGTGAAGTCCACGTGCTCTGGGTCAGCAGCCAGCAGTGGCCGCATAGAATCCTGGCGTGAACCTCCTCACGGCTGGTCCAGCCATTCTGGGACAGGCGTCCGAGGTAGTGTAGAGGCGGATGGGAAGAGACGTTAGACAGGGCCCTCTTCATCAGGAAATACAGGAGCATTGCCAACAGATGTGAGCACAGCGATAAACTTCTGCCTAAACAAAAGCAATTAAAAGTTACAAATGATAGGAAAACTTGCCCTCAAAAAAAAAAATAAAAGCATGCTTTAGAAGATTAAGGTATCTAGGAATAACCTGAGCCAAACAGGTGAAAGCTATGTAAACCGAGAAATAGCAAAGCTTTGAGGAAAGAAATTCCACAAGACACAAGGAACTGGTAGGGCATTCAGTGCTCTTGGAATGGAAGAAGTAACACATTTGAAACGTCTGTACTGGATAAAGCAATCTCTGGATTCCATGCAATCCCAGTCAACGTTACAGCAATCTTTCCCACAGAAATAGAAGAGGGAATCCTAATGTTTCTCTCCAGCAACAAAAGACCCTGAAGAACCAAAGGAATCCTGAGGAAAACAAAGAAATCATGATGTATCATCACAATGATTCCTTTCTTATCCCTTGAACCAGCGTCTCTTTGGTCTCTTCAAGATTCTGTGCCTGGTTTCTGTTTGTAAAAGCTGTTTCTGGGTATCTCTCACTTGACTATCCTAGCCTAGTCCAATGCTAGGACTGGAAACATGCGGCCATCTTGGGTGACATGTTCACCGCGATGTCATAAACACCCTCAGAATTCTAAGTTGTCCTGAAAACCTCCATGCACGCAGTGGTTCAGACCAATCTCATACCAGTCTGACTATTCCCCCTTTCCAGGTAGGATAGTTTTCCTTGTTCTGGATTTCTTGTCAGTTTCTAACTTTCTCCTCGAACTTTGAAAGGTCTACTATATTCCCTCTAGACACCGGTATCTTCCCTTAAAGATCATCCCTGGTTTTATCTCTTATCTTTTGTGGATATGGCCAAATGGGTGGACTTTCCTTAGAGAATGTCCTGAAGTCCATAAGAAGTTGATGTTGTCCAGGCAATCCCCTGATGCACAATGATCGTGTGATCTCCTAGCGGTGTGACAATTCCACCTTGGCAACTCACATGTTTTGTTTCCTTCATCATTGGGGCAAGTGTAGTTGACGCCTTCATAGATTGTAATATTCTCATGGTTCTTTTTCTGGTGAGTATTCATAAGGTCATCTCACACTTTCTACTTCTTTATGATCTCTGCCCACGAGACCATGAAATCTGGATTTCCTAATGCTAGTAATCTGATCCCCACACGTGATGCTAGCCAATGAAGCCCCGGCCACCGAGGCGGAACGTGGGAACTTACCTGCTGCAATACAGGGCAGGCCCTGAATTGGACTTTTGGACCAAACTTTGGCCTTAACTTGGGAAGATGTTGGCCTGCTTGGCTCATGCATGAAGGGAATCAGTAGTAACAACATGGAAGGTAGCATTTTCCGTTGGTTCATGAGTTTAGCACGGAACATGTTCTCTTCCTAGTATTCCTCTTCATCTCTTTGCAAAGGTCTACCTTTCTGTAGCATCATTAAGCATTTTGAGGTGATTACCAATCCTTGGAAGGTCATCCTCTGTAATCTGTTTCAGCCTCCAAAGCTTTAGGCCGTAAATCTGCACCCCTTTTTGGAGTTTTGATTTTATGTGAATTGGTGGCCGTAACCCTGCATTATAACATCCTATATCTTTCACATTTATATCCTCACAGATTTAAAGTTCTGTGTAGGTTACATCATCTTCACCACCATAAGCCTAATTACAGGCCCTCACCACACACTTGTGCCTATTCAACTATGTCTCCCTCCGGGCCCAGGCTCCCATTCCCTCTGGGAACCACCGGTTCCATCTCACGTGATTCCAGCTTGTTTGTCCTTTTTTTTCTATATCTCTTTGTAACATAGATCGCATGGTATTTGACCTTCTCCCTGGGCTTGTTTCAATTCCCCTCATACCCTCAGGAGCCATTCTGGTGGTCACAAATGACTGGACTGCATCCATTCCTACAGCTGAGTGCTATGCCATTGTGTGGATATAGCCCATCTTCCTTCTCCATTCGTCCCTTGATGGGCACCAGGGCGGCTTACAAGTCTTGTATCTCGGGAGTAAGGCTGTGGTGAACACAGTGGTGCACGGATCTCTATGCATTAGTGTTTCCAAGTTCTATGGATATACAAGCTGCTGAGGAATAGCTGGATCATATGGTAGAAATTTCTGAGGCAATTCCACACTGCTTTTCCTACTGGCTGCACCGGTTTACACTCCCACCAGTGGTGCAGGAGGCTTCCCTTGTCTCCACCTCCTCTCTGACACTTGTTTCCTGTCTTGTTCCTTCTAGCCATTCTGACCACAGGGAGCTGTTATCCCATTGCCGTTTGGATTTGCACTGGCCTGAGAATTTATGATGGTGAACATGTTTTCATACAGCTGTTGCCCATCTTTCTCTCTTTGGGAGAAATCTCTGTTTCCATCTTTTGCCCAGGTTTTACTGGGTTTGTTGTTTTTCCTCTTGTGGAGACGTGTGAGGTTATTGGATCGTTTGGCTATTCAGCCCTTCTCTGATGTGTGGTTTGCAAACATCCACTGCCAGTTGCTGTGCAGTCTTTGCATTGAGTTATGGTTTCCTTGGCTGGGCAGAACCTTCTGCGTTGGATAGAGTCCCGTTTGCTTCTTGTTTCCTTTCTTGCCCTTGCCCAGTCACACATGCTTCTTCCAAATAGGCAGCTAAGCCAGATGGTAAAGAGCACGCTGCCTGGGTTTTCTCCTAGAAGTTCCATGGACTGAAGTCTTCCATTCAAGGCTTTAATCCATTTCGAGGTGGTATGTGCCTCGTTTAACATCATGTCCTACTCTCATTTTGTTACCTGTGGTTGTGCAGTCTTCCAAGAAACATTTCTTCTCTAGACTTTCCTTTCTCCGCTGTCTTCTCTTGTCCCTCTGGTCGAAAATGAGCTGTCCATATTTGTGTGAGTAGACCTCTGCGCTCTTGATCGTGTTCTATTCGTCTGTGTGCCTGTTTTTGGGCCCAGACTGTGCTGTTTCAGTACCTAGTACTTCGTCCTGTATGGTGAAATCAGAAAGGGGGATACGTCCAGCTTTGTTCATTTTCCTCAGGATTCCGTTGGCTATTCAGTGTCCCTTATGCCTGGATAGAGACTTTAGGATTCTCTCTTCTATTTCTGTGGGAAAAATTACTACAACTTTGACTGGGATTGCATGGAATCCAGAGATTGCTTTATCTGTTACGAACTTTTCAAGTGTGTTAGTTCTTCCATTCCAAGAGCACGGTATAGCCTTCCGTTTCCTTCTCTCTTCTGGAATTTATTTCCCAAAAGCTTTCTTCCCTTTCGTGTTACATAGCATGCACCCGTTTGGTTAAGGTCATTCATAGATATCTTATTCTTCTTACTGGTATGCTTCTGTTTTTGAGGTTCAGTATTTATGTTCTTTGCACCTTTTAATTGGTTCTGTTTTGGCAAACGTTTATGACACTGCAGCTGTATTTGCTAAAGAAGAGTGGCCCTGTCTAACGTTGCTTCCCATCTGCCTCTGCACTACCTCGGACGCCTGCCCCAGAATGGCTGGGCCAACGGTGAGGAGGCTCACCCCCAGGAATCCATGTGGCCTAGCACTGGCTTCCAACCCAGAATGCACGGACTTCACTGCTACAACACGGGCTGGCCCCTTTCATGTTCCATTGCCAACCTGCTGTTGAGTGAAATGTGAATTAAATATGCTACATAAGCCCAAATCTGGCCCTGTGTTGACTAGGCCTGGTTTTCTATCCGGTCCACTGTGATGTCAGAGGATTTGTCAGAATTTGTCTCTGCTGTCCCAGCAAGCTTCATGGACACAGGGTTTCAGAGCCCGCTTGGAGCAGTCTCGTAACTCACCCTTCCCAGTTAGCCCAGGTTTGACCTTCATTGCAAGTTTTGGGGTTGTGACCTTCTCGGTCTTTCCAACGTTCAAGCATAGTCTGTCTAAAGACTGACGTATTGCACTGTGGATCATTCAGGTGTGATTTCTGTTGGGCTTCCATTTTCTGGGACCCTCTTTTTTTTTTCCATAGTCTAATCGTCATGGTCTTTCTGAGGTATGTCCCTTCGAGATGCTTGTCAGTACATTCTCCTTCATTCCAAGTTAGGAATTTTGTATTTCTTTAATCACCATATGTTCTGTAGGCCGATGTGTGAGTGCTTTCGTGATTCCTGGGTGTCGTCTTTGAATTTCCATCAGCCACTTGAGGGAGTCTTTGCTCTCTTAGTCTAGGTGCAACTGAGCACTGAGTACGCGTGGTCATCTGGGTTCCTTTGACATTGTGAGATGAGAAACTCCAGGTACGATGTTGTCCTGGCAACCACCTTCAGGAAGCCAATGCTTCTGAAACAAATTAGATGAATCTGATGAATTCCTCTGTCCAGGTGAGAGACCTTCTGTCTCTATTCTGGATTTGGGAAGTTTCAAACTTCACCCTTGATGCTTGAACTTTCCACTAGATTATGGCTAGATACTGGCTTACTTTGTTTCTACAGGTTTTGTTATGTGTTTGACTTACCTCCTCAGCTGTGGCGAGTTTATTTTTCTTTAAATATAATGGTAATGCTCTAATTTTCAGCAAACCTCCTTACGTGTGGTATCAAAACACGTAATCAATATTCCTTGTACGGCAAGAGAGGGTGGAGAGAATCTCATTGATCCCAACTGAACACTCTAGCCTGGGAGGGCAGCCTTCACAAAGGAACAAAGCTCTCTGGAAAAGGTGCTTTTCAGCACACTTCTAGAGCCCTTCCAAACCAAGCGACATACCCAAGCATGGCAGGGGGCCATTCTTTCCAGGCTTCAATGAGATCTCTGCTGACACATTGGCATGTAGCCAGTGGGCCCCCGTGACTTGAGAGCTATGGAAAGGGAGACTTGTCTTCAAAGTTTGCTGAGGCCTAAGAAAGGTGGCCTCGCTTCTTCTCTTCAATGTCCTCAAGTAATCATTCTTGACTTTGGGTTATGGGTAAGGCAGAAGGACAATGTAGGTCTGATAAGCCCCAGGTACGGCCTCGTTTCTCAAAACAAGTTTCAAGCTTGAATCAGCATGGCCTCCCCATCTACGTGAGTAGATGACAATGTTCTCCTCTGAGTGTTTGTCCCTCTATTATCGCTTCATTTCAGTGATTCCTTTCTCATCCCTTGAATATGCATCTGTTGGATCTCTTCAAGTTTCTGTGCCCGGTTTCTGTTTGGAAAAGCTGTTTCTGGGAATCTCTCACTTGAATATCCTAGCCTAGGCAAATCCTCAGGATGGAAACCTGGGACCATCTTGGGTGACATGGTCACCATGATGTCATAAACACCCTCAGAATTCTAAGTTGTGCTGAAAACCTCCATGCACACAGTGTTTAAGACCCATCTCATACCAGTCTGACTACTCTCCCTTTCCAGGTAGGACAGTTTTCCTTTTACGGGACTTCTTGTCGGTTTCTAACTTTCTCCTCTAACCTTGAAAGGTCTACTACATTCCTTCTAGACACTGGTTTCTTTCCTTTAAGACCGTCCTGGGATTTATCTCTTATCTTTTGTGGATGTGGCCAAATGTGTGAACTTTCCCCACAGAAAGTCCTGGAGTCCCTGCAAAGTTGAAGTTACCCAGGCAATCCTCTGATGAGCAATGATCGTGTCATCTCATAGTAGTCTGGCAATTCCACCTTGGCAGGTCACATGTTTTCCTTCCTTCATCATTTGGGGAAGTGTACCTGATGCGTTCATAGATTGTAATATTCTCATGGTTCATTTGCTGGTGTGTATTCATAAGGTATCCTCACAATTTCTACTTCTTCATGATCTCTGTTGGCACCATACCTTGAAATCCATATTTCCTACTGCTCCTAATCTGATCCAGACCCGTGATGCCACCCTGCCAAGCCTAGGCCGCCCCAGTGAAACATGGGCACTTACCAGCTACACTACAGTGCCGGACCTGAATTGGACTTTTGGACCAACCTTTGGCTTGAACTTGGGAAGATGTTGGCCTGCATTGATTATTCATAAATGTAATTAGTAAAAACATCGTGGACGGTAACATTTTCTGTTGGCTCATGAGTTTAGCACAGAAGGTGCTGTGTTGGTTGTGTTCCTCTTCATCTCTTTGCAATGGTCTAATTTTCTGTAGCATCGTTAAGCATTTGGAGGTGATTATCAATCCTTGGAAGTTCATCTTCTCTAAATTCTTTCAGCCTGCAATCTTTATGCCATAAACCTGCTTGCATTTAAGGAGTTTTGATTTTAGGTGAATTGATTTCCCTAACCCTTCATTATAACATCCTATAGCTTTCAGATTTACATCCTCATAGATTTAGACTTCTGTGTATGGTACATCATCTTCCCCACTGTAAGCCTAATTACAGGCCCACACTACAAAATTGTGCCTAAACAACTCTTTCTCCCACCGTCCCCTGCCACCCGTTACCTCTGGGAACCACCAATCCCATGTCATGTTCTACATGTTTCTTGGTCCCTATTTTAATCTTCTCCTTGTAAGTGAGATCCTATGGTATTTGACATTCTCCCTGGGGGTTGTTTCAGTTCCCCTCATACCCGCAGGAGAAATTCTGGTGTCACAAATGGCTGGACTGCACCCTTTCTTACAGCTGAGTGCTAGGCCATTGTGTGGATATGGCCCACCTTCCTTCTCCATGGGTCCCTTGATGGGCACCAGAGGAACTTCCATGTCTTGCATATCGGGAGGAAGGCTGTGGTGAACACAGCGCTGCACAGATCTCTGTGCAGTAGTGTTCCCAATTTCTTTGGATAAACACGCCGCAGTGGAATAGCTGGACCATATGGTAGATGTATTTTGAAATTTCTGAGGCAATTCCACAAGGCTATGCCTAGTACCTTCACCGGTTTGCACTCCCACCAGCGGTGCCGAACTCTTCCCTTCTCTCTGCCTCCCCTCCGACACTTGTTGTTTCCTGTCTTGTTCTTTATAGCCATTCTGACCACAGTGAGCTGCTATCTCATTGCCGTTTGGATTTGCATTGGCCTTAGACTCAATGATGATGAACATGAGTTCATAAAGCTGTTAGCAACCTTTCTGTCTTCTTGGTGTAAATCTCTGTTTCTATCTTTTGCCCAGGTTTTAATGGGCTTGTTGTTTTTTCTTTTGTCGAGACGTGTGAGGTCATTGGATCTTTTGGCTATTCAGCCCTTCTCCGATGTGCAGTTTGAAATATTCTCTTCCTGCTGTTGTGCTGTCCTTGCATTGAGTCGACGGTTTCCTTGGCTGGACAGAACCTACTGCATTGGATGGAGTCCCGTTTGTTTCTTGTTTCCATTGTTGACCTTGACTAGTCACACATGCTTCTTCCAAATAGGCGGCTATGCCAGATGGCAAAAAGCAAGCTCCCTGGGTTTTATTCTAGAAGTTTCACAGTTTCAAGTCTTAAGTTGAAGGGTTTAATCCATTTCGAGGTGGGGTGTGTGCCTGGTGTAACATCATGGTCTACTCTCATTGTGTTACATGTGGCTGTGCAGGCTTCCCAGCACCGTTTCTTTTAGAGACTCACCTTTCTCCACTGTCTCCTCTTGCCTTCCTCGTTGCAAATGAGTTGTTCATATATGGGTGAGTTGACCTCTGGGCTCTGGATTCTGTTCCATTGGTCTGTGTGCCTGTTTTTGGGAGCAGGCTATGTTTCGGTACCTAGCTCTTCGTCCTACATGTTGGAATCAGAAAGTGTTTTACATCCTGCTTTGTTCGTCCTGCTTTTTTCCTCAGGATTCCTTAGGGTATTCAGGGTTCTTGTTGCTGTATAGAGACTTTAGGATTCTCTCTTCTATTTCTGTGGGAAAGATTGCTGCAACTTTGACTGGTATTGCATGGAATCTAGAGATTGATTTATCCTTTACGGCCATTTCAGTTGTTTTAGTTCTTACATTCCTAGAGCATGGAATACCCTTCCGTTTGCTTGTGTCTTCTGGAATTGCTTTCGCCAAAGCTTTGCTAGTTTTCGGTTTCCATTGCTTGCACCTGTTTGTCTAAGCTAATTCCTAGAAATCCTATTGTTCTTACGTGCATGTTTTTTCTTTCTGAGGTTCAGTTTTTCTATCCTATGCAACTTTTCATTGGTTTTGTTTTGGCAGATGTTCATGGCTGTGCTCACATCTGCTGGCGATGATGCTGTACTTTCTGAGGAAGATTGACGCTGCCTGACGTTGCTTCCCATCTGCCTCTACACTACCTCAGATGCCTGCCCCAGAATGGCTGGACCAGCTGTGATGAGGTTCACCCCCAGGATTCCGCATGGCCTGCCCGGGGCTGCTGACCACAACATGCAGTGTTCACCACTACACCACTGGCCGGCACCTTTCATGTTCCATTGGCAACCTGCAGTTGAGTGGAATGTGACTTGAATGGGCTACTTGGGCCAAATGTGGCACTGTGTAGATGAGGCCAGTTTATTTTTCTTCTCCACTGTGATGTCAGAAGATTTGTCAGAATTCTGTCTCTGCTGTCCTGGCACACTTCATTGACACAGGTTTTCAGAGCCCGATGTTAGCAGTGTGATAACTCACCTTTACCAATTAGCCTAAGTTTGACATTTGCTCCAGTTTTTGTGAATGTGACTTTCTCTGACTTTCGAACGTTCAGAGTATGACTAAAACTTAATTGTTTCATTGTGGATTATTCAGATGTGATTTCTGTGTGCCTTCCAATTTCTGTGACCGTTTTCTATTTTCCATGGTATAATTGTTGATATGGGCTCGGCGAGCTGAAGACTCAAATATAAGATTTCTTGGACTCTCAAGGTCTGGCATTGGTGCTCTTTTATTTAGAGAATAGTACGGGATGGCATGGGGACAGGACCCATGGGCAGTGAAAAGCTGCTACTGCTCCCTGGGGACGGGACCCATGAGCAGTCAGAGCTCCTGCTGCATCCCTCAGTTGAGGGTTAGTGATAATTTTATAAGGACTGGGTATATGACTTGTTTTTACTGGAAAAAGAAATGATGATGTTCAATGTCTTTAAATGATTTCAGTGCAGATGGGGTCTGGTTATTGTGCGGTCATATAACTTTAGATACGAATCTGCCCATATATATTACCATGTAGGTTAGTATGCCCTGAGATGCTCTCCATGGGACAGCCCTAATTCATATCAACAAAAAATCCACCGGGTCATATAGATTGGCATGTAGGCCAGGTCACCTTGGGCTTTTCTAGCTGGAGCAGCCTCAATCCACGACATAAACCCCCTCGAACCCATTTGGACCGGAAATATTTGGGGATATGATCGATGTTCACTCTTCTGTAAATACTTCTGGCTGTACAATGTTGTAGAGGTGTCCCTAAATGGGGCCATAGGCACAGGTAGAAGTTCAGTGGACCAGAAGTCTTCACCTGTGGAGTCCAAGGCTAAGTTATACAGAGCCCCTGGAGAGGAGAGAATCATTTGACGAGATGTGCTCCAAGAGGTGAAATATTTTGGCATGCAGAAGACAAACAACGAAACAGACAACAAACTACAAGTAGAAATACAAGCAGTATGTTTAACCCAATGAATAAGGTTTTAAGTAGTGCAGAAACCTGGTACTGACTGGGAGTTCAACCAATCGTTTAGAGTTAGGGTTGGTCAGACATGGATTTAATTTGGTGGCTGGGATAGGAAGCCAGAAATATTTTGATGGTAGTCAAGAATATAGGCAAAACATTCACTTTTTATAACGGCACAGGTGCCCCCTTGTGCTGCTGTCAAGACATCCAGTGCCATTTGGATTTGGAGGACTGCCTTACACATTTGGGATACTTCTAAATTGAGCAGCGAAATGCTATGTTGTGCGTCATTTAATGCCTTCCTACTGAATTTGATTAGGACTTCCATGTGCAAGACAGCATTTTCAATTCCTAATTGGTGAAGGATAATTGAGTAAAGATGGAAATACCAGTGGAAGACACACCTGGTCCAGCGCTGTTGCAGTTGCGTAGGTTAGGAGGAGGAGATATATTAAATGTAGTTCTACCTTGCATGCAGACAAAGCCTAGGGTGCATCATCCAATCCATCCAGGTGGCAGCCAAGGCCATAAAGTGGACCCACATCGACACTGAGCACCATTAGGGGCTAACCAAAACGTGCTGGGCCGTCTATCCCAGTCAGTCCCAGACCAGTCAGTATTTTTTTTAAGGCTATGATACGAGAACACAAATAACAGGGAATTTTCCCCATAAGTCGAGTGCTATTAGGCCATGTATCACAGGTGTGATTGGTTTGTTCCCAACAGAGAATGATCTTTTACTGGGTTGACCACTAGTAGGAGTGAACCAAATATATTCATTCCAAATTTGATATGGTCCATCCTGTGTCTTGATAACCTGGGGACTTTAAATTTGGAACATGTTTTTTAGGATCCACCTGTGACAAAGCAAATGTATTTAGTATTTGGGCAGTAGTATTGAAGGAAAGTGTTTGATGGTGGCCAGGGAACTCCCAGGTGTCAGAGATAGATGGCCACAAGGAGACATTACGATTAGCAATAGATGAATCTTGTAAGAGAAAACAGCTAGAATCTAATATCCAGGAATACCTACTATAGCTTCTACATAAACGTATTTTTTCTCTCTTAAATCACCCTCATTTTTACAAAAGATAGCCAAATTAGGATGAACTGGTTTGCAAATAAAGTGTAGCTTCAATACAACTTGCTCCAATTATTTACATAAGGGGAACAAGAATAGTAATTGCTTATACAGGCTTTTTAAAATCTGCTTTGCTGGACTTTTTTATGAGGAATCTCAGATTCAACTGTGAAGGCCTTGCAAGGCCAGAAAAGCCAAGCCAAGGACTTGCCATCAGATTTGGCCTGCAGTACTTACAGATTTGAGTGGTGTTCTCTTTGAGGTACCCCAAAATATTCGGAGTTCCTTACACCTGTCAGATAAGCAAGCTTCCTTACTTACCGGGTAAGATTGCCAGAATCTCTGTAAACAAGGTACCAGGCCAGTGTTTCCAAGTGGCTGTATTCCAGAAAGTCCAATCTTTGTTCCTGAAATGCTGTCTTGTCATATCTGAGCCTGTGTGTTTCAAATATGACATTCCAGTCAAAGCCTTGGTAGTATAACCAATGTGTCCTGTTATAAGGAGAACAGATTCTTATGGAACTTATGCAAATATTGCCACTACATAACCATACTCGGTCACAAAGGGTTTCCCAATTCCAGAGGGATAAGGTAGGGAGAAAAAGATAAATGTTTCAGTTTTTCTCATAAAGGCATAATTTCACCAAACGGCTGTAAGTCAAAGTTAGCATAAGAGAAAAGAAAAAATATTTCCTTCATTGTGAGAAAACAAAACAACACATCAAAACTTAACAATATTTCAAACAGAGGTCCTAAAAAATTATAATCATCCTCATCAGTTCACACAGTCCTGTATAATCAACTCTTGAGCTGAATCTTCTGTCAGCAGATCGATGAACTTAGTTTCTGGTAGAATTCTGTCATTTCTTACTCAGCTCAGTTTTACAATCTGAAAGTTTATCAGAAACGTGTAGTTTAGATCCTCTGTGTCAGAATCCTTTCCAGGAATTTCTCGGAAGATGAAAGATATTTGCAAAAGAAAAAAGCATCAGAGTAAAACAACAGCTATCTGCAAATGGACAAAGGACTCCAAAGGGCAATTGCCCAAGAAACTTGGCTACTTCTGTGACATCTAACATTTCCAGATAATAATTGGACTTATGACTGATAACCAGGACAGCTCAGAATCTTAAGAATGCCATATAATTTTAAGACATCTATATTAATAACATTTACCCATCTAATACCACCTAAGATAGTCTATCTTCATTTATTTCCCAATGTTTTCCATGTAATTTAATAGACCAAATAAGCCTAGTTAGTTTGGTATTTTCCTCCTTATAGGAAGACAGAGAAAATTTCTTTGAGACGACTCAGGGGGCCTCTGAAAATCCTCAGAGTAATTTTTCTTCTGTCTACCAGGTCAAAAGAAATCCTTCATTCAGGATTTAAATATTTTTGAGGGAGAAACTTGTCAAAACATATCCAAAGTTTTTAAAATGCTTCTACAAATAGGAAACAACACTCACTGTGAAACAATGCTCAGGTATCTATTCAAAGTGATAACAGAAAGAGTGAAAAATCTTAAGAGTGACCTCAGTCATTATTTTCACAAAACAGATTTGTCTCTTAGGTAGAATTACTCAAAGGAAGAGCTTTTATAACCTCTTTATCAAGAGCAGATCCAAAGTTCAAGAAAAAGTATCCTTTCAGAGAAAACCAAATTTGAATTTCTGCACGTACTTATTTTTAACATTCAAACTCATGCACTTAATTGAACTTACTTTAGTCTACTTGACCAGGCATAAAACTCCTTTCAGAATTTCTCCTTCACAAGCATTCTACAACTTTGTCCCAAAGTCTTTCTTTTTCCTTTCTAGTACATCAGGACAAATTTATGCTTCCTAACCTATCAAACAAAAATATTTCCATTCTTTATACCTTTTTTACTGAAAACATCCATTTTAACTTCCTTGAATACACAGCTCTTTTACTTAATTTCCTGTAGCTTTAATTCCATAGGTTAATTAGAACATTTAAACCTTAACAGACCTAGTAAACACTAAAAATGTAAACAATTATGAATTGTCTTTTATATCAGCATTCTAAACACTTCATAAATTTAGAAACGTGGTAGTTTACAACAAAACACAAGGCATGCTTCTTAATACACCCAAACGCTTTTAGCCTCTTCACTAAGAAGCCAAAATCAGATAACTTAGCTATGTTTATTAATAATGTTTCAGTGTTTCATCCTATCCAAAAATGACCCAGGTATTCAGATTTTTATCATTTAACTTAACTTGGCAAAACTCAAGATTGTTACCAAAAAGAATTTCGAAGCTGTTTTTTTCCCCAAGTATACAGACTGTAAAAGTTATTGTGAGTTTTATGTATTTAAACCATTTTTTCCGACAATTATGTTCAGATTACCTACGGAAACCTCATGAGGCATTTGAAAAAACTGGTCATCGTTTACAGCTATTATTTTGCTGACAAATTTAACAGACAACGTGAACTTATGTGACTAGTAAACCCAGGATGAATGCCTGCATACTATGCAAATACCGACAACTCTGACAAGAAGACTATTTTCAATCAAACCAACAAACTTAAACAAGTTTTCATTTAACATAGGTTAATTCACATCTCGTTTACTTTGAAAGGCACTGAGTTAATTTCTACTACATTTAGAATTTAATAAAGCACTTACTTTAAGCCAACTAAACAGAAATCTTAATTTTGGCCATAGCATCCAGGATAAAAGTATCACACCTATAACATACACATAGACACACCTACAGAGAGACTGTACAACCATCCTTTTAAAAACTACTGCTGTGAGTCAGGAACAATAATATTGAGCTCACAAGTTATGAATCCAAACTTTGTTTTGAGCCTTTTTACTAATACTTATGGAGAAGACCTTTGACATGCTAGACTTTTGGCAAAGACTCACTTATGTTCATTTAACCTTTCCCCTCCTTTTTTGTTTTTCAGTCTTAAGAATGAGTGATGGACTGGACAGTAGTTCCTGGAGAGGGAGGATGATAATCTTTTTCATGATAAAGGAACTAGGTGGAATCTGAACTGCGTCTAGAGCTGTCTTTCCAGTCTTGCAAGGATTTTGTAAGGACAGTTGCTCTTTATTTCCCAGAAACTGGACTGTAACTTGAAGGTCCTTTTAGGTTGATCCACCTGTCCAACTGCACCAGAAAGGCACAGAGAAAAATCGCAGATTTTCTCCCAGCTGGAGTCTCTGGGGCATAACCCATACAATTGAAAGTGTTTCTAATTAGTTAGAAGGATTTTGAGTGGTGAGTCTCTGGGGATGCTTACGGCATTCCCCATGGCAGTAAAGCCAGTGTCTGACTGACAGTGGACTGGAAAAGGGTGCAGTGCCCACAGAAGCCGGGAACTGGCTGGAGGTCAGGGCTCCCAGCAGCCGGGTTGAGAGTTAAGTCCCTTGCAAAATGTTTTCAAGTTTTTCGATCTTACAGAATGTCCAGGTTCTGGTCAGGTTCAGCCTGAACTTAAGCTCGACTTGGTGACAACAGACTACATGATGAGCAAAACAAAGAAAGGAAAAGAAGACACCAGACGTCACCCTCATGGCCACTCCCAGAGGGTTATCAAGATAAGAGTCACACAACAGTTCCCGTGCTGGGGCACACTACCCTAGCATGACAGTTCACAGAATAAATCACAGGTCTGCTACCCTCATAGCCAACTCAGTAGGTGACTAAAATCCTCAATCAGTCATCTGCCAAAAAAGGGCACCCTACTTGGTGTTGCTGTGGTGATCAGGGTAGAAAGCCAAAGTTGGGGTTCCCAGGCGTCGAGGCCTTGACTCTTCAAAGATTCTTCTGTTTTCCGGTTGCAAAGCTCAAAAGGAGATGAAAATGGCCCGTGTAACTCTAACAAAGATGAAAGAGACACGTGAATTTCCTTGAAAATCCCCTGTGAACCTAGGGCAGCATCCCACCTGTCGTTCCTAATGTGGGGTTCCTATAGGAATGGGTGATGGGGAAGTCCACCAGCACTGCATCCCTTGTGTACCTTCCCTCGGATGCCTGGCAGTAACAGGTGCCTGGTGAACATCTTTCCTATTCTGCCTGGCAGCAATAGATGCTTGGTGAATGGTCCCTGAGAGAAAAGGAGAAGTTTAAGAGAGAACAGGATAGAGAAAAATAGTGAGGAATTTTCCGCCGCTTTGGGGGACATTCTACCCAATTGCGTGTTGGAGCCATTCTCTGAGAAGGGTTTTCCATACTCAACCAAAGGTTAGACTTTCTTACTTGCCTTGAACTGGAGTCCCAATTGGGACATTCACACAGTTCAGAGCATGGTCAGGTGCCATGGGAGGTAGCCCAATACAGCCTTAGGAAAAGAAACCTTCCACAGGAGTCTGCTAGATTCCCGACCATCCTAATGACTTAAGTGGCCAACCCGTGCCCACGTAAAATTTATATATCAGAGATAGAGTCAGGAAGGAACGGATTAATTCATTCTACATCACCCTTAGGCTTAAGGTACTGATTCTCTTCAAGCCGAATGCCATGATTTGCCCCACAGAGTAGCCATGGGCAGCAAACGTGGATTCGTACAGCTATCCAAGAAAGTTCCTGATGGAGAAGTGAATTTAGATCCATCCTCGAAAAGGAGAGAGGCACACGGAAGGAAAGGGCATTTACCAGAAGTCAAGCTCACAAACCGATGAAGCAAAATCCCCGTACGGGCCACAAGATATGATGCGGGGTTGGCGAACTGAAGAGTCAAAAGCAAGATTTGTTGGACTCTCAAGGTCTGGCAGTGATGCTCTTTTATTTAGAGAACGATACAGGATAGCATGGGGACAGGACCCATGGACACTAAAGAGTTGCTGCATGGGGACAGGACCCATGGGCAGTCACAGCTCCTGCTGCTGCCCTGAGTACAGAGTAAGTGCTAATTTTATAAGCATAGTTACATGACTTACTTTTGCTGGAAAAAGAAAAGATGATGTAAAATGTCATGAAATGATTCCAGTTCAGTTGGGGTCTGGTTATTGTGTGGTCGGATAACATTAGATACGACTCTGGCCATATAGATAGGCATGTAGGTGAGCATGACCTGTGCTTCTCTCACTGGGGCACCTCTAATTCATACCAAAAAATGATTCACTGCGTCATGTAGTTTGGCATGTAGGCCAGGTAACCTTGGGCTTTTCGAGCTGGGGCAGCCTTAATCCACATCAATCGTCATGGGCTTTCTCAGCTTTCTCCCATCGATATGCTTATCAGTCCATTCTCCTTCATTCAAGTTATTAATTTTGTATTTCTTTCATCACCATATGTTCTCCAGCCTGATGTATGAGTGATTTCCTGATTGTTGGGTATTGTCTTTGAATTTCAAACGTTCACCTGAAGGAATCTTTGCTAAGCTAGCCTAGGTCCAACTGAGCACTGAGAACACGTGGTCATGTTTGTTGGTTTGACATTCTGAGTTCAGAAACTCCAAATTCTAGGTTGTCCTGGCAACCACCATATGGACATAATCTTTCCGAGACAAATTAGACAAATATGATAAATTCCTCTCCAGGTAAGATATTTTTATGTCTCTTTTCTGAATTTTGGAAGGCTCGAACTTGAGTCCAGATCCCTGATCGTTCAGGTAGATTATGTCTAGATACTGGTTTACTTTATTTCTGTAGGATTTGTTAGTTGTTTGATTTACATCCTCTGCTCTGGCATGTTTATTTGTCATTAAACATAAGTGTAATGTTGTAATTTTCAGCCAACTTCCTCATTATGGTGTCAAAACACATAATCAATACTCTTCTATGGCAATACATCGGGGGAGAGAATTGCACTGGGGCCACTGAGCATTCTAGCTTTGGATGGCAGCCTTCACTTTGGATGTGAGGTTCCCAGAGGGAAAGAAAAAATCTAAAAAGGCATGCAGATTCGTGGCAAAAAGCTTTTGAGGCTGAAAGACATTAGAGAAAATAAACTTCCAAGGATTGTGAATCTCCTCCAAATGCTTAATGATGATACAGAAAGGTAGACCATTTCAAATAGAGTAAGAGGACTACTACGAAGAGAACGTGTTCCGTGCTAAACTCATGAACCAAGGGAAAATATTACCGTCTATGAGGTTACTACTAATTACCTTCATGAATAATCACAGCAGGCCAGCTTCTTCCCAAGTTCAGGCAAAAAATTGGTCCCAAAGTAAAATTCAGGGCCAGCCATGTGTTCTGGTGTGTAAGAGTCCATGTTACTAGTGGGCGGCCTGGGATTCATGGATTCGTATGACACGTACGGATCACATTAGTAACATTAGGAAAGATAGGTTTCATGGTATGGTGCAGACAGAGATCATAAATAAGTGGAAATTGTGAGCATACCTTATAGATATGCACCAGGAAAAAAACATGAAAATATTGCGATCTATGACACATCTGGTACACTTCCCTAAATACAGAGGGAAGAAAGTGATGTGACCTGCATAGGTGGAATTGTCAGCCTGCACGAGATGACACGATCATTGCACGTCAGAGGATTGCCTGGGCAGCTTCCACTTGGGAGGGACTCCAAGACTTTCACTGGGGAAAGTCTAAACACTCGGCCATATCCACAAAATGTAACAGATAAAACCCAGGATAAACTTAAAATAAAGAAACCAGTGTCTAGAGAGAATGTACTAGACATTTAAACGTTCAAGGATAAAGTTAAAAACCTACAAGAAATCCAGGAAATGGAAAGGGTGAGTGTCAGAGTGGTATGAGATGGCTCTGAAACACTGTGTGCAAGGAAGACGCCGGGACAACTTAGAAGTTTGAGGGTGTTTATGACACCACAGTGAACCTGTCACCCAAGATGCCCTCATCTTTATAGTCTGAGGATTATCCTGGGATATGATACTCAAGTGAGAGATACCCAGAAAAGAATTTAAAAACAGAAACCAAGCACTGAAACTTGAAGAGATAGAATAGACGTTGATTAAATGGGTAAGAAAGAAGTCATCATGATGAAGCAATAATACAGGGACAAGCACTGAGTGGAGACCATTGTCATGTACTCAAGTATATGGCGAGGCCATGCTGATTCAAGCTTGAAACTTGATTTGAAACCAGAGGCTGGACTTGGGGCTTATCAGACGTACAAATTCTCCTGCCTTAATCATAATCCAAAATCAATAATGGTGTCCTGAGGACATTGTAGAGAAGGATTGATGCCTCCTTTCCTTTGCCTCTAGCATTAATTGAGGAGAAGTCTCACTTTCCATAGCTCTGGCATTACGGAGGCCAACTGGGTACATGCTAATGTGTCACAATACATCTCTTGGAACCCATGAAGGAATGGAACCCCGTAATGCTTCTAGTATGCCTCATTTTTTGGCAGGGCGCCAGAAGTGCGCTGAGAAACACCCTTTTCCAGATGGCTTCGTTGTTTTGTGAGGGCTGCACTGCCAGGCTAGTGTGTTCACTTTGGCTCCAATGAAATACTCTCCCCCATCTCTTGGAGTAGAACAATTATTGATAACGTGTATTGACACCATATGTAAGGAGGTTGGCTCAAAATTAGAACATTACCATTATTTTTATAGAAAAATAAACATGCCAGATCTGAGGATGTACATCAAACAAACAACACACCCTATAGAAATAAAGTAAACCAATATCTACACATAGTCTAAGGGAACGTTCAACGATCGGTGGTCAAGTTCAAAACTTCCCAAATCCAGGAATGAAACAGAAAAGTAACTTCCCTGAAGCGGATTCATCAGATTCGTCTAATTTGTCTCAGATACATTATGTTCATGAAGGAGGTTGCCATGACTACCTATAGTTTGGAGTTTAAGATCTCAGGAGATAAGACCAAGCAAGATGACCACGTGTTCTCAAGCTCAGTTTGACTTAGGCTAGTATGGCAAAGATTGCAACAAGTGACCAATGTAAATTCAAAGACAACACCCAACAATGAAAAGCACTCACACGTAGGCCTATAGAACATAGGGTGATTATAGAAATAGAAAATTGATACCTTGGGATGAAGGAGAACTGACTGACAAGCATACCATAGGGAGAAATCTGAGAAAGACCATGATGATTATATTATGGAAAGCAAAATGGGCTCAGAAAAGGGAAAGCAAACACAAATCACACCTGAATAATCCACAATGAAAGATGTCAGACTTTAGGCAGACTATGCTTGAACTTTTGAAAGTCAGGAGACACAATTTTGACAAATTGTTTGACTTCGCAGTTGACCAAAAATGCAAACTGGCTACATCTACTCAGTGCCAGACTTGGGCTGAAGTAGCATATTTAAGTCACATTATACTGAACTGCAGGCTGCCAAAGTAATATGAAAGGGGCCGGCCAGTGGAGAATTGGGGAAGTCCGTGCATTCTGGGTCGGAAGCCTGGAGTTGACAGGGTGGAATACTGGGGGTAAACCTCTTCACAGCTGGCCAAACCATTCTGTGGCAGGCGTGGGAAGGAGTGTAGAGGCAAATGAGAAGTGACGATAGACAGGGCCACTCTTCCTTAGCAAATACAGGAGCACTGTCATCAGATGTGAGAACAGCGATAAACTTCTGTCAAAAGGAAGCAAATGAAAAGTTGCAACGAATAGGAAAATTGAACCTCAAAAAAAAAAATGCCAGTGAGAAGATTTAGATACCTAAGAATAACCTCGCCCCAACAGGTGAAAGCTCGGTAAATCGAAAACTAGCAAACCTTGTGGAAAGAAATGGGAGAAGACACAACGAAGCAGAAGGATATTCCATGCTCTTGAAATGGAAGAATTAACACACTGGAAACCTCCACTCCGGATAAAGCAATCTCTATATTACATGAAGTCCCAGGCAAAGATGCAGCTATATTTCTCACAGAGATAGAAGCGAGCATCCTAAAGTTTACATCCAGCAACAAAAGACCATGAATGGCCAAAGGAATCCTGAGGAAAACGAACAAAACTCAATGTATCACACTTTCTGATTTCAACATATAGGATGAAGAAATAGGATTGGAAATGGCACAGGCTGGGATGAAAACAGACATGCAGAACCATGGAACACAATCGAGAGCCCAGAGGTATACACACACATACATGGACAGCCCATTTTCGACCACGGAACCAAGAGGAGACAGTGGAGAAAGGAAAGTCTCTACAATAAATGGTGCTGGGACGACTGCAGAGCCCCATGTAAAACAAGGAGAGTAGACCATGGTGTTACACCAGGCACAAACACCAACTCAAAATGGATTAAAGTTTTGAATGTAAGACTGCATACCACGAGACTTCTGTAAGGAAAACTAGGCAGCATGTTATTTGACATCTGTCTTAGCCTCCTATTAGTAAGATGCAGGTCTGCTTGGGCAAGGGCAACAACAGAAACAAGAAACAAATGGGACTACATCAAATGCAAAAGTTCAGCCCAGCCAAGGAAACCATCGACTCAATGCAAAGACAGTACAACCACTGGGAGAGGATGTTTGAAAACCACACATCAGTGAACGGGTGAATAGCCAAAAGATGCAGTGAACTCATATGGGTCCACAAGAGAGAAAAAAATAAGCCCATTAAAACCTGGGCAGTAGGTGGAAACAGAGATTTCACCCAAGAAGATATAGAGATGGCCAACAGGTGTATGAAAACATGTTAATCATCATTAAGACTCAGGGCAATTGAAATCCAAATGGCAGTGAGATAGCAGCTCAATGTGGTCTGAATGACTATAGGTAAAAAGTCAGGAAACAAGTGTCAGAGAGGAGCTACAGAGATGGGAAGACTCGTACAGTGCTGCTGTGAGTGTAAGCTGGTGCAGCCACGACGCAAATCAGTGTGGAATTGCCTCAGACATGTCAGAATCCATCTACCATATGATCCAGCTATTATTCAGTGGCGTGTTTCTCAAAAGACCTTGGAAAAAGTCTTGAACCGATATATGTGCACCCCTGTGTTCACCCTGGCCTTACTCCCGTTATCCAAGACTTGGAAGCCGCCCTGATGCCCATCAAGGCAGAAGGACGAATAGAGAAAGAAGATTGGAGAAGGAAGCTGGGCTTTATGAACACAATGGCATATCTCTGAGCCATAACAAAAGAGAGAATCCAGCCTTTAGTGACCTGAAGGATGGTTCTTGAGGGTTTCATTGGAAGTGAAACAGCTCGCAGGGAGAAACTCAAATACCGTAGGAGCTCACTTACAAGGAGAAGAGACAAACAAGGACCAGCAAACTGGAAAGCTTTGCGGAAAGAAATTAAAGAAGACACAAGGAAACGGAAGTCTATTCCATGCTCTTCGAATGGAAGAAGGAACACACTTGAAACGTCCATATTGGATAAAGCAATCTCTGGATTCCACACAAGCCCCATCGAAGTTTCAGCAATCTTTCCCACAGGAATAGAAGAGATAATCCTAAAGTTTCTATCCAGCAACAAAGGAGCAGGAACGGCCAAAGTAATCCTGAGAAAAACGAACAACTCAGCAAGTACCACATTTTCGAATTTCCACATATAGGACGAACTGCTAGGTACCGAAACGGCAAAGACTGGCCACAAATACAGGCACACAGACACAAGGAACAGAATCGAGAGCCCAGAGGTCAACTCCCACATATATTGACAGCCCAGTTTAGACCAAGGAGCCAAGAGGAGACAACAGAGAAAGGAGAGTCTCGAGAAGAAACGGTGCTGGGAAAACTGCACAGCCACATGTAACACAATGAGAGTGGACCATGATGTTACACCAGGCACACACACCACCTCAAAATGGATTAAGGCCTTGAATGGAAGACTTGAAACCATGCAACTTCTAGGAGAAAACGCAGGCAGCTTGCATTTTGCCATCTGGCTTAGCCGATTATTTGGAAGAAGCATGTGTGACTGGGCAAGGGCAACAAAGGAAACAAGAAACAAGCGGGACTCCATCCAACACAGAAGCTTCTGAACAGCCAACGACTCCATCGACTCAATGCAAAGACAGCACAACTGTGAGTGGATGTTTGCAAACCACACATCGGAGAAGGGTTGATTAGACAAAATATCCAATGAACTCATATTTCTCCACAATAAAAAATCAACGAGCCCCATAAAAGGTGGGTAAAAGATGGAAAGAGATATTTCTCCCAGGAAGATAAAAGATGGCCAACAGGCTGTATGAAAAAATGTTCATCATCATTAAGTCTTTGGCAATGCAAATACGAACGGCAATGAGATAGCAGCTCTCAGTGGTCAGAATGGCTATACGGATGAAGACAGGGAACAACAAGTCTTGGAGAGGAGGTGGAGAGAAGGGAAGCTTCCTGCACTGCTGGGGGGAGTGTAATCAGGTGCAGCCACTACCCAAAGTGCTGTGGAATTGCCTTAGAATTTTCAGAATCCATCTACCATATGATCCAGCTATTCCTCTGTGGCATATATATCCAAAGAACTTGGAAACACTAATGATCAGAGATCCATGCACCACTGTGTTCACCACAGCCTTATTCCCAATATCCAAGACTTGGAAGCCTACGTGGTGCCCATCAAGTGACGAATGGAGAAGGAAGACGATCTATAGCCACACAATGGCCAATCTTCGGACTGTATAGATGTGGCCATCTTGGGTGACATGTTCATAAACACCCTCAGAATTCTAAGTTGTCCTGACAACCTCCATGCACACAGTGTTTCAGAGCCATGGCATACCAGTCTGACCACTCCCTATTTCCAGGTAGGATAGTTTCCCTTGTTCTGGATGTCTTGTCGGTTTCTAACTTTCTCCTCGAACTTTGAAAGGTCTACTACATTCCCTCTACACACCAGTCTTTTTCCGTTAGGATTATCAAAGATTTTATCTCTTATGTTTTGTGGATATGGTGAAATGGGTGGACTTTCCCCAGAGAAAGTCATGGACTCCCTCCCAAGTTGAAGTTGCCCAGGCAATCCCCTGATGCACACTTATCGTGTCATCTCCTAGCAGTCTGACAATTCCACCAGGCAAGTCACATGTTTCCTTCCTTCATCATTTGGGGAAGTGTAGCTGATGCGTTCATAGATTGTAATATTCACATTGTTTTTTTCTGGTGCGTATTGCTCACTTTCCCTCACCATTTCTACTTCTTTATGATCTCTGTGCCCACCAGACCATGAAATCTGGATTTCCTAATGCTAGTAATCTGATCCACAACCGTGGTGCTATCCTGTGAAGCTCAGGCCGCCCAAGCGGACCGCGGACACTTACCTGCTACATCACAGGTCCGCCAATGAATTGGACTTCTGGACCAACCTTTGGCCTGAACTTGGGAGGATGTTGGCCTGCTTCGATCATTCGTGTAGGGAATCAGTAGTAACATGAGTGACCATAACATTTACCTTTGGTTGATGAGTTTAGCACCGAGAATTTTCTCTTGCTAGTATGCCGCTTCATCACTTTGCTAAGGTCTACCTTGCTGTAGCATCATTATGCATTTGGAGGTGCTTACCAATCCTTGGAAGTTGATCTTCTCTAATCTCTTTCAGCCTCCAAAGCTTAGGCCGTAAATCTGCACCCCTCTTTGGAGTTTTGATCTTATGTGAATTGATTGCCTTAACCCAGCATTATAACATCCTATAGCTTTTCACATCTACAATCTCATAGATTTAGACTTCTGTGTAGGTTACATCATCTTCACCACTGTAAGCCTAATTACAGGCCCTCACCACACACTTGTGCCTAATCAACTCTTTCTCCCTCAGACCCCCGCATCCATTTCCCTTTGGGAACTACGAATCCCATGTCACGTCCTACCTTTTTGTTGCTCCGTTTTTCCTCTTCTCCTTGTACGTGAGATCCTGTGGTATTCAACCTTATCCCTGGGGCTTGCTTCAGTTCCCCTAAGGCCCTCAGAAACCATTCTGGTGGTCACAAATGGCTGGACTGCATCCATTCCTACAGCTGAGAGCTATACCATCGTGTGGCTATAGCCGATCTTCCTTCTCCATTCATCTCTTGATGGTCACCACGGATGCTTCCAAGTCTTGGATATCGGGAGTAAGGCTGTGGTGAACACAGCAGTGCATCGATCTCTGTGCATTATTGTTTCCATGATGTTTGGATATATACACCACAGAGGAATAGACGGATCATATGGTAGGTGGATTCTGAAATTTCTGAGGCAATTCCACACCACTTTGCATAGTGGCTGCACCAGTTCACATTCCTACAGCAGTGCAGGAGGCTTCTTTACTCTCCACCTCCTCTGAGAAACTTATTGTTTCCTGTCTTCATCGTTATAGCCATTCTGACTGCCGTGAGCTGCTATCTCATTGCCTTTCAGATTTGCACTGACCAGAGACTTAATGATGATGAACATGTTTTCATACAGCCTGTTGGTCATCTTTCTATCTTCCTGGGAGAAATGTCTGTTTCCAGCTTTTGCCCAGATTTTAATGGGGCTTGTTTTTTTTTTTTCTTGTGGAGCCGTATGAGTTTATTGGATCTTTTAGCTATTCACCCCTTCATCAATGTGTGGCTTGCAAACATCCTCTCCCAGTTGTTGTGCTGTTTTTGCATTGCATCAATGATTTCCTTGGCTATGCAAAAGCTTTTGTGTTTGATGTAGTCCCATTTGTTTCTTGTTTCCTTTATTGCCCTTTCCCAGACATGCTTCTTCCAAATATGAGGCTAAGACAAATGACAAAGAGCACGCTACCTACATTTTCTTCCAGAAGTCCCATGGTTTCCAGTGATACATTCTAGACTCTAATCCATTTTGAGTTGGTGTATGTGCCTGGTGTAACACCGTGGTCTACTCTCCTTGTCTTACATGAGACTCTGCACTCTTCCCAACACCGTTCATTGTAGAGACTTTCCTTTCTCCACTGTCTCCTCTTGGCTCCATGGTCGAAAATGGGCTGTCCATATATGTGTCCCTATACCTCTGGGCTCTTGATTCTGTTCCTTGGTTCTGTTTCTTTGTTTTGCATCCCAGCCTGCGCTGTTTCCATTTCAATTTCTTCATCCTATATGTTGAAATCAGCAAGTGTGATACATTGAGCTTTGTTCTTTTTCCTCAGGATTCCTTTGGCTATTCGGGGTCTTTTGTTGCTGGATGTAAACTGTAGGATGCTCGCTTCTATCTCTGTGAGAGATATTGCTGCGACTTTGGCACTGCATGGAATCAAGAGATTTCTCTATGCAGTGTGGACATTTCAAGTGTGTTAATTCTTCCATTTCAAGAGCATGGAATATCCTTCCACTTCCTTGTGTCTTCTCCCATTTCTTTCTGCAAAGGTTTGCTAGTTTTCTGTTTACAGAGCTTTCACCTGTTGGGGTGAGGTTATTCCTAGGTATCTTATTCTTCTTACTGGCATCCTTTTTCTTTTTTATTGAGGTTCAATTTTCCTATTCTTTGCAACTTTTAATTTGTTTCCTTTTGAAAGAGATTTATCACTGTGCTCACATCTGCTGGAAATGCTCCTGTATTTGCTGAGGAATAGTGGCCCTGTCTAACGTCACTTCTCATCTGCCTCTACATTACCTCCCTCGCCTGCCCCAGAATGGCTGTACCAGCGGTATGGAGGTTTACCCCCAGGATTCTACCCTGCCAACTCCTTGCTGCCGACGCAGAATGCCATCTGATATCAGTCTAACTGCTCACCCTTTCCAGCTAAGATGGTTTTCCATTTCCTGGATTTCTTGTGTGTTTATAACTTTATCTTTGGACTTTTAAATGTCTACTACATTCTCTCTAGACACTGAATTCTTTACTTTAAGTTTATCCTTGGTTTTATCTGTCACATTTTGTGGATATGGCCAAATATGTAGACTTACCCCAGAAAAAGTCCACGAGTCCCTCCCAAGTTGAAGTTGCCCAGCCAATCCTCTGATGTTCAATGATCGTGTCATCCTGTGCAGTCCGACAATTCCACCTATGCAAGTCACATCACTTCCTCCATTCTGTATTTGAGAAGTCTACCAGATGCGTCATAGATTGCAATATTTTCATGTTGTTTTCCTGGTGCATATGTATAAGGTCTGCTCACAATTTCCACTTATGTATGATCTCTGCCTGCACCATACCATGATATCTATCTCTCCTGATGTTACTAATCTGATCAGCACCCGTGATGCAAATCCATGAGTCCCAGACCACAGACTAGGAACGTGGGCTCTTACACACCAGAACACATGACTGGCCCTGAATTTTACTTTTGGACCAATCTTTTGCCTGAACTTGGGAAGAAGCTGGCCTGCTGTGATTATTCGTGAAGGTAATGAGTAGTAACCTCTCAGAAGGTAACATTTTCCCTTGGTTCATGAGTTTAACATGGAACACATTGTCTTTGTAGTATTCTTCCTAATGTGTTTGCAATGGTCTACTTTTCTGTAGCATCATTAAGCATTTGGAGGAGATTCACAATCCTTGAAAGTTTATCTTCTCTAATCTCTTTCAGCCTCAAAAGCTTTATGCCGTAAATCTGCACAGCTTTTTGGATTTTTTCTTTCCCTCTGGGAACCACCAATCCAAAGTGAAGGCTGCCATCAAAGCTAAAATGCTCCGTTTGGCCCCAAAGAAATTCTCGCCCCCTATCTCTTGTCATAGAAGAGTATTGATTATGGGTTTTGACACTGTATGTGAGGCAGTTGGCTGAAAATTAGAACATTACACTTATATTTAACGAAAAATAAACATGCCAGAGCTGAGGATGTAAACCAAACAACTAGCAAACCCTACAGAAATAAAGTAAACAAGCATCTAGACGTAATCTACTGGAACAATGAAGGATCCGAAGTCAAGGTCTAGCTTACCCAAATTCAGAACAAAAGACATAAAAATATCTTACCTGGAGAGAGGAATTCATCAGATTTCTCTAATGTGTCTCGGAAGGTGGTTGCCAGGACAAACTAGAATTTGGCGTTTCTGATCTCAGAATGTCAAACCAACCAAGATGACCTCATGTTCTCAGTGCTCAGTTTTACCTAGGCCAGGATAACCATGATTCCTTCAAGTGAACGATGGAAATTCAAAGACAAAACCCAACAATCACGAAAGCACTCACATCGGCCTAGAGAACATATGGTGATTAAAGAAATACAAAATTCCTAACTTGGAATGAAGGAGAACACACTGATGAGCATATCTATGGGAGACTGCTGTGAAAGACCATGAGGATTGATGTGGATTAAGGATGCCCCCACTCGAAAGCCCAAGGTTAGCTGGTGAACATGCAGAACTATAGGACCCGTTGAATTTCTTTTGGTATGAATTAGAGGTGCCCCAGGGAGAGAAGCCCAGGTCATGCTCACCTACATGCCTATCTATGGGGCCAGTTTTGTATCTAGTGTTATATGACAACACAACAACAAGAACCCATCTGAACTGAAATCATTTAATGACTTTTTACATCATTTCTTTTTCCAGGAAAAATAAGTCACGTACCCATGCCTTATAAAATTAGTCCTTAACCTCAACTCCGGAAAGCAGCAGGAGCTGTGACTACCCATGGGTCCTTTCCCAATGCAGCAGCAGCAGATCTTCACTGCCCATAGGTCCTGTCCCCATGCTATCCTGTACCATTGTCTAAATAAAAGAGACTGCCAGACCTTGAGGGTCCAAGAAATCTTTCTTTTAACTCTTGAGCTTACCGACCATGCATCATATCTTGTGGCCCGTATGGGGAACATGCTTCATCGGTTTGTGAGCTCGAATTCTGGTAAGTGCCCTTTTCTTCCTTGTGCCTCTCTCTTTTTCGAGGATGGATCTAAATTCACTTCTCCATCAGGAACTGTCTTGAATAGCTGCATGAATTCATGTTTGCTGCCCATGGCTACTCTATGGTGCAAATCTGGCATTCAGCTTGAAGAGAATCAGTACCTTAAGCCTAAGAGTGATGTAGAATGAATTAATCCATTCCTTCCTGACCCTATCTCTAATATATAAATTTTACGTGGGAACAGGTGAGCCATTTAAGTCATTAGGATGGTTGGCAATCTCCAAGACTCCCGTGCAAGTTTTCTATTCCTAAAGCTGGATTGAGATACGTCCCATTGCACTTGGCCATCTGAACTGTGTGAATGTCCCAATCGGGACTGCAGTTCAGGGAAAGTACCAAACTCTAACCTTTGGTTGAGTATTGGAAACCCTTCTTCGGAGAATGGCTCCAATACACAATTGGGTAGAATGTCCCCCAGCGTGGCGGAAACTTCTTCACTATTTCTCTCCATCATGTTCTCTCTTAAACTTCTCCTTTTCTCTTGGGGACCACTCACCAGGCACCTATTACTGCCAGGCAGTATAGGAAAGATGTTCACCAGGCACCTGTTACTGCCAGGCATACCAAGGAAGATATCCAAGGGATGTAATTCTGGGGGACACCCCCATCACCCCTTGCTATAGGCACCCCACTGTAGGAACAACAGGTAGGATGCTTCCCTAGGTTCAGGGGGATTTTCAAGGTAATGGACCTGTCTCTTTCATCTTTCTTAGAGTTACAATGGCCAATTTCGTCTCCTTTTGAGCTTTGCAACCGGGAAACAAAGAAATCTTTCAACAGTCAAGTCCTCCAACACTGGGAGCACCAACTTTGGCTTTCTGGGCCTGATCACCCCAGCGACCCCAAGTAGGGTGCCCTCTGTTGGCGGTTGATTCATTGAGTATTTTAGTCACCTAATGAGTTGGCTATGATGTTAGGAGACCTGTGATTTATTCTGAGAACTGTCGTGCTAGGGTAGTATGCCCCAGCATGGGAACTGTTGTGGGACTTTTATCATGATAACCCTCTGGGAACGGCCATGAGGGTGAGGTCTGATGTCTTCTTTTAATTTCTTTGTTTTGCTCATGTCCTCTGTTGTCACCAAGTTGAGCTTAAGTTCAGGCTGGACTTGAGCAGAACCTGTCCCTTCTGTAAAATCGAATAACTTGAAAATATTTTGCAAGGGACTTAACTCTCAACCGAGGTACTGGGAGCCCTGGCCTCCAGCATGTTCCAGGCCTCTTTAGGCACTGCACCTTTGTCCAGTACACTGTCAGTCCAACACTGGCTTTACTGCCATGGGGAATGATGTAAGCATTAAAAGAGACTCACCACTCAGGGTCATTCTAACTAATTAGAAACACTTTCAATTGTATGGGTTATGCCCCAGAAACTCCATCTGGGGGAAAATTTGAGAGGTATCTCTGTGCCTTTCTGGTGCAGTTGGACAGGTAGATCAACCTAGAATGTCCTTCAAGTTTCAGTCCAGTTTCTGAGAAATCAAGAGCAACTGTCCTTACAAAATCCTTGCAAGACTGGAAAGACAGCTCTAGAGGCAGTTCAGATTCCACGTACTTACTTTATCATGAAAAGGATTCTCATCCCCCCTCTCCAGGAACTACTATGTAGCCCATCACTCATTCTTAAGACTGAAAAAAAAAAAAAAAGGAGGGGAAAGGATAAATGGTCATAAGTGCACCCTTGCAAAAAGTCTACCATCTCGAGGGTCTTCTCCATAAGTATTAGTAAAAAGGCTCAAAACAAAATGTGGATTCATAACTGGTGAGCTTTATATTATTGTACCTGACTCACTGGAGTAGTTTTTAAAACAATGGTTGTACAGTCTCTGTCTATGTGTGTCTATGTGTACATTATACGTGTGATATTTTTACCCCTGGATGGTATGGCCAAAATTAAGATCTCTGTTTAGTTGGCTTAAAGATAGTGCTTACATAAATTCTAATGTAGTAGAAATTAACTCAGTGCCTTTCAAAGTTAACGTGATGTGAATTAACCTTTGGTAAATGAAAGCTTGTTAAAGTTTGTTGGTTTGATTGAAAATTATCTTGTTGTCAGACTTGTCGGTATTTGCATAGGATGCAGGCATTCAGCATGGGTTTTCTAGTCATATAAGCTCACTTTCTTAAATTTGTCAGCAAAATAATAGCTTTATATGATGACTAGTTTTGTCTAATGCCTCATGAGGTTTCTGTAGGTAACCTGAACATAAATGTTGGAAAAAATGGTTTAAATACATAAAACTCATAAAAGTGAGTACAATAACTTTTATGCTCTGTATACTTGTTGAAAAACCAACAGCTTCGAAATTTTTCTGTGTAACAATCTTGAGTTTTGCAAAATTAAGTTAAATGATAAAAAGATGAATATGCCGGTCATTTTTGGATAGGCTGAAACACTGAATCATTAGTAATAAACATATTTAATTTATCTACTTTTGGCTTCTTCTTGAATAGGCTAAAAGCGTTTGGGTGTATTAAAAAGCATGCCTTGTGTTTTATTGTAAAGCTGCATGTTTCTAAAGTTATGAAGTGTTTAGAATGCTGATATAAAAGACAATTCATAATTATTTACTTTTTTAGCGTTTAGGAGATCTGTTAAGCCTTAAAAGTTCTAATTAACTTATGGAATTAAAGCTACAGGAAATTAATAAGTAAAAGAGCTCTGTATTCAGGGAAGTTAAAATGTATGCTTTCAGTAAAAAAGGTATAAAGAATGGAAATATTTTTGTTTGATGGGTGAAGAAAGATAAATTTGTCCTAATGTACTAGAAAGGAAAAAAGAAAGAGTTGTTGACAAATTCTGAAAACAAAAAAGAAAGTTGAAGAAGGTTTGTGAAGTAGATATTCTGAAAGTTTTATGCCTACTCAAGTAGACTAAAGTAAGTTTAATTAAGTGAATGAGTTTGAATGTGCAACATAAGTAGGTGCAGAAATTCAAATTTGGTTTTCTCTAAAATGATACTTTTTCTTGAACTTTGGATCTGCTCTTGATAAAGAGGTTATAAAAGCTCTTCCTTTGAGTAAGTCTACCTAAGAGAGAAATGTGTTTTGTGAAAATAATGACTGAGCTCACTCTTACGATTTTTGACTCTTTCTGTCATCACTTTGAATAGATACCTGAGCATTGTTTCACAGTGAGTGTTGTTTCCTATTTGAAGAAGCATTTTAAAAACTTTGGATATGTTTTGACAAGCTTCTCCCTCAAAAATATTCAAATCCTGAATGAAGTCTTTCTTTTAACCTGGTAGACAGAAGAGAAATTACTCTGAGGATTTTCAGAGGGCCCCTGAGACTTCTCAAAGAAATTTGCTCTTCTGTTCCTGTAAGGACGAAAACATTAAACTAATTAGGCTTAGTTTTTCTATTAAATTACAGGGGAAACTGTGAAACAAGTGATGATAGATATTCTTAGGTGGTATTAGATTGGTAAATGTTATTAATATAGATGTCTTAAAATTATATAGCATTCCTAAGCTTCTGATCTTTCCTGGTTATCAGTCATAAGTCCACTTATTATCTGGAAGGGTCATATGTCACAGAAGTATCCAAGTTTCTTTGACAATTACCCTTTTGAGTCGTTTGTCCATTTGCAGATAGTTGTTGTTTTACTCTGATGCTTTTTTCTTTTGCAAATATGTTTCATCTTCAGAGATATTCCTGGAAAGGATTCTGACATAGAGGATCTAAACTACAGGTTTCTGATAAACTTTCAGATTGTAAAACTGAGCTGAGTAAGAAACTACAGAGTTGTAACAGAAACTAAGCTCCTCAATCTGCTAAGGACAGATTTAGCTCAAGAATTGATTATACAAGACTGTGTGAACTGATGAGGACGATTATAATTTTTTAGGACTTCTGTTTGAAATATTGTTGAGTTTTGATGTGTTGTTTTGTTTTCTCATAATGAAGGAAATCTTTTTCTCTTTTCTCTTATGCTAATTTTGACTTACAGCCACTTGGTGAAATTATACCTTTATGAGCAAAATTGAAACATTCATCTTTTTCTCTGTACCTTATCCCTCGAGAATTTGGAAACCCTTTGTGACTGAGTATGGTCATTTCGTGGCAATATTTGCATACGTTCCATAAGAATCTGTTCTCCTTATAACAGGACACATTGGTTATATTACCAAGGCTTTGACTGGAATGGCATATTTGAAACATACAGGCTCAGCTATGACAAGACAGCATTTCAGGAACAAAGATTGGACTTTCTGGAATACAGCCACTCGGAAACATGGGCCTGGTACCATGTTTACAGAGAGTCTGGCAATCTTACCCATTAAGTAAGGAAACGTGCTTATTTGGCAGGTGCAAGTAACCTCCAAATACTTTGGGGGACCTGAAAGAGAACTCCACTCAAATCTGTAAGTACTGCAGGCAAAATCCGATGGCAAATCCTTGGCTTGGCTTTTCTGGCCTCTAGAGGCCTTCACAGTTCAATCCGAGATTCCTCATAAAAATTTCCAGCAAGGCATACTTAAAAAGCCTGTATAAAAAATTGCTATTCTTGTAGCTGTTATGTAAATAATTGGAGCATGTTGTATTAAAACAACACTTGATTTGCAAACCTGTTAAACCTGATTTGGCTATCTTTTGTAAAAATGAGGGTGATTTAAGAGAGGAAAAAATTATGTTTCTGTAGAAGCTATAGTAGGGATTCATGGATATTAGATTCTAGCTCTTTCTTCCGCAAGATTCATCTATTACTAATTGTAATGTCTCCTTGTGCTCATCTATGTCTCATACCTGCGAGTTCCCTGGCCACATTCAAACATTTTCCTTTAAAACTACTCCCCAAATACTAACTAGATTTGCCTTGTCACAGGTGGGTTAGAAACAACAAGTTCCAAAGGTAAATTACCTAACTTATCGATAGACACAGGATGGAGGATACGAAATTTGGGATGAATGTATTTGGTTCACTCCTACTAGTGGTCAACTCAGTAAAAGGTCACTCTCTGTTGGGAACAAACCAATCACACTTGTGATACATGGCCTAATAACAGCCGACCTATGGGAAAAATTCGCTGTTATATGTGTTCTCATATCATAGTCTTAAAAAAGTACTGATTGGTTTGGGACTGACTGGGATAGACAGCCCAGCACGCTTTGGCTAGTCCTTAATGGTGCTCAGTGGCTATGCGGCTCCAATTTATGGCCTTGGCTGCCACCTAAATGGATTGCACGATGCACACTAGGCTTTGTCTGGATGCAAGGTAGAACTCCATTTACTACATCTCCTCCTGCTAACCTACCCAACTGCAGCAGCTCAGGACCAGCTCTGTCTTCCACTGGTATGACCATCTTTCCGCAATTTTCCTTCACCAATTAGGTATTGAAAGTGTCATCTTGCACATGGAAGTCCTAAACAAATTTATTATGAAGGCATTAAATGACGCGCAACATAGCATTTTTCTGCTCAATTTAGAAGTATCCCAAATGTGTAAGGCAGTCCTCCAAATCCAAATGGCACTGGATGTCTTGACAGCAGCACAAGGGGGCACCTATGCCATTATAAAAACTGAGTGTTGTGTCTATATTCCTGTCTACCGTCAAAATATTTCTGGCTTCCTATCCCAACCACCAAATTAAATCCGTGTCTTATCAACCCTAACTCTAAACGATTGGTTGAACTCCAAGTCAGGACCAGGTTTCTGCACTACTTCAATACGTTATACATTGGGTTAAACATACTGCTTGTATTTCTTATTATAGTTTGTTGTCTGTTTCATTGTTTGTCTTCCGCATGTGAAAAAAGTTTCACCTCCTGGACCACCTCTCGTCAAATGATTCTCTCGTCTCCAGAGGCTCTGTATACCTTGTCAGCCTTGAACTCCACAGGTGAAGGCTTCCAGTCCACTGAACTTCCTACCTGTACCTATGACCCCATTTAGGGACAGCTCTGCGACCATGTAAAGCCATAAGTAGTTACAGAAGACTGACCATCGTCCATATCCCCAAACCTCTCCAGTCCAAATGGGTTCAGGGGGTGTTTATGATGTACATTAAAGCTGCCCCAGCTAGGGAAGCCCAAGGTGATCTGGCCTACATGCCAAACTATATGAGCCGGTGGAATTAGAGCTGACTCAGGGAGAGAAGCCCAGGGCATCATCACGTACATGCTGATCTATATTGCCAGATCCGTATCTAAAGTTATATGACTGCACAATAACCAGACCCCATCTGCACTGAAATCATTTAAAGAATTTTCCCACGTCATTTCTTTTCCCAGTAAAAATAAATCATGTACCCATGACTTATAAAACTAGCCCTACCCCTGAACTCAGGGCAGCAGCAGGAGCTTTGACTGCTCATGGGTCCCATCCCCAGGGAGCAGCAGCAACTCTTCACTACCCATGGGTCCTGTCCCCATGCTATCCCGTACTATTCTCTAAATAAAAGAGCACCAATGCCAGACCTTGAATGTCCGAGAAATCTTTCATTCGAGTCTTCAGCTCACCAAGCCCATATCAACAATTATACCATGGAAAACAAAAAACCGTCCCAGAAAATGGAAGGCACACAGAAATCACAGCTGAATAATCCACAATGAAAGATGTCCGTTTTAGAAATACCCTGAACGTTCGAAAGACAGAGAAAGTCACAAACCCCAAAAATGCAGCAAATGTCAAACCTAGGCTAAAGGGTAAGGGTGAGTTATGAGAAAGCTAAAATGGGGCTCTGAAAACCTGTGTCAATGAAGTTTGCCGTGATAGCAGAGACACAATTCTGAGAAATCCTCTGACATCACAGTGGAGAAGAAAAACAAACTGGCCTCGTCTACACAGTGCAAGATTTGTCCCAAATAGCATATTCAACTCACATTCCACATCAAATGCAGGTTTAAAGTGGAACATGAAAGGTGCTGGCCAGTGGTGCAGTGGTGAAGTCCACAAATTCTGGGTCAGCACCCAGGGCAGACCATGCAGAATCCTGGAGGTGAACCTCCTCACCGATGGTCCAGATATTCTGGGGCAGGCGTCCAAGTTAGTGTAGAGGCAAATGGGAAGCAACGTCAGACAGCATCATTCTTTCCCAGCTAATACAGCAGCATCGCCCCCAGATGTGCGTACAGCCATAAACATCTGCCAAAACAAAAGCAATGAAAAGTTTCAAAGAATAGAAAAACTGAAACTCTGGAAAAAAACATGCAAGTAAGAAGAATAAGATTTCTAGGAATAAGCTTAGACAAACAGGTGCAAGCTATGGAAACTGAAAACTAGCAAAGCTTTAGGGAAAGAAATTCCAGAAAACACAAGGAAACAGAAGGGTATTCTGTGCTCTAGGAATGTAAGATCTAAAACACCTGAAACGTCCGCAACGGATAAAGCAATCTCCGTATTGCATGCAATCCCAGTCAAATTTACAGCAATCTTTCCCAGAGAAATAGAAGAGAAAATCCTAAAGTCTCTATCCAGCAACAAGGGACCCTGAATACCCAAAGGAATTCTGAGGAGAACGAACAAAGCAGGACGTATCACACTTTGATTTCAACATGTAGGACGAAGCGCTTGGTACCGAACCAGCACAGCCTGGTCCCAAAAACAGGCACAAAGACCAATGGAACAGAATGCAGAACCCAAGGGTCAACTCACACATATATGGAGAGCGCATTTGCAATGAGGAAGGCAAGAGGAGACAGTGGAGAAAGGAGAGTCTCTAAAATAAATGGTGCTGGGAAGACTGCACAGCCACATGTAACACAATAAGAGTAGATCATGATGTTACACCAGGCACACACACCACCTCGAAATGGATTAAAGCCTTCAACGGAAGTCTTGAAACAGTGAAACCTCTAGGAGAAAACACAGGCAGCTTGCTCTTTGCCATCTGGGGTAGCCACCTATTTGGAAGAAGCATGTGTGACTGGGCAAGGGCAACAAAGAAAAGAAGAAAGAAGCAGGACTCCATCCAACGTAGAAGCTTCCGTCCAGCCGGGGAAACCGTCCACTCAATGCAAAGACAGCACAACAGGGAGAGGATGTTTCAAACCACACATCTGAGAATGGCTGAATAGCCAAAAGACCCAATGACCACACACGTCTCCACAAGAGAAAAAACAACAAGCCCATTAAAACCTGGGCAGAAGATGGAAACAGAGATTTACCCCAAGAAGACAGAAAGGTGGCCAACAGCTGTATGAACACATGTTCAACACCATTAAGTATAAGGCCAATGCAAATCCTCACGGCAATGAGATGACAGCTCCCAGTGTTCAGAATGGCTATAAGGAACAAGACAGGAAACAACAAGTGTCAGAGAGAAGGTGGAGAGAAGGGAAGAGTCCTGCACCTCTGGTGGGAGTGCAAACCGGTGAGGGCACTAGGCATAGCCATGTGAAATTGCCTCAGAAATTTCCAAATCCATCTACCATATGATCCAGCTATTCCTCTCCAGCGTGTTTATCCAAAGAACTGCGAAACACTAATGCACACAGATCCGTGCCCCGCTGTGTTCACCACAGCCTTACTCCCGATATCCAAGACTTGGAAGCCGCCCTGGTGCCCATCAAAGGACCAATGGAGAAGGAAGTTGGGCTATATCCACACAAAGGCCAAACACTCAGCTGTAAGAAAGAGTGCAGTCCAGCGATTTGTGACTGCAGAATCACTCCTGAGGGTGGGAGGGGTACTGAAACAAGCCCAAGGGAGAAATCAAATACCATCGCATCTCACTTACAAGCAGAAGATTAAAATAAGGACCAACAAACTGGTAAAACGTGATATGGGATTGGTGGTCCCCAGAGGGAACGGGTGGCAGTGGACGGTGGGAGAAAGAGTTGATTAGGCACAAGTGTGGGGTGTGGGCCTGTAATTAGGCTTACTGTGGGGAAGAAGATGTAGCATACACAGAAGTCTAAATCTATGAGGATGTAAATCTGAAAGCTATAAGATTCTCTAATGCTAGGTTATGGAAATCAATTCACCTAAAATCAAAACTCCATAAAGGCAAGCAGGTTTAAGGGATAAAGTTTGCAAGCTGAAAGAGTTTAGAGATTATGAACTTCAAAGGATTGACAATCACCTCGAAATGCTTAATGATGCAACATAAAGGTAGACCATTGCAAAGAGATGAAGAGGAACACTACCAACAGAACATGACCCGTGCTAAACCCCTAAGCCAACTGAAAATGCTGCTGTCCACGATGTTACTGGTAATTACCTTTTTGAATAATCAATGCAGACCAACATCTTCCCAAGTTCAAGCCAAAGGTTGGTCCAAAAGTCCAATTCAGGGCCAGCCCTCTGGTGTATTGGGTAAGTGTCCATGTTCCACTTGGGCGGCCTGGGACTGGCAGGCTGGCATCGCAGGTGCAGATCCGATTAGGAGCATTAGGAAATATAGATTTCAAGGTATGGTGCCGACTGAGATCATGAAGAAGTAGAAGTTGTGAGGATACCTTATGAATACACACCAGGAAACGATCCATGAGAATATTACAATCTATGAACACATCAGGTACACTTCCCCAAATGATGAAGGAAGGAAAACATCTGACCTGCCAAGGTGGAAACACCAGACTGCTATGAGTTGACATGATCATTGCTCATCAGGGGATTGCTTGGGTAACTTCAGCTTTGCAGGGACTCCAGGACTTTCTGTGGGGAAAGTCCACACATTTGGCCACATCCACAGAAGATAAGAGATAAATTCCAGGAATATCTTAAAGGAAAGAAACCACTGTCTAGAAGGAATGTAGTAGAACTTTCAAGGTTCGAGGATAAAGTTAGAAACCGACAAGAAGTCCAGAAAAAGGAAAACTATCGCACCTGGAAAGGGGGATTCGTCAGACTGGTATGAGATGGCTCTGAAACACTGTGTGCATGGAGATTGTCAGGACAACTTAGAATTCTGAGCGTGTTTATGACATCACGGTGACCATGTCACCAAAGTTGGCCATAGGTTTCCAGCTCTAGGATTGGCCTGGGCTAGGATATTCAAGTGAGAGGTACACAGAAACAGCTTTTCCAAACACAAACCGGGCACAGAAACTTGAAGACATCAAAGAGATGCTAATTCAAGGGATGAGAAAGGAATCATTGGGAAGAAGAGACAATACAGGGTCAAGTACTCAGAGGGCAACATTGTCATCTACGGAAGTCTGGGGAGGCCATGCTGATTCAAGCTGGAAATGTGTTCTGAAAAACGAGGCCGGACCCGGGGCTTATCAGACCTACGTTGTCCTTCTGCCTTACCCATAATACAAAGTCAAGAATGATCAATTGAGGACATTGAAGAGAAGAATCGAGGCCTCCTTTCCTAGGCCCCTAGCATTCTTGAAGAGAATTCTCACTTTCCACAGCTCTCAAGTCACGGGGGCCCACTGGGTAATGCCAATATGTCACAAGAGAGCTCATTGATGCCTTGAAGGAATGGACCCCTGCCATGCTTGGGTATGTCTCTTGATTTGGAAGGGCTCTAGAAGTGTGCTGAAAAGTACCCTTTTGCAGAGGGCTTCCATCCTTTGTGAAGGCTGGCCTCCCAGGTTACAGGGCTCAGTGGGATCAGTGAGATTCTCTCCCCATATCTCTTACCGTAGAAGGAGTATTGATTATGTGTTTCGAAACCACACATAGAAAGGATGGCAGAAAATTAGAACATTACCATTATACTTAAAGAAAAATAAACATGCCACAGCTGAGGATGTAAATCAAACAAATAACAAACCCTGTAGAAATAAAGTAAGCCAGTATCTAGACGTAATCTAGTGGAAAGTTCAAGGATCGGTGGTCAAGCACGAATCTTCCCAAATCCAGAAAAGGGACAGAAGGTCTCTCACCTGCAGAGAGGAATTAATCAGATTCATCTAATTTGTGTTGGAACCATTGGGCCCATGAAAGTGGTTGCCACGATAACCTCGAACATGGAGTTTATCATCTCACAATGTCAAACGAACCAAGATGACCACGTGTAGTCAGTGCTCAGTTGGATCTAGGCTAGGATAGCAGAGATTCCCTCAAGTGAACGATGAAAATTCCAGGACAATACCCAACAATGACGAAAGGACTCACACCTTGGCCTACAGAACATATGGTGATTAAAGAAATACAAAATTCCTAAAATGGAGTGAAGGAGAACGCACTGATAATCATGTCAAAGGACAAGCTCATAAAGAACATGACGATTAGACCATGGAAAAGCAAACAGGGTCCCATAAAATGGAAGGGCAACAGAAATCACACCTCAATAATCCACAGTGAAAGATGTCAGTCTTTAGACAGACTCTGCTTGAACGATTGAAAGTCCGGGAAAGTCACAACCCCAAAAACTGCAGGGAAGGCCTAACCTGGCATAACTGGGAAGGGTTGTTATGAGACTGCTCCACGCATGCTCTGAAACCCTGTGTCCACCAAGCTAGACTGGACAGAGGAGACACGATTCTGAAAAATCCTCCATCACAGTGGGCCAGAGAAAAAACCTGGCCTCATCTACACAGGGCCAGAGTTGGGTTCAAGTAGCATATTCAGGTCACATTCCACTCAACCGCAGGTTGCCAATGCAGCACGAAAGGGTCCATCCAGTGGGCCAGCGGTGAAGTCCACGTGTTCTGTGTCAGCAGGCCAGGGTCGGCCGCGTGGAATCCTGGGGGTGAGCCCCCTCAACGCTCGTCCAGCCATTCTGGGACAGGCGTGCGAGCTAGTGTAGAGGCAGAGGGGAAGCTATGTTAAACAGCGCCACTCTTCCTCAGCAAAGAGAACAGCACGGCCAGCAGATTTGAGCACAGCCATAAACTTCTGCCAAACAAAACCAATTAAAAGTTGCAAAGAATAGAAAAGCTGAACCTCAAAAAAAACCCATGCCAGTGAGAAGAAAATGACACCTGCGAATAACCTTGGACAAACAGGAGAAAGCGATGGGAACCACAAACTAGCAAAGTTTTGGGGAAAGAAATTCCACAAGACACAAGGAAACGCAAGGCTATTCCGTGCCCTTCAAATGGAAAAACGGACACACTTGAAACGTCCATACGGCACAAAGCTCAAATAAAAATGGGAAGCAATTGGATATATTGGACTATATGAGGAAGCCATTTGGTATAAACCTAATTCGGCCTGATTTTGTTTTTTCCAAAAGGGCCTGACTATGGCTATTTAGCACGCATTGCATATCTGCTTAGACATTTCCTATGGCCCTTGAGATAAAGGTGCAACTTCCCCCCACATTAGCATTTCTTTAGGGATAAGCATTTCTCCCTAGGCTAGGAACTGATTGCTGCACTCACCCTTGACCACCCAGCTCACCTGTGACCAGTCAGCTGGAGACAACAGACTGCCACCCTACTGTGTTCACTGAGACAGAAGACCTACCTGCTATTTCCATCAATCGCTGTGCCAACAGAGCAGTCTCGCGACTATTGTAAATGGGACATTTCAATCCTATGTGAAACATCCTGTATGAGGGGAATACAACCAGTCTGTGCACCCCCACTTCTCTGATGCTCTTTCTTCCTTTGGGTAGAAAGGCCCCGGGTTATAATCCTCAGATTGAAGCTCAGAGTAAACTCCCCCAAATTTTCATTTACAGATTGGTTACGGATTATTTTGCCAACAAAGCAATGTCTGGATTCCATGCAGTCCCAGTCAAAGTTGCAGCAATCTTTCCCACAGAAATAGAAGAGAGAATCCTAAAGTTTCTATCCAGCAACAAAGGACACTGAATAGCAAAAGGAATCCTGGGGAAAACGAACAAAGCAGCAATTATCACACTTTCTTACTGCCACATATAGGACGAAGAGCTAGGTACCAAAACAGCACAGCCTGGCCTGCAAAGGAGGCACACAGATGCATGGAACAGAATCGAGAGCCCAGACATCAACTCACACACCTATGGACAGCCCATTTTCGACCAGGGAGCCAAGAGGAGAAAGCGGAGAAAAGAGACTCTAGACAGGAAATGGTGCTGGAAAGACTGCACAGCCAGATGTAACACAATGAGAGTAGACCGAGATGTTACACCAGGCACACACACCACCTCGAAATGGATTAAAGCCTTGAATGGAAGACTTGAAACCGTGACACTTCGAGGAGAAAACGCAGGCAGCTTGCTCTTTGCCATCTGGCTTGGCCGCCTATTTGGAAGAAGCATGTGTGACTGGGCAAGGGCAACAAAGGAAACAAGAAATAAACGGGACTTCATACACTGCAGAAGCTTCTGCCCAGACAAGGAAACCATCGACTCAGTGCAAAGACGTCACAACAACTGCGACAGCAGGTTTTCAAACCACACATCGGAGAAGGGGTGAATAGCCAAAAGATCCAATGAAGTCATACGTCTCCACAGGAGAAAAATCAACGAGTCAAATAAATCCTGGGCAAAAGATGGAAACAGACATTTCTCCCAGGAAGATAGAAAGATGGCCAACAGGCTGTATGAAAACATGCTCATCATCATTAATTCTCTGCTCAATGCAAATATGAACGGCACTGAAATAGCAGCTCACAGTGGTCAGAATGGCTATAAGGATGAAGACAGGAACCAACAAGTTTCAGAGAGGAGGTGGAGAGAAGGGAAGCCTCCTGCACTGCTGGTGGGAGTGTAAACCTGTGCAGCCACTACGCACACTAGTGTGGAATTGCCTCAGAATTTTCAGAATCCATCTACCACATGATCCAGGTACTCCTCTGTGGCATATATATCCAAAGAACTTGCAAACGCTAATGCACAGAGATCCGTGCACTGCTGTGCTCACCACAGCCTTACTCCCGATATCGAAGACAGGGAAGCCTCCCTGGTGCCCATCAAGGGACAAGAAAGATGGGCTATAGACACACAACCGCATAGCACTCAGCTGCAGGAACAGATGCCTTCCAGCCATTTGTGACCAACAGAATGGCTCCTGAGGGTTTTAGGGGCATGGAAACAAGCCCCAGAGGGAAGGTCAAATACCATAGGGTCTCACTTACAAGGAGAAGAGGAAAAAAAGGACCAAGAAACAGATAGCACGTGACATGGGATTTCTGGTTCCCAGAGGGAAAGGTGGCGGGGCCCAGAGGGAGAAATACTTGATTTGACACAAGTGTGTGGTGAGGGCCTGTAATTAGGCTTACGGTGGTGAAGATGATGTAACGTACACAGAAGTCAAAATCTATGAGGATGTAGATCTGAAAGGTATAGGATGTTATAATGCTGGGTTATGGCAAACAATTCACGTAAAATCAAAACTCCCAAAAGACGTTAAGGTTCACGGCTTAAAGCTTTGGAGTCTGTAAGAAATTAGAGAAGATGAACTTCGAAGGATTGGTAATCACCTCAAAATGCTAAATGACGCTACAGAAAGGTAGACCATTGCAAGGAGACGAAGAGGAACACTACCAAGAGAACGTGTTGCATGCTAAACTCATGAACCAGCGGAAAATGCTACCGTCCATGATGTTACTAACTGCCTTCACGAATGATTGAAGCAGGCCAACATCTTCCCAAGATCAGGCCAAATGTTTGTCCAAAAGCCTAATTCAGGGTCGGCCCTGTTGTGTAGCAGGTAAGTGCCCAAGTTCTGATTGGGCGGCCCGGGCTTCACCTGCTATCATCAGGGTTGCAGATCAGATTACTAGCATTAGGAAATACAGATTTCACAGTATGGTGGGCACAGAGATCATAAAGAAGTAGAAATTCTGAGGAGACATTTTCAATACACACCGGAAAATGAACGCTGAGAATATTACAACCTATGAATGCATAAGGTACAATTTCCCAAATGATGAAGGAAGGAAAACATGTGACCTGCCCAGGTGGAATTGTCAGACTCCTAGGAGATGACACGCTGATTGCACATCAGAGAATTGCCTGGGTAAATTCAACTTGGGAGGAGCTCCAGGAATTTCTCTGGGGAAGGTCCATCCGTTTGACCACATCCACAAAAGATAAAGGAGAAAACCGGGGATACACTTCATGGAAAGAAACCCGTGTCTAGAGGGAATGTTGTAGACCTTTCAAAGTTCGAGGAGAATGTTAGAAACCGACAAGAAATCCAGAAATGGCAAAACTATCCTACTTGGAAAACAGGAGTAGTCAGACTGGTATGAGATGGCTCTGAAACACTGAGTGCATGGAGGTTGTCAGTACAAATTAGAATTCTGAGGGTGTTTATGATATCACGGTGAACATGTCACCCAAGATGGCCACATGTTTACAGTCCAAGGATTGGCCTAGGCTAGGAGAATCAAGTGAGAGATACCCAGAAACAGCGTTTCCAAACAGAAACCGGGCACAGAAACTTGAAGAGACCAATGAGATGCTGATCCAAGGCATGAGAAAGGAATCATTGTGATGATACCTCATGCTTTCTTCGTTTTCTTCCATTCCAAGAGCACTGAATTCCCTTCCGTTTCCTTGTGTCCTCTGGAATTTCTTTCCCAAAGGTTTGCTATTTCTCGGTTTACATAGCTTTCACCTGTTTTGTGCAGGTTATTACTAGATTACTTGGTTTTCTTTCTAGCATGCTTGTTTTTTTATTGAGGTTTAGTTTTTCTATCATTTGCAACTTTTAATCGGTTTTGTTTAGGCAGATGTTTACTGCCGTGCTCATATCTGCTGGCAACGCTGCCGTATTTGCTGAGGAAGACTGGCCCTGTCTAACGTCGCTTCCCATCTGCCTCTACACTACCTCGGACGCCTGCCCCCGAAAGGCTGCAGGAGCGGTGAGGAGGCTCACCCCCAGAATTCCACGCGGCCAACCACACGCTGCTGACACAGGACACGCGGACGTCACCTATGCAACACTGCCCGGCCCCTTTCGTGTTCCATTGGCAACCTGCAGTTGAGTGGAATGGGACTTGAATATGCTACTTGAGCCCAAATCTGGCCCTGTGTAGACGAGGCCAGGTTGTTTTTCCGGTCCACTTGGATTTGTCAGAATTGGGTCTCTGCTGTCCCAGCAAGCATCATGGACACAGGGTTTCAGAGCCAGCTTGGAGCAGTCTGAGAACTCACCCTTCCCAGTTAGCCCAGGTTTGACATTCACCGCAAATTTTGGGGTTGTGACTTTCTCGGACTTTCAAACGTTCAAGCAGACTCTTTGTAAACACTGTCTTCATTCACTGTGGATTATTCAGGTGTGATTTCTGTTTGCCTTCCATTTTCTGGGAGCTTGTTTTCTTTCCTTAGTCTAATCGTAGTGGTCTTTCTGATCTCTCTCCCTTCGATATGCTTATCAGTGGGTTCTCCTTCATTCTAGGTTAGGTATTCTGTATTTTTTTAATCACCATATGCTCTGTAGGCCGACGTGTGGGTGCTTTGGTGATTGTTGGATGTTGTCTTCGAATTTCCATCTGTCAGTTGAAGGAATCTTTGCTATCCTAGCTTACGTCCAAGTGAGAACTGAGGACACGTGTCCATCTTGGTTCATTTGACATTGTGAGATGAGAAACTCCAGGTTAGACGTTGTCCTGGCAACCACCTTCACGGACAAAATGGTTCCGAGACAAATTCGATGAGTCTGATGAATTCCTCTCTCCAGGTGAGAAATCCTTCCGTCTCTTTCCCTGGATTTGGGAAGTTTCGACGTTCAGCCCTGAACCTTGAACGCTCCCCTAGATTACATCTAGATACTGGCTTACTTTATTTCTACAGAGTCTGTTACTGTTTGATTGACATCCTCTGCTCTGGCATGTGTATTTTTCTTTAAATATCATGGTAATGTTCTAGTTTTCAGTCAATCTCCTTCCATATGGTGTCAAAACACAGAATCAGTACTCCTTCTACGGCAAGAGATGGGGGAGTTAATTTCATTGGAGCCCAACTGAGCACTGTAGCCTGGGAGGGCAGCCTTCACACAGGAATGAAGCCCTCTGGAAAAGGGTGCTTTTCAGCACACTTCTAGAGCCCTTCCAAACCAAGCTACATACCCCAAGCATGACAGGCGTCCATGCCTTCAAGGCTTCAAAGAGATCTCTTGGGAAAGCTTAGCATGTAGCCAGTGGGCCCCCGTGAGGCCAGAGCTATGCAAAGGTAGAGTTCTCTTCAAAGGATGTTAGGGGCCTATGAAAGGAGTCCTCGATTCTTCTCTTCAACGTCCCCAAGAGATCATTCTGTACTTTGGATTATGAGTAAGGCAGAAGGACAATGTAGGTCTGATAAGCCCCAAGTCTGGCCTCTTGTTTCAAATCAAGTTCCAAGATTGAATCTGCACGACCTCACCATCTACTTGAGTAGGTGACAATGTTCTCCTCTCTGTGCTTGTCCATCTATTATCGCTTGTTCCCAATGATTCCTTTCTTCTCCCTTGAATCAGAGTCTGTTTGATACTTTCAAGTTTTTGTTTGGAAAAGCTGTTTCTGGGTATCTCTCACTTGAGTGTCCTAGACTAGGCCAATCCTCGGACTGTAAACATGCTGCCACCTTGGGTGACATGTTCACTGTGATGTCATAAACACCCTCAGATTCTAAGTTGTCCTGACAACCTCAATGCACACAGTGTTTCAGAGCCGTCTCATCCCAATCTGACTAGTCCCCCTTTCCAGGTAGGATAGTTTTCCTTGCTCTGGGTTTCTAACTTTCTCCAAGGACTTGAAGGGTCTACTAAGTTCCCTCTAGACACCGGTTTCTTTCCTTTAAGCTTATCCCGGGTTTTATCTCTTATCTTTTGTGGATATGGCCAAATGGGTGGTCTTTCCCCAGAGAACGTCCGGGAGGCCCTCTCATGTTGAAGTTGCCCAGGCATTCCCCTGATGCACACTGATCGTGTGATCTCCTAGCAGTCTGACAATTCCTCCTTGGCAGGTCACATGTTTTCCTTCCTTCATTATTTGGGGAAGTGTTCCTTATGTGTTCATAGATTGTAATATTCTCCTGGATCTTTTTCTGGTGTGTACTGATAAGGTCTCCTCACCATTTCTACTTCTTTATGATCTCTGTGACCACCAGACCTTGAAATCTGTATTTCCTAATGCTAGTAATCTGATCCCCAAGCGTGATGCTAGCCGGTGAAGCCCGGGCCGCCCAAGCGGATGTGGGCACTTACCTGCTACACCACAGCCCGGCCCCAAATTGGGCTTTTGGACCAACCTTTGGCCTGAATTTGGGAAGATGTTGGCCTGCTTTGACCATTCGTGAAGGGAAGCGGTAGTAACATTAGTGTCGGTAACATTTGCCGTTGATTCATGATTTGGCTCGGACCATGTTCTCTTGGTAGTATTCCTCTTCATCTCTTTGCAAAGGTCTCCCTTTCTGTATCATCATTAAGCATTTGGAGGCGATTGCTAATCCTTGGATGTTCATCTTCTCTAATCTCTTTCAGCCTCCAAAGCTTTAGGCCGTAAATCTGCACCCCTTTTTGGAGTTTTGATTTTATGTGAATTGATTTCCGTAACCCTGCATTCTAACATCCTGTAGCTTTCAAATCTACATCCTCATAGATTTAGACTTCTGTGTAGGCTACATCATCTTCACCAGTGTAAACCTAATTACAGGCCCACACCACACACTTGTGCCTAATCAACTCTTTGTCCCTCCATCCCCCACCCCCCTTTCCCTCTGGGAACTGCCAATCCTATGTCACGTGCTACCTGTTTGTTGGTCCATTTTTCCTCTTCTCCTTGCACGTGAGATCCTGTGGTATTTGACCTTAACCCAGGGCTTGTTTCAGTTCCCCTGATACCCTCAGGAGCCATTCAGGTGGTCACAAATGGCTGCACTGCATCTGTTCCTACAGCTGAATGCTATGCCATTGTGTGGTTATAGCCCATCTTCCTTCTCCATTCGTCCCTTGATGGGCATCAGGGAGGCTTCCAAATGTTGCATATTGGGAGTAAGGCTGTGGGGAATACAGCGATGCACGGATCTCTGTGCATTAGTGTTTCCAAGATCTTTGGATATATACGCCACAGAGGAATACCTGGATCATACGGTAGATGGATTCTGAAAATTCTGAGGCAATTCCACACTAGTGTGCGTAGTGGCTGCACAGGTTTACACTCCCACCAGCAGTGCAGGAGGCTTCCCTTCTCTCCACCTCCTCTCTGAAACTTGTTGGTTCCTCTCTTCATCCTTATAGCCATTCTGACCACTGTGAGCTGCTATCTCAGTGCCGTTTGTATTTGCCTTGAGCAGAGACTTAATGTTGATGAGCATGTTTTCATACAGCCTGTTGGCCATCTTTCTATCTTCCTTGGAGAGCTGTCTGTTTCCATCTTTTGCCCTGGTTTTATTGGGCTCGCTGTTTCTTTTCCTGTGAAGACGTATGAGTTCATTGGATCTTATGGCTGTTCACCCCTTCTCCGTTGTGTGGTGTGCAAACATCTGCGGTCAGTTGTTGCACAGTCTTCGCAGTCAGTCGATGGTGTCGTTGGCTGGGCAGAAGCTTCTGCGTTGGATGGAGTCCCGCTTGTTTCTTGTTTCCTTTGTTTCCCTTGCCCGGTCACACATGCTTCTTCCAAACAGGTGGCTAAGCCAGTTGGCAAAGAGCAAGCTGCCTGCGTTTTCTCCTAGAAGCTGCACGTTTTCAAGTCTTCTGTTCAAGGCTTTAATCCATTTCGAGGTGGTGTGTGTCCCTGGTGTAACATCACGGTCTACTCTCACTGTGTTCCATGTGGCTGTGCTGTCTTCCCAGCACCATTTCTTGTCGAGACTCTCCTTTCTCTGCTGTCTCCTCTTGGCTCCCTGGTCGAAAATGGGCTGTCCATATGTGTGTCAGTTGACCTCTGGGCTGTCGATTCTGTTCCATGGGTCTGTGTGCCTCTTTTGGGCGCCAGGCTGTGCTGTTTCCGTACCTAGCACTTCGTCCTATATCTGGAAATCAATAAGTGTGATGCCTGCTGCTTTGTCCGTTTTCCTCAGTATTCCTTTGGCTATTCAGTGTCTTTTGTTGCGGGATAGAAACTCTAGGATTCTCTCTTCCATTTCTGTGGGAAATAGTGCTGCGACTTTGACTGGGACTGCATGGAATCCAGAGATGGCTTTATGTGGTATGGACGCTTCAAGTGTGTTAGTTCTTCCATTCGAAGAACACGGAATAGCCTTCCGTCTCCTTGTGTCTTCTGGAGTTTCTTCCCCAGAATCTTTGCTGGATTTCGGTTTCCATAGCTTTCTCCTGTTTGGCCAAGGTTATTGCTAGATATCTTTTACTTCTTACTGGCATGCTTTCTTTTTTGAGGTTCAATTTTTCAATTCTTTGCAACTTTCGATTGGCTTTGTTTTGGCAGAAGTTTACGGCTGCGCTCACATCTGCGGGCCATGCTGCTGTATTTGCTGTGGAAGAGTGGAGCTGTCTAATGTCGCTTCCCATCTACCTCTACACTACCTCACACATCTGCCCCAGAATGGCTGGATGAGCCGTGAGGGTGCTCACCCGCAGGATTCCATGTGGCCGAAGCAGGGCTCCCAAACTAGAATGCGCGGACTTCACCACTTCCCCACTGGCCAGGCCCTTTTGTGTTCCATTGGCAACCTGCAGTTGAGTGGGATGTGACTTGAATATGCTACTTGAGCCCACCTCTGGCCCTGTGTAGATGAGGCCAGCTTCTTTTTCTGGCCCTCTGTGATGTCGGAGGATTTGTCAGAATCGTGTGTCTGCTGTCCTGTCTAGCTTCGTGGATGCAGACTTTCAGAGCCCGCGTGGAGCAGTCCCGTAACTCACCCTTCCAGTTAGTCCAGGTTTGACCTTCCCTGCAGTTTTTGGCTTTGTGACTTTCTCGGACTTTCAAATGTCCAGTCAGAGTCTGTCTAATGACTGAAGTCTTTCACTGTGGATTATTCAGATGTGATTTCTATTGGCCTTCCATATTCAGGGATTTTTTTCTCTTTTCCAAAGTCTAATCGTTATGGTCTTTCTGACCTATCTCTCTTCGATATGCTTATCAGTCCGTTCTCCTTCATTGCAAGCTATGACTTTTGTATTTCTGTAAGCACCCTATGTTCTGTATGCCGAGGTCTGAGTCTTTTCGTGATTGTTGCGTGTTGTCTTGGAATTTCCATCGGTCACCTGTAGGAAACTGCTATCCTGGCCGAGGTTACACTGAGCCCTGAGAACACGTGGTCGTCTTGGTTGCTTTGACATTCTGAGATCAGAAACTCCAGATTCGAGGTTGTGCTGGCAACCGCCTTCACGGACGTTATGTTTCCGAGACATATTAGAGAAATCTGATGAACTCCGCTCCAGGTAAGATACTTTTCTGTCTCATTTCTGGATTTGGGAAGTTTCGAACTTTAATCCCGATCCTTGAGTGTTCCACTAGATTATGTCTAGATACTGGCTTACTATATTTCTATAGAGTGTTTTACTTGTTCGATTTACATCCTCAGCTCTGGCATGTTTATTTTTCTATAAACATAATTGTAATGTTCTAATTTTGAGCCAACCTCCTTACATATGCTGTCAATACACGATATTAATAATCATTCTACTTCAAGAGATACGGGGAGAGAATTTCATTGAAGGCAAACCAAGCATACTAGCCTGGTAGGGCAGCCCTCACAAAGCAACGAAGCCGTCTGGAATAGGCTGCTTCCTAGCACAATTCTGGAGCCTTGTCAAACAATGGGACATACACGAAGCATGACGGGGGTCCATTCCTTCAAGGATTCAAAGAGATAACTTGTGACACATTAGCATGTACCCAATGGGCCTCTGTAATGCCAGAGTTTTGGAAAGTGAGACTTCTCTTCAATGAATGCTAGGGGCATAGGAAAGGAAGCATCAATCATTGTCTACCGTGTCCTCAGGAGATCATTGTTAATTTTGGATTATGATTAAGGCAGAAGGACAATGTAGGTCTGATAAGCCCCAAGTCCAGCGTCTGGTTTCAAATCAAGTTTCAAGCTTGCATCAGCATGGCCTCCCCATACACTTGAGTAGATTACAATGTTCTCCACTCAGCGCTTGTCCCCTATTATTGCTTCCTCACAATGACTTCTTTCTTACCCCTTTAATCAGCGTGTATTCTCTCTCTTCAAGTTTCAGTGCCTGGTTTCTGTTTTTAAATTCTCTTCTGGGTATCTCTAACTTGAGTATCGTAACCTAGGACAATCCTCAGACTATAACCATGAGGCCATCTTGGGTGACATGTTCACTGTGATGTCATAAACTCCCTCAAACTTCTAAGTTGTCCCAGCATCTTCTATGCACATGACTACTCTCCCTTTCCAGCTTGAATAGTTTTCCATTTCCTGGATTTCTTGTGGGTTTCTAACTTTATCCTTGAACTTTTAAATGTCTACTACATTCTCTCTAGACATGGTTTCTTTAGTTAAGTTTATCCTGGTTTTTATCTGTTACGTTTTGTGAATATGGCCGAATGTGTAGACTTTCCCCAGTGAAAGTCCTGGAGTCCATCCAAAGTTGAAGTTGCCCACTCAAGCCTCTGATGTGCAATGATCGTGTCATCTCATGCAGTCCGCCAAGGAAGGTCACATCACTTCCTTCAGTCTGTATTTAGGGAAGTGTACCAGATGTGTCGTAGATTGCAATATTTTCATGTTTTTTTCCTATTGCCTATCTCTAACGTATGCTCACCATTTCGACTTCTTTGTGATCTCTGTACACACCATACCATGAAATCTATCTTTCCCAACGTTACTAATCTGATCAGCACCCATGATCCGAATCCATGAATCCCAGGCCACCCACTAGTAACATGGACTCTTACACACCAGAACACATGGCTGGCCCTGAATTTTACTTGTGGACCAATATTTTTCCTGAACATGGGAAGAAGATGGCCTGCTGTGATTATTCGTGAATGTAATTACTCGTAACATCATAGACGGTAACATTTTCCCTTGGTTCATCTGTTTAGCACGGAACACATTCTCTTCATAGTATTCCCCATAATCTATTTGCAATGGTCTACTTTCTGTAGCATCATTAAGCATTTGGAGGAGACTCACAGTCCTTGGAAGTTCATCTTCTCTAATCTCTTTCAGCCTCAAATCCTTTATGCCCCAAATCAGCACGCCTTTTTGGATTTTTTCATTCCCTCTGGGAATCACCAATCCAAAGTGAACATTGACATCCAAAGCTAGAGTGCTCAGTTTGGCACCAGCGAAATTCTCTCCCATCTCTGGCCGTAGAAGATTATTGACTATGTGTTTTGACAGCATATGTGAGGAAGTTGGCTGAAAATTAGAACATTACACTTATATTTAATGAAAAATAAACATGCCAGAGCTTAGGGTGTAAATCAAACAACTTACAAACCCTACAGAAATAAAGTAAAACCGTATCTAGACGTAATCTACTAGGAGGACCATTCATGCAGGGTCAAGTTCCAGCCTTCCCAAATTTAGAAAAGAGACATAAAAATATCTTATCTGGAGACAGGAATTCATCAGATTTCTCTAATTTGTCTCAGAAACATTATGTCCATAAGGTGGTTGCCTCGACAACCTAGAATTTGGAGTTTCTGATCTCAGAATGTCAAACCAACCAAGATCACCTCGTGTTCTCAGTGCTCAGTTGGACCTAGGCTAAGATAGCAAAGATTCCTTCAAGTGAACGATGGAAATTCGAAGGCAATGCCCAACAATCATGAAAACACTCACACATCAGCCTAGAGAACATATGGTGATTAAAGAATCACAAAATTCATAACTTGGAATGAAGGAGAACGGACTGATAAGTGTATCTATGGGAGATAGCTGAGAAAGACAATGACGATTGATGTGGATTAAGGCTGCCCCAGCTCGAAAAGCCCAAGGTTACCTGGCCTACATGTCAAAGCATATGACCCGGTGAATTTTTTTTTGGTATGAATTAGAGGTGCCCCAGTGAGAGAAGCCCAGGCGATGCTCACCTACATGCCTGTCTATATGGCCAAATTCCTATCTAATGTTATACGACCACACAATAACCAGACTCCATTCTGTACTGAAGTCATTTAATGGCTTTTTACATCATCTTTTCTTTTTCCAGTAAAAATGTCACGTACCCATGCCTTATAAAATTTGCCCTTACCCTCAACTCAGGGCAGCGGCAGGACATCTGACTGCCCATGGCTCCTTTCCCCATGCAGCAGCAGCAGCTATTCACTGCCCGTGCATCCAGTTCCCATGCCTGCAGCTCTTCACTACCCATAGGTCCTGTCCCCATGAAGCAACTCTTTACTCCCCATGGGTCCTGTCCCTATGTTATCCTGTACCATTCTCTAAATAAAAGAGCACCTCTGGCAGGCCTTGAGAGACCAAGAAATCTTTCTTCCGACTCATCAGCTCGCTGACCCACCATCATATATTGTGGCCCCCCTACCGGGAACTTGCTTCATCGGTTTCTGAGCTCAACTTCTGGTAAGTGCCCTTTTCTTCCTTGTGCCTCTCTCTGTTTCGAGGATGGATCTAAATTCACTTCTCCATCAGGAACTGTCTTGGATAGCTGTAAGAATCCACGTTTGCTGCCCATGGCTACCCTATGGGGCAAATCATGGCATTCAGCTTGAAGACAATCAGTACCTTAAGCCTAAGGGCGATGTAGAGTGAATTACTCCATTCCTTCCTGACCCTATCTCTAATATACAAATTTTAGGTGGGCACGGGTCGGCCACTTAAGTCATTAGGATGGTCAGCAATCTGCAAGACTCCCCTGTAAGGTTTCTTTTCCTAAGGTTGGATTAGGATACCTCCCATGGCACCTGACCATGCTCTGAACTGTGTGAATGTCCCAATTGGGACTCCAGTTCAAGGAAAGTACCAAAGTCTAACATCTGGTTGCGTATGGGAAGCCCTTCTCAGAGAATGCCTCCAACATGCAATTGGGTAGAATGTCCCCCAGAGCGGCAGAAAATGCATCACTAATTTTCTCCATCCTGTTCTCTCTTGAACTTCTCCCTTTGTCTTGGGGACCATTCACCAGGCACCTATTACTGCCAGGTAGAATAGGAAGGATGTTCACCAGGCACCTGTAACTTCCAGGCATACCAGGGAAGATATGCAATGGATGCAATGCTGCGGGACACCCTCATCACCCCTTGTTATAGGAACCCCACAGTAGGAATGACAGGTGGGATGCTGCCCCAGGTTCAGGGGGGATTTTCAAGGTAATGGACCTGTCTCTTTCATCTTTCTTAGAGTTGCAATGGCGTTTTGCGTCTCCTTTTGAGCTTTGCAACAGGGAAGCAAAGAAATCTGTCAACAGTCATGGCCTCCAACCCTGGGACACCAAACTTGGCATTTCTGGGCCTGATCACCCCGGAAAGCCCCAGTAGGGTGCCCTCTCTTGGGGGTTGACTCATTGAGTGTTTTAGGCACCTACTGAGTTGGCTATGAGGGTAGCAGACCTGGGATTTATTCTGTGAACTGTCATGCTACAGTAGTGCGCCCCAGCACGGGAACTGTTGAGTGAGTCTTCTCTTGATAACCCTCTTTGAGCGGCCATGAGGGTGAGGTCTGATGTCTTCATTTCCTTTCTTTGTTTTGCTCATCATGTCCTCTGTTGTCACCAAGTCTTGGTTAAGTTCAGGCTGGACTTGACCAGAACCTGGAACTTCTGTAAAGTTGGAAAACTTGAAAACCTTTTGCAAGGAACTTCATTCTCAACCCGGGTTGAACTGGGAGCCACGGCCTCCAGCCAGTTCAAGCCCTTTGTATGCATTCGACCCTTCTCCACTTCACTGTCAGTCGGACACTGGCTTTACTGCCGTGGGGAATGAGATAAGCATCCCTTAAGACTCATCACTCAGGGTCATTCTAACTAATTAGGAACACTTTCAATTGTATGGGTTATGCCCCAGAAACTCCAGCTGGTAGAAAATGTGTGATGTTTCTCTCTGCCTTTCTGGTGCAGTTGGACAGGTAGATCAACCTAGAACGTCCTTCAAGTTACAGTCCAGTTTCTGAGAAATCAAGAGCAACCGTCCTTAGAAAATCCTTGCAAGACTGGAAATACAGTTCTAGAGGCAGTTCAGATTCCACCTTGTTCCTTTACCATGAAAAGGATTATCTTCCCCCCCTCCAGGAACTACTATCTAGCATATCACTCTTTCTTAAGACCGAAAAAAAAAAAAAGGAGGGGCAAGGATAAATGGCCATAAGTGTGCCCTTGCAAAAAGTCTAGCATCTTGAGGGTCTTCTCCATAAGTATTAGTAAAAAGGCTCAAAACAAAGTTTTCATTTGTAACTGGTGAGCTTTATATTATTGTACCTGATTCATGGCAGTAGTTTTTAAAACAATAGTTGTACAGTCTCTGTGTATATGTGTCTATGTGTACATTATACGTGTGATATTTTAACCCTGGATGGTCTGGCCAAAATTAAGATCTCTGTTTAGTTGGCTTAAAGTAGTGCTTTCTTAAATTCTAAATGTAGTCAAAATTAACAGAGTGACTTTCAAAGTTAACGTGACGTGAATTAACCTTTGGTACATGAAAGCTTCTTTAAGTTTGTTGGTTTCATTGAAAATTGTCTTCTTGTCAGAGTTGTCAGTATTTGCATAGGATGCAGGCATTCAGACTCGGTTTACTAGTCATATAACTTCACGTTGTCTGTTAAATTTGTCAGCAAAATAATAGCTTTAAATGATGACCAGTTTTGTCTAATGCTTCATGAGGTTTCCGTAAGTAATCTGAATATAATTGTTGGAAACAAATGGTTTAAATACATAAAACTCATAAAAGTGAGTACAATAACTTTTATGGTCTGTATACTTGGGGAAAAAAACAGCTTCGAAATGCTTTTTGGTAACCATCTTGAGTTTTGCCAAGTTAAGTTAAATGATAAAAATCTGAATATCTGGGTCATTTCTGGATAGGATGAAACACTGAAACATTATTAATAAACACATCTAAGTTATCTACTTTTGGCTTCTTATTGAAGAGGCTAAAAGCGTTTGGGTGTATCAAAAAGCATGCCTTGTGTTTTATTGCGAAGTGGCATGTTTCTTAAGTTGTGAAGTGTTTAGAATGCTGATATAAAAGACATTTCATAATCCTTTACCTTTTTAGTGTTTACCAGGTCCGTTAAGCGTTAAAGGTTCTAACTAACCTATGGAATTAAAGCTACTGGAAATTACTAAGCAAAAGAGCTCTGTATTCAAGGAAGTTAAAATGTATGTTTTCAGTAAAAAAGGTATAAAGAATGGAAATATTTTTGTTTGAGGGGTTAAGACAGATAAATTGCTCCTGATGTACTAGAAAGGAAAAAAGAAAGACTTTGGGACAAGTACTGAAAATGAAAAAGAAAGATGTAGAAGGTTTGTGAAGGAGGAATTCTGAAATGAGTTTTATGCCTTCTCAAGTAGACTAAAGTAAGTTCAATTAAGTGAATGAGTTTGAATGTGAAACATAAGTAGGTGCAGAAATTCAAATTTGGTTGTCTCTAAAAGGATACATTTTCTTGAACTTTTGATCTGCTCTTGGTAAAGAGGATGTAAGAGCTGTTCCTTTGAGTACGTCTACCTAAGAGACAAATCTGTTTTGTGAAAATAATGGCTGAGGTTACTCTTAATGTTTTTGACTCTTTCTGTTATCACTTTGAATGGATACCTGAGCATTGTTTCACAGTGAGTGTTGTTTGCTATTTGAACACAATTTAAAAACTTTTGATATTTTGTGACAAGCTTCTCCCTCAGAAATATTCAAATCCTGAATGAAGGCGTTCTTTAGACCTGGTAGACAGAAGAATGATTACTCTGAGGATTTTCAGAGGGACCCTGAGACTTCTCAAAAAATTTGCTCTCTCTTCCTACAAGGAGGAAAATGCTAAAATAATTTGGCGTATTTGGTCTATTAAATTAAATGGGAAACATTGTGAAATAAGCGACAATAGACTTTCTTAGCTGGTATTTGATGGGTAAATGTTATTAATATAGACGTCTCAAAATTAGATAGCATTCCTAAAATTCTGATCTGCCCTGGTTGTCAGTGATAAGTTCACTTATTATCTGGCAGTGTTATATGTCACAGAAGTAGTCAAGTTTCTTTACCAATTGCCCTTTTGAGTTCTTTGTCCATTTGCAGATAGTTGTTGTTTTACTCTAATGCTTTTTCCTTTTGCAAATATGTTTCAACTTCCGAGAAATTCCTGGAAAGGATTCTGACACAAAGAGTCTAAACGACAGGTTTCTGATAAACCTTCAGATTGTAAAACTGAACGGAGTAAGAAATGACAGAATTCTAACAGAAACTATGTTTGTCGATCTGCTAACAGACGATTCAGCTCAAGAATTGATTATACAGGACTGTGTGCACTGATTAGGACGATTATAAACTTTTAGGACTTCTGTTTGAAATATTGTTGAGTTTTGATGTGTTGTTTGGTTTTCTCATAATGAAGGAAAGCTTTTTCTCTTTTCTCTTATGCTAACTATAACTTACAGCCATTTGGTGAAATTATACCTTTATGAGCAAAACTGAAACATTTATCTTTTTCTGCCTACCTTATCCCTAAGGAATTTGGAAACCCTTTGTGACTGAGTATGGTCATTTCGTGGCAATATTTGCATAAGTTCCAGAAGAATCTGTTCTCCTTATAACAGGACACATTGGTTATATTACCAAGGCTTGGACTGGAATGTCATATTTGAAACACACAGTCTCCGATATGACAAGACAGCGTTTCAGGAACAAAGATTGGACTTTCTGGAATACAGCCACTCGTAAACATGGGCCTGGTACCTTGTTTACTGAGATTTTGGCAATCTTACACGGTAAGTAAGGAAGCTTGCTTATCTGGCAGGTGCAAGGAACCTCCGAATATTTGGGGAGACCTCAAATAGAAATGAACTCACATCTGTAGGTACTGCAGGCCAAATCTGATGGCAAGTCCTTGGCTTGGCTTTTCTGGCCTCTAGAGGCCTTCACAGTTCAATCTGAGGTTCCGCAGGAAAAGATCCAGGGAAGCACATTTAAAAAAGCCTGTATGAACAATTACTATTCTTGCTGCTCTTATGTAAATAATTGGAGCAAGTTGTATTGAAACTACACTTGATTTGTAAACCCGTTAATCCTGATTTGGCTATCTTTTGTAAAAATGGGAGTGATTTAAGAGAGAAAAAATTATGTTTCTGTAGAAGCTATAGTAGGCATTCATGGATATTAGATTCTAGCTCTTTTCTTCTGCAATATTCATGTATTATTAATAGTAATGTCTCCTTGTGGCCATCTACCTCTGACACCTGGAAGTTCCCTGGCCACAATCAAACATTTTCCTTCAATACTACTGTCCAAATACTAACTAGATTTGCCTTGTCACACTTCGATCATACAGAACAAGTTCCAAAGGTAATGTCCCCAACTTATTAATACACACAGGATGGACAATACAAAATTTGGGATGAATATATTTGGTTCACTCCTACTAGTGGGCAACTCAGTAAAAGGCCACTTTCTTTTGGGGAAAAAATATCACCCCTGTGATACATGGCCTTATAGCACTCGACCTATGGGAAAAAATCCCTGTTAGATGTGTTCTCATATCATACCCTTAAAAAAAATACTGATTGGTTTCAGACTGACTGGGATACATGGCTCAACATGCGTTGGTTAGCCCGTAACGGTGCTCAGTGGATATGTGGCTCCAATTTATGACCTTGGCTACCACCTGCATGGATTGGACGATGCACTCTAGGCTTTGTCTGGATGCAAGGTGGAACTACATTTACTATATCTCCTCCTGCTAACCTACCCAACTTGCAACAGCACTTGACCAGCCCTGTCTTCCACTGGTATGACCAACTTTCCACAATTTTCTTTCACCAATTAGGAATCGACTTTTGTAGCATATTCAAGTCTTGCACATGGAAGTCCTAGACAAATTTACTATGAAGGCATTAAATGATACACAACATAGCATTTCACTGCTCAATTTAGAAGTACCCCAAGTGTGTAAGGCAGTCCTCCAAATCCAAATGGCTCTGGATGTCTTGACAGCAGCACAAGGGGGCACCTGTGCCATTATAAAAACTGAATGTTGTGTCTATATTCCTGACTACCATCAAAATATTTCTGACTTGGTATCCCAGCCATCAAATTAAATCCATGTCTGACCAATCCTAAATCTAAATGATTGGTTGAACTCCTAGTCAGGACAAAGTTTCTGCACTACTTCAACACCTTATTCATTGGGTTAAACATACTGCTTGTATTTCTTATGATATTTTGTTGTCTGTTTCATTGTTTGTCTTCTGCATGTCAAAAATGTTTCACTTCCTGGACCACCACTTGTCAATGACTTTCTCATCTCCAGAGGAGCTGTATAACTTGTCAGGCTTGAACTCAATGGGGCAAGCCTTCTGGTCCACTAAACTGCCTAAGTGTACCTATGGCCCCATTTAGGGACAGCTCTACGACCCTGTACAGCCAGAAGTAGTCACAGAAGACTGACCATCATCCATATCCCCAAAGATTTCCAGTCCAAATAGGTTCAGGGAGGTTTTATGATGTGGATCAGGGCTGCCCCAGCTAGGGAAGCTGAAGGTGACCTGGACTACATGCCAAACTATATGACCCAGTGGGTTTTTTTATGGTATGAATTAGGGCTGCCCCAGGGCGAGAAGCCCAGGGCATTCTCACCTACATGCTGATCTATATGGCCAGATTCGTATCTAAAAATATGACAACACAATGTCCAGACCCCATCTGTACTGAAATCATTTAAAGACATTTTACATCATTATTTCTTTTTTGAGTAAAAATAAGTCGTATACCCATGCCTTATGAAATTAGCCCTAACCCTCTAGTCAGGGCAGCAGCAATAGCTCTGACCAGCCATGGGTCCTGTCCCCAGGCAGCAGCAGCAGTAGCTCTTCACTGCTAATGTGTCCTGTCCCCATGCTATCCTGTACTGTTCTCTCAATAAAAGAACACCAATGCAGGATCTTGAGAGTCCAAGCAATCTTTCATTCGAGTCTTCAGCTCGCTGAGCCCATATCAACGATTCTACCACGGAAAATAAAAAACAGTCCCAGAAAATGGAAGGCACAGAAATCACACATGAATAATAGAAAAAGAAAGATGTCAGTTTTAGACATACTCTGAACGTTTGAAAGTCGGAGTAAGTCACAATCCCAAAAACCCAAGCGAAGGTCAAACCTAGGCTAACTGGTAAGGGTGAGTTATGAGACTGCTAAAATCAGGATCTGAAAGCCTGTGTCTATGAGGTTTGCAGGGACAGCAGAGACACAATTCTGACAAATCCTCTGACATCACAGTGGAGAAGAAAAACAAACTGGCCTCATCTATACAGTGCCCGAGTTGGGCTCAAGTAGCATATTCAAGTCCCATTCCACTCAACTGCAGGTTGCCGATAGAACATGAAAGGTGCCGGCCCATGGTGCAGTGGTGAAGTCTGCACGTTCTGGGTCGGCAGCCCAGGGCTGGCCATGCGGAATCCTGGGGGTGAACCTCCTCACCGCTGCTCCAGCCATTCTCGGGGAGGCATGGGAGGTAGTGTAGAGGCAGCTGGGAAGCAACGTCAGACAGCGTCAGTATTCCTCAGCAAATACAGCAGCATCGACAACAGATCTGAGCACAGCCATAAACATCAGCCGAAACAAAACTAATGAAAACTTGAAAAGAACAGAAAAGGCGAACCTCAGGAAAAAAAAGAATAAGATCTCTAGAAATAAGCTTAGCCAAACAGGTGCAAGCTATGGAAATCGGAATCTAGCAAAACTTTGGGGAAAGAAATTCCAGAAGACACAAGCAAATGGAAGGGTATTCCGTGCCCTAGGAATGTAGGAACTAAAATACCTGAAACCTCCATAACGGATAAAGCAATCTCTGGATTCCATGCAATCCCAGTCAAAGTTGCAGAATCTTTCCCACAGAAATATAAGAGAGAATCCTTAAGTCTCTATCCAGCAACAAGGGACCCTGAATACCCAAAGGAATCCTGAGGAACACAGTGAAGCAGGACATATCACATTTACTGATTTCAACATGTAGGACGAAGTGCGAAGTACCGAAACGGCACAGTCTGGTCTCAAAAACAGACAGAGATCAATGGAAAAGAATCGAGAGCCCAGAGGTCAACTCACACATATATGGACAGTCCATTTGCAATGAGGAAGGCAAGAGGATCAGTGGAGAAAGGAGAGTCTCAAGAAGAAAAGGTACTGGAAAACTGCACAGCCATATGTGACACAATAGAAGTAGACCATGATGTTACATCAGGCTCACACACCACCTCGAATTAGATTAAAGCCTTGAACGGAAGACTTGAAACCGTGAAACTTCCAGTTGAAAACCAGGCACCTTGCTCATGGCCATGTGGCATAGCCACCTATTTGGAAGAAGCATGTGTGACTGGGCAAGGGCAACACACGAAACAAGAAACAAATGGGATTGCATCCAACGCAGAAGCTTCTGACCAGCCGAGGAAACCATCCACTCAATGCAAAGACAGCACAACTGCGAGTGGATGTTTCAAACCACATATCGGAGAAGGACTGAATAGCCAAAAGAGCCAACGACCGCACATGCCAACACAAGAGAAAAAACAAGCCCATTAAAACCTGGGCAAAAGATGGAAACAGAGTTTTACCAAATAAGATAGAAAGATGGCCAACAGCTGTATGAACACATGTTCATAATCATTATGTCTAAGGCCAATGCAAATCCAAATGGCAATGAGATAACAGCACATTGTGGTCAGAATGCCCATAAGGAACAAGACAGAAAACAAGTGTCGGAGAGGAGGTGGAGAGAAGGGAAGCCTCCTGCACCGTTGGTGGGAGTGTAAGCCAGTGCGGGAACTATGCAAAGCGGTGTGGAATTTCCGCAGAAATTTCAGAATCCATCTACCATATGATCCAGCTATTCCTCTGCGTCGTATTTATCTGAAGAACTTGGAAACGCCAACGCATAGGAATCCCTGCACCGCTGTGTACACCACAGCCTTAATCCTGATGTGCAGGACTTGGATATCGCCCTGGGGCCCATCAAGGGACGAATGGAGAAGGAAGATTGGCTATAGCTGCACAATGGGATAGCACTCAGCTGCAAGAAAGTGTGCAGTCCAGCCATTTGTGACACCAGAATGGCTCCTGAGGGTATGAGGGGAACTGAAAGAAGCCCCAGGGAGAAAGTCAAATACTGTAGGATCTCACTTACAAGGAGAAGAGTAAAATAAGGAGAAACAAACAGGTAGCACATGACAAGGGATTGGTGGTTCCCAGAGGGAATCGGTGGCAGAAGACAGTGGAAGAAAGAGTTGATTAGGCACCAGTGTGTGGTATGGGCATGTCATTAGGCTTACGGTGGTGAAGATGATGTACCATACAAAGAAGTCTAAATCTAGGAGGTTGTAAATCTGAAAACAATAGGGTGTTATAATGCAGGGTTATGGCAATCAATTCATGTAAAATCAAAACTACAAAAAGGCAAGCAGGTTTATGGCCTAAAGCTTTGGACCGAAAGAGATTAGAGAAGATGAACTTCCAAGCATTGATAATCACCTCCAAGTGCTTAATAATGCTACAGAAAGGTAGACATTGGCAAAGAGATGAAGAACAACTCTACCAAGAGAACATGTTCCGTGCTAAACTCAGGATCCAAAGGAAAAGGTTACCGTCCATGATGTTACTACTAATTACCTTTACAAATAATCAAAGCAGGCCAACATCTTCCCCAGTTAAGGCAAAATGTTGGTCCAAGAATCCAATTCAGTGCCGGCCCTGTGGTGGACTGGTACAGGCTTCATTGGCGAGCATCAAGGGTGCGGATCAGATTAGTAGCATTAGCAAATATAGATTTCACGGTATGGTGCAGACAGACATCCTAAAGAAGTCGAAATTGTGAAGAGACGTTATGAATACACATCAGAGTAAGAACCATGGGAATATTGCAATCTATGAACGCATCAGGAACACTTCCCCAAATGATGAAGGAAGGAAAACATGTGACCTGCCAAGGTGGAAATGGAGATGACACGATCATTACGCATCAGAAGATTGACCAGGAAAGTCAATCTCGGGAGGGACTCCAGGGCTTTCTCTGGGGAAAGTCCACCCATTTGGACTCATCCACAAAAGATAAGAGATAAAACCCAGGATAATCTGAAAGGAAAGAAACTGGTGTCCAGCGGGATTGTAGTAGACCTTTCAAAGTTCGAGGATAAAGTTATAAACAGACACAGAATCCAGAACAAGGAAAACTATCCTACCTGGAAAGGGAAAGTAGTCAGACTGGTATGAGATGGTCATGAAGAACTGTGTGCATGGAGGTTTTCAGGACAGCTTAGAATTCTGAGGGTGTTTATGACATCACGGTAAACATGTCACCCAAGATGGCCGCAGGTCTCCAGCCCGAGGATTGGCCTAGGCTTGGATACTCAAGTGACAGATACCCAGATACAGCTTTTGCAAACAGAATCTGGGCGCAGAAACGTGAAGAGATGCAAGAGACGCTAATTCAATGGATAAGAAAGGAATCATAGGGAAGAAGTGATAACAGAGGGACAAGCACTGAGAGGAGAACATTGCCATCTCCTCAAGTCGATGGGGAGGCCATGCTGATTCAAGCTTGAAACTTGACTTGAAACAAGAGCCCGGACCTTGGGCTTATCAGACCTATGTTGGCCTTCTGCCTTAATCATAATCCAAAGTCAAGAATGATCTCTTGAAGACATTGAAGAGAAGAATAGAGGCCTCGGTCCTAGGTCCCTAGTATTCTGTGAAGAGAAGTCTCACTTTCCATAGCTCTGGCGTCATAGACACCCACTGGGTACATGGTAATGTGTCACTAGGCATCTCTTTGAAGCCTGGAAGGAATGGGCCCCTGTCATGCTTGGGGTATGTCTCTTGGTTTGGAAGGACTCAGGAAGAGTGTGCAAAAGCACCCTTTTGCAGAAAGCTTTGTTACTGTGTGAAGGCTGTCCTCCAAGGCTAGAGTGCTCAGTTGAGATCAATGAGATTCTCTCCCCCATCTCTTGCCATAGAAGGAGTATTGATTAGGTGTTTGACACCACACATAAGGATGCTTGCTGAAACTTAGAACATTACCATTCTATTTAAAGGAATATAAACATGCCACAGCTGAGGAGGTAAATTAAACAAATCACAAAACCTGTGGAAATAAATTACGCCACTATCTAGACGTAATCTAGTGGAGCGTTCAAGGATCAGGTGTGAACTTCTGAACTTTCCAAAGGATCTCTCACCTGGAGAAAGGAATCCATCAGATTCATCTAATTTGTCGCGGAACCATTGTGTCTGTGAAGGTGGTTTCCAGGACAACCTCAAACATGGCGTTTCTGATCTCACAATATTGAACCAACCAAGATGACCACGTTTACTCAGTGCTCAGTTGGATAAAGGCTAGGATGGCAAAGATTCCTCCAAATGACCAATGGAAATTCAAAGACAACACCCAACAGTAATGAAAGCACTCACACATCAGCCTACAGAACCTATGGTGATTAAAGAAATACCAAACTCCTAACTTGAAATGAAGGAGAACACACTGATAAGCATATCGAAGGGAGATAGCTCAGAACCATGACGATTAGACTATGGAAAAGAAAGCAAGCTCCCAGAAAATGGAAGGCAAACAGAAATCACACCTCAATAATCCACAGTGAATGACTTCAGTGTTTAGTTAGGGTCTGCTTGAACGTTTGACAGTCCGAGAAAGTCACAACCCCAAAACTTGCATTGAAGGTCAAACCTGGGCAAACTGGGAAGGGTGAGTTCTGAGACTGCTCCACGCGGGCTCTGAAACCCTGTGTCCCCGAAGCCTGATTGGAAAAGAGACACGATTCTGACAAATGCTCCAACATCACAGTGGTCCAGAAAAAGAAGCTGGCCTCATCTACACAGGGCCAGAGTTGGGCTCAAGTAACATGTTAAAGTACCTTCCACTCAACTGCAGGTTGCCAATGGAACACGAAAGGGGCCAGCCAGTGAGGCAGCCGTGAAGTCCCTGCGTTCTGAGTCGGCAACCCAGGGTTGGCCATGTGGAATCCTGAGGGTGAGCCTCCTCACCGCTCATCCAGCCATTCTGGGCCAGGTGTGCGACCCATTGTAGAGGCATATGGGAAGCAACGTTATACCACGCTACTCTTGCTCAGCAAATACAGCAGCATGGCCAGCAGATGTGAGCACAGCCATAAACTTCTGCCAAAACACACCAATTAAATGTTGCTAAGAATAGAAAAAAGGAACAGCAAAAAAGAAAGTATGCCAGTAAAAAGAAAAAAACATCTAGGAATAACATTGGCCAAACAGGAGAAAGCTATGTCTACCGAAATCTAGCAAAGCTTTGGGCAAAGAAATTCCACAAGACACAAGGAAACGGAAGTCTATTCCATGTTCTTTGAATGGAAGAACGAACACACTTTAAGCATCCATACCGCAAAAAGCAATGTCTGCATTCCATGTCGTCCCAGTCAAAGTTGCAGCAATCTTTCCCACAGAAATAGAAGAGAGAATACTATAGTTTCTATGTGGCAACAAAGGACCCTTAATAGGAAGAGGAATCCTGAGGAAAACGAACAAAGCAGCATGTATCACACTTTCTCATTGCCAAATATAGGACAAAGCGCTAGGTACCGGTACAGCACAGCCTTTCCCCCAAAATAGGCACACAGACCCATGGAACAGATTTGAGCCCAGCAGTCAACTGCCACATATATGGGCAGCCCATTTTCGACACGGGAGCCAAGAGGAGACAGCAGAGAAAGGAGAGTCTCGAAAAGAAACAGTGCTGGGAAGACTTCAGAGCCACAAGTGGCACAATGAGACTAGACCATGATGTTACACCAGGCACACATACCACATTGAAATGGATTAAAGCTTTGAATGGAAGACTTGAAACCATGAAACTGCTGTGGGAAAATGCAGGCAGCTTGCTCTTTGCCATCTGGCATAGCCGCCTACTTGGAAAAGCATATGAGACTGGGTAAGGGCAACAAAAGAAACAAGAAACAAGCGTGACTCCATCCAACGCAGAAGCTTCTACCCGGCCAACGACTCCATCGACTCAATGCAAAGACAGCACAACTGCGACAGGATGTTTGCAGAACAGACATTGGAGAAGGGGTGAACAGCCATAAGATCCAGTGAACTCATACATCACCACAGGAAAAAAAACAATGAGCCCAACAAAACCTGGGCAGAAGATGGAAACACACATTTCTCCCAGGAAGATAGAAAGATGGCCAACAGGCTGTATGAAAACATGTTCCTCATCATTAAGTCTGAGGCCAATGCAAATCCGAAGTGCAATGAGATAGCAGCTCACAGTGGTCAGAATGGCTATAAGGGTGAAGACCCGAAACAACAAGTTTCAGAGAGGAGGTGGAGAGAAGGGAAGCCTCCTGTACTGCAGGTGGGAGTTTGAGCCGATGCAGCCACTACACAAAGGAGTGAAAATTCTGAATGTTTCAGAATCCACCTAGCCTATGATCCAGCTATTCCTTTGTGACGTATATATCCAAAGATCATGGAAACAGTAATGCACAGAGATCCGTGCACTGCTGTGAGCACCACAGCCTTACGCCCGATATCCAAGACTTGGAAGCCTCCCTGATGCCCATCAAGGGACGAATGGAGAAGGAACATAGTCTGTAGCCACACAGTGGCATAGCATTCAGCTGTCGGAATGGATGCAGTCCAGCCATTTGTGACCACCAGAATGGCTCCTGAGGGTACTAGAGGAACTGAAACAAGTGCCGGGGTAAGGTCAAATACCACAGGATCTCACGTACAGGAGAAGAGGAAAAACGGACCAACAAACAGGTAGCATGTGACATGGGATTGGTAGTTCCCAGAGGAAAAGTAGGCGAGGGCCAGAGGGAGAAAGAGTTGATTAGGCACAAGTATCGTGAGAGCCTGTAATTAGCCTTACGGTGGTGAAGATGATGTAACCTACTCAGAAGTCTAAATCTATGAGGATGTAGATCTGAAAGCTATAGCATGTTAGAATGCAGGGTTACGGCAATCAATCCACATAAAATCAAAACTCCAAAAAGGGGTGCAGACTTACGGCCTAAAGCTTTATAGGCTGAAAGAGATCAGAGAGGATGAACTTCCAAGGATTGGTAATCACCTCAAAGTGCTTAATGATGCTACAGAATGGTAGACCTTTGCAAAGTGATGAAGCGGAATACTAGCAAGAGAACATGTTCCGTCCTAAACTCATGAACCAATGGAAAATAATACCTTCCATGATGTTACTACTGATTCCCTTCACGAATGATTGAAGCAGGCCAACATCTTCCCAAGTTCAGGCCAAAGGTTGGTGCAGAAGTCTAATTCATTGCCGGCCCTGTGGTGCAGCAGGTAAGTGCCCAACTTCCTCTTGCGTGGCCCGGGCTTCAGGGGCTAGCATCATGGGTACAGATCAGATTTCTAGCATTAGGAAATCCAGATTTCAAGGTATGGTTGGCACAGAGATCATAAAGAAGTAGTAATTGTAAGGAGGCCTTATCAATACTCACCAGAAAAAGAACCATGAGAATATTAGAGTCTATGAACGCATCTGGTAGGCTTTCCCAAATCATGAAGGAAGGAAAATATGTGACCCACCAAGGTGGAATTGTCAGACTGCCATGAGATCACAGGATCATTGTGCATCACAGGATTTCCTGGGCAACGTCAACTTGGGAGGGAGTCCAGGACTTTCTCTGGGGAAAGTCCACCCATTTGGCCATATCCACAAAAGATATGTGATAAAACCCAGGATAATCTTAAAGGAAAGAAACCAGTGTCTAGAGGGAATGTAGTAGACCTTTCCGAGTTAGAGGACAAAGCTGAAAACCAACAACACAGCCAGAACAAGGAAAACTATCCTTCCTGGAAAGGGGGAGTAGTCAGGCTGGGAGGAGACAGCTCTGAAACACTGTGTCCATGGAGGTTGTCAGGACAACTTTGAATTCTGAGAGTGTTTATGACATTACAGTGAACGTGTCACCCCAGATGGCTGCATGTTTACAGTACCAGGAGTGGCTTAGGCTGGGATACTCAAGTGAGAGATACCCAGAAACAGCTTTTCCAAACAGAAACCAGGCACAGAAACTTGAAGAGATCAAAGAGGAATAGCTTTTATGACCTGTTTACCAAGAGCAGATCGAAAGTTCAAGCAAATGTATCCTTTTACAGAAAACCAATCTTGAATTTCTGCACCTACTTATTTTGAACATTCAAACTCATGCACTTAATTGAACTTACGTTAGTCTACTTGACCAGGCATAAAACTCCTTTCAGAATTTCTCCTTCACAAACCTTCTACAACTTTCTTTTTTGTTTTCAGAATTTGACCCAAAGTCTTTGTTTTTTCCTTTCTAGTACATCACGACAAATTTATCTTTCTTAACCCATCAAACAAAAATATTTCCATTCTTTATACCTTTTTTACTGAAAACATCCATTTTAACCTCCTTGAATACAAAGCTCTTTTCCTTAGTAATTTGCAGTCGGTTTAATTCCTTAAGGTAATTAGAACTTTAACCCTTAACACACCTAGTAAACACTAAAAAGGTAAACAATTATGGATTGTCTTTTATATCAGCATTCTAAACACTTCCTAAGTTTAGAAACACGCCACTTTACAACTAAACACAAGGCATGCTTTTTAATACACCCACACGCTTTTAGCCTCTTCCATAAGAAGCCAAAAGTAGATAACTTAGATGTGTTTATTAATGATTCAGTGTTTCATCCTATCCAAAAATGATCCAGATATTCAGATATTTATTATTTAACTTTACTTGGCAAAATTCAAGATTGTTACCAAAAGAATTTGAAGCTGTTTTTTTCCCCCAAGTATAGACACCATAAATGTTATTGTATTCAATTTCATGAGGTTTATGTATTTAAACCATTTGTTTCCAACAATTATGTTCAGATTACTTACGGAAACCTCATGAGGCATTAGACAAAACTGGTCATCATTTAAATATATTATTTCGCTGACAAATTTAACAGACAACGTGAACTTATATGACTAGTAAACCGAGGGTGAATACCTGCATCCTATGCAAATACTGACAACTCTGACAACAAGACTATTTTCAATCAAAGCAACAAACTTAAAGAAGCTTTCATTTACCAAAGGTTAATTCACATGATGCTAACTTTGAAAGGCACTGAGTTAATTTCTACTACATTTAGAATTTATGAAAGCACTTACTTTAAGCCAACTAAACAGAGATCTTTATTTTGGCCATACCATCCAGGGGTAAACATATCACATGTATAACGTACACATAGACACACATACACAGAGACTGTACAACTATTGTTTTAAAAGCTACTGCCGTGACTCAGGTACAAGAATACAAAGCTCACCAGTTATGAATCCAAACTTTGTTTTGAGCCTTTTTACTAATGCTTATGGAGAAGACTCTCTAGATGCTATACTTTTTGCAATGACACACTTATGGCCATTTATCCTTTCCCCTCCTTTTTTTTTTTTTTTGAGTCTTAAGACTGAGTGATTGGGTAGATAGTAGTTCCTGGAGAGGGGGGATGATAATCCTTTTCATGATAAAGGAACTAGGTCGAAACTGAGCTGCCTCTAGAACTGTCTTTCCAGTCTTGCAAGGACTTTCTAAGGATGGTTGCTCTTGATTTCTCAGAAACTGGACTGTAACTTGAAGGACGTTCTAGGTTGTTCTACCTGTCCAACTGCACCATAAAGGCACAGAGAAACCTCACAAATTTTCTCCCAGCTGCAGTTTCTGTGCCATAACCCAGACAATTGAAAGTGTTTCTAATTAGTTGGAATGATTCTGAGTGGTGAGTCTCTGGGGATGCTTATGGCATTCCCCATGGCAGTAAAGCCAGTGTGCGACTGACAGTGGAGTGGAGAAGGGTGCAGTGCCTACAAAGGCCTGGAACTGACTGGGCGCCGTGGCTCCAAGTACCCGGGTTGAGAGTTAAGTCCCTTGAAAATGTTTTCAAGTTTTTCGATTTCACAGAAGGTGCAGGTTCTGATCAGGTCCAGCCTGATCTTAACCTCGACTTGGTGACAACAGAGGAGATGATGACCAAAACAAAGAAAGGAAAAGAAGACACCAGACCTCACCCTCATGGCTGCTCAGAGGGTTGTCAAGATAAGAGTCACACAACAGTTCCCGTGCAGTGGCACACTACTGTAGCACGACTGTTCACAGAAAAAATCACAGATTTCCTACCCTCATAGCCAACTCAGTAGGTGACTAAAATACTCAATGAGTCAACTGCCAACAGAGGGCACCCTACTTGGGGCCGCCAGGGTGATCAGGCCCAGAAAGGCAAAGTTGGGGCTCCCAGTGTTGGAGGACTTGACTCTTGAAAGATTTCTTTGTTTCCCGGTTGCAAAGCTCAAAAGGAGACGAAAATGGCCATTGTATCTCTAACAAAGATGAAAGAGACACGTCCATTACCTTGAAAATGCCCCCTGAACCTACGGCAGCATCCCACCTGTTGTTCCTACTGTGGGGTTCCTATAGCAAGGGGTGACGGGGGTGTCTGCCAGCATTGCATCCCTTGTATACCTTCCCTCAGATGCCTTGCAGTAACAGGTCCCTGGTGAACATCTTTCCTATTCTGCCTGGCAGTAATAGGTGCCTGGTGAATGGTCCCCGAGACAAAAGGAGAAGTTTAAGAGAGAACATAATGGAGAAAAAGTGTGAGGAATTTTCCGCCGCTCTGAGGGACATTCTACCCAATTGCGTGTTGGAGTCATTCTCTGAAGAAGGGTTTCCCATACTCAAGCAAAGGTTAGACTTTGGTAGTTTCCTTGAACTCGATTCCCGATTGGGACATTTGCCCAGTTCAGAGCCTGGTCAGGTGCCATGGGAGGTATCCCAATCCAGCCTTAGGAGAAGAAACCTTCCACCGGAGTCTTGCAGATTGCCAACCATCCTAATGACTTAAGTGGCCTATGCATGCCCAGGTAATATTTATATATTAGAGATAGACTCAGGAAGGAATGGATTAATTCATGTTACGTCACCCTGAGGCTTAAGCTACTGATTCTCTTCAAGCTGAATGCCATGATTTGCCCCATAGAGTAGCCATCGGCAACAAACATCGATTCATAGAGCTAACCAAGAAAGCTCCTGATGGAGAAGTGAGTTTAGATCCATCCTCGAAAAAGAGAGAGGCACCAGGAAGAAAGGGGCACTTACCAGAAGTCGAGCTCAAAAACTGACAAAGCAAGTTCCCCATACAGGACACAAGATATGATGCAGGCTCAGCGAGCTGAAGAGTTGAAAGATTTCTTGGACTCTCAACGTCTGGTAGTGGTGCTCTTTTATTTAGAGAACGTTACAGGATAACATGGGGACAGGACCCATGGGCAGTAAAGAGTTGCTGCATGGGGACAGGACCCATTGGCAGCAAAGAGCTGCTGCTGCTGCTGAATGCGGAAAGGACCCATGGGCAGTCAGAGCTCCTGCTGCTGCCCTGAGTTGTGGGTAAGGGCTAATTTTATGAGTCATGGGTACATGACTTATTTTTACTGGAAAAAGAAAATATGATGTAAACGTCATTAAATGATTTCAGTTCAGATGGGTTCTTGCTATTGTGTGGTCATATAACACTAGATACAAAACTGGCCCCGTAGATAGGCATGTAGGTGAGCATGACCTGGGCTTCTCTCACTGGGGCACCTCTAATTCATACCAAAAGAAATTCACCGGGCCATATAGTTCTGCATGTCCACCAGATAACCTTGGGCTTTTCGAGCTGGGGCAGCCTTAATCCACATCAATTGTCATAGTCTTTCTCAGCTGTCTCCCATAGGTATGCTTATCAGTCCCTTGTCCTTCATTCAAGTTATTAATTTTGTATTTCTTTAGTCACCATATGTTCTCTAGGCCGACGTGTGAGTGCTTTCGTGATTTTTGGGTATTGTCTTTGACTTTCAATTGTTCACTTAAAGGAATCTTTGCTATCCTAGCCTAGGTCCAATGGAACACTGAGAACACAAGGTCATCTTGGTTGGTTTGACATTCTGAGATCAGAATCTCCAAATTCTAGGTTGTCCTGGCAACCACCATATGGACATAATGTTTCCGAGAAAAATTAGAGAAATCTGATGAATTCCTGTCTCCAGGTAAGATATTTTTATGTCTCTTTTCTGAATATGGGGACGCTCGAAGTGGACCCTGGATCCTTGATCATTTCAGTAGACTACGTCTGGATGCTGGTTTACTTTATTTCTGTAGGATTCGTTAGTTGTTCGACTTACATAGTCATCTCTGTCATGTTTATTTTTCGTTAAATATAAGTGTAATGTTCTAATTTTCAGTCAACTTCCTCACATATGGTGTCAAAGCCCATAAGCAATACTCTTCTATGGCGAGGGATGGGGGAGAGAATTTCATTGTTGCCAAACTGTGCATTCTAGCTTTGGATACCAGCCTTCCCTTTGGATTGGTGGTTCCCAGAGGGAAAGAAAAAATCCTAAAAGGCGTGCATATTTCCGGCATAAAGCTTTTGATGCTGAAAGAGATTAGAGAGATGAACTTCTAAGGATTGTGAAGCTCCTCAAAATGCTTAATGATGCTACAGAATGGTCGACCATTGCAAATAGATTAAGATGAATACTACAAAGAGAATGTGTTCCGTGCTAAACTCATGAACCAAGGGAAAATGTTACCCTCTATGAGGTCACTACTAATTACCTTCAGGAATGATCGAAAAAGGCCAGCTTCTTCCCAAGTTCAGTGAAAGATTGCTCCAAAAGTCCAATTCAGGGCCGGCGCTGTGGTGTAGCAAGTAAGTGCCCACATTCCTCTTGGGCGTCCCAGGCATCACCGCCTAGCATCATGGGTGGGGATCAGATTAATAGCAATGGGAAATCCAGATTTCATGGTCTGGTCGGCACAGAGATCATAAAGAAGTAGAAATTGTGAGGAGAACTTATCAATACGCACCAGAAAAGGAACCATGAGAATATTACAATCTATGAACGTATCAGGTACACATCCCCAAATGATGAAGGAAGGAAGACATGTGACCCAACAAGGTGGAATTGTCAGACTGCCAGGTGATCACACGAGTCAGAGGATTGCCTGGGCAAATTGAACTTGGGAGGGACTCCAGGACTTTCTCTGTGGAAAATCCACCCATTTGGCCATATCCACAAAAGGTAAGAGGTAAAACCCAGGATAATCTTAAAGGAAAGAAACCGGTCTCTGGAGGGAAGGTAGTAGACCTTTCAATGTTCGAGGAGAATCTTAGAAACTGATAAGAAATGCAGAACAAGGAGAACTATCCTACCTGGAAAGATGGAGTCTTCAGACTGGTATGAGATGGCTCTCAAACACTGTGTGCATGGACGTTGTCAGGATAACTTAGAAAAATCCGAGGGTGTTTATGACATCACGCTGAACATGTCACCAAAGATGGCCGCATGTTTCCAGGGCGAGTATTTGCCTAGGCTGTGATAGTGAAGTGAGAGATACCCAGAAACAGCTTTTCCCAACAGGAACCAGGCACAGAAACTTGAAGAGATCAAAGAGACGCTGATTCAAGGGATAAGAAAGGAATCACTGGGAAGAAGCGCTAATAGAGGGACAAGTGCTGAGAGGAGAACATTGTCATCTACTCAAGTAGATGGGGAGGCCGTGCTGATTCAACCTTGAAACTTGATTTGAAACAAGAGGCCGGACTTGGCGCTTATCAGTCCTACATTGGCCTTCTGCCTTACTCATAATCCAAAGTCAAGAATGATCTCTTGAGGACATTGAAGAGAAGAATCGAAGCCTCCATCCTACGCCCCTAGCATGCTTTGAGGAGAAGTCTCCCTTTCCACAGCTCTGGAGTCATGGGGGCCCACTGGGTACATGCTAATGTGTCCCAAGACATCTCTTTGAAGACTTGAAGAAATGCACGCCGATCATTCTTTGAGTATGTCTGCTGGTTTGGAAGGGCACTGGAAGTGTGCTGAAAAGCACCCTTTTCCAGAGGGCTTCGTTCCTGTGTCAAGGCTGCCCCCACAGGCTAGCGTGCTCAGTTGGACTCCAATGAAATTCTCTCCCATTATCTCTTGCCGTAGAAGGAGTACTGACTCTGTGTTTTGACACCTTATGGAAGAGGTTTGGCTGAAAATTAGAACACTACCATTATATTTAAAGAAAACTACACATGCCAGAGCTGAGGATGTAAGTCAAACCAATAGAAAACCCTGTGGAAATAAAGTAAGCCAGTATCTAGACCTAATCTGGTGGAGCGCCCAAGGATCATGGGTTAAGTTCGAAATTTCCCAAATCCAGAAAAGAGACAGAAAAATCTGTTACCTGGAGAGAGGAGTTCATCAGACTTTGCGAACTTGTCTCAGAAACATAATGTCCGTGAAGGTGGTTGCCAGGACCCCCACGAATCTGGAGTTTCTGATCTCAGAATGTCAAACCAGCCAAGATGACCACGAGTTCTCAGAGCGCAGTGTCAACTCGACCAGGATAGCAAAGATTCCTACAAGTGACCTGTAAAAATTGCAAGACAACACCCAACAATCACGAAAGGGCTCACACATCGGCCTACAGAACCTAAGGTGATTAAAGAAATGCAAAATTCATAACTTGGAATGAAGGAGAATGCACTGATAAGCATACCAAAGGGAGATGCCTCAGAAAGACCATGACGATTGGAGTATGGAAAAGAAAATACGGTCCTGTCAAGTGGAACGTCAACAGAAATCACAAGTGAATAATCCACAGTGATAGACGTCAGTCTTTAGACAGGTTCTGCCTGAACACTATGCAGGAGTGTTTCCGAGTTCTTTGGATCAACACGCCGCAGAGGAATAGCTGGATCATATGCCACACGGATTCTTAAACTTCTGAGGCAGTTCCACACCGCTTGGCGTAGTCGCTGCACCGTTTTGCACTCCCACCAATGGTGCAGGTGGCTTCCCTTCTCTCAACCTCCTCTCTGACACTTGTTGCTTCCGTTCTGGTTCCTTATAGCCATTCTGACCACAGTGAGCTGCTGTGCCCTTGAAGTTTGCACTTGCATTGGCCTGAGACTTAATGATGGTGAACAAGTTTTCATGCCACCATTGGCCCTCTTTCGATCTTCTTGGGAGAAATCTCTGTTTCCATCTTTTGCCCAGGTTTTCATTGGCTTGACGTTTTTATTCTTGTGGAGACGTGCGAGGTGATTGCATCTTTGGGCTTTTCACCCCTTGTCCGATGTGTGCTTTGTAAACATCCTCTCCCAGTTGTTGTGCTATTTTTGCATTCAGTCGATGGTTTCCTTCACTGGGCAAGGAGCGTCTGCATTTGACGTGGTCCCGTTGGTTTCTTGTTGACTTGGTTGCCCTTGCCCAGTAGGACTTGCTTCTTCCAAACAGGCGGCTCAGACAGATGGCAAAGAGCACTCTGCCTAGGTCTTCTGCTACAAGGTTCACGGTTTCAAGTCTGCCATTCAAGGCTTTGATCCATTTCAGGTGGTGTATGTGCCAGGTGTAACATCATGGTGTACTCTCGTTGTGTTCCATGTGGCTGTGCAGGCTTTCCAGCACCATTTATTGTAGAGACTCTCCTTTCTCCGCTGTCTCCTCTTGGCTCCCTGGTCGAAAATGGGCTGTCCATGTACGTTTGAGTTGGGCTCTGGGTTCTCGATTCTGTTGCATGGGTCTGTGTGCCTGTTTTTGGGCCCAGACTGTGCCGTCTTGGTACCTAGTCCTTCGTCCTATATGTTGAAATCGGAAAGTGTGCCACGTCCTGCTTTCTTCATTTTCCTGAGGATTCCTTTGCCTAGACAGGGTCTCTTGTTGCTGGCTAGAAACTTTAGGATTCCCTTTTCTGTCTCTGTGGGAAACATTGCTGCAACTCTGACAGGGGTTGCATGGAATCCAGAGATTCCTTTCTCTGGTATGGACGTTTCCAGTGTGTTGATGCTTCCATTCCTAGATCCTGGAATCTCCTTCTTTCTCCTTGTGTCTTCTTGAATTTCTTTCCCCCAACGTTTGTTAGTTTTCCATTGACATGGCCTTCACCTGTTTTGCTAAGTTTCTTCCTAGAGATCTCATCCTGCTCACTGGCATGCAGTTATTCATTTTGTCTTTTCAGCTTCAGTTTTTCTATTCTTTGCAAATTTGAATCGGTTTTCTTTTGGCAGAAGTGCATCGCTGAGCTCACATCCGCTGGCAATGCTCCTGTATTTGCTGTGGAAGTCTGGCCCTGTCTAACGTCCCTTCCCATCTGCCTCTACACGACCTCGGACGCCTGCCCCAGAATGACTGATGTAGTGGTGAGCAGGCTCACCCAAGGGTCCACCCGGCCCACCCCGGGCCACCGACCCAGAAGGTGCGGACCTCACCGCTGCACCACCGGCCGGCCCCTTTCATGTTCCATTGGCAACCTGCAGTTGAGGGCAATGGGACTTGAATATGCTACTTGAGCCCAACTCGGGCACTGTGTAGATGAGGCCAGGTTGTTTTTCGGGTCCTCTGCGATGTCAGAGGATTTGTCAGAATCGTGTCTCTGCTGTCCCGGCAAGCTTCACGGACACACGGTTTCCTGGCCCGCTTGGAGCAGCCTCATAACTCACCCTTCCCACTTAGCCCAGGCTTGACCTACGCTGCTGTATTTTGGCTTGTGAATTTCTCTGACTTTCAAACGTTCAAGCAGAGTCTGTCTAAAGACTGACATCATCTTTCATTGTGGATTATCCAGGTGTGATTTCTGTTCACCTTCCATTTTCTGGGACCTTATTCTCTTTTCCATAGTGTAATCGTCATGGTATTTCTCAGCTATCCCCCTTAGACATGCTTATCAGTCCGTTCCCCTTCATTCCAAGTGATTAGTTTTGCATTTCTTGAATCACCGTATGTTCTCCAGGCCGAGGTGTGAGTGCTTTCATGACTCTTGCTGGTTGTCTTTGAATTTGCACTGGTCACTTGAAGGAGTCTTTGCTGTCCTAGCCCAGGTCAAACTAAGCACTGAGAACACGTGGTCATCTGGGTTGGTTTGACATCCTGAGGTCAGAAACTCCAAATTCGAGGTGGTCCTGGCATCCCCCTTCACGGACACAATGTTTCCAAGACAAATTAGACAAATCTGATGAATTCCTCTCTCCATTAAAGATATTTTCCTGTCTCTTTTCCGGATTTGGGAAGTTTCCAACTTCACCCCTGATCCTGGAACGTTCCCCTAGATTCCGTCTAGATACGGGCTTACTTTATTTCTATAGGCTGTGCCATTTGTTTGCCTTACATCCTAAGCCCTGACCTGTTTATTTTTCTTGAAACAGAATTGTAATGTTCTGATTTTCAGCCCACTTCCTTACATGTGGTGTCAAAACACATAATCAATAATCCTTCTACGGCAAGAGGTAGGAGGAGAGAATTTCATTGGGGGCAAACTGAGCACACTAGCCTGGGAGGGCAGCCTTCACGAAGGAGCGAAGCCCTGTGGAAAAGGGTGCTTTTCAGCACCCTTGTAGAGCACTTCCAAACAAAGAGACGTACCCCAAGCGTGACAGGGCTCCATTCCTTCAAGGCTTCCAAGACATCTCTTGGGACACATTAGCATGAAGCCAGTGGGCCCCCGTGATGCCAGAGCTATGGAAAGTGAGACTGATCTGCAAAGAATGCCAGGTGCCTAGGAAAGGAGGCATCGATTCTTCTCTTCAACGTCCTCAAGACATCACTCTTGACTTTGGCTTATGCTTAAGGCAGAAGGACCACATAGGTCTGATAAGGCCCAAGTCCGGCCTCTTGCTTCCAATCAAGTTGCAAGCTTGAATCAGCATGGCCTCCCCATAGACTTGAATAGATGACAACGTTCTCCTCTCGGTGCTTCTCCCTCTATTCTCGCTTCCTGCCAAGGATTCCTTTCTTACCCCTTGAATCAGCGTTGGTTTTATGTCCTCCAGTTTCTGTGTCCGCTTTCTGCTTTTCAAAGCTGTTTCTTGGTATCCCTCCCTTTAATAGCCTAGCCTAGGTCAATCCTCAGTCTGTAACCGTGCGGCCATCTTGGCGGACATGATAATCGTGATGTCATAAACAACCTCAAAATTCGAAGTTGTCCTGACATCCTGCGTGCACACAGAGTTTCAGAGCCATCTCAGGCCAGTCTGACTCCTCACCCTTTCCAGGTAGGATAGTTTTACTTTTTCTCGATTTCTTGTCGGTTTCTGACTTTCTCCTCGAACTTTGTAAGGCCTGCTACATTCTCTCTAGACACTGGTTTCCCTAATGTTAGATTATCCTGGGTTTTACCTCTTACATTTTATGTAGATGGCCAAGTGGGTGGACGTTCCCCAGAGAAAGTCCTGGACTCCCTCCCAAGTTGAAGTTGCCCGGGCAATCCTCTGATGCGCAATGATCGTGTCATCTCCTAGCACTCTGCCAATTCCACCTTGGCAGGTCCCATGTTTTCCTTCCTGCTTCCTTTGGGGAAGTGTACCAGATGCGTTCATGGATTGTAAAAGCCTCACGTTCATTTTCTGGTGCGTATTGATAAGGTGACCTCACCATTGCTACTTATTTTATGATCCCTGTCCGCACTGTACCATGAAATCTATATTTCCTAACACTGCTAATGTGATCTGCACCCGTGATGTGAAACAGTGAGACCTGGGCCGGCCAAGCGGAACGTGGGCACTTACCTGCTCTGCCACAGGGCCGGCCCTGAAGTGGACTTTTGGACCAACATTTTGCCTGAGCTTGGGAACACGTGGGCCTGTTTGGATTATTCGTGAAGGTGATTAGTAGTAACATCATGGACGGTAACCTTTTCCGTTGATGCATGGGTTTAGCACGCATCATGTTCTGTGGGTAGTATTCCTCTTCACCTATTTCGAATGGTCTACCTTTCTGTAGCATCAGTACGCATTTTGAGGTGATTTTCCAGCCTTGGAAGTTCACCTTCTCTAATCTCTTTCAGCCCCAAAGCTTTATGCCGTCATTCTGGACCCCATTTTGGATTTTTTGCTTTTAGGTGAATTTATTGCCGTAACCCTAGCATTAGAACATCCTATATCTTTCTGATTTGCATCCTCATTGATGTAGACTTCCGTGTAGCTTACATCATCTTCACCTGCGTAAGCCTAATAGCAGGCCCTCACCACACACTTGTGCCTCATCATCTGTTTCCCCCCTCACACCTCCCTGCTTTGTCTCAGGGAACCCCCAATCAAATGTCCCGTGCCACCTGTTCCTGACCGCTTGTTTTTTCTTCTCCTCTTAAGTGAGATCCTAGGGTATTTGCCTTTCTCCCTGGGGCTTGTTTCACTTCCCTAAAACCCTCACAGTCATTCTGGTGGTCACAAATGGCTGGATTGCATCCTTTGTTCCGGCTGACTGGTGTGCCATTGCCTGGCTATAGCCCATCTTCCTGTTAATTCTTCCATTCCTAGATCCCGAAATATCCTTCTTTTTCCTTGTGTCTTCTGGAATTCCTTTCCCCAAAGATTTGCTTGTTTTCGAATTGACATGGCTTTCACCTGTTTTGCTAAGCTTCTTCATAGAGATCTTCTTCTTACTGCCAACGTGTTTGTTTTCTTTCTTTTGAGCTTCAGTTTTTTTATTCTTTGCAACTTGTAATCGGTTTTGTTTTGGCAGAAGTGCATCACTGAGCTCACATCTGCTGGCAATGCTCCTGTATTTGCTGTGGAAATTTGGCCCTGTCTAACCTCCCTTCCCATCTGCCTCTACACTACCTAGGACGCCAGATCCAGGATGACTGAAGCAATGGTTAGGAGGCTCACACCCAGGATTCCACACAGCCCACCCCGGACCACCGACCCGGAAGGTGTGGACCTAACCACTGCACCACTGCCAGGCCCCTTTCATGTTCCTTTGGCCACCTGCAGTTGAGTATAATGGGATTTGAATATGCTACTTGAGCCCAAGTCTGGCACTGTGTAGATGAGAGCAGGTTGTTTTTCAGGTCCACCTTGATGTCAGAGGACTTGTCATAATTATGTCTCTGGTGTGCCGGCAGGCTTCATCGAAACAGGGCTTCAGAGCCTGCTTGGAGCAGTCTAATAACTCACCATTCCCAGTTAGCGTAGGTTTGACCTTTGCTGCCGTCTTTTGGCTTGTGAATTTCTCTGACTTTCAAACGTTCAAGCAGAGTCTGTGTAAAGACTGACATCTCTCATTGTGGATTTTTCAGGTGTGATTTTTGTTCACCTTCCATTTTCTGGAACTTTTTTCTTTTCCATATTATACTCGTCATGGTCTTTCTCAACTATCTCCCTTAGATATGCTTATCAGTCTGTACTCCTCAGTTCGTAATGATTAATTTTGTATTTCTTTAATAACCGTATGTTCTCTAGTCCAAGGTGTGAGTGCTTTCGTGACTCTTGGTTGTTGTCTTTGAATTTGCACCGGTCACTTGTAGGACTGCTTGCTATCCTAGCCTGGGTCAAACTAAGCACTGAGAACACGTGGTTATCTGGGTTGATTTGAGATCCTGAGATCAGACACTCCAAATTCGCGGGGTCCTGTCAACCCCTTTCATGGACATACTGCCTTCACTAAGAAATGAAGCCCTGTATAAAAGGGTGCATTTCAGCACACTTGTAAAGCCCTTCGAAACAAAGAGACACATTAACATGTACCCAGTGGGAACCCATGACGCCAGAGCTTTGGAAAGTGAGACTGATCTTCAAAGAATGCTAGAGGTGTAGGAAAGGAGGCATTGATTCTTCTCTTCAATGTCCTCATGAGAACATTCTTGACTTTGGATTATACTTAAGACAGAAGGACACTGTGTCCATGAAGGGGGTATCAAGGTCCACCTCGAATTTGGAGCTTCTGATCTCAGGATGTCAAACCTACCCAGATGATGAACAGGTGGCATGGCACATTTGATTGGGGATTCCCAGAGGCAAAGCAGGTCGGTGGGGGGGTGGTGGAAAGAGATGGTGAGGCACAAGAGTGTGGTGAGGGCCTGTGATTAGGCTTACGCTGGTGACGATGATGTAAGCTATCTGAAAGATATAGGATGTTTTAATGCAGGTTTATGGAAATAAATTCAGCAAAAATCAAAGATCCAAAAAGGGGTCCAGAATGATGGCATAAAGCTTTGGGGGCTGAAAAAGAATCGCTAAGGTGACCTTCCAAGGATGGAAAATCACCTTAAAATTCTTATTGATGCTACAGAAAGGTAAACCATTCCAAACAGATGAAGAGGAATACTCCCCAAAGGACATGATCCATGCTAAACCCATGAACAACAGGAAAAGGTTACTGTCCATGATGTTACTACTAATCACCTTCACGAATAATCCAAACAGGCGCACGTTTTCCCAAGCTCAGGCTAAAGGTTGGTCCAAAAGTCCAATTCAGGGCTGGCCCTGTGGTAGACCGGGTAAGTGCCCACGTCCTGCTTTGGCGGTCCGGGCCTCACTGATTCACATCACGGGTGCAGATCTCATTAACAGTGTTAGGAAATATAGATTTCATGGTACGGTGTGGACAGAGATCATAAATTAGTAGCCATTGTGAGGATAGCTTATGAATACGCAACAGAAAAAGAACCACGAGACTATTACAATCTATGTACGCATTTGGTACACTTCCCCAAAGGAAGAACGAAGGAAAACTTGTGACCTGTCAAGGTGGAATTGGCAGAGTGCTAGAAGATGACATGATCATTGCGCATCAGAGGATTGCCTGGGCAACTTCAACTTGGGAGGCAGTCCAGGACTTTCTCTGGGGAATGTCCACCCACTTGGCCGCCTACACAAGATATAAGAGATACAACCCAGGATAATCTTACAGGAAAGAAACCAGTGTCTAGGGAGATTGTGCTAGGCCTATCAAAGTTCGAGGAGAAAGTTAGAAACCGACAAGAAATCCAGAAAAATGAAAACTATCCTTTCTGGAAAGGGTTAGGAGTCTGACTAGTCTGAGATAGCTCTGAAACTCTGTGCATGGAGGTTGTCAGGACAACTTAGAATTAGGACGTTCTTTATGACATCATGGTGAACATGTCCCCCAAGAGGGCCGCATGGTTACAGTCTGAGGATTGGCCTAGGATAGGCTATTAAAGGGAGAGATAACAAGAAACAGCTTTGACAAACAGAAAGCTGGCACAGAAAGTAGAAGAGATCAAACCGACTCTGATTCAAGGGATAAGAAAGGAATCCTTGGCAAGAAGTGAGAATAGAGGGACAAGCACTGAGAGGAGAACATTGTCATCTATTCAAGTCTATGGGGACGGCATGCTGATTCAAGCTTGAAACTTGATTGGAAACAAGATGCCACACTTGGGCCCTATCAGAACTATGTTGTCCTTCTTCCTTAAGCATAATCCAAAGTCAAGAATGATGTCTTGAGGACATTGAAGAGAAGAATATGGTGCCTCCTTTCCTAGACACTGGTTTCTTTCCAGTATAAGATTATCCTTGGTTGTATCTCTTATATCTTGTGTAGATGGCCAAGTGGGTGGACCATCCCCAGAGAAAGTCCTGGACTCCCTCCCAAGTTGAACTTGCCCAGGCAATCCTCTCATGCGCAATGATCATATCATTTCCTAGCACTCTGCCAATTCCACCTTGGCAGGTCACATGTCTTCCTTCCTTCTTACTTTGGGGAAGTGTACCAGATGCGTTCATTGATTGTAATATTCTCATGGAGATTTTCTGGTGCGAATTGATAACGTATCGTCAGAATTGCTACTTATTTATGATATCTGTCCACACCGTACCATGAAATCTGTATTTCCTAACACTGCTAAAGTGATCTGCACCCGTAATGTGAAACAGTGAGGCCCCGGCTGCCCAAGTGGAAGGTGGGCACTTACCCACTCCACCACAAAGCCGGCCCTGAATTCTTATTTTGGACCAACCTTTTGTCTGAACTTGGGAAGACGTGGTCTTGTTGGGATTATTCGTGAAGGTGATTTCTATTAACATCATGGACGGTAACATTTTCCCTTGGTTCATGGGTTTAGCACGCATCATGTTCTGTGGGTAGTATCCCTCTTCATCTATTTCGAATGGTCTACCTTTCTGTAGAAACAGTAAGAATTTTGAGGTCATTTTCCATCCTTGGAAATTCACCTTCTCTAAATTCTTTCAGCCCCAAAAGCATTATGCCAGCATTCTGGACCCCGTTTTGGATTTTTGATTTTAGGTGAATTTATTGCCATAACCCTGCATTAGAACATCCTATATCTTTCAGATTTGCATCCTCATTGGTTTAGACTTCTGTGTAGGTTACATCATCTTCACCAGCTAAAGCTGAATCACAACCCCTCACCGCACACTGGTGCCTCATCATCTCTTTTACCCTCCCCCACCACCCCTCTCTGCATCTGGGAACTCCCAATAAAATGTCCTGTGCCACCTGTTGGTTAGTGCTTGCTTTTTCTTCTCCTTGTAAGAGAGATCCTATGGTATTTGACGTTCTCCCTGGGGCTTGTTTCACTTCCCCTAAAACCCTCACAGCCATTCTGGGTGTCACAAATGGCTGGAATGCAACCTTTGTTCCAGCTGAGTGGTATGCCATTGTGTGGGTATAGCCCATCTTCCTTATGCATTCTTCCCTTACTGGGCACCAGGGCAGATTTCAAGTCTTGGATAGCGGGAGTAATGCTGTTGTGAAATCAGCGGTGCACGTCTCATTATAAGGTAGTGTTTCTGAGCTCTTTGGACAAACACGCCTCAGAGGAACAGCTGGATCATATGAGACACGGATTCTTAAATTTCTGAGGCAGTTCCACACCGCTTGGAGTAGTGGCTGCACCGGTTTCCACTCCCACTTGCAGTGCAGGAGATTTCCCTTCTCTCCACCTCCTCTCTGACACTTGTTTCCTGTCTGCTTCCTTATAGCCATTCTGACCACAGTGAGCTGCTGTGTCCTTGCAGTTTGCATTTGCATTTGCATTGGCCTGAGACTTAATGATGGGAACAAGTTTTCATGCACCTTTTGGCCCTCTTTCAATCTTCTTGGGAGAAATCTCTGTTTCCATCTTTTGCCCAGGTTTTCATTGGCTTCTTGTTGTTTTTCTCGTGGAGCTGTGCGAGTTGATTGTATCTTTGGGCTTTTCACCCCTTGTCCGATGTGTGGTTTGCAAACATCCTCTCCCAGTTGTTGTGCTGTCTTGGCATTGAGTCGATGGTTTCCTTGACTGGGCAGAAGCGTCCGCATTTGATGTGGTCCCGTTTGTTTCTTGTTTCCTTTGTTGCCCTTGCCCAGTCAGACATGCTTCTTCCAAATAGGCGGCTCAGACAGATGGCAAAGAGCACTCTGCTTAGGTCTTCTCCTAGAAGGTTCACGGTTTCAAGTCTGCCATTCAAGGCTTCAATCCATTTCGAGGTGGTGTGTGTGCCACGAGTAAGATCATGGTGTACTCTCGTTGTGTTCCATGTGGCTGTGCAGGCTTCCCAGCACCATTTATTGTAGAGACTCTCCTTTCTCCACTGTCTCCTATTGCCTCCCTCGTTGGAAAGGGGCTGTCCACGTACGTTTGAGTTGGGCTCTGGGCTCTCGATTCTGTTGCATGGGTCTCTGTGCCTGTTTTAGGTGCAAACTGTGCCCTTTTGGTACCTAGCGCTTCGTCCTCTATGTTGAAATCAGAAAGTGTAGCAGGTCCTGCTTTGTTCATTTTCCTGAGGATTCCTTTGCCTATTCAGGGTCTCTTGGTGCTGCCTAGAAACTTTAGGATTCTCTCTTCTATCTCTTTGGGAAATATTGCTGCAACTTTGACTGGGATTGCATGCAATCCAGAGATTCCTTTCTGCGGTATGGACCTTTCAAGTGTGTTAATTATTCCATTCCTAGATCCCGGAATATCCTTCTTTTTCCTTGTGTCTTCTTGAATTTCTTTCCCAAAATTTTTGCTAGTTTTCGATTGATATGGCTCTCACCTGTTTTGCTAAGGTTCTTCGTAGAGATCTAATTCTTCTCACTGGCAAGATGTCTCGCCCTGTCTAACGTCCCTTCCCTTCTGCCTCTGCAGTACCTTGGACGCCAGCCCCACAATGACTAAATGTCTTGAGGACATTGAAGAGAAGAATCGATGCCTCCTTTCCCAGGCCTGTAGCATTCTTTGAAGATCTGTCTCACTTTCCGTAGCTCAGGCGTCACGGCGGACCACTGGGTACATGCTAATGTGTCCCAAGAGATGTCTTGGAAGCATTGAAGGAATGGACCCCTGTCATGCTTGGGCTATGTCTCTTTGTTTGGAAGGGCTCTACAAGTGTGCTGAGAAGCACCCTTTTCCAGAGGGCTTCGTTCCTTCGTGAAGGCTGCCCTCCCAGCCTAGTGTGCTCAGTGTGGCTCCAATCAAATTCTCTCCCCCTACTTCTTGCTGTAGAAGGACTATTGATTATGTGTTTGGACACCATATGTAAGGAAGTTGGCTGAAAATTTGGACATTACAATTCTGTTTCAAGAAAAATAAACAGGCCAGGGCTGAGGATGTAAGGCAAACAAATGGCACAGCCTATAGAAATAAAGTAAGCCCGTATCTAGAGGAAATCTAGGAGAACATTCAAGGATCAGGTGTCAAGTTTCAAACTTTCCAAATCCGGAAAAAGACAGAAAAATATCTTTCTTTGAGGGATGAATTCATCAGATTTGTCTAATTTGTCTTGGAAACATTGTGTCCGTGAAGGGTGTTGCCAGGACCCCCACGAATTTGGAGTTTCTGATTAGGATGTCAAACCAACCCAGATGACCATGTGTTCTCAGTGCTTAGTCTGACCTATGCTAGGGTAGCAAAGATTGCTACTAGTGACTGGTGAAAGTTCAAAGGGAACCACCAACAATCATGAAAGCAGTCATACCTCGGCCTAGAGAACATACAGTGATTAAGGAAATACAAAACTAATCACTTAGACTGAAGGAGAATGGACTGATAAGCATGTCTAAGGGAGATAGCTGAGAATGACCATGACAAGTATACTATAGAAAAGAAAAAATGCTCCCATAAAATGGAAGGCGAACAGAAATCACACCTGAATAATCCACAATGAATGATGTCACTCTTTAGACAGACTCTGCTTGAACCTTTGAAAGTCAGAGAAATTTACTAGCCAAAAAATGGCAGCGAAGGTCAAACCTGGGCTAACTGGGAAGGGTGAGTTATGAGACTGCTATAAGCGGGCTCTGAAACCCTGTGTCCCTGAAGCTTGGTAGGACAGAAGACACACAATTATGACAAATCCTCTGACATCACAATGTACGCGAAAAACAAACTGGCCTCATCAACACAGTGCCAGAGTTGGGCTCAAGTAGCATATACAAGTCCCATTGCAGTCAACTGCAGGTGGCCAATGGAACAGGAAAGCGGATGGCCAGAGGTGCAGAAGTGAGGCCCGCACCTACTGCGACGATTGCCTGGGGTGGGCCGGGTGGAATCCTGGGCGTGAGCCTGCTCACCACTGCTTCAGTCACTGCGGGGCAGGCGTTCGAGGTAGTGTAGAGGCAGATGGGAAGGGACGTTAGACAGGGCCAGACGTCCACAGCAAATACAGGAGCATTGCCAGAAGATGTGAGCACAGTGATGCACTTCTGCCAAAATAAAACCAATTAAAACTTGCACAGAATAGAAAAACTGACTCTGAAAAAGAAAAAGCCAGCTTGCCAGTTAGAAGAATAAGATCTCTATGAAGAATCGTAGCAAAACAGGTGTTAGCTATGTCAATCGAAAACTAGCAAACGTTTCGGTAAAGAAATTCAAGAAGACACAAGGAGAAAGAAGGATATTCCAGGATCTAGGAATGGAAGAATTAACACACTTGAAACGTCTATACCGGAAAAAGGAATCTCTGGATTCCATGCAATCCCAGTCAAAGTTGCAGCCATACTTGCCACAGAGATCGAAGAGAGAATCCTAAAATTTCTAGGCAGCAACAAGAGACCCTGAATAGGCAAAGGAATCCTCAGGAAAACGAACAAAACAGGACGTGTTACACTTTCTGATTTCAACATAGAGGATGAAGCACTAGTTACCGAAATGGCACAATCTTGGCCCAAAAACATGCACAAGACCCATGCAACAGATTCGAGAGCCCAGAGCCCAACTCAAACGTACATGGACAGCCCATTTTCGGCCAGGGAGCCAGGAGGAGACAGCGGAGAAAGGAGAATCTCTACAATAAATGGTGCTGGGAAGCCTGCACAGCCACATGGAACACAACGAGAGTACACCATGATCTTACACGTGGCACACACACCACCTCAAAATGGATCAAAGCCTTGAATGGCAGACTTGAAACCGTGAACCTTGTAGCAGAAGACCTAGGCAGAGTGCTCTTTGCCATCTGTCTGAGCCGCCTGTTTGGAAGAAGCAAGTCCGACTGGGCCAGGGCAACCATGTCAACAAGAAACCAACGGGACCACGTCAAGTGCGGACGCTTCTGCCCAGTGAAGGAAACCATCGACTGAATGCAAAGATAGCACAACGACTGGGAGAGGATGTTTGCAAACCACAAATCGGACACGGGATGAAAAGCCCAAAGATACAATCAACTCACACGTCTCCACAAGAAAAAAAACAATAACCCAATGAAAGCCTGCTCAAAAGATGGAAACAGAGATTTCTCCCAAGAAGAACTAAAGAGGGCCAACAAGTGCATGAAAACTTGTTCAGCATCATTAAGTCTCAGGCCATGGCAAATCCAAACTGCAAGGACATAGCATCTCACTGTGGTCAGAATGGCTATAAGGAAGCAGACAGGAAACCACAACTGTTAGAGGGGAGGTGGAGAGAAGGGAAGCCTCCTGTACTGCTGGTGGGAGTGTAAACCGGTGCATCCACTAAGCCAAGACGTGTGTAGCTGCATCAGAAGTTTAAGAATCCATGTTCCATACGATCCAGCTATTCCTCTGCAGCACGTTTATCCAAAGAACAGGGAAACACTACAGCATAAAGACATGTGCACAGCTGAGTTCACCACAGCCTTAATCTCGCTATCCAAGACTTGGTAGCCGCCCTGGTGCGCAGCAAGGGATGAATGCAGAAGGAATATGGGCTATAACCACACCATGGCATACCACTCAGCCGGAACAAAGGATGCAATCCAGCCATTTGTGACCACCTGTATAGCTGTGAGGGTTTTAGGGGAAGTGAAAGAAGCCCCAGGGAGAATGTCAGATACCATAGGATCTCACTTACAAGAAGAAGAAAACGCAAGCGCTAACCAACAGGTGGCAAGGGACATTTGACTCGGCGATCCCAGAGGCAAAGTGCAGGGGTGGGGAAGGGTGAAAGAGATGATGAGGCACAAGTGTGTGATGAGGGCCTGTGATTCGGCTTACGCAGGTGAAGGTGATGTAACCTACACAGATGGTTAAATCCATGAGGATGCAAATCTGAAAGATATAGGATGTTCTAATGCAGGGTATGGCAATAAATTCACCTAAAATTAAAAATCAAAAAGGGGTCCAGAATGATGGCATAAAGCTTTGGCGGTTGAAAGAGATTAGAGAAGGTGAACTTCCAAGGATGGAAAATCACCCCAAAATGCTTAATGATGCTACAGAAAGGTACATCTTTCAAAATAGATGAAGATGAATACTACCCTGAAACCATCATCCATGCTAAACCCATGAACCAAGGGAAAATGTTACCGTCCATGATGTTACTACTAATCACCTCCAACAATAATACAAACAGGCCCACGTGTTCCCAAGCTCAGGCAAAAGGTTGATCCAAAAGTACAATTAAGGGCCAGTCATTGGTGGAGAGGGTAGGTGCCCACGTTCCGCTTGGGTGGCCCAAGTCTCACTGTTACACGTCACGGGTGTAGATCACATTAGCAGTGTTAGGAAATATAGATTTCATAGTACGGTGCGGACAGGGATGATAAATAAGTAGCAATTGTGAGGATACGTTAATAATATGCACCAGAAAAAGAACGCTGAGAATATTACAATCGATGAAGTCATCTGGTACAATTCCCCAAAGGAAGTGGGAAGGAAAACATGTGACCTGCCAACGTGGAATTGGCAGATTGCTAGGAGATGACATGATCATTGTGCATCAGATAGCCTGGGCAACTTCAACTTGGGAGTGAGTCCAGGACTTTCTCTGGGGAAGGTCCACACACTTGGCCATCTACAAAAGATATAAGAGATACAATCCAGGATAATCTTACAGGAAAGAAAACAGTGTCTAGAGAGGATGTAGCAGCCTTTTCAAAGTTCGAGGAGAATGTCAGAAACTGACAAGAAATCCAGAAAAAGGACAACTATCCTACCTGGAAAGGGTGACGAGTCAGACTGGTCGGAGATGGCTCTGAAGATCTGTGTGCATGGAGGTTGTCAGGACAACTTAGAATTTTGAGGTTGTTTATGACATCACGGTGACCCTGTCCCCCAATATGGCCGCATGGTTACAGTCTGAGGATTGGCCTAGGCTAGGCTATTAAAGGGACAGATACTCAGAAATAGCTTTGAAAAACAGAAAGTGGGCTCAGAAACTGGAAGAGATAAAACAGAGTCTGAATCAAGGGATAAGAGAGGAATCCTTGGCCAGAAGCAAGAATAGAGGGACAAGCACCAAGAGGAGAACATTGTCATCTATTCAAGTCTATGGGGAGGCCATGCTGACTCAAGCTTGCAACTTGATTGGAAACAAGAGGCCGGACTTGGGGCTCATCAGAACTACAGTGTGCCTCTGCCTTAAGCATAATGCAAAGTCAACAATGACGGCTTGAGGACATTGAAGAGAAGAATCGATGCCTCCTTTCCTAGGCCCCTAGCATGCTTTGAAGATCAATCTCACTTTCCATAGCTCAGGTGACATGGGGGCCCACTGTGTACATGCTAATGTGTCCCAAGAGATGTCTTGGAAGCCTTGAAGGAATGGAGCCCTGTCACGCTTGGGGTATGTCTCTTTGAGTGGAAGGGCTCTACAAGTGTGCTGAAAATCACCCTTTTCCAGAGAGCTTCATTCCTTTGTGAAGGTTGCCCTCCCAGGCTAGAGTGGTCAGTTTTGCACCAATGAAATTCTCTCACCCTACTTCCTGCTGTGGAAGAATTATAGAGTGTGTGTTTTGACACCATATGTAAGGGAGTTGGCTGAAAAGTAGAATATTACAATCCTGTTTCAAGTAAAATAAACAGGCCAGGGCTGAGGATGTAAGGCAAACAAATGGCACAGCCTATAGAAATAAAGTAGGCCTGTATCTAGAGGAAATCTAGGGGAATGTTCTAGGATCAGGGGTCAAGTTTGAAACTTCCCAAATCCAGAAAAGAGACAGAAAGGTATCTTTCCTGGAGAGAGGAATTCATCAGATTTGTCTAATTTGTCTCGGGAACATTGTGTCCGTGAAGGGGGTTGCCAGGACCAACTAGAATTTGGAGTTTCTGATTAGGATGTCAAACCAACCCAGATGACCATGTGTTCTCAGTGCTTAATTTGACCTAGGCTAGGATAGCAAAGATTCCTACAAGTGACCGGTGCAAATTCAAAGACAACAACCAAGAGTCACGAAAGCACTCAAACCTTGGTGTAGATAACATACGGTTATTAAAGGAATACAAGATTAATCACTTGGAATGAAGGAGAACGGACTGATAAGCATGTCTAAGGGAGATAGCTGAGAAAGACCATTATGATTATACTATAGAAAAGAAAAAAAGTCTCAGAAAAAGGATGACGAACAGAAATCACACCTGGATAATCCACAATGAAAGATGTCAGTCTTTAGACAGACTCTGCTGGAACGTTTGAAAGTCACAGAAATTCACAAGCCAAAAAACGGCAGCGAAGGTCAAACCTAGCTAACTGGGAGGGGTGACTTATGAGACGGCTCCAAGTGGGCTCTGAAACCCTGTGTCCATGAAACTTGCTGGGACAGCAGAGACACAATTATGACAAATCCTCTGACATCACAGTGGACCCGAAAAACAACCTGGTCTGTACTACACAATGCCAGAGTTGGGCTCAAGTAGCATATTGATGTCCCATTGCCCTCAACTGCAGGTTGGCAATGGAACATGAAAGAGGCCTGCCAGTGGTGCAGCAGTGAGTTCTGCACCTTCTGGGTCGGTGGCCCAAGCGTGGACCGGGTGGTATCCTTGGGGTCAGCCTGCACACCACGGCTTCAGTCATTTTGGGGCTGGCATCCCAGGTGGTGTAGAGGCAGATGGGAAGGGACGTTAGACAGGGCCAGACTTCCACAGCAAATACAGGAGCGTTGCCAGCAGATGTGAGCTCAGCGATGCACTTCTGCCAAAATAGAACCAATTAAAAGTGGCACAGAATAGAAAAACTGCAGCTAAAAAAAAAAAAGTACAGCTTTCCAGTGAGAAGAATAAGATCTGTAAGAAGAACATTAGCAAAACATTAGTAAGCTATGTCAATGGAAAACTAGCAAACATTTGGGGAAAGAAATTCAAGAAGACACAAGGAGAAAGAAGGATATTCCAGGATCTAGGAATGGAAGAATTAAAACACTTGAAACGTCCATACCGGAGAAAGGAATCTCTGGATTCCATGCAATCCTAGTCAAAGTTGCAGCCATACTTGCCACAGAGATCGAAGAGAGAATCCTAAACTTTCTACCCAGCAACAAGAGATACTGAATAGACAAAGGAATCCTCAGGGAAATGAACAAAGCAGCACGTGTCACACTTTCTGATTTCAAGATAGAGGACGAAGCGCTAGGTACCGAAACGGCAGTCTTGGTCCAGAAACAGGCACACAAACCCATGCAACAGAATCGAGAGCCAAGAGCCCAACTCAAACGTACATGGACAGCCCATTTTCGACCAGGGAGCCAAGAGGAGACAGCGGAGAAAGGAGAATCTCTTCAATAAGCGGTGCTGGGAAGCCTGCATAGTCACATGGAACACAACGAGAAAAGATCATGATGTTAGAGCTGGCACACATACCACCTCGAAATGGATTAAAGCCTTGAATGGCAGACTTGAAACCGTGAACCTTGTAGGAGAAGACCTAAGCAGAGTGCTCTTTGCCATCTGTCTGAGCCGCCTATTTGGAAGAAGCATGTCGGACTGGGCAAGGGAAACAAAGGAAACAAGAAACAAACGGGACCACATCAAATGCACACACTTCTGCCCAGTCAAGGAAACCATCGACTCAATGCAAAGACATTACAACAACTGGGAGAGGATGTTTGCAAACCACACATCGGACAAGGGGTGAAAAGCCCAAAGATAAAATCAACTCAGTAGTCTCCACAAGAAAAAAAACAAGAAGCCAATGAAAACCTGGGCAAAAGATGGAAACAGAGATTGCTCCCAAGAAGATCAAAAGAGGGCCAACAGGTGCATGAAAACTTGTTCACCATCATTCAGTCTAAGGCCAATGCAAATCCAAACTGCATGGCAGCTCACTGTGGTCAGAATGGCTATAAGGAACCAGAGAGGAAACAACAAGTGACAGAGAGGAGGTGGAGAGAAGGGAAGCCTCCTGCACTGCTGGTGGGAGCATAAACTGGTGCAGCCACCACGCCAAGCCATGTGGAACTGTCTCAGAAATTTAAGAAACCATTTCTGATATGATCCAGCTATTCCTCTGCGACGTGTTTATCCAAAGAACTCGGAAACAGTACTGAATGGGGACATGTGCACCTCGGAATTCACCGGAGCCTTACTCCCGCTATCCAAGACTTGGAAGCTGCCCTGGTGCCCAGCAAGGGAAGAATGCAGAAGGAAGAAATGATATAGCCACACAACGGCATACCACACAACTGGAACAAAGGATGCAAAGCGGGCACAGAAACTGGAAAAGATAAAACAGACGCTGATTCAAGGGGTAAGAAAGGAATCCTTGGCAAGAAGCGAGAATACAGGGACAAGCACTGAGAGGAGAACGTTGTCATCTATTCAAGTCTATGGGGAGGCCATGCTGATTCAAGCTTGCAACTTGCTTGGAAGCAAGAAGCTGGACTTGGGCCTTATCAGACCTACGTTGTCCTTCTGCCTTAAGCATAATCCAAAGTCAAGAGTGATGTCTTGAGGACATTGAATAGAAGAATCAATGCATCCTTTCCTAGGCCCCTAGCACGTTTTGAAGATCAGTCTCTTTTTCATAGCTCTGGCGTCACAGGGGCCCACTAGGTACATGCTAATGTGTCCCAAGGGATGTCTTTGAAGCCTTGAAGGAATGGAGCTCTGTTATGCTTGGGGTATGTCTCCTTGTTTAGAAGGGCTCTACAAGTGTGCTGAAAAGCACGCTTTTCCACAGGGCTTGGTTCCCTTGTGAAGGCTGCCCTCCCAGTCTAGAGTGCTCAGTTTGCCTCCAATGCAATTCTCTCCCCCACCTCTTGCCGGAGACGGATCATTGATTATGTGTTTTGACACCATATGTAAGGAAGTTGGCTGAAAATTAGAACATTACAATTCTGTTTCAAGAAAAATAAACAGGCCAGGGCTGAGGATGTAAGGCAAACAAATGGCACAGCATATAGAAGTAAAGTAAGCCCGTATCTACACGGAATCTAGGGTAAAGTTAGACGATCAGGGGTCAAGTTCGAAACTTCCCAAATCCAGTAAAGGGACACAAAAATATCTTTCCTGGAGAGTGGAATTCATCCGATTTGTCTAATTTGCCTCGGAAGCATTGTGTCCCTGAAGGGGGTTGCCAGGACCAACTAGAATTTGGAGTTTCTGATCTCAGGATGTCAAACCAACCCAGATGACCACGGGTTCTCAGTGCTTAGTTTGACCTGGTCCAGGATAGCCAAGAGTCCTACAAGTGACCAGTGCAAATTCATAGACAACAACCACGAGGCACGAAAGCACTCACAGCTCGGCCTAGAGAACATACGGTTATTAGAGAAATACAAAATTAATCACTTGGACTGAAGGAGATTGGATCGATAAGAATATCTAAGAGAGATAGCTGAGAAAGACCATTACGAGTATACTATGGAAAATTAAAAAGGTCCCAGAAAATGGAAGGCGAACAGAAATCATACCTGAATAATCCACAATGAAAGACGTCAGTCTTTAAACAGAGTCTGCTTGAACGTTTGAATGTCAGAGAAATTCACAAGCCACAAAATGGCGGCGAAGGTCAAACCTGGGCTAACTGGAAAGGGCGAGTTATGAGACTGCTCCAAGCGGGCTCTGAAACCCTGTGTCCATGACCCTTGCCGGCACAGCAGAGACACAATTATGACAAATCCTCTGACATCACAGTGGACCCGAAAAACTACCTGGTCTCATCTACACATCTGTAGCATCTGCAAGCATTTTGAGGTGATTTTCCATCCTTGGAAGTTCACCTTCTGTAAACTCTTTCCGCCCCCAAAGCTTTATGACATCATTCTGGACCCCTTTTTGGATTTTTGATTTGAGGTGAATTTATAGCCATGACCCTGCATTAGAATGTACTATAACTTCCAGATTCACATCCTCATTGCTTTAGACTTCTGTGTAGCATACATCATCTTCACCAGTGTAAGACTAATCACAGGCCCTCACCACACACTTGTGCCTAATCTTCTCTTTCACCCTCCGTCACCGCCCCTCTTTGCCTCTGGGAGCCCGCATACAAATGTTCAGTGCCACCTGTTGGTTAGTGCTTGCTTTTTCTTCTCCTTGTAAGTGAGATTCTATGGTATTTGAATTTCTCCCTGGGGCTTGTTACACTTCCCCTAAAACCCTCACAGCCATTCTGGTGGTCACAAATGGCTGGCTTGCATCATTTGTTCCGGCTGAGTGGTATGCCATTTTGTGGCTATAGCCCATCTTCCTTCTCCAATCATCCCTTGCTGGACACCAGGGTGCTTTCCAAGTCTTGGATATCAGGAGTAAGACTGTGGTGAACACAGCCATGCACATGTCTTTATGCGGTAGTCTTTCTGACTTTTTTGGATAAACAAGCGGCAGATTAATAGCTGGGTCATATGGGACATGGATACTTAAATTTCTGAGGCAGTTCCACACCTTTGGCATCGTGGCTGCACCGGGTTACACTCCCACCAGCAGTTCAGGAGGCTTCCCTTCTCTCCACCTCCTCTCTGACACTTGTTATTTCCTGTCTGCTTCCTTCTAGCCATTCTGACCACAGTGAGCTGCCATGTCCTTGCAGTTTGGATTTGCATTTTCCTGAGACTTAATGATGGTGAACAAGTTTTCATGCACCTACTGGCCCTCTTTCTATCTTCTTCGGAGAAATCTCTGCTTCCATCTTTTGCCCAGGTTTTCATTGGCTTCTTGTTTTTTTTCTTGTGGAGACTACTGAGTTGATTTTATCTTTGGGTTTTCACCCCTTGTCCGATGTGTGGTTTGCAAACATCCTCTCCCAATTGTTGTGGTGTCTTAGTATTCAGTTGATGGTTTCCTTGACTGGGCAGAAGTGTGTGCATTTGATGTGGTCCCGTTTGTTTCTTGTTTCCTTTGTTTCCCTTGCCCAGTCAGACATGCTTCTTCCAAATAGGCGGCTCAGACAGATGGCAAAGAGCACTCTGCCTAGGTCTTCTGCTACAAGGTTCACGGTTTCAAGTCTGCCATTCAAGGCTTTAATCCATTTCAGGTGGTGTGTGTGCCAGGTGTAACAGCATGGTGTACTCTCGTTGTGGTCCATGTGGCTGTGCAGGCTTCCCAGCACAGTTTATTGTAGAGACTCTCCTTTCTCCGCTGTCTCCACTTGGCTCCCTGGTCAAAAACGGGCTGTCCATGTAAGTTTGAGTTGGGCTCTGGGCTCTCAATTCTTTTGCATGGGTCTTCATGCCTGTTTTTGGGCCCAGACTGTGCCGTTTCGGTACCTACCGCTTCGTCCTCTATGTTGAAATCAGAAATTGTGACATGTGAAGCTTTGTTCATTTTCCTGAGGATTCCTTTGCCTAGTCAGGGTCTCTTGTTGCTGGCTAGAAACTTTAGGATTCTCTCTTCTTCTCTGTGGCAAATACTGCTGCAACTTTGACTGGGATTGCATGGAATCCAGAGATTCCTTACTGCGGTATGAACCTTTCAAGTGTGTTAATCCTTCCATTCCTAGATCCCTCGATATCTTTTTTTTTCTTGTGTCTTCTTGAATTTCTTTCCCCAAAGGTTTGCTAGTTTTTGAATTAACATAGAATTCACCTGTTTTGCTAAGGTTATTCACAGAGATCCTATTCTTCGTAATGGCAAGCTCCTGTTTTTTTTTTTTTTTTCCTTAGCTTCAGTTTTTCTATTCTTTGCAACTTTGAATTGGTTTTCTTTTGGCACAAGTGCATTGCTGTGCTCACATCTGCTGGCAATGCTCCTGTATTTGCTGTGGAAGTCTGGCCCTGTCCAACGTCCCTTCCCATCTGCCTCTACCCTACCTCGGACGCCTGCACCAGAACAACTGAAGCAGTGGTGAGGAGGCCCAAACCGAGGATTCCACCCAGCCCATACTGGGCCACAGACCCAGAAGGTGCGGACCTCACCACTGCACCACCGGCCGGCCACTTACATGTTCAGTGGCAACGTGCAGTTGAGTGCAATGGGAGTTAAATATACTAGTGAGCCCAACTCTAGCACTGTGTAGATGAGGCTAGGTTGTTTTTCGGGTCCATTGTGATGTCAGAGGATTTGTCATAATTGTGTCTCTGAGGTCCAGCATGCTTCATGGATACAGGTTTCAGAGCCTGCTTGGAGCAGTCTCATAACTCACCCTTCCCAGTTAGCCCATGCTTGACCTTCGCTGCCGTTTTTTGGCTTGTGAATTTCTCTGACTTTCAAACGTTCAAGCAGAGTCTGTCTAAAGACGGACATCATCTTTCATTGTGGATAATTCAGGTGTGATTTCTGTTCACCTTCCATTTTCTGGGTCCTCTTTTTCTTTTCCATAGTATACTCGTCATGGTCTTTCTCAGCTATCCCCCTTAGACATGCTTATCAGTCCGTTCTCCTTCATTCCAAGTGATTAGTTTGTATTTCTTTAATCGCTGTATGTTCTCTAGGGTGAGGTGTGAGTGCTTTCGTGACTCTTGGTTGTTGTCCTTGAATTTGCACTGGTCACTTGTAGGACTCTTGGCTATCCTAGCCTAGGTCAAACTAAGCACTGAGAACACGTGGTCATGTGGGTTGGTTTGACATCCTGAGATCAGAAACTCCAAATTCGAGGTGGTCCTGGCAACCCCCTTCACGGACACAATGTTTCCAAGACAACTTAGACAAATCGGATGAATTCCACTCTCCAGGAAAGATATTTTTCTGTCTCTTTTCCGGATTTGGGAAGTTTCGAACTTGACCCCTGATCCTTGAACGTTCCCCTAGATTCCGTCCAGATATGGGCTTACTTAATTTTTATAGGGTGTGCCATTTGTTTGCCCTACATCCTCTACCCTGGCCTGTTTATTTTTCTTGAAACACATCTGTAAAGTTCTAATTTTCGTGCAACTTCCTTACATATGGTGTCAAAACACATAATCAATAATCCTTCTACAGCAATAGGTAGGGGGAGAGAATTTCGATGGAGGCAAACTGAGCACACTAGCCTTGGAGGGCAGCCTTCACGAAGGAATGAAGCCCTGTGGAAGAGGGTGCTTTTCAGCACCCTTGTAGAGCACTTCCAAACAAAGAGACATACCCCAAGCGTGACAGGGCTCCATTCCTTCAAGGCTTCCAAGACATCTCTTGGGACACATTACCATGTGCCCAGTGGGCCCACGTGACACCAGAGCTTCGGAAAAAGAGACTGAGCTTCAAAGAATGCTATGGGCCTCGGAAAGGAGGCATCGATTCTTCTCTTCAATGTCCTCAAGTCGTCATTGTTGACTTTGCATTATGCTTAAGGCACAAGGGCACTGTAGGTGTGATGAGCCCCAATTCCGGCCACTTGTTTCCAATGAAGTTGCAAGCTTGAATCTGCATGACCTCCCCATAGACTTGAATAGATGACAATGTTCTCCTCTCAGTGCTTGTCCCTCTATTCTCACTTGTGGCCTAGGGTTCCTTTCTTATCCCTTGCATCAGACTCTGTTTTATCTCTTTTAGTTTCTGTGCCTGCTTTCTGTTTGTCAACCCTGTTTCTGGGTATCTGTCCCTTTAATAGCCTAGCCTAGGCCAATCCTCAGACTGTAACCATGCGGCCACCCTGGGGGACATGTTCACCATGATGTCATAAGCGACCTCAAAATTCGAAGTTGTCCTGACAACCTCCGTGCACACAGAGTTTCACAGCCATCTCAGACCAGTCTGACTCCTCACCCTGTCTAGGTAGGATAGTTTTCCTTTTTCTGCAATTGTTGTCAGTTTCTATCTTTCTCCTTGAACTTCGAAAGGGCTCCTACATTCTCTCTAGACACTGGTTTCACTCCTGTAAGATTATCCTGGGTTTTATCTCTTATATCTTGGGTAGATGGCAAAATGGGTGGACCTTACCCAGAGAAAGTCCTGGACTCCCTCACAAGTTGAAGTTGCCCAGGCAATGTTCTGATGCACAATGATGGTGTCATCTCGTGGCACTCTGCCAATTCCACCTTGGCAGGTTACAAGATGTCCTTCCTTCTGCCTTTGGGAAGTGTACCAGATACTTCCATAGATTGTAATATTCTTATGGTTCCTTTTCTTGTGCGTATTGATAACGTATCCTCACAATTGCTGCTTATTTATAATCTCTGCCCGCACCATACCATGAAATCTATATTTCCTAACACTACTAATGTGATATGCACTCGTAATGTGAAACAGTGAGGCCCGGGCTGCCCAAGCGGAATGTGGGCACTTACCCTCTCCACCACAGGGCCGGCCCTGAATTGTACTTTTGGACCAACCTTTTGCCTGAACTTGGGAAGACGTGGGCCTGTTTGGATTATTCGTGAAGGTGATTAGTAATAACATCATGGACGGTAACATTTTCCATTCGTTCATGGGTTTAGGACTGATCATGTTCTCTTCGTAGTATTCCTCTTCACCTATTTGGAATGGTCAGCCTTTCTGTAGCATCTGTAAGCATTTTGAGGTGATTTTCCGTCCTTGGAAGTTCACCTTCTCTAATCTCTTTCAGCCCCCAAAGCTTTACGCTGTCTAACTGGACCCCTTTTTGGATTTTTGATTTTAGGTGAATTTATTGCCATAACCCTGCATTAGAACATCCTACATCTTCCAGATTTACATCCTCATTGGTTTAGACTTCTGTGTGGCTTCCATCATCTTCACCAGCATAAGCCTAATCACAGGTCCTCACCACACAGTTGTGCCTAATCATCTCTTTCACCCTTCCTCACTGACTCTTTTTGCCTCTTGGAACACGGAATCCAATGTCCAGTGCCACCTGATCATTAGTGCTTGCTTTTTCTTCTCCTTGTAAGTGACAACCTATGGTATTTGGCTTTCTTCCTGGGACTTGTTTCAATTCCCCTAAAACCCTCACAGCCATTCGGGTGGTCACAAATGGCTGGATTGAATACTTTGTTCCGGCTGAGTGGTACGCCATTCTGTGGGTATAGCCCATCTTCCTTCTCTATTCGTCCCCTGCCGTGCACCAGGTCAGTTTCCAACTCTTAGATAGCTGGAGTAAGGCTGTGATGAACTCAGCGGTGCATGTCTTTATGCAGTAGTGTTTCTGAGTTCTTTGGATAAACATGCTGCACAGGAATAGGTGGATCATATGGGACATGGATTCTTAAATTTATGAGGATGTTCCACACCGCTTGGCATAGTGGCTGCACCAGTTTATACTGCCACCAGCAGTACAGGAGGCTTCCCTTCTCTCCACCTCCTCTCTGACACTTGTTTCCTCTCTGGTTCCTTATAGCCATTCTGACCACAGTGAGCTGCCATGTCCTTGCAGTTTGGATTTGCATTGGCCTTAGACTGAATGATGGTGAGCAAGTTTTCATGAACCTGTTGGCCCTCTTGCAATCTTCTTGGGAGAAATATCTGTTTCCATCTTTTGACCAGGTTTTCATTGGCTTGTTTTTTTTCTTGTGGAGACATGTGAATTGATTGTATCTGTGGGCTTTTCACCCCTTGTCTGATGTGTGGTTTGCAAACATCCTTTCCCAGGTGTTGTGCTGTCTTTGCATTGAGTTGATGGTTTCCTTCACTGGGCCGAAGCGTCTGCATTTCACCTGCTCCCGTTTGTTTCTTGTTTCCTTTGTTGCCCTTGTCCAGTCAGATATGCTTCTGCCAAATAGGCGGCTCAGATGGCAAAGAGCACTCTGCCTAGGTCTTCTTCTACAAGGTTCACAGTTGCAAGTCTGACATACAGGGCTTTAATCCATTTCAGGTGGTGTGTGTGCCAGGTGTAACATCATGGTGTACTCTCGTTGTGTTCCATGTGGCTGTGCAGGCTTCCCAGCACCGTTTATTGTAGAGACTCTCCTTTCTCCGCTGTCTCGTCTTGGCTCCCTGGTCGAAAATGGGCTGTCCATGTACGTTTGAGTTGGGCTCTGGGTTCTCGATTCTGTTGCATGGGTCTGTGTGCCTGTTTTTGGGCCCAGACTGTGCCGTCTCGGTACCTAGTGCTTCGTCCTATATGTTGAAATCGGAAAGTGTGCCACGTCCTGCTTTTTTCGTTTTCCTGAGGATTCCTTTGCCTAGTCAGGGTCTCTTGTTGCTGGCTAGAAACTTTAGGATTCCCTCTTCTGTCTCTGTGGGAAACATTGCTGCAACTTCCACTGGGATTGCATGGAATCCAGAGATTCCTTTCTCTGGTATGGACGTTTCAAGTGTGTTAATGCTTCCATTCCTACATCCTGGAATCTTCTTCTTTCTCCTTGTGTCTTCTTGAATTTCTTTCCCCCAACGTTTGTTAGTTTTCGATTGACATGGCTTTCACCTGTTTTGCTAAGGTTCTTCATAGAGATCTTATTCTTCTCACTGGCATGCAGTTGTTTTTTTTCTTTTCAGCTTCAGTGTTTCTATTCTTTGCAACTTTGAATTGGTTTTGTTTTGGCAGAAGTGCATCACTGAGCTCACATCTGCTGGCAATGCTCCTGTATTTGCTGTGGAAATCTGGCCCTGTCTAACGTTCCTTCCCATCTGCCTCTACTCTACCTCGGACGCCTGCCCCAGAATGACTGAAGCAGTGGTGAGGACGATCACCCACTTCATTCCACCCGGCCCACCCTGGGCCACCAAACCAGAAGGTGCTGACCTCGCCACTGCACCACCGGCCGGCCGCTTTCATGTTTATTGGAAACCTGCAGTTGAGGGCAGTGGAACTTGAATGTGCTACTTGAGCCCAACTTTGGCACTGTATAGATGAGGCCACGAAGTTATTCAGGCCCACTGTGATGTCAGAGGATTTGTCGTAATTGTGTCTCTGCTGTCCCGGCAATCTTCATGGACACAGGGTTTCAGAGCCCGCTTGGAGCAGTCTCATATCTCTCCCTTCCCAATTAGCCCAGGTTTGACCTTCGCTGTCGCTTTTTGGCTTATGAATTTCTCTGACTTTACAACGTTCAAGCAGAGTCTGTGTAAAGCCTTACATCCTTCATTGTGAATTATTCAGGTGTGACTTCTGTTTGCCTTCCATTTTCTGTCACTTTTTTTTCTTTTCGACAGTATAATCGTCATGGTCCTTCTCAACTATCTCCCTTAGATATGCTTATTAGTCCGTTCTCCTTCAGTCCAAGTGATTAATTTTGTATATCTTTAATCACCATATGTTCTCTAGGACGAGGTGTGAGTGCTTTCCTGATTCTTGGTTGTTGTCTTTGAATTTGCACCAGTCACTGCCAGGACTCTTTGCTAACCTAGCCTAGGTCACACTAAGCACTGAGACCACGTGGTCATCTGGGTTGGTTGACATCCTGAGATCAGAAAGTCCAAATTCGAGCTGGTCCTGGCAACCCCATTCAGGGACATACTGTTTCTAAGACAAATTAGAGAAATCTGATGAATTCCTCTCTCAGGAAAGAAATTTTTTCTTCTCATTTCTGCATTTTGGAAATTTCGAACTTGACCCCTGATCCTTGGACTTTCCCTTAGAATGTGTCTTGATAGGGGCTTACTTTAATTCTCTAGAGTGTGCCATTTCTTTGCCTTACATCCTCAGCCCTGGAATGTTTATTTTTCTTGATACAGACTTGTAATGTTCTAATTTTGAGCCAACTTCCTCACATATGGTATCAAAACACATAATCAATAATCCTTGTACAGAAAGAGTTAAGGGGAGACAATTTCATTGGAAGCAAAATGAGCACTCTAGCCTGGGAAGTCAGCCTTCACAAAGGAATGAAGCCCTCTGGAAAAGGGTGCTTTTCAACACACTTGTAGAGCGCTTCCAGACAAGGAGACATACCCACAGTGACAGGGCTCCATTCCTTCAAGGCTTCCAAAACATCTCTTGAGACAAATAAGCATGTACCCAGTGGAAACCCATGACGCCAGAGCTATGGAAAGTGAGACTGATCTTCAAAGAATGCTAGGGGCCTAGGAAAGGAGGCATCGATTCTTTTCAGCAATGTTCGGAACAGATAATTCTTGACTTTGCATTATGCTTAAGGCAGAAGGACACTATATCCGTGAAGGGGGTTGCCAGGACCTCCTCGAATTTGGAGTTTCTGATCTCAGGATGTCAAACCAAAACAGATGACCACGTGTTCTCAGTGCTTAGTTTGACCTAGGCTAGGATAGCAAAGATTCCTACAATGACCAGTGTAAATTCAAAGACAACAACCAAGAGTCACGAAACCACTCACACCTCGGACTAGAGAACATATGGTGATTAAAGAAGTATAAAATTAATCACTTGGAATGAAGGAGAACGAACTGATAAGCATGTCTAAGGGACATAGCTGAGAAAGACCATGACGAGTATATTATAGAAAAGAAAAAAAGGTCCCAGAAAATGGAAGATGAACAGAAATCACACCTGGATAATCCACAATGAAAGATGATGTCAGTCTTTAGACAGACTCTGCTTGAACGTTTGAAAGTCACAGTAATTCACAAGCCAAAAAGCAGCGAAGGTCAAACCTTTGCTAACTGGGAAGGGCGAGTTATAAGACTGCTCCAAGCAGGCTCTGAAACCCTGTGTCCATGAATATTGTTGGGATAGCAGAGACACAATTATGACAAATCCTCTGAAATCACAGTGGAAACAAAAAACACCTGGCCTCATCTACACAGTGCCATAGATGGGCTCAAGTACCATATTCAAGTCCCACTGCACTCAACTGCAGGTTGCCACTGGAACATGAATGGGGCCGGCCGGTGGTGCAGCAGTGAGGTCCGCACCTTTTGGGTCAGTGGCCGGGTTTGGGCCGGGTGGAATTCTGGGGGTGAGCCTGCTCACCACTGCTTCAGCTATTCTGGGGCAGACGTCAGAGGTAATGTAGAGGGAGATGGGAGTGCACGTTAGACAGTGCCAGACTTAAACAGCAAATACAGGAAGATTGACAGCAGATGTGAGCTTAGTGATGCACTTCTGCCAAAGCAAAATCAGTCAAAATTTGCAAAGTATAGAAAACCTGAAACTGGAAGAAAAAACAACAGCTTGCCAGTTAGGCGAACAAGATCTCTATGAAGAACCTTAGCAAAACAGGTGAAGCTATGTTAATCGAAAACTAGCCGTCGTTTGGTGAAAGACACAAGGAGAAAGAAGGAGATTCCAGGATCTAGGAATGGAAGAATTAGCACATTTGAAACGTCCATACCGGAGAAAGGAATCTCTGGATTCCATGCAATCCCAGCCAAAGTTGCTAGCAATATTTGCCACAGAGATAGAAGAGAGAATCTTAACGTTTCTAGGCAGCAACAACAGACCCTGAATAGGCAAAGGAATCCTCAGGAAACGAAAAAAGCAGGACGTGGCACACTTTCTGATTTCAATATAGAGGGCGAAACTCTAGGTACCAAAACGGCATAACCTGGGCCCAAAAACAGGCACACATACCCATGTAACAGGAGCGAGAACCCAGAGCCCAACTCAAACGTACATGGACAGCCCATTTTCTACCAGGGAGCCAAGAGTAGACAGTTGAGAAGGGAGAGTCTGTACAATAAATGGTGCTGGGAAGCCTGCACATCCACACGGAACACAACGAGAGAAGACCATGATGTTACACCTGGCACACACACCATGTGAAATGGATTGAAGCCCTTAATGGTAGACTTGAAACTGTGAAACTTGTACCAGAAGACCTAGGCAGAATGCTCTATTCCATCTGTCGGAGCCACCTATTTGGAAGAAGCATGTCTGACTGGGCAAGGGCAACAACGGAAACAAGAAACAAACGGGACCACATCAAATGCACACGCTTCTGCCCACTCAAGGAAACCATCGACTCAATGCAAAGACAGCACAACACCTGGGAGAGGAAGTTTGCAAACCACAAATCGGACAAGGGGTGAAAAGCCCAAAGATACAATGAACTCGCACGTCTCCACAAGAAAAAACACAACAAGCCTATGAAAACCTGGTCAAAAGATGGAAACAGAAATTTCTCCCAAGAAGATGGAAAGAGGGGTAACAGGTGCATGAAAACTTGTTCACCATCATTAAGTCTCAGGAAAATGAAAATCCAAACTGCAAGGACATTGCAGCTCACTGTGGTCAGAATGGCTATAAGGAAGCAGACAGGAAACAACAAGTGTCAGAGAGGAGGTGGAGAGTACGGAAGCCTCCTGCACTCCTGCTGGGAGTGTAAAACAGTGCAGCCAGTATGCCAAGTGGTGTGTAACTGCCTCTGAAATTTAAGAATCCATGTCCCATATGATCCAGCTATTCCTCTGAGGCGTGTTTATCCAAAGAATTCGGAAACACTACCACATAAAGACATGTGCATGGCTGATTTCACCACAGCCTTACTCCCACTATCCAAGACCTGTAAGCCACACTGGTGCCCAGCAAGGGACGAATGCAGAAGGAAGATGGGCTCTAGCCACACAATGGCATACCACTCAACCGGAGCAAAGGATGCAAACCAGCCATTTTTGACCACCAGAATGGCTGTGAGGGTTTTAGGGGAAGTGAAACAAGCTCCAGGGACAATGTCAAATACCGTAACATCTCACTTACAAGTAGAAGAAAAAGAAAGCAATAACCAATATGTGGCACGGGATATTTGTGCCTTCCCAGAGGCAAAGCAGTGCAGTGGAGAAGGGTGAAAGATATGATTAGGCACAAGTATGTGGTGAGGGCCTGCGATTTGGCTTACGATGGTGAAGATGATTTAACCTACACAGAAGTCTAAATTAATGAGGATGTAAATCTGAAAGATATAGGATGTTCTAATGCAGTGTTACGGCAATAAATTCACCTAAAATCACAAATCCAAAAACGTTTCCAGAATGACGGCATAAAACCCTGGGGACTGAAAGAGATAGGAGAAGGTGAACTTCCAAGCATGGAAAATCACCTCCAAATGCTTACTGATGCTACTGAAGGGTAGACCATTCCAAATAGATGAAGAGGAATACTACCACGAGAAGATGATCAGTCCTAATCCCATGAACCAAGGGAAAATGTTACCGTCCAGGATGTTACAACTAATCACCTTCATGACTAATCCAAACAGGCCCACGTCTTCCCCCGTTAAGGCAAAAGGTTGGTCCAACAGGACAATTCATGGCCGGCCCTGTGGTGGAGTGTGTAAGTGCCCATGTTCCGCTTGTGTGGCCTGGGCCTCACTCCTTCACATCACGGGTGCTGATCACATGAGCAGTTTTAGGAAATATAGATTTCATGGTACGGTGCAGACAGGGATCATATATAAGTAGCAATTGTGAGGATATGTTATCAATGCACACCAGAAAAAGAACCATGAGAATATTACAATCTATGAACGCATCTGGTACACTTCCCCAAAGGAAGAAGGGAGGAAAACATGTGACCTGCTAAGGAGGAATTGCCAGAGTGCTAGGAGATGACATGATCATTGCGCATCAGAGGATTGCCTGGGCAACTTCAACTTGGGAGGGAGTCCAGGAGTTTCTCTGGGGAAGGTCCTCCCACTTGGCCATCTACACAAGATATAAGAGATACAACCCAGGATAATCTTACAGGAAAGAAACCAGTGTCTAGAGAGAATGTAGCAGGCCTTTCAAAGTTCAAGGAGAAAGTGAGAAACCGACAAGAAATTCAGAAAAAGGAAAACTATCCTACCTGGAAAGGGTGAGGAGTCAGACTGGTCTGAGATGGCTCTGAAACTCTGTGTGCATGCAGGTTGTCAGGACAACTTAGAATTTTGACGTTGTTTATGACATCATGGTACACATGTCCCCCAAGATGGCCGCATGGTTACAGTCTGAGGATTGGCCTAGGCTAGGCCATTAAAGAGAGAGATACCCTGAAACAGCTTTGAAAAACAGAAAGCGGGCACAGAAACTGGAACAGAGAAAACAGACTCTGATTCAAGGGAAAAGAAAGGAATCCTTGGCAAGAAGCGAGAATAAAGGGACAAGCTCTGAGAGTAAAACATTGTCATCTATTCAAGTCTATGGGGAGGCAATGCTGATTCAAGCTTGCAACATGATTGGAAACAAGAGGCAGACTGGGCCTTTTGAGACCTACAGTGTCCTTCTGCCTTAAGCATAATCCAAAGTGAAGAATGATGTCTTGAGCACATTGAAGAGAAGAATTGATGCCTCCTTTCCTAGGCCCCTAGCCTGCTTCAAAGATCAGTCTCACTTTCCATAGCTCTGGCCTCATGGGGGCCCACTGGGTACATGCTAATGTGTCCCAAGAGATGTCTTTGAAGCCTTGAAGGAATGGAGCCTGTCATGCTTAGGGTATGTCTGTTTGTTTGGAAGTGCTCCACAAGGGTGCTAAAAATCAGCATTTTCCAGAGGGCTTTGTTTTTTGTGAAGGCTGTCCTCCCAGGCTGGAATCCTCAGTTTGGCTCCAATGACATTCTCTCCCTTCACCTCTTGCTGTAGAAGGATTATTGATTATGTGTTTTGACACCATATGTAAGGACGTTGCCTGAAAATTAGAACATTACAATTCTGTTTCAAGAAAAATAAAGAAGCCAGGGCTGAGGATGTAAGGCAAACAAAGTTCACTCCCTATAGAAATAAAGTAAGCCCGTATCTAGACAGAATCTAGGGGAACGTTCAAGGATCAGGAGTCAAGTTTGAAACTTCCCAAATCCAGAAAATGAGAGAAAAATATCTTTTCTGGAGAGAGGAATTCATATTTGTCTAATTTGTCTGGGAAACATTATGTTCATGAAGGGTGTTGGCAGGACCCCCGTGAAATTTGGAGTTTCTGATCTCAGGATGTCAAAAAAACCCAGATGACCACTTGTTTCTGTGCTTAGTTTGACCAAGGCTAGAATAGCAAAGATTCCTATGAGTGACCAGTGCAAATACAAAGACAACAACCAAGAATCACGAAAGGACTCACACCTCGCCCTAGAGAACATAAGGTGACTACAGAAATGCAAAATTAAAGACTTGGAATGAAGGAGAACACACTGATAAGCATGTCTAAGGGAGATAGCTGAGAAAGACCATGACGATTATACTATGGAAAAGAAAAAAAGGTCCCAGAAAATGGAAGACGAACAGAAATCACACCTGAATAATCCACAATGAAAGATGTGTGTCTTTAGACAGACTGTGCTTGAACGTTTGAAAGTTAGAGAAATTCACAAGCCAAAAAACGGCAGTGAATGTCAAACCCGGGCCAACTGGCAAGCATGAGTCATGAGACTGCTCCAAGCCGGCTCTGAAACCCTGGGTCCATGGAGCTTGCTGGGACAGCAGAGACACAATTATGACAAATCCTCTGACATCACAGTGGACCCGATAAACAACCTGGGCTCATCTATACCGAGCCACAGTTGGGCTCAAGCAGCACATTCAAGTCCCATTGCACTCAACTGCCGGTGGCCAACGGAACATGAAAGGGGCCGGCCGGTGGTGTAGCTGTGAGGTCCACACCTTCTGGGTCGGGGTCACCTGGTGAGCCGGTTGGAAGAATGTGGGTGAGCCCCCTCACCCCTGCTTCAGTCATTGTAGGGCAGGAGCCCGAGGTATTGTAGAGGCAGATGGGAAGGGACGTTAGACAGGGCCAGACTTCCACAGCAAATACTGTAGCATTGCCAGCAGATGTGGGCATAGCACTGTACTTCTGATGAAACAAAACCAATTCAAAGTTGCAAAGAATAGAAAAACTCAAGATAAAAAAAAGAAAAATTACAGCTTGCCAGTACGAAGAATAACATCTCTATGAAGAACCTTAGCAAAACAGGTGAAAGCTATGTTAATTCAAAAACTAGCAAACGTTTGGGGAAAGAAATTCAAGAAGACACAAGGAGAAAGAAGGATATTCCAGGATCTAGGAATGTAAGAATTAACACAGTTGAAACGCCCATACCTGAGTAAAGGAATCTCTGGGTTGCATGCAATCCCAGTCAAAGTTGCAGCCATACTTGCCACAGAGATAGAAGAGAGAATCCTAATGTTTCTAGCCAGCAACAAGAGACCCTGAATAGGCAAAGGAATCCTCAGGAAAACGAAAAGCAGGACGTATCACACTTTCTGATTTCAACATATAGGACGAAGCGCTAGGTAACAAAACGTCACAGTCTGGGCCCAAAAACAGGCACACAGACCCATGCAACAGAATCGAGAACCCAGAGCCCAACTGAAACGTGCATGGACAGCCCCTTTTCGAGCAGGGAGCCAAGAAGAGACAGAGGAGAGAGGAGAGTCTCTACAATAAATGGTGCTGGGAAGGCTACACAGCCACATGGAACACAACGAGAGTAGACCATGATGTTACACCTGGCACACACAACACCTTGAAATAGATTAAAGCCCTGAATGGCAGACTTGAAACCGTGAACCTTGTAGGAGAAGACCTAGGCAGAGAGCTCTTTGCCATCAGTCTGAGACGCCTATATGGAAGAAGCATGTCTGACTGGGCAAGGGCAACAAAGGAATCACGAAACAAACGGGACCACATCAAATGCACACGCTTCTGCCCACTCAAGGAAACCTTCCACTCAATGCGAAGACAACACAACAACTGGGAGAGGATGTTTGCAAACCACACATCAGACACAGGGTGGAAACCCCAAAGATGCAATCAACTCGCACGTCTCCACTAGAAAAAAACAAGAAGCCAATGAAAACCTGGGTAAAAGATGGAAACAGAGATTTCTCCCCAGAAGATCGAAAGAGGGCCAGGAGGTGCATGAAAACTTGTTCACCATCATTAAATCTCAGGCCATGCAAATCCAAACTGGAATGACAAAGCAGCTCACTGTGCTGAGAATGGTTATAATGAACCAGACGGAAAACAGCAAGTGTCAGAGGGGAGATGGCAGAAGGGAAGCCTCCTGTACTGCCGGTGGGAGTGTAATCCGCTGCAACCACTACGCCAAGAGGTGTGGTGCTGCCTCAGAAGTTTAAGAATCAATGTCCCATATGATCCAGCTATTCCTCTGTGGCGTGTTTATCCAAAGAACTTGGAAACACTAACGCATAAAGACATTTGCACCACTGAGTTCAGCACAGCCTTACTGCCGCTGTCCAAGACTTGGAAGCCGCCCTGGTGCCCAGCAAGGGACTAATGGAGAAGGATGATGGGCTATAGCCACACAATGGCATACCACTCAGCCAGAACAAGGTATGCAATCCAGCCATTTTTGACCACCAGAATGGCTGTGAGGGTTTTAGGGAAAGTGAAACAAGCCCTAGGGAGAAAGTCAAAGGGGTACGATCTCACTGACAAGGAGAAGGAAAAGCAAGCACTACCCAACAAGTGGCACAGGACATTTGATTGGGGGTTCCCAGAGGCAAAGCGGGGCGTTGGGGGAGGGTGAAAGAGATGATGAGGCACAAGTGTGTGCTGAGGACCTGTGATTCGGCTTAGGTTGTTGAAGATGATGTAAGCTCCACAGAAGTCTAAATCGATGAGGATGCAAAGCAGAAAGATATAGGATGTTCTAATGCAGGGTTATGGCAATAAATTCACCTAAAATCAAAAATCCAAAAAGGGGTCCAGCATGAAGGCATAAAGCTTTGGGGCTGAAAGAGATTAGAGAAGGTGAACTTCCAAGGATGGAAAATCACCTCAAAATGCCTACTCATGCTACAGGAATGTAGACCATTCCAAACAGATGAAGAGGAATACTACCAAGAGAACATGATCCGTCCTAAACCCATGAACCAGCGGAAAATGTTACCGTCCATGATGTTACTAGTAATCACCTTCATGAATAATGCAAACAGGCCCACGTCTTCCCAAGTTCAGGCAAAAGGTTGGTCCAAAAGTCCAATTCAGGGCCGGCCCTGTGGTGAAGCAGATAAGTTTCCACCTTCCGCTTCAGCTTCCCGGCCTCACTCTTTCACATCACGGGTGCAGATCACATTAGCAGTGTTAGGAAATATAGATTTCATGGTACTCTGCGGACAAGGATCATAAATAAGTTGCGATTGTGAGGATAAGTTATCAAAACTCACCAGAAAAAGAACCATGAGAATATTACAATCTATGAACGCATCTGCTACACTTCCCCAAAGGAAGAAGAAAGGAATACATGTGACCTGCCAAGGTGGAATTGGCAGAGTGCTAGGAGATGACACAATCATTGCACATCGGAGGATTGCCTGGGCAACTTCAACTTGGGAGGGAGTCCAGGGTTTTCTCAGGGGAAGGTCCACCCACTTGGCCATCTACACAAGGTATAAGAGATTCAACCCAGGATAATCTTACAGGAAAGAAACCAGTGTCTAGAGAGAATGTAGCAGCCTTTTCGAAGTTCGAGGAGAATGTCAGAAACCGAGAAGAAATCTGGAAAAAGGAAAACTATCCTACCTGGAAAGGCTGAGGAGTCAGACTGGTCTGAGATGGCTCTGAAACTCTGTGTGCATAGAGGTTGTCAGGACAACTTAGAATTTTGAAGTTGTTTATGACATCACAGTGAACATGTCCACCAAGATGTCCGCATGGTTACAGTCTAAGGCTTGGCCTTGGCTAGACTATTAAAGGGAGAGACACCCAAAAACAGCTTTGATAAACAGAAAGTGGACACCAAAACTGGAGGAGATAGAACAGACTCTGATTCAAGGGGTAAGAAAGGAATCCTTGGCAAGAAGCGAGAATAGGGGACAAGAACTGACAGGAGATCATTTTCATGTATTCACGTCTATGGGGAGGCCATGTTGATTCAAGCTTGAAACTTGATTGGAAACAAGAGGCCAGACTTGGGGCTCATCTGATCTACTTTGTCCTTTTGCCTTAAGCATAATCCAAAGTCAAGAATGATGTCTTGAGGACATTGAAGTGAATAACCGATGCCTGCTTTCCTAGGCCCAGGGCTTTCTTTGATGATCAGTCTGACTTTCCCTACCTCTGGTGGCACGGGGGCCGACTGGGTACACGCTAATGTGTTCCAAGAGATTTCTTGGAAACCTTGAAGGAATGGACCCCTGTCATGCTTGGGCTATGTCTCTTTGTTTGGAAGGACTCTACAAGGGTGCTGAAAAGCACCCTTTAGCAGAGAACTTAGTTCCTTTGTGAAGGCTGCCCTCCCAGTCTGGAGTGCTCACTTTGGCTCCAATGAAATTCTCTCCCCCTACCTCTTGCCGCATAAGGATTATTGACTATGTGTTTTGACACCATATGTAAGGAAGTGGGCTGAAAATTAGAACATTACAACTGTGTTTCAAGAAAAATAAACAGGCAAGGTCTGAGGATTTAAGTCAAACAGATGGCACAACCTATAGAAATAAGGTGAGCCCGTATCTAGACGGAATCTAGGCGAACGTTCAAGGATTGGGGGTCAAGTTTGAAACTTCCCAAATCCAGAAAATAGACAGAAAAATATCTTTCCTGGAGAGAGGAATTCATCAGATTTGTCTAATTTGTCTCGGAAACATTGTGTTCCTGAAAGGGGTTGCCAGGACCATCTCGAAGTTGGAGTTTCTGATCTCAGGATGTCAAACAAACCCAGATGACCACGTGTTCTCAGTGCTTATTTTGACCTCAGCTAGGATAGCAAAGATTCCTACAAGTTACCAGTGCAAATTCAAAGAAAACAAGCAAGAGTCACGAAAGCACTCACACCTCAGCCTAGAACACATGAGGTCATTAAAGAAATACAAAATTAATCACTTGGAATGAAGGAGAACGAACTGATTAGCATGTCTAAGGGAGACAGCTGAGAAAGACCATGACGAGTATACTATGGAAAAGAAAAAAAGGTCCCAGAAAATGGAAGGTCAACAGAAATCACATCTGAATAATCCACAATGAAAGATCACGTCCGTCTTTAGACAGACTCTGCTTGAACGTTTCAAAGTCAGAAAAATTCACAAGCCACAAAACAGCAGCGAAGGTCAAACCTGGGCTAACTGGGAAGGGTGAGTTATGAGACTGCTACAAGCAGGCTCTGAAACCCTGTGTCCATGAAGCTTGCCGGGACAGCAGAGACACAATTATGACAAATCCTCTGAAATCGCAGTGTAGACGAAAATCAACCTGGCCTTATCTACAGTGCCAGAGTTGGGCTCAAGTAGCATATTCAAGTCCCATTGCACTCAACTGCATCTTGCCAGTGGAACAAGAAAGGTGCCGGCCGGTGGTGCAGTGGTGAGGTCTGCACCTTCTGGTTTAGTGGCCCGGGTTCGGCCGATTGGAATACTGGGGGTGAGCCTGCTCACCACTGCTTCAGTCATTATGGGGCATACGTCCGAGGTAGTTCAGAGGCAGATGGGAAGGGACGTTAGACAGGGCCAGACTTCCATAGCAAATACAGGAGCATTGTCAGCAGGTGTGAGCTCAACGATGCACTTCTGCCAAAACAAAACCAGTTAAAAGTTGCAAAGAATAGAAAAACTGAAGCTAAAAAAAAAAAAAAACAGCTTGCTAGTGAGAAGAATAAGATCTTTATGAAGAACCTTAGCAAAACAGGTGAAAGCTATGTCAATCGAAAACTAGCATACGTTTGGGGAAAGAAATTCAAGGAGACACACGGAGAAAGAAGGATATTCCTGGCTCTGGGAATGGAAGAATTAACACACTTGAAACGTCCATACTGGAGAAAGGAATCTCTGGATTCCATGAAATCCCAGTCAAAGTTGGAGCAATATTGGCCACAGAGATAGAAGAGAGAATCCGAAAGTTTCTAGCCAGCAACAAGAGACCCTGAGAGGGCAAAGGAATCCTCAGGAAAACGAAAAAGGCAGGACGTGTCACACTTTCTGATTTCAACATATAGGACGAAGCGCTAGGTACCGAAACGGCACGGTCTGGGCCCAAAAACAGGCACGCAGACCCATGCAACAGAATTGACAGCCCACAGCCCAACTCAAACGCATATGTACATCCCATTTTGGTCCAGAGAGTCAAGAGGAGACAGTGGAGAAAGGAGAGTCTATACAGTAAACGGTGCTGGGAAGCCTGCACAGCCACATGGACACAACGAGAGTAGACCATGATCTTACACCTGGCACACACACCACCTCGAAATGGATTAAAGCCTTGAATGGCAAACTTGAAAGCGTGAACCTTGTAGAAGAAGACCTAGGCAGAGTCTACTTTGCCATCTGTCTGAGCCCCCTATTTGGAAGAAGCATGTCGGACCGGGCAAGGGCAACAAAGAAAACAAGAAACAAATGGTACCACATCAAATGCACACGCTTCTGCCCAGTCAAGGAAATGATCGACTCAATGCAAAGAGAGCACAACAACCATGGGAGACTGTTTGCAAAGCACACATAGGACATCGGTTGAAAAGCCCAAAGATATAATCAACTCGCATGTCTCCACAAGAAAAAAAACAAGCCAATGAAAACCTGGGCAAAAGATGGAAACAGAGATTGCTCCCAAGAAGATTGAAAGAGGGCCAACAGCTGCATGAAAACTTGTTCAACATCATTAAGTCTCAGGCCAACGCAAATCCAAACTGCAAGGACATAGCAGCTCACTGTGGTCAGAATGGCTATAAGGAAGCAGACAGGAAACAACAAGTGTCAGAGAGGAGGTGGAGAGAGTGGAAGCCTCCTGCACTGCGGGTGGGAGTGTAAACCGGTGCAGCCACTACTCCAAGCGGTGTGGAACTGCCTCAGAAATTTAAGAGTCCGTGTCTCATATGATCCAGCTATTCCTCTGTGGTGTGTTTATCCAAAGAACCCGGAAACACTACTGCATAAAGACATGTGCACCCCTGAGTTCACCACTGCACTACTGCCACTATTGAAGACTTGGAAGCCGCCCTGGTGCCCAGCAAGGGACAAATGCAGAAGGAAAATATGCTATAGCCACACAATGGCATACCACTCAGCCGGAACAAAGGATGCAATCCAGCCATTTGTGACCACCAGAATGGCTGTGAGGGTTTTAGGAGAGGTGAATCAAGCCCCAAAGAGAAAGTCAAATACCATAGGATCTCACTTACAAGGAGAAGAATAAGCAAGCACTAAATAGCAGATGGCACGGGACATTTAATTGGGGGTTCCACAGGCAAAGAGGGGCGGTGTGGGAGGGTGAAAGAGATGATGAGGCACAAGTGTGTGGTGAGGGCCTGTCATTAGGCTTACGCTGGAGCAGATGATGTAAGCTATGCAGAAGTCTAAATCGATGAGGATGCAAATCTGAAAGATAAAGGATGTTCTAATTCAGGGTTATGGCAATAAATTCACCAAAACTCAAAAATCCAAAAAGGGGTCCAGAATGACGGCATAAAGCTTTGGGGGCTGAAAGAGATTGGAGAAGGTGAACTTCCAAGGATGGAAAATCACCTCAAAATGCGTACTGATGCTACAGAAAGGTAGACCATTCCAAACAGATGAAGAGCAATACTACCAAGAGAACATGATCCGTCCTAAACCCATGAACCAACGGAAAATGTTACCGTCCATGATTTTACTACTAATCACCTTCATGAATAATGCAAACAGGCCCACGTCTTCCCAATTCAGGCAAAAGGTTGGTCCAAAATTACAATTCAGGGCCGTCTCTGTGATGGAGCGCGTAAGTGCCCACGTTCCTCTTGGGCGGCCCAGGCCTCACTGTTTGACATCACGGGTGCAGATCACATTAGCAGTGTTAGGAAATATAGATTTCATGGTAATATGCGGACAGGGATGATAAATAAGTTGCAATTGTGAGGATACGTTATCAATACGCACCACAAAATGAACCATGAGAATATTACAATCTATGAACGAATCTGGTACACTTCCCCAAAGGAGAAAGGAAGGAAAACATGTGACCTGCCAAGGTGGAATTGGCAGAGTGCTAGGAGATGACACGATCATTGCACATCACAGGATTGCCTGGGCAACTTCAACTTGGGAGGGAGTCCAGGGTTTTCTCAGGGGAAGGTCCACCCACTTGGCCATCTACACAAGGTGTAAGAGATACAACCCAGGATAATCTTACAGGAAAGAAACCAGTGTCTAGAGAGAATGTAGCAGGCCTTCAAAGTTCGAGAAGAAAGTTAGAAACTGACAAGAAATCCAGAGAAAGGAAAACTATCCTACCTGTAAACGGTGAGGAGTCAGACTGGTCTGAGATGGCTCCGAAACTCTGTGTGCATGGAGGTTGTCAGGACAAGTTAGAATTTTGAGGTTTTTTATGGCATCACAGTGACCATGTCCCCGTCGTTTTCTAACTTTCTCTTCTAACTTTGAAAGGTCTACTACATTCTCTCTACACACAGGTATCTTTCCTTTAAGATTATTCTTGGTTTTATCTCTTATCTTTTGTGGATATGGTTAAACTGGTGGACTTTCCCCGGAGACAGTCATGGAGGCCATCCCAAGCTGAAGTTGCCCATTCAATTGCCTGATGCACAATGATCATGTGATCTCCCAGCAGTCTGACAATTCCACCTTGGCAAGTCACATGCTTTCATTCCTTCATTTGGGGAAGTGTACCTGATGCGTTCACAGATTGTAATATTCTCAAGGTTCTCTTTCTGGTGTGTATTGATAAGGTCTCCTCACCATTTCTACTTGTTTATGTTCTCTGTGCCCATCAGACCGTGTAATCTGGATTTCCTAATGCTTGTAATATGGTCTACACCCGTGATGCTAACCTTTGAAACCTGGTCAGCTCAAGCGGAACATGTGCACTTACCCGCTACACCACAGGGCTGGCCCTGAATTGGACTTTTGGACCAAACTTTGGCCTGAACTTCGGAATATGTTGGCCTGCTTCGATCATTTGTGAAGGGAATCAGTAGTAACATCATGGATGGTAACATTTTCCATCGGGTCATGAGTTTGGCTCGGACAATGTTCTCTTGCTAGTATTCCTCTTCATCTCTTTGCAAAGGTCTACCTTTCAGTAGCATCATTAAGCATTTGGTGGTGATTGCCAATCCTTGGAAGCTCATCTTCTCTAATCTCTTTCAGCCTCCAAAGCTTTAGGCCGTAAATCTGCAGCCCTCTTTGGAGTTTTGATTTTATGTGAATTGATTGTCATAACCCTACATTGTAAGATCCTATAGCTTTCAGATCTACATCCTCATAGATTTAGACTTCTGAGTAGGTTACATCATCTTCACCACCGTAAGCCTAATTACAGGCCCTCACCACACACTTGTGCCTAATCAGCTCTTTCTCCCTCCGGTGGCCGCCCCCATTGCCCTCTGGGAACTACCAATCCTATGTCACGTGCTACCTGTTTGTTGGTCCATTTTTCCTCTTCTCCTTGTGCATGAGATCCTGTGGTATATGACCTTTCCCCAGGGCTTTTTTCAGTTCCCCTAATACCCTCAGGAGCCGTTCTGGTGTTCACAAATGGCGGCACTGCCTCCGTTCCTACAACTGAGTGTTATGCCATTGTGTGGCTATAGCCCATCTTCCTTCTTCTTTCGTCACATGATGGGGACCAGGGCGGCCTTGAAGTCTTGGATATCGGGAGTAAGGCTGTGGTGAGCACAGTGGTGCACGGATCTCTATGCGTTAGTGTTTCCAAGTTCTTTGGATAAATATGCTGCCAAGGACTAACTGGATCTTATGGTAGATGGATTCTGACATTTCTGAGGCTGTTCCACACAGCTTTGCATAGTGGCTGTACCGGTTTACACTCCCACCATCAGTGCAGGAAGCTTCTCTTCTCTCCACCTCCTCTGGGAAACCTGTGGTTTCCTGTCTTCCTCCTTATAGCCCTCTGACCACTGTGAGCTGCTGTCTCATTGCCGTTCGGATTCACATTGACCAGAGACTTAATGATGATGAGCATGTTTTCATATAGCCTGTTGGCCATCTTTCTATCTTCCTGGGAGAAATGTCTGTTTCCATCTTTTTAACAGGTTGTATTGGGCTCGTTGTTTTTTTTCCCTCTGGAGACATATGAGTTCATTGGATCTTTTGGCTATTCACCTCTTCTCCGATGTGTGGTTTGCAAACATCCTGTCACGGTTGTTGTGCTGTCTTAGCATTGAGCCGATGGTGTCGTTGGCTGGGCAGAAGGTTCTGCGTTGGATGGAGTCCTGCTTGATTCTTGTTTCCTTTGTTGCCATTGCTCAGTCACACATGCTTCTTCCAAACAGGCAGCCAAGCCAGATGGAAGAGCAAGCTGCCTGCGTTTTCTCCTCATAGTGTCACGGTTTCAAGTCTTCCATTCAAGGCCTGAATCCATTTCGAGGTGGTGTGTGTGCCTGGTGTAACATCATGGTCTACTCTCATTGTGTTACATGCGGCTGTGCAGTCTACCCAGCACCGTTTCTTGTCGAGACTCTACTTTCTCTGCTGTCTCCTCTTGGATCCCTGGTCGTAAATGGGCTGTCCATGGATGTGTGAGTTGACCTCTGGAGTCTCGATTCTGTTGCATGGGTCTGTGTGCCTATTTTGGAGTCCAGGCTGTGCTGTTTCGGGACCCAGCTCTTTGTTCTATATGGGGCAATCAGAAAGGGTGATAATTGCTGCTTTGTTATTTTTCCTCAGGATTCCTGTGTCTATTCAGGGCCCTTTGTTGCTGGATAGAAACTTTAGGATTCTCTCTCCTATTTGTGTGGGACAGATTGCTGCAACTTTGACTGGGACTGCATGGAATCCAGACATTGCTTTGTCCTCAAAAATAATCCATAACCAATCTATAAATGAAACTTTGGGTGAGCTTACTCTGAGCTTAAATCTGAGGATTATAACCCGGGCATCAAACAAGTGGGGTGCACAGACTGGTTATATGCTCCCAGAGAGGATGTTTCACATAGGATTGAAATGTCCCATTTACAATAGTCACGAGACTACTCTGTTGGCACAGCGATTGATGGAAATAGCAGGTAGGTCTTCTGTCTCAGTGAACACAGCAGGGTGGCGTCTGTTGCCTCCAGCTGACTGCTCACAGGTGGGCTGGGTGGTCAAAGGTGAGTGCAGCAATCTGTTCACAGCCTAGGACAAAATGCTTATCCCTAAGGAAATGTTAATGTTGGGGAAGTTGCACCTTTATCTTAAGGGCCATTGGAAATGTCTAAGCAGATATGCAATGCGTGCTAAATAGCCCTAGTCAGGCCCTTTTGGAAGAAACAAAATCAGGCCGAATTAGGTCTATACCAAATGGCTTCCTCATATACTCCAATATATCCTATTGCTTCCCATTTTTATTTGTCAGCTTTCTGCCGTATGGACGTTTCAAGTGTGTGCGTTGTTCCATTCGAAGGGCATGGAATAGCCTTGCATTGCCTTGTGACTTGTGGAATTTCTTTCCCCAAAACTTTGCTAGTTTTTGGTTTCCATCGCTTTCTCCTGTTTGGCAAAGGTTATTCGTAGATATAATTTTCTTCTCACTGGCATGGGTCTTTTTTATTTTGAGGTTCAGCTTTTCTATTCTTTGCAACTTTTAATTGGTTTTGTTTTGGCAGATGTTTATGGCTGTGCTCAAATCTGCTGGCCATGCCGCTGTATTCTCTGAGGAAGAGTGGTGCTCTCTAAAGTCGCTTCCCATCTGCCTCTACACTAGGTCACACGCCTGGCACAGAATGGCTGGACGATCATTGAGGAGGCTGACCCCCAGGATTCCACGTGGCTGACCATGGGCTATCGACCCAAATGAAGTGGACTCCACACTGCCCCACTGGCCAGCCCCTTTCATGTTCCATTGGCAACCTGCAGTTGAGTGGAATGGGACTTGAATATGCTACTTGAGCCCAAATCTGGCCCTGTGTAGATGCAGCCAGCCTGTGTATCTGGCACACTGTGATGTCGGAGGATTTGTCAGAATCGTGTCTCCTCTGTCCAGTCTATCTTCGTGGACACAGGCTTCAGAGCCTGAGGGGAGCAGTCTCATAACTCACCCTTCCCAGTTAGACCAGGTTTGACCTTCGCTGTAATTTTTGGGGTTGTGACTTTCTCAGACTTTCAAGCGTTCAATCAGAATCTGTCTAAAGACTGACGTCTATCACTGTGGATTATTCACTTGTGATTTCTGTTGGCCTTCCAATTGACAGGACCTTATTTTCTTTTCCATCGTCCAATCGTCATGGTCTTTCTGAGGTATCTCCCTTTGGTATGCTTATCAGTGCGTTCTCCTTCATTCCAAGTTATGAATTTTGCATTTCTTTAATCACCTTAGGTTCTGTAGGCCGAGGTGTGAGTCCTTTCGTGATTCTTGGGTGTTGTCTTGGAATTTTTATAGGTCACTTGTAGGAATCTTTGCTATCCTGGTCGAGTTGACACTGCACTCTGAGAACTCGTGGTCATCTTGGCTGGTTTGACATTCTGACATCAGAAACTCCAGATTCGTGGGGGTCCTGGCAACTGCCTTCACAGACAGTATGTTTCTGAGACAAGTTCGCAAAATCTGATGAACTCCTCTCTCCAGGTAAGATTTTTCTGTCTCTTTTCTGGATTTGGGAAATTTCGAACTTAACCCCTGATCCTTGGGCGCTCCACCAGATTAGGTCTAGATACTGGCTTACTTTATTTCCACAGGGTTTTCTATTGGTTTGACTTACATCCTCAGCTCTGGCATGTGTAGTTTTCTTTAAATATAATGGTAGTGTTCTAATTTTCAGCCAACCCCCTTCCAAATGGTGTCAAAACACAGAGTCAGTACTCCTTCTACGGCAAGAGATAATGGGAGAGAATTTCACTGATGTCCAACTGAGCACGCTAGCCTGTGGGGGCAGCCTTGACACAGGAACGAAGCCCTCTGGAAAAGGGTGCTTTTCAGCACACTTCCAGTGCCCTTCCAAACCAGCAGACATACTCAAAGAATGATCGGCGTGCATTTCTTCAAGTCTTCAAAGAGATGTCTTGGGACACATTAGCATGTACCCAGTGGGCCCCCATGACTCCAGAGCTGTGGAAAGGGAGACTTCTCCTCAAAGCATGCTAGGGGCGTAGGATGGAGGCTTCGATTCTTCTCTTCAATGTCCTCAAGAGATCATTCTTGACTTTGGATTATGAGTAAGGCAGAAGGCCAATGTAGGACTGATAAGCGCCAAGTCCGGCCTCTTGTTTCAAATCAAGTTTCAAGGTTGAATCAGCACGGCCTCCCCATCTACTTGAGTAGATGACAATGTTCTCCTCTCAGCACTTGTCCCTCTATTAGCGCTTCTTCCCAGTGATTCCTTTCTTATCCCTTGAATCAGCGTCTCTTTGATCTCTTCAAGTTTCTGTGCCTGGTTCCTGTTGGGAAAAGCTGTTTCTGGGTATCTCTCACTTCACTATCACAGCCTAGGCAAATACTCGCCCTGGAAACATGCGGCCATCTTTGGTGACATGTTCAGCGTGATGTCATAAACACCCTCGGATTTTTCTAAGTTATCCTGACAACGTCCATGCACACAGTGTTTGAGAGCCATCTCATACCAGTCTGAAGACTCCATCTTTCCAGGTAGGATAGTTCTCCTTGTTCTGCATTTCTTATCAGTTTCTAAGATTCTCCTCGAACATTGAAAGGTCTACTACCTTCCCTCCAGAGACCGGTTTCTTTCCTTTAAGATTATCCTGGGTTTTACCTCTTACCTTTTGTGGATATGGCCAAATGGGTGGATTTTCCACAGAGAAAGTCCTGGAGTCCCTCCCAAGTTCAATTTGCCCAGGCAATCCTCTGACTCGTGTGATCACCTGGCAGTCTGACAATTCCACCTTGTTGGGTCACATGTCTTCCTTCCTTCATCATTTGGGGATGTGTACCTGATACGTTCATAGATTGTAATATTCTCATGGTTCCTTTTCTGGTGCGTATTGATAAGTTCTCCTCACAATTTCTACTTCTTTATGATCTCTGTGCCGACCAGACCATGAAATCTGGATTTCCCATTGCTATTAATCTGATCCCCACCCATGATGCTAGGCGGTGATGCCTGGGACGCCCAAGAGGAATGTGGGCACTTACTTGCTACACCACAGCGCCGGCCCTGAATTGGACTTTTGGAGCAATCTTTCACTGAACTTGGGAAGAAGCTGGCCTTTTTCGATCATTCCTGAAGGTAATTAGTAGTGACCTCATAGAGGGTAACATTTTCCCTTGGTTCATGAGTTTAGCACGGAACACATTCTCTTTGTAGTATTCATCTTAATCTATTTGCAATGGTCGACCATTCTGTAGCATCATTAAGCATTTTGAGGAGCTTCACAATCCTTAGAAGTTCATCTCTCTAATCTCTTTCAGCATCAAAAGCTTTATGCCGGAAATATGCACGCCTTTTAGGATTTTTTCTTTCCCTCTGGGAACCGCCAATCCAAAGGGAAGGCTGGTATCCAAAGCTAGAATGCACAGTTTGGCAACAATGAAATTCTCTCCCCCATCCCTCGCCATAGAAGAGTATTGCTTATGGGCTTTGACACCATATGTGAGGAAGTTGACTGAAAATTAGAACATTACACTTATATTTAACGAAAAATAAACATGACAGAGATGACTATGTAAGTCGAACAACTAACGAATCCTACAGAAATAAAGTAAACCAGCATCCAGACGTAGTCTACTGAAATGATCAAGGATCCAGGGTCCACTTCGAGCGTCCCCATATTCAGAAAAGAGACATAAAAATATCTTACCTGGAGACAGGAATTCATCAGATTTCTCTAATTTTTCTCGGAAACATTATGTCCATATGGTGGTTGCCAGGACAACCTAGAATTTGGAGATTCTGATCTCAGAATGTCAAACCAACCAAGATGACCTTGTGTTCTCAGTGTTCCATTGGACCTAGGCTAGGATAGCAAAGATTCCTTTAAGTGAACAATTGAAAGTCAAAGACAATACCCAAAAATCACGAAAGCACTCACACGTCGGCCTAGAGAACATATGGTGACTAAAGAAATACAAAATTAATAACTTGAATGAAGGACAAGGGACTGATAAGCATACCTATGGGAGACAGCTGAGAAAGACTATGACAATTGATGTGGATTAAGGCTGCCCCAGCTCGAAAAGCCCAAGGTTATCTGGTGGACATGCAGAACTATATGGCCCGGTGAATTTCTTTTGGTATGAATTAGAGGTGCCCCAGTGAGAGAAGCCCAGGTCATGCTCACCTACATGCCTATCTACGGGGCCAGTTTTGTATCTAGTGTTATATGACCACACAATAGCAAGAACCCATCTGAACTGAAATCATTTAATGACGTTTACATCATATTTTCTTTTTCCAGTAAAAATAAGTCATGTACCCATGACTCATAAAATTAGCCCTTACCCACAACTCAGGGCAGCAGCAGGAGCTCTGACTGCCCATGGGTCCTTTCCGCATTCAGCAGCAGCAGCAGCTCTTTGCTGCCAATGGGTCCTGTCCCCATGCAGCAACTCTTTACTGCCCATGGGTCCTGTCCCCATGTTATCCTGTAACGTTCTCTAAATAAAAGAGCACCACTACCAGACGTTGAGAGTCCAAGAAATCTTTCAACTCTTCAGCTCGCTGAGCCTGCATCATATCTTGTGTCCTGTATGGGGAACTTGCTTTGTCAGTTTTTGAGCTCGACTTCTGGTAAGTGCCCCTTTCTTCCTGGTGCCTCTCTCTTTTTCGAGGATGGATCTAAACTCACTTCTCCATCAGGAGCTTTCTTGGTTAGCTCTATGAATCGATGTTTGTTGCCGATGGCTACTCTATGGGGCAAATCATGGCATTCAGCTTGAAGAGAATCAGTAGCTTAAGCCTCAGGGTGACGTAACATGAATTAATCCATTCCTTCCTGAGTCTATCTCTAATATATAAATATTACCTGGGCATGCATAGGCCACTTAAGTCATTAGGATGGTTGGCAATCTGCAAGACTCCGGTGGAAGGTTTCTTCTCCTAAGGCTGGATTGGGATACCTCCCATGGCACCTGACCAGGCTCTGAACTGGGCAAATGTCCCAATCGGGAATCGAGTTCAAGGAAACTACCAAAGTCTAACCTTTGCTTGAGTATGGGAAACCCTTCTTCAGAGAATGACTCCAACACGCAATTGGGTAGAATGTCCCTCAGAGCGGCGGAAAATTCCTCACACTTTTTCTCCATTATGTTCTCTCTTAAACTTCTCCTTTTGTCTCGGGGACCATTCACCAGGCACCTATTACTGCCAGGCAGAATAGGAAAGATGTTCACCAGGGACCTGTTACTGCAAGGCATCTGAGGGAAGGTATACAAGGGATGCAATGCTGGCAGACACCCCCGTCACCCCTTGCTATAGGAACCCCACAGTAGGAACAACAGGTGGGATGCTGCCGTAGGTTCAGGGGGCATTTTCAAGGTAATGGACGTGTCTCTTTCATCTTTGTTAGAGATACAATGGCCATTTTCGTCTCCTTTTGAGCTTTGCAACCGGGAAACAAAGAAATCTTTCAAGAGTCAAGTCCTCCAACACTGGGAGCCCCAACTTTGCCTTTCTGGGCCTGATCACCCTGGCGGCCCCAAGTAGGGTGCCCTCTGTTGGCAGTTGACTCATTGAGTATTTTAGTCACCTACTGAGTTGGCTATGAGGGTAGGAAATCTGTGATTTTTTCTGTGAACAGTCGTGCTACAGTAGTGTGCCACTGCACGGGAACTGTTGTGTGACTCTTATCTTGACAACCCTCTGAGCAGCCATGAGGGTGAGGTCTGGTGTCTTCTTTTCCTTTCTTTGTTTTGGTCATCATCTCCTCTGTTGTCACCAAGTCGAGGTTAAGATCAGGCTGGACCTGATCAGAACCTGCACCTTCTGTGAAATCGAAAAACTTGAAAACATTTTCAAGGGACTTAACTCTCAACCCGGGTACTTGGAGCCACGGCGCCCAGTCAGTTCCAGGCCTTTGTAGGCACTGCACCCTTCTCCACTCCACTGTCAGTCGCACACTGGCTTTACTGCCATGGGGAATGCCATAAGCATCCCCAGAGACTCACCACTCAGAATCATTCCAACTAATTAGAAACACTTTCAATTGTCTGGGTTATGGCACAGAAACTGCAGCTGGGAGAAAATTTGTGAGGTTTCTCTGTGCCTTTATGGTGCAGTTGGACAGGTAGATCAACCTAGAACGTCCTTCAAGTTACAGTCCAGTTTCTGAGAAATCAAGAGCAACCGTCCTTAGAAAGTCCTTGCAAGACTGGAAAGACAGTTCTAGAGGCAGCTCAGTTTCGACCTAGTTCCTTTATCATGAAAAGGATTATCATCCCCCTTCTCCAGGAACTACTATCTACCCAATCACTCAGTCTTAAGACTCAAAAAAAAAAAAAAAAGGAGGGGAAAGGATAAATGGCCATAAGTGTGTCATTGCAAAAAGTATAGCATCTAGAGAGTCTTCTCCATAAGCATTAGTAAAAAGGCTCAAAACAAAGTTTGGATTCATAACTGGTGAGCTTTGTATTCTTGTACCTATGTCACGGCAGTAGCTTTTAAAACAATAGTTGTACAGTCTCTGTGTATGTGTGTCTATGTGTACGTTATACATGTGATATGTTTACCCCTGGATGGTATGGCCAAAATAAAGATCTCTGTTTAGTTGGCTTAAAGTAAGTGCTTTCATAAATTCTAAATGTAGTAGAAATTAACTCAGTGCCTTTCAAAGTTAGCATCATGTGAATTAACCTTTGGTAAATGAAAGCTTCTTTAAGTTTGTTGCTTTGATTGAAAATAGTCTTGTTGTCAGAGTTGTCAGTATTTGCATAGGATGCAGGTATTCACCCTCGGTTTACCAGTCATATAAGTTCACGTTGTCTGTTAAATTTGTCAGCGAAATAATATATTTAAATGATGACCAGTTTTGTCTAATGCCTCATGAGGTTTCCGTAAGTAATCTGAACATAATTGTTGGAAACAAATGGTTTAAATACATAAACCTCATGAAATTGAATACAATAACATTTATGGTGTCTATACTTGGGGGAAAAAAACAGCTTCAAATTCTTTTGGTAACAATCTTGAATTTTGCCAAGTAAAGTTAAATAATAAATATCTGAATATCTGGATCATTTTTGGATAGGATGAAACACTGAATCATTAATAAACACATCTAAGTTATCTACTTTTGGCTTCTTATGGAAGAGGCTAAAAGCGTGTGGGTGTATTAAAAAGCATGCCTTGTGTTTTGTTGTAAATCGGCGTGTTTCTAAACTTAGGAAGTGTTTAGAATGCTGATATAAAAGACAATCCATAATTGTTTACCTTTTCAGTGTTTACTAGGTCTGTTAAGGGTTAAAGTTCTAATTACCTTATGGAATTAAACCGACTGCAAATTACTAAGGAAAAGAGCTTTGTATTCAAGGAGGCTAAAATGCAGGCTTTCAGTAAAAAAGGTATAAAGAATGGAAATATTTTTGTTTGATGGGTTAAGAAAGATAAATTTGTCGTGATGTACTAGAAAGGAAAAAACAAAGACTTTGGGTCAAATTCTGAAAACAAAAAAGAAAGTTGTAGAAGGTTTGTGAAGGAGAAATTCTGAAAGGAGTTTTATGCCTGGTCAAGTAGACTAACGTAAGTTCAATTAAGTGCATGAGTTTGAATGTTCAAAATAAGTAGGTGCAGAAATTCAAGTTTGGTTTTCTCTAAAAGGATACATTTTCTTGAACTTTCGATCTGCTCTTGGTAAACAGGTCATAAAAGATATTCCTTTGAGTAAGTCTACCTAAGAGACAAATCTGTTTTGTGAAAATAATGACTGAGGTCACTCTTAAGATTTTTGACTCTGTTATAACTTTGAATAGATACCGAGCATTGCTTCACAGTGAGTGTTGCTTTCTATTTGAACAAGCATTTGAAAAGCTTTTGATATGTTTTGACAAGATTCTCTCTCAAAAATATTCAAATGCTGAAGGAAGGCTTTCTTTTGACCTGGTAGGCAGAAGAAAAATTACTCTGAGGATTTTTAGAGGGCCCCTGAGTCTTCTCGAAGACATTTGCTCTCTCTTCCTATAAGAAGGAAGATATTAAACTAATTAGGCTTACATGGTCTATTAAATTACATGGGAAACATTGTGAAATAAGTGATGATAGACTTCCTTAGGTGGTATAAGATGGGTAAATGTTATAATATAGGTGTCAAAATTATATAGCATTCCTAAGAGTCTGATCTTTCCTGGTTAACAGTCATAAGTCCAATTATTATCAGCAAGTGTTATATGTCACTGAAGTAGCCAAGTTTCTTTGTCAATTGCCCTTTTGAGTCCTTTGTCCATTTCCAGGTAGTTGTTGTTTTACTCTGATGCTTTTTTCTTTTACAAATATGCTTCATCTTCCGAGAAATTCCAGGAAAGGGTTCTGACACAAAGGTTCTAAACGACAGGCTTCTGATAAACTTTCAGATTGTAAAACTGAACGGAGTAAGAAATTACAGAATTCTAACAGAAACTAAGCTCATCGATCTGCTAACAGAAAACTCAGCTCAAGAATTGATTATACAGGACTGTGTGAACTGATGAGGATGGTTGTAATTTTTTAGAACTTCTGTTTGAAATATTGTTGAGTTTTGATGTGTTGTTTTGTTTTCTCGTAATGAAGGAAAGCTTTTTCTCTTTTCCCTCATGCTAACAATGACTCACAGCCATTTGGTGAAATTATACCTTCATGAGCAAAACTGAAACATTTATCTTTTTCTCCCTACCTTATCCCTAAGGAATTTGGAAACCCTTTGTCACTGAGTATGGTTATTTAGTGGCAATATTTGCATACGTTCCATAAGAATCTGTTCACCTTATAACAGGCCAAGGCTTTGACTGGAATGTCATATTTGAAACATACAGGCTCAGATATGACAAGCCAGCATTTCAGGAACAAAGATTGGACTTTCTGGCATACAGTCCCCAGGAAACATGGGCCTGGTACCTTGTTTACAGAGATTCTGGCAATCTTGCCCGGTCGCTAAGGAAGCTTGCTTATCTGCCAGGTGCAAGGAACCTCCGAATATTTTGGTGGACCTCAAAGAGAACTCAACTCACATCTGTAGGTACTGCAGGCCAAATCTGATGGCAAGTCCTTGGCTTGGCTTTTCTGGCATCTAGAGGCCTTCACAGATCAATGTGAGATTACTCTCCCTGGGGCAGCCCCAATTCATACTATAAAAATATCCACCAGGTCATGTAGTTTGGCATGTAGGCCAGGTCACCTTGGGCTTCTCTAGCTTGGGCAGCATTAATCCACATCATAACCCACCCCTGAACCCATTATGACCGGAAATCTTTGGGGATATGAATGATGGTCAGTCTTCTGTAACTACTTCTGGCTGTACAAGGTCATAGAGCTTCCCCAAAATGGGGCCATAGGTACAGGTAGGAAGTTCAGTGGACCAGAAGTCTTCACCGGTGGAGTTCAAGGGTGACAAGTTCTACAGAGCCTCTGGAGACGAGAGAATCCTTTGACGAGAGGTGGTCCAGGAGGTGAAACATTTTTGACATGCTAAAGACAAACAACGAAAGAGACAACAAATTATAATAAGAAATACAAGCAGTATGTTTAACCCAATGAATAAGATTTTGAAGTACTGCAGAAACCTGGTCCTGACTAGGAGTTCAACCAGTCGTTTACAGTTAGGGTTGGTCAGACATGGATTTAATTTGGTGGCTGGGATAGGAAGCCAGAAATATTTTGATGGTAGTCAGGAATATAGACACAACATTGTTTTTATAATGACACTGGTGCCCCCTTGTGCTGCTGTCAAGACATCCAGTGCCATTTGGATTTGGAGGACTGCCTTACACACTTGGGATACTTCTAAATTGAGCAGCGAAATGCTATGTTGTGTATCATTTAATGCCTTCATAGTAAATTTGTTTAGGACTTCCATGTGCAAGACGATATTTTCGATTCCTAATTGGGGAAGGAAAATTGCGGAAAGATGGTCATACCAGTGGAAGACAGAGCGGGTCCAGTGCTGTTGCAGGTTGGGTAGCTTAGCAGGAGGAGATATAGTAAATGTAGTTCTACCTTGCATCCAGACAAAGCCTAGGGTGCATCATCCAATCCATCCAGGTGGCAGCCAAGGTAATAAATTGGAGCCACATATCCACTGAGCACCGTTAGCGGCTAACCAATGCATTCTGGGCCGTCTATCCCAGTCAGTCCCAAACTAACCTGTATTTTTTTTTAAGTCTATGACATAAGAACACATATAAAAGGGATTTTTTCCCAAGGTCAGCTGCTATTAGGCCATGTATCACAGGTGTGGTTGGTTTCTTCCCAACAAAGAGCGGCCTTTTACTCAGTTGCCCACTAGTAGGAGTGAACCAAATATACTCATCCCAAATTAGATATGGTCCATCCTGTGTGTATCGATAAGTTGGGGACTTTACTGTTGGAACTTGTTTTGTTTGATACACCTGTGACAAGGCAAATCTAGTTAGTATTTCGACAGTAGTATTGAAGGAAAATGTTTGATTGTGACCAGGGAACTCCGAGGTGTCAGAGATAGATGGCCACAAGGAGACATTACGATTAGTAATAGATGAATCTGCGGAAGAAAAGAGCTAGAATCTAGTATCCATGAATGGCTACTGTAGCTTCTACAGAAGCGTAAATTTTTGCTCTCTTAAATCATCCTCATTTTTACAAAAGATAGCCAAATTATGGTTAACACTTTTGCAAATAAAGTGTAGTTTCAATACAACTTGCTCCAGTTATTTACATACGAGCAGAAAGAATCGGAATTGCTTATACAGGTTTTTAAAAATCTGCTTTGCTGGAATTTTTTCTGAGGAGTCTCAGATTGAACTGTGAAGGCCTCTAGAGGCCAGAAAAGCCAAGCCAAGGACTTGCCATCAGATTTGGCCTGCAGTACCTACAGATTTGAGTTGTGTTCTCTTTGAGGTCACCCAAAATATTTGGAGGTTCCCTGCACCTGCCAGATAAGCAACTTTCCTTAGTGACCGGGCAAGATTGCCAGAATCTCTGTAAACAAGGTACCAGGCCCATGTTTCCAAGTGGCTGTATTCCAGAAAGTCCAATCTTTGTTCCTGAAATGCTGTCTTGTCATATCTGAGCCTGTATGTTTCAAATATGACATTCCAGTCAAATCCTTGGTAATATAACCAATGTGTCCTGTTATAAGGAGAACAGATTCTTCTGGAACTTATGCAAATATTGCCACGACATGACCATACTCAGTAACAAAGGGTTTGACAATTCCTTAGGGATAAGGTAGGGAGAAAAAGGTAAATGTTTCAGTTTTGCTCATGAAGGTATAATTTCACTAAATGGCTGTAAGTCATAATTAGCATAAGAGAAAAGAGAAAAAGCTTTCCTTCATTACGAGAAAACAAAACAACACATCAAAACTCAACAATATTTCAAATACAAGTCCTAAAAAATTACAATCATCCTTATCAGTTCACACAGCCCTGCATAATCAGTTCTGGGGCTGAATCTTCTTTTAGTAGATTGATGAACTTGGTTTCTGTTAGAATTCTGTAATTTCTTACTCCGTTCAGTTTTACAATCTGAAAATTTATCAGAAGCCTGTCATTTAGAACCTTTGTGTCAGAACCCTTTCGTGGAATTTCTCAGAAGATGAAGCATATTTGCAAAAGAAAAAAGCATCAGAGGAAAACAACAACTACCTGGAAATGGACAAAGGACTCAAAAGGGCAATTGACAAAGAAACTTGGCTACTTCTGTGACATATTAAACTTCCAGATAATAAGTGGACTTATGACTGATAACGAGGACAGATCAGAATTTTAGGAATGCTATATAATTTTAAGACATCTATATTTATAACATTTACCCATCTAATAACACCTAAGAAAGTCTATCATTACTTATTTTACAATGATTCCCGTGCAATGTAATAGACCAAATAAGTCTAATTAGTTTAGTATTTTCCTCCTTATAGGAAGAGAGAGCAAATGTCTTTGAGAAGTCTCAAGGGCCCTCTGAAAATCCTCAGATTAATTTTTCTTCTGTCTACCAGGTCAAAAGATAGCCTTCATTTAGGATTTGAATATCTTTGAGGGAGAATCTTGTCAAAACATATCAAAAGCTTTTCAAATGCTTGTTCAAATGTGAAACATCACTCACTGTGAAATGTGCTCAGGTATCTATTCAAAGTGATAACAGAAAGAGTCAATAATCTTAATAGTGACCTAAGTCATTATATTCACAAAACAGGTTTGTCTCTTAGGTAGACTTACTCAAAGGAATAGCTTTCATAACCTCTTTATCAAGAGCAGATCAAAAGTTCAAGAAAATGTATCCTTTTAGAGAAAACCAAATTTGAATTTCTGCACCTACTTATTATTAACATTCAAACTCATTCACTTAATTGAACTTACTTTGGTCTTCTTGACCAGGCATAAAACTCCTTTCAGATTTTCTTCTTCACAAACCTTCTAAAACTTTCTTTTATGTTTTCACAATTTCTCCCAAATTCTTTGTTTTTTCCTTTCTAGTACATCAGGACGAATTTATCTTCCTTAACCAATCAAAAAAAATATTTCCATTATTTATACCTTTTTTACTGAAAACGTACATTTTAACTTCCTTGAATACAGAGCTCTTTTTCTTAGTAATTTCCTCTGGCTTTAATTACGTAGGTTAATTAGAACTTTTAACCCTTAACAGACCTACTAAACACTAAAAAGGAAAACAATTATGAATTGTCTTTTATATCAGCATTCTGAACACTTCATAAATTTAGAAACACGCCACTTTACAACAAAACACAAGGCATGGTTTTTAATACACCCACACGCTTTTAGCCTCTTCAAGAAGAAGCCAAAAGTAGATAACTTAGATGTGTTTATTAATAATGTTTCAGTGTTTCATCCTATCCAGAAATGACCCAGATATTCAGATTTTTATCATTTAACTTAACTTGGCAAAACTCAAGATGGTTACCAAAAAGCATTTCAAAGCTTTTTTTCTTTCCCAAACTATACAGACCATAAAAGTTTTTGTACTCACTTTAATGAGTATTATCTATTTAAACCATTTGTTTCCATCAATTATGTTCAGATTACCTACTGAAACCTCATGAGGCCTTAGACAAAACTGGTCATCATTTAAAGCTATTACTTTGCTGACAAATTTAGCAGACAACGTGAACTTATATGACTAGTAAACACATGCTGAATGCCTGCATCCCTATGCAAATACCGACATCCCTGACAGCAAGACTATTTTCAATCAGACCAACAAACTTAAACAGTCTTTCATTTACCAAAGGTTAATTCACATGACATTAACTTTGAAAGGCACTGAGTTAATTTCTACTGCATTTAGCATTCATGTAAACACTTACTATAAGCCAACTAAACAGAGATCTTAATTTTGGTCATACCACCCAAGGCTGAAAATATCACATGTATAACCTACACACAGACACGCATACACAGAGACTGTACAACTACTGTTTTAAAAGCTACTGCCGTGAATCAGGTACAATAATATAAAGCTCACCAGTTATGAAGGTAAAGTTTGTTTTGAGCCTTTTTACAAATACTTATGGAGAAGACCCTCGAGATGCTAGACTCTTTCAATGGCACATTTATGGCCATTTCTCCTTTCCCCTCCTTTCTTTTTTTCAGTCTTAAGAGTGAGTGATGGGCTAGATAGTAGTTCCTGGAGAGGGGGGATGATAATCCTTTTCATGATAAAGGAACTAGGTGGAATCTGAACTGCCTCTAGAACTGTATTTCCAGTCTTGCAAGGATTTTCTAAGGACAGTTGCTCTTGATTTCTCAGAAACTGGACTGTAACTTGAAGGACGTTCTAGGTTGATCTACCTGTCCAACTGCACCATAAAGGCACAGAGAAACCTCACATATTTTCTCCCAGCTGAGTCTCTGGGGCATAACCCATACAATTGAAATTGTTTCTAATTAGTTAGAATGACCCTGAGTGGTGAGTCTCTGGGGATGCTTATGCCATTCCCCATGGCAGTAAAGCCAGTGTGCGACTGGCAGTGGACTGGAGAAGGGTGCAGTGGCTACAAACACCTGGAACTGGCTGGAGGCCGGGGCTCCCAGTACCCGGGTTGAGAGTTAAGGTCCTTGCAAAATATTTTCAAGTTGTTCGATTTTACAGAAGGTCCATGTTCTGGTCAGGTCCAGCCAGAACTTAACCTCGACTTGGTGACAACAGATGACATGATGAGCAAAACAGATAAAGGAAAAGAAGACACCAGACCTCACCCTCATGGTTGCTCTCAGAGCGTTCTCAAGATAAGAGTCACAGAACAGTTCCTGTGCTGTGGCACACTACCATAGCCCGACAGTTCTCAGAATAAATCACAGGTCTCCTACCCTCATAGCCAACTCAGTAGGTGACTAAAATAATCAATGATTCAACCGCCAAGAGAGGTCACCCTACTTAGGGTAGTTGGGGTGATCAGGCCCAGAAAGCCAAAGTTGGGGCTCCAGTGGTGGAGGCCTTGATCCTTGAAAGATTCCTTTGTTTCCCCACTTGCAAAGTTCAAAAGGAGATGAAATTGGCCATTGTAACTCTAACAAAGTTGAAAGAGACATGTGCATTACCTTGAAGATCATCCCTGACCCTACGGCAGCATCCTACATGTGGTTCCTACTGTGGGGTTCCTATAGCAAGGGGTGATGGGCGTGGCCCCCAGCATTGCATCCCTTGTGTACCTTCCGTGGTATGTCTGGCAGTAACAGCTGCCTGGTGAACATCTTTCCTATTCTGCCTGGCAGTAATAGGAGCCTGTTGAATGGTCCCCAAGAGAAAAGGAGAAGTTTAAGAGAGAACAGGATGGAGAAAAATAGTGTAGAATTTTCCACTGAGCTGGGGGACATTTTACCCAATTGCGTGTTGGAGCCATTCTTTGAAGAAGGGTTTCCCATATGCAACCAAAGGTTAGACTGTGGTACTTCCCTTGAACTGTAGTCCCGAGGGAGACATTCACACAGTTCAGAGCCTGGTCAGGTGCCATGGAAGGTATCCCAATCCAGCCTTAGGAAAAGAAACCTTCCAGGGGAGTCTTGCAGATTGCCGGCCATCCTAAGGACTTAAGTGGCTGACCCGTGCCCACCTAAAATTTGTATATTAGAGATAGAGTCAGGAAGGAATGGAGTAATTCACTCTACATCACCCTTAGGCTTAAGGTACTGATTCTCTTCAAGCTGAATGCCATGATTTGCCCTATAGAGTAGCCATGGGCAGCAAACGTGGATTCATGCAGCTATCCAAGAAGGTTCCTGATGGAGAAGTGAATTTAGATCCATCCTTGAAAAGGAGAGATGCACAACGAAGAAAAGGGCACTTAGCAGAAGTCGAGCTCACAAACCTATGAAGCAAGTTTTTGATATGGGCCACAAGATATGATATGGGCTTGGTGAGCTGAAGAGTCAAAAGAAAGATTTCTTGGACTCTCAAATTCTGGAAGTGGTGCTCTTTTACTTATAGAATGGTACAGGACAACATGGTGACTGGACCCATGGGCAGTAAATAGTTGCTGCATGGGGACAGGACATATGGGCAGTGAAGAGCTGCTGCTGCTGCTGCATTGGGAAAGGTTCCATGGGAAGTCAGAGGTCCTGCTGCTGCCCTGAGTTGAAGGTAAGGGCTAATTTTATAATGCATTGGTACGTGACATTTTTACTGGAAAAAGAAAAGATGATGTTAAAAGTCATTAAATGATTTCAGTTCAGATGGGGTCTGGTTATTGTGTGCTCATATAGCATTAAATACCAATCTGGCCATATAGATAGGCATGTAGGTGAGCATGAAATGGGCTTCTATCACTGGGACACCTCTAATTCATACCAAAAAAAAAACTACTCACCGGGTCATGTAGTTTGGTATGTAGGCCAGGTAACCTTGGGCTTTTCGAGCTGGGGCAGCCTTAATCCACATCATTCGTCATGGTCTTTCACAGCTACCTCCCATAGATATTCTTATCAGTCTTTTCTCTTCCATTCCAAGTTATGAATGTTGTATTTCCTTATTCACCATATGTTCTGTAGGGGTCTAGATTTACGGCCTAAAACTTTGGAGGCTGAAAGAGATTAGAGAAGATGAACTTTCAAGGATTGGTAATCACCTCAAAATGCTTAATGATGCTATAGAAAGGAAGACCATTACAAAGAGATGAAGAAGATCATTACCAAGAGAACACGTTCCGTGCTAAACTCAGGGCCCCAGGAAAAGGTTACAGTCCACAATGTTACTACCAATTACCGTTAAGAATAACCAAAGCAGGCCAACATCATCCCTAGTTCAGGCAAAAGTTTGATCCAAAAGTCGATTTCAGTGCCGGCCCTGCGTTGTACTGGGTATGTGCCCACGTTCCGCCTGGGCGGCCAGGGCTTCATTGGTTAGCACCACGGGTGCGGATCAGATTAGTAGCATTAGCAAATATAGATTTCACGGTATGGTGTGGACAGACATCCTAAAGAAATCGAAATTTTGAAGAGACGTTATGAGTACACACCAGAAAAAGAACCATGGGAATATTACAATCTATGAACGCATCAGGAACACTTCCCCAAATAATGAAGGAAGGAAAACATGTGACCTGCCAAAGTGGAATTTTCAGACTGCTAGGAGATGACATGATCTTTGCGCCTCAGAGGATTGCCTGGGAAAAGTCATCTTGGGAGGGCCTCCGGGACTTTCTCTTGGGAAAGTCCACCCATTTGGTCTCATCCACAAAAGATAAGAGAGAAAACCCAGATTAATCCAAAAGGAAAGAAACCAGTGTCTAGAAGGAAGGTAGCAGACCTTTTCAAGTTCGAGGAAAAAGTTAGAAACCAACAAGAAACACCTAACGACGAAAGCAATCCTACCTGGAAAGGGGGAGTAATCAGACTGGGATGAGATGGTTCTGGAGAACTGTGTGCATGGAGGTCGTCAGGACAACTTCGAATTCTGAGGGTGTTTATGACGTCACAGTGAACATGTCACCCAAGATGGCCACAGGTTTCCAGCCCGAGGATTGGCATAGGCTAGGATATTCTAGTGAGGGATACTCAGAAACAGCCTTTGCCCACAGAAACAGGGCACAGTAACTTGAAGAGATCAAAGATACGCTAATTCAAGGGATAAGACAGGAATCATTGGGAAGAAGCCATAATAGAGGGACAAGCACTGAGAGGAGAACATTGCCATCTCCTCACGTCGAAGAGGAGGCCATTCTGATTCAAGCTTGAAACTTGATTTGAAACAAGAGGCTGGAACTATGAGACCTATGTTGTCCTTCTGCCTCACTCATAATCCAAAGTCAAGAATGATCTCTTGAGGTCATTGTAGAGAAGAATCAAGTCCGCCGTCCTAGGCCACTAGCATTTTTTAAAGAGAAGTCTCACTTTCCATAGCTCTGGCATCATGGGTGCCCACTGGCTACATGCTAATGTGTCACAAGACACCTCTTTGAAGCCTGGAAGGAATGGACAACTGTCATGCTTGGGGTATGTCTCTTGGTTTGGAAGGACTCTAGAAGTGGCTCAAAAGCACCCTTTTGCAGAGGGGGTCATTCCTTGGTGAATGCTGCACTCCAAGGCTAGAGTCCTAAGTTGGGATCAATGAGATTCTCTCCCCCTTCTCCTGCCGTAGAAGGAGTATTGATTATGTGTTTCAACACCACATGTAACGATGTTGGCTGAAAATTAGAACATTATCATTATATTTAAAGAAAAATAAACACGCCACAGTTGAGGATATAAATCAAACAAATAACAAACCCTGTGGAAAGAAAGTAAGCCAGTATCTAGATATAATCTAGCAGAGCATTCAAGGATCAGGGGTGAAGTTCGAACTTTCCAAATCCAGAAATCGACAGAACGATCTCTCACCGGAAAGAGAAATTCATCAGATTCGTCTAATTTGTAGCGGAACCATTGTGTCCGTGAAGATGGTTGCCAGGACAACCTCAAATCTGGAGTTTCTGATCTCAGAATCTCTAACCAAGGAAGATGCCCACATGTTCTCAGTGCTCAGTGTCAGCTCGGCCAGGATAGCAGAGATTCCTTCAAGTGACCGATGGAAATTCAAAGACAACACCCACCAATCACAAAAGCACTCGCACAACAGCCAACAGAACATATCGTGATCAAAGAAATGCAAAATTTATAACTTGGAATGAAAAGGGAACACACTGATAAGCATATCGATGGGAGATAGCTTAGCAATACCATGATGATTAGCCTATGGAAAAGAAAAAAGGTCCCAGAAAATGTAAGGCAAACAGAAATCACAACTCAATAATCCACAGTGAAAGACGGCCGTGTTTAGACAGATTCTGCTTAAACGTTTGAAAGTCAGAAAAGTCACAACCCCAAAACCTGCAGTGAAGGTCAAACCTGGGATAAATGGAATGGGTGAGTTCTGAGACTGCTCCAAGCGGGCTCTGAAACCTTGTGTCCATGAAGCTTGCTGGCACAGCACAGACACAATTCTCAGAAATCCTATGACATCACAGTGGACCAGGAAAACAACATGGCTTCATCTACACAGGGCCAGAGCTGGGCTCCAGTAGCATATTGAAGTCATATTCCAAAGCAGCAGGTTGCCAATGGAACATGAAAGGGGCTGGCCACTGGTGAAGCTGTGAAGTCCGTGCCTTCTGGGTCCGCAGCCCGTGGTCGTCCACTTGTGCTCTTAGGGTTGAGCCTCCTCACCGCTGGTACAGCCATCCTGGGAGAGTCCTGGGAGGTAGTGTAGAGGCAGATGGGAAGTGACGTTAGACAGTGCCACTCTTGCTCAGCAAATACAGCAGCACGACCAGCAGATGTGAGCACTGCCATAAACTTCTGCCAAAACAGAACCAATTAAAAGTTGCAAAGAATAGAAAAACTGAGCCTCAAAAAAAGAAGCATGTCACTAAGAATAATAAGATATCTAGGAATAACCTTCACTAAACAGGTGGAAGCATTATAAACTGATACTAGCAAAGCTTTGGCTAAAGAAATTCCAGAAGACACAACGAAACGGAAGACCATTCTGTGCTGTTGGAATGGAAGAACTAACACACTTGAAACGTCCATAGCGGATAGAGGAATCTGTGGATTCCAAGCAGTCCCAGTCAAAGTTGCAGTGATCTTTCCCACAGAAATAGAAGAGAGAATAATAAAGTCTCTATCCAGAAGGAAAGGACCCTGAATACCCAAAGGAATCCTGAAGAAAATGAACAAAGCGGGACGTATCACACTTTCTGATTTCCACATATAGGACGAAGCGCTAGGAACCGAAACGGCACAGTCTGGGCCCAAAAACAGGCACACAAATCCATGGAACAGAATCGAGAGCCCAGAGGTCAACTCACGCATATATGCACATGCATACATGCGCAACACATTTTCAACCAGGGAACCAGGAGTACACAGCGGAGAAAGGAGAGTCTCGATAAGAAACGGTGCTGGGAAGACTGCACAGCCAAACGTAACACAATGAGAGTAGAGCATGATGTTACACTAGTCACACACACCACCTCGAAACGGATTAAAGACTTGAATGGAAGACTTGAAACCGTGAGACTTCTAGGAGAAAACCTAGGCAGCATGCTCGTTGCCATCTGTCTTAGCAGCCTATTTGGAAGAAGCGTGTGTGACAGGAATGGGCAACAAAGGAAACAGGCAGATGGGAAGCGACGTTAGACTGGGCCAGTCTTCCTCAGCAAATACAGCAGCATTGCCAGCAGATGTGAGCACAGCAGTAAACATCTGCCTAAATAAAACCAATCAAAAGTTGCAAAGGATAGAAAAACTGAACCTCAAAAAAAAAAAAAAAAAAAGCATGCTAGTAGGAAGAACAAGGTATCTAGGAATAACCTGTGCCAAATAGGTGAAAGCTATGTAAACCGAGAAGTAGCAAAGCTTTGGGGAAAGAAATTCCACAAGATACAAGGAAACGGAAGGGCATCAGTGCGCATGGAATGGAAGAAAATGAAGGAAGAATGAAGTATCATCACAATGATACCTTTCTTATCCCTGGAATCAGCATCTCTTTGATCTCTTCAAGTTTCTGTGCCTGGTTTCTGTTTGGAAAAGCTGTTTCTGGGTATCTCTCACTTGAGTATCCCAGCCTAAGCCAATCCTGGTACTGTAAACATGCAGCCATCTGGGGTGACACGTTCACTGTAATGTCATAAACACTCTCAGAATTCAAAGTTGTCCTGAGAACCTCCATGTACACAGTGTTTCAGAGCCGTCTCCTCCCAGCCTGACTACTCCCCCTGTCCATGAAGCATAGATTTCCTTGTTCTGGATGTGTCGTCGGTTTTCAACTTTTTCCTTTAACTTGGAAAGGTCTACTACATTCCCTCTAGACACCGGTTTCTTTCCTTTAAGATTATCCTGGGTTTTATCACATATCTTTTGTGGATATGACCAAAAGGGTGGACTTTCCCCATAGAAAGTCCTGGACTCCCTCCCAAGTTGACGTTGCCCAGGAAATCCTGTGATGCACAATGATCCTGTGATCTCATGGCAGTCTGACAATTCCACCTTGGTGGGTCACATATTTTCCTTCCTTCATGATTTGGGAAAGCATACCAGATGCGTTCATAGACTCTAATATTCTCATGGTTCTTTTTCTGGTGAGTATTGATAAGGTCTCCTCACAATTACTACTTCTTTATGATCTCTGTGCCAACCATACCTTGTAATCGGGATTTCCTAATGCTAGAAATCTGATCTGCACCCATGATGCTAGCCCCTGAAGCCCGGGCCACACAAGAGGAAGTTGGGCACTTACCTGCTGCACCACAGGGCTGGCAATGAATTAGACTTCTGCACCAACCTTTGGCCTGAACTTGGGAAGATGTTGGCCTGCTTCAATCATTCGTGAAGGGAATCAGTAGTAACATCATGGAAGGTATTATTTTCCATTGGTTCATGAGTTTAGGACGGAACATGTTCTCTTAGTAGTATTCCGCTTCATCACTTTGCAAAGGTCTACCATTCTGTAGCATCATTAAGCACTTTGAGGTGATTACCAATCCTTGGAAGTTCATCCTCTCTGATCTCTTTCAGCCTATAAAGCTTTAGGCCGTAAGTCTGCACCCCTTTTGGGAGTTTTGATTTTATGTGGATTGATTGCCGTAACCCTGCATTCTAACATGCTATAGCTTTCAGATCTACATCCTCATAGATTTAGACTTCTGAGTAGGTTACATCATCTTCACCCCCGTAAGGCTAATTACAGGCTCTCACGATACTTGTGCCTAATCAACTCTTTCTCCCTCTGGCCCTCGCCTACTTTTCCTCTGGGAACTACCAATCCCATGTCACATGCTACCTGTTTGTTGGTCCGTTTTTCCTCTTCTCCTGTACGTGAGATCCTGTGGTATTTGACCTTACCCCGGCGCTTGTTTCAGTTCCTCTAGTACCCTCAGGAGCCATTCTGGTGGTCACAAATGGCTGGACTGCATCCATTCCGACAGCTGAATGCTATGCCACTGTGTGGCTATAGCCTATGTTCCTTCTCCATTCGTCCCTTGATGGGCATCAGGGAGGCTTCCAAGTCTTGGATATCGGGCGTAAGGCTGTGGTGCCAACAGCAGTGCACGGATCTCTGTGCATTACTGTTTCCATGATCTTTGGATATATACGTCACAGAGGAATAGCTGGATCATATGCTAGGTGGATTCTGAAACATTCTGAATTTTCACTCCTTTGTGTAGTGGCTGCATCGGCTCAAACTCCCACCTGCAGTACAGGAGGCTTCCCTTCTCTCCACCTCCTCTCTGAAACTTGTTGTTTCGGGTCTTCACCCTTATAGCCATTCTGACCACTGTGAGCTGCTATCTCATTGCACTTCGGATTTGCATTGGCCTCAGACTTAATGATGAGGAACATGTTTTCATACAGCCTGTTGGCCATCTTTCTATCTTCCTGGGAGAAATGTGTGTTTCCATCTTCTGCCCAGGTTTTGTTGGGCTCATTGTTTTTTTTCCTGTGGTGATGTATGAGTTCACTGGATCTTATGGCTGTTCACCCCTTCTCCGATGTCTGTTCTGCAAACATCGTCTCGCAGTTGTTGTCATGTCTTTGCATTGAGTCGATGGAGTCGTTGGCCGGGTAGAAGCTTCTGCGTTGGATGGAGTCACGCTTGTTTCTTGTTTCTTTTGTTGCCCTTACCCAGTCACACATGCTTCTTCCAAGTAGGCGGCTATGCCAGATGGCAGAGAGCAAGCTGCCTGCATTTTCCCACAGCAGTTTCATGGTTTCAAGTCTTCCATTCAAAGCTTTAATCCATTTCAATGTGGTATGTGTGCCTGGTGTAACATCATGGTCTAGTCTCATTGTGCCACTTGTGGCTCTGAAGTCTTCCCAGCACTGTTTCTTTTCGAGACTGTCCTTTCTCTGCTGTCTCCTCTTGGCTCCTGTGTCGAAAATGGGCTGCCCATATATGTGGCCGTTGACTGCTGGGCTCAATTCTGTTCCATGGGTCTGTGTGCCTATTTTGGGGGAAAGGCTGTGCTGTACCGGTACCTAGCGCTTTGTCCTATATTTGGCAATGAGAAAGTGTGATACATGCTGCTTTGTTCGTTTTCCTCAGGATTCCTCTTCCTATTCAGGGTCCTTTGTTGCCACATAGAAACTTTAGTATTCTCTCCTCTATTTCTGTGGTAAAGATTGCTGCAACTTTGACTGGGACGACCTGGAATGCAGACATTGCTTTTTGCGGTATGGATGCTTAAAGTGTGTTCGTTCTTCCATTCAAAGAACATGGAATAGACTTCCGTTTCCTTGTGTCTTGTGGAATTTCTTTGCCCAAAGCTTTGCTAGATTTCGGTAGACATAGCTTTCTCCTGTTTGGCCAATGTTATTCCTAGATGTTTTTTTCTTTTTACTGGCATGCTTTCTTTTTTGCTGTTCCTTTTTTCTATTCTTAGCAACATTTAATTGGTTTGTTTTGGCAGAAGTTTATGGCTGTGCTCACATCTGCTGGTCATGCTGCTGTATGTGCTGAGCAAGAGTAGCACGGTATAACGTTGCTTCCCATATGCCTCTACACTGGGTCGCACGCCTGGAGCAGAACGGCTGGATGAGCGGTCAGGAGGCTCACCCCCAGGATTCCACGTGGCCGACCATGGGATGCTGACTCAGAACACAGGGACTTCACGGCTGCCCCACTGGCTGGCCCCTTTCGTGTTCCATTGGCAACCTGCAGTTGAGTGGAATGTACTTTAACATGTTACTTGAGCCCAACTCTGGCCCTGTGTAGATGAGGCCAGCTTCTTTTTCTGCACCACTGTGATGTCAGGGTATTTGTCAGAATCGTGTATCTTTTCCAATCAGGCTTCGGGGACATAGGGTTTCCGAGCCCACGTGGAGCAGTCTCAGAACTCACTCTTCCCAGTTAGCACAGGTTTGACCTTCAATGCAAGTTTTGGGGTTGTGACTTTCTCCGACTTTTAAACGTTCAAGCAGACCTTAACTAAACACTGAAGTCAATCACTGTGGATTATTGAGGTGTGATTTCTGTTTGCCTTCCATTTTCTGGGAGCTTGCTTTCGTTTCCATAGTCTAATCGTCATGGTTCTGAGCTATCTCCCTTCGATATGCTTATCAGTGTGTTCTCCTTCATTTCAAGTTAGGAGTTTGGTATTTCTTTAATCACCATAGGTTCTGTAGGCTGATGTGTGAGTGCTTTCGTTACTGTTGGGTGTTGTCTTTGAATTTCCATTGGTCATTTGAAGGAATCTTTGCCATCCTAGCCTAGATCCACCTGAGCACTGAGTAAACGTGGTCATCTTGGTTGGTTCGATATTGTGAGATCAGAAACGCCATGTTTGAGGTTGTCCTGGAAACCACCTTCCCAGACACAATGGTTCCGCGACAAATTAGATGAATCTGATGGATTCCTCTCTCCAGGTGAGAGATCCTTTGGAAAGTTCAGAACTTCACACCTGATCCTTGAACGCTCCACTAGATTACGTCTAGATACTGGCTTACTTTATTTCCACAGGTTTTGTGATTTGTTTAATTTACCTCCTCAGCTGTGGCATGTTTATATTCCTTTAAATAGAATGGTAATGTTCTAAGTTTCAGCAAGCATCGTTATGTGTGGTGTCAAACACCTAATCAATACTCCTTCTATGGCAAGAGATGGGGGAGAGAATCTCATTGATCTCAACTGAGCACTCTAGCCTTGGAGGACAGCCTTCACACAGTAACAAAGCTTTCTGCAAAAGGGTGCTTTTGCGCACTCTTCCTGAGTCCTTCCAAACCAAGAGACATACCCCAAGCATGACAGGGGCCCATTCCTTCCAGGCTTCAAAGAGATGCCTAGTGACACATTACCATGTACCCAGTGGGTGTCTATGACGCCAGAGCTATGGAAAGTGAGACTTCTCTTCACAGAATACTAGGGACTTAGGACCGAGGCCTCTATTCTTCTCTTCAATGTCTTCAAGAGATCATTCTTGACTTTGGATTATGATTAAGGCAGAAGGCCAACATAGGTCTGATAAGCCCAAGGTCCGGCCTCTTGTTTCAAGTCAAGTTTCAAGCTTGAATCAGCATGGCCTCCCCATCGACTTGAGGAGATGGCAATGTTCTCCTCTCAGTGCTTGTCCCTCTGTTATCACTGCTTCCCAATGATTCCTTTCTTATCCATTGAATTAGCGTCTCTTGCATCTCTTCATGTTTCTGCGCCCAGATTCTGTTTGCAAAAGCTGTATCTGGGTATCTGTCACTTGAGTATCCAAGCCTAGGCCAATCCTCGGGCTGGAGACCTGCGGCCATCTTGGGTGACATGTTTACCGTGATGTCATAAACACCCTCAGAATTCTAAGCTGTCCTGAAAACCTCCATGCACACAGTTCTTCACGACCATCTCATACCAGTCTGACTACTTCCCCTTTCCAGGTAGGATAGTTTTCCTTGTTCTGGATAACGTGTCTGTTTATAACTTTATCCTCGAACTTTGAAAGGTCTACTACAATCCCGCTAGACACCAGTTTCTTTCCTCTCAGATTATCCTGGGTTTTATCTCTTATCATTTGTGGATGAGTCCAAATGGGTGGACTTTCCCCAGAGAAAGCCCTGGAGTCCCTCCCGAGATTGAATTTCCTGGTCAATCCTCTGATGCATAATGATCGTGTCATCTCCATTTCTACCTTGGCAGGTCACATGTTTCCCTTCCTACATCATTTGGGGAGGTGTTCCTGATGCGTTCATAGATTGTAATATTCCCATGGTTCTTACTCTGATGTGTATTCATAACGTCTCTTCACAATTTCGACTTCTTTAGGATGTCTGTCTGCACCATACCGTGAAATCTATATTTGCTAATGCTACTAATCTGATCCACACCCGTGATGCTCGCCGATGAAGCCTGTACCACCCAAGTGGAATGTGGGAACTTACCCAGTACACCACAGGGCCGGCACTGAATTGGATTCTTGGACCAACATTTTGCCTGAACTGGGGAAGATGTTGGCCTGCTTTGATTATTTGTAAAGGTAATTAGTAGTAACATCATGGACGGTAACCTTTTCCTTTGGATCCTGAGTTTAGCAGGGAACATGTTCTCTTGGTAGAGTTGTTCTTCATCTCTTTGCCACTTTCTTCCTTTCTGTAGCATTATTAAGCACTTGGAGGTGATTAGCAATGCTTCGAAGTTCATCTTCTCTAATCTCTTTCAGCCTCCAAAGCTTTAGGCCATAAACCTGCTTGCCTTTTTGTAGTTTTGATTTTACATGAATTGATTGCCATAACCCTGCATTATAACACCCTATTGTTTTCAGATTTACAACCTCCTAGATTTAGACTTCTTTGTATGGTACATCATCTTCACCACCATAAGCCTAATGACATGCCCATACCACACACTGGTGCCTAATCAACTCTTTCTTCCACTGTCTTCTGCCACCGATTCCCTCTGGGAACCACCAATCCCTTGTCATGTGCTACCTGTTTGTTTCTCCTTATTTTACTCTTCTCCTTGTAAGTGAGATGCTACGGTACTTGACTTTCTCCCTGGGGCTTCTTTCAGTTCCCCTCATACCCTCAGGAGCCATTCTGGTGTCACAAATGGCTGGACTGCACCCTTTCTTGCAGCTGAGTGCTATCCCATTGTGCGGCTATAGCCAATCTTCCTTCTCCATTCGTCCCTTGATGGGCCCCAGGGCGATATCCAAGTCCTGGACATCAGGAGTAAGGCTGTGGTGAGCACAGCGGTGCAGGGATTCCTATGCTTTGGTGTTTCCAAGTTCTTCAGATACATACGACACAGAGGAATAGCTGGATCATATGGTAGATGGATTCTGAAATTTCTGCAGAAATTCCACACCGCTTTGCGTAGTTCCCGCACCGGCTTTCACTCCCACCAATGGTGCAGAAGTCTTCCCTTCTCTCCACCTCCTCTCCGACACTTGTTTCCGGTCTTGTTCCTTATGGGCATTCTGACCACAATGTGCTGTTATCTCATTGCCATTTGGATTTGCATTGGCCTTAGACGTGATGATTATGAACATGTGTTCATACAGCTGTTGGCCATCTTTCTATCTTATTTGGTAATACTCCGTTTCCATCTTTTCCCCAGGTTTTAATGGGCTTGTTGTTTTTTGTCTTGTGTTGGCATGTGCGGTCGTTGGCTCTTTTGGCTATTCAGTCGTTCTCCGATATGTGGTTTGAAACATCCACTCGCAGTTGTGCTGTCTTTGCATTGAGTGGATGATTTCCTCGGCTGGGCAGAAGCTTCTGCGTTGGATGCAATCCCATTTGTTTCTTGTTTCGTGTGTTGCCCTTGCCCAGTCACACATGCTTCTTCCAAATAGGTGGCTATGCCACATGGCCATGAGCAAGGTGCCTGGTTTTCAACTGGAAGTTTCACGGTTTCAAGTCTTCCGTTCAAGGCTTTAATCTAATTCGAGGTGGTGTGTGAGCCTGATGTAACATCATGGTCTACTTCTATTGTGTCACATATGGCTGTGCTGTTTTCCAGTACCTTTTCTTCTTGAGACTCTCCTTTCTCCACTGATCCTCTTGCCTTCCTCATTGCAAATGGGCTGTCCATATATGTGTGAGTTGACCCCTGGGCTCTCGATTCTTTTCCGTTGATCTCTGTCTGTTTTGAGACCAGACTGTGCCGTTTCGGTACTTCGCACTTCGTCCTACATGTTGAAATCAGTAAATGTGTTATGTCCTGCTTTGTCTGTGTTCCTCAGGATTCCTTTGGGTATTCAGGGTCCCTTGATGCTGGATAGAGACTTAAGGATTCTCTCTTATATTTCTGTGGGAAAGATTCTGCAACTTTGACTGGGATTGCATGGAATCCAGAGATTGCTTTATCCGTTATGGAGGTTTCAGGTATTTTAGTTCCTACATTCCTAGAGCACGGAATACCCTTCCATTTGCTTGTGTCTTCTGGAATTTCTTTCCCCAAAGTTTTGCTAGTTTCCGATTTCCATAGCTTGCACCTGTTTGGCTAAGCTTATTTCTAGAGATCTTATTCTTTTTTTTCCTGAGGTTCGCCTTTTCTGTTCTTTTCAAGTTTTCATTAGTTTTGTTTCAGCTGATGTTTATGGCTGTGCTCAGATCTGTTGTCGATGCTGCTGTATTTGCTGAGGAATACTGACGCTGTCTGACGTTGCTTCCCAGCTGCCTCTACACTACCTCCCATGCCTCCCCGAGAATGGCTGGAGCAGCGGTGAGGAGGTTCACCCCCAGGATTCCGCATGGCCAGCCCCGGGCTGCCGACCCAGAACGTGCAGACTTCACCACTGCACCATGGGCCGGCACCTTTCATGTTCTATCGGCAACCTGCAGTTGAGTGGAATGGGACTTGAATATGCTACTTGAGCCCAACTCGGGCACTGTATAGATGAGGCCAGTTTGTTTTTCTTCTCCACTGTGATGTCAGAGGATTTGTCAGAATTGTGTCTCTGCTGTCCCTGCAAACCTCATAGACACAGGCTTTCAGATCCTGATTTTAGCAGTCTCATAACTCACCCTTACCAGTTAGCCTAGGTTTGACCTTCGCTTGGGTTTTTGGGATTGTGACTTACTCCGACTTTCAAACGTTCAGAGTATGTCTAAAACTGACATCTTTCTTTTTCTATTATTCATGTGTGATTTCTGTGCCTTCCATTTTCTGGGACTGTTTTTTATTTTCCGTGGTAGAATCGTTGATATGGGCTCAGCGAGCTGAAGACTCGAATGAAAGATTGCTTGGACTCTCAAGATCCTGCATTGGTGTTCTTTTATTGAGAGAACAGTACAGGATAGCATGGGGACAGGACACATTAGCAGTGAAGAGCTACTGCTGCTGCTGCCTGGGGACAGGACCCATGGCTGGTCAGAGCTATTGCTGCTGCCCTGACTAGAGGGTTAGGGCTAATTTCATAAGGCATGGGTATACGACTTATTTTTACTCAAAAAAGAAATAATGATGTAAAATGTCTTTAAATGATTTCAGTACAGATGGGGTCTGGACATTGTGTTGTCATATTTTTAGATACGAATCTGGCCATATAGATCAGCATGTAGGTGAGAATGCCCTGGGCTTCTCGCCCTGGGGCAGCCCTAATTCATACCATAAAAAAACCCACTGGGTCATATAGTTTGGCATGTAGTCCAGGTCACCTTCAGCTTCCCTAGCTGGGGCAGCCCTGATCCACATCATAAAACCTCCCTGAACCTATTTGGACTGGAAATCTTTGGGGATATGGATGATGGTCAGTCTTCTGTGACTACTTCTGGCTGTACAGGGTCGTAGAGCTGTCCCTAAATGGGGCCATAGGTACACTTAGGCAGTTTAGTGGACCAGAAGGCTTGCCCCATTGAGTTCAAGCCTGACAAGTTATACAGCTCCTCTGGAGATGAGAAAGTCATTGACAAGTGGTGGTCCAGGAAGTGAAACATTTTTGACATGCAGAAGACAAACAATGAAACAGACAACAAAATATCATAAGAAATACAAGCAGTATGTTTAACCCAATGAATAAGGTGTTGAAGTAGTGCAGAAACTTTGTCCTGACTAGGAGTTCAACCAATCATTTAGATTTAGGATTGGTCAGACATGGATTTAATTTGATGGCTGGGATACCAAGTCAGAAATATTTTGATGGTAGTCAGGAATATAGACACAACATTCAGTTTTTATAATGGCACAGGTGCCCCCTTGTGCTGCTGTCAAGACATCCAGAGCCATTTGGATTTGGAGGACTGCCTTACACACTTGGGGTACTCCTAAATTGAGCAGTGAAATGCTATGTTGTGTATCATTTAATGCCTTCATAGTAAATTTGTCTAGGACTTCCATGTGCAAGACTTGAATATGCTACAAAAGTCGATTCCTAATTGGTGAAAGAAAATTGTGGAAAGATGGTCATACCAGTGGAAGACAGGGCTGGTCAAGTGCTGTTGCAAGTTGGGTAGGTTAGCAGGAGGAGATATAGTAAATGTAGTTCCACCTTGCATCCAGACAAAGCCTAGAGTGCATCGTCCAATCCATGCAGGTGGTAGCCAAGGTCATAAATTGGAGCCACATATCCACTGAGCACCGTTACGGGCTAACCAACGCATGTTGAGCCATGTATCCCAGTCAGTCTGAAACCAATCAGTATTTTTTTTAAGGGTATGATATGAGAACACATATAACAGGGATTTTTTCCCGTAGGTCGAGTGGTATAAGGCCATGTATCACAGGGGTGATATTTTTTCCCCAAAAGAAAGTGGCCTTTTACTGAGTTGCCCACTAGTAGGAGTGAACCAAATATATTCATCCCAAATTTTGTATTGTCCATCCTGTGTGTATTAATAAGTTGGGGACATTACCTTTGGAACTTGTTCTGTATGATCGAAGTGTGACAAGGCAAATCTAGTTAGTATTTGGACAGTAGTATTGAAGGAAAATGTTTGATTGTGGCCAGGGAACTTCCAGGTGTCAGAGGTAGATGGCCACAAGGAGACATTACTATTAATAATACATGAATATTGCAGAAGAAAAGAGCTAGAATCTAATATCCATGAATGCCTACTACAGCTTCTACAGAAACATAATTTTTTCTCTCTTAAATCACTCCCATTTTTACAAAAGATTGCCAAATCAGGATTAACGGGTTTACAAATCAAGTGTAGTTTCAATACAACTTGCTCCAATTATTTACATAAGAGCAGCAAGAATAGTAATTGTTCATACAGGCTTTTTTAAATGTGCTTCCCTGGATCTTTTCCTTCGGAACCTCAGATTGAACTGTGAAGGCCTCTAGAGGCCAGAAAAGCCAAGCCAAGGACTTGCCATCAGATTTGGCCTGCAGTACCTACAGATGTGAGTTCAGTTCTATTTGAGGTCTCCCCAAATATTCGGAGATTCCTTGCACCTGCCAGATAAGCAAGCTTCCTTACTTACCGGGTAAGATTGCCAAAATCTCAGTAAACAAGGTACCAGGCCCATGTTTACGAGTGGCTGTATTCCAGAAAGTCCAATCTTTGTTCCTGAAACGCTGTCTTGTCATATCGGAGACTGTGTGTTTCAAATATGACATTCCAGTCCAAGCCTTGGTAATATAACCAATGTGTCCTGTTATAAGGGAACAGATTCTTCTGGAACTTATGCAAATATTGCCACGAAATGACCATACTCAGTCACAAAGGGTTTCCAAATTCAGGAGGGATAAGGTAGGCAGAAAAAGATAAATGTTTCAGTTTTGCTCATAAAGGTATAATTTCACCAAATGGCTGTAAGTTATAGTTAGCATAAGAGAAAAGAGAAAAAGCTTTCCTTCATTATGAGAAAACAAAACAACACATCAAAACTCAACAATATTTCAAACAGAAGTCCTAAAAATTTATAATCGTCCTAATCAGTGCACACAGTCCTGTATAATCAATTCTTGAGCTGAATCTTCTGTTAGCAGATCGACGAACATAGTTTCTGTTAGAATTCTGTCATTTCTTACTCCGTTCAGTTTTACAATCTGAAGGTTTATCAGAAACCTGTCGTTTAGACTTTTTGTGTCAGAATCCTTTACAGGAATTTCTCGGAAATTGAAACATATTTGCAAAAGGAAAAACATTAGAGTAAAACAACAACTATCTGCAAATGGACAAAGAACTCAAAAGGGCAATTGGCAAAGAAACTTGACTACTTCTGTGACATATAACACTGCCAGATAATAAGTGAACTTATCACTGACAACCAGGGCAGATCAGAATTTTAGGAATGCTATCTAATTTTGAGACGTCTATATTAATAACATTTACCCATCAAATACCAGCTAAGAAAGTCTATTGTCGCTTATTTCACAATGTTTCCCATTTAATTTAATAGACCAAATACGCCAAATTATTTTAGCATTTTCCTCCTTGTAGGAAGAGAGAGCAAATTTTTTGAGAAGTCTCAGGGACCCTCTGAAAATCCTCAGAGTAATCATTCTTCTGTCTACCAGGTCTAAAGAACGCCTTCATTCAGGATTTGAATATTTCTGAGGGAGAAGCTTGTCACAAAATATCAAAAGTTTTTAAATTGTTCTTCAAATAGCAAACAACACTCACTGTGAAACAATGCTCAGGTATCCATTCAAAGTGATAACAGAAAGAGTCAAAAATATTAAGAGTAACCAAATTTGAATTTCTGCACCTAGTTATGTTTCACATTCAAACTCATTCACTTAATTGAACTTACTTTAGTCTACTTGAGAAGGCATAAAACTCATTTCAGAATTCCTCCTTCACAAACCTTCTACATCTTTCTTTTTCATTTTCAGTACTTGTCCCAAAGTCTTTCTTTTTTCCTTTCTAGTACATCAGGAGCAATTTATCTGTCTTAACCAATCAAAAAAAATATTTCCATTCTTTATACCTTTTTTACTGAAAACATACATTTTAACTTCCTTGAATACAGAGCTCTTTTGCTTAGTAATTTCCAGTAGCTTTAATTCCATAGGTTAGTTAGAACCTTTAACACTTAACGGACCTGGTAAACACTAAAAAGGTAAACGATTATGAAATGTCTTTTATATCAGCATTCTAAACATTTCACAACTTAAGAAACATGCCACTTCGCAATAAAACACAAGGCATGCTTTTTGATACACCCAAACGCTTTTAGCCTATTCAAGAAGAAGCCAAAAGTAGATAACATAGATATGTTTAACAATAATGTGTGTGTGTTCCGTTCTATCCAAAAGTGACCCGCATATTCATCTTTTTATCATTTAACTTAACTTGGCAAAACTCAAGATTGTTACCAAAAAGGATTTCGAAGCTGTTTTTTTCCCCAAGTATACAGACCATAAAAGTTATTGTACTCACTTTTATGAGTTTTATGTATGTAAACCATTTGTTTCCAACAATTATATTCAGATTACTTACGGAAACCTCATGAGGCATTAGACAAAACTGGTCATCATTTAAAGCTATTATTTTGCTGACAAATTTAACAGACAACGTGAAGTTATATGACTAGTAAACCGAGTCTGAATGCCTGCATCCTATGCAAATACTGACAACTCTGACAAGAAGACAATTTTCAATGAAACCAACAAACTTAAAGAAGCTTTCATTTACCAAAGGTTAATTCACGTCACGTTAACTTTGAAAGATACTTTGTTAATTTTGACTACATTTAGAATTTAAGAAAGCACTACTTTAAGCCAACTAAACAGAGATCTTAATTTTGGCCAGACCATCCAGGGGTTAAAATATCACACGTATAATGTACACATAGACACATATACACAGACACTGTACAATTATTGTTTTAAAAACTACTGCCATGAATCAGGTACAATAATATAAAGCTCACCAGTTACAAATGAAAACTTTGTTTTGAGCCTTTTTACTAATACTTATGGAGAAGACCCTCAAGATGCTAGATTTTTGCAAGGGCACACTTATGGCCATTTATGCTTTCCCCTCCTTTTTTTTTTTTTCAGTCTTAAGAAAGAGTGATATGCTAGATAGTAGTTCCTGGAGGGGGGGAAGATAATCCTTTTCATGGTAAAGGAACAAGGAGGAATCTGAACTGCCTCTAGAACTGTATTTCCAGTCTTGCAAGGATTTTCTAAGGACGGTTGCTCTTGATTTCTCAGAAACTGGACTGTAACTTGAAGGACGTTCTAGGTTGATCTACCTGTCCAACTGCACCAGAAAGGCAGAGAGAAACATCACACATTTTCTACCAGCTGGGGTTTCTGGGGCATAACCCATACAATTGAAAGTGTTCCTAATTAGTTAGAATGACCCTGAGTGATGAGTCTTAAGGGATGCTTATCTCATTCCTCACGGCAGTAAAGCCAGTGTCTGACTGACAGTGAAGTGGAGAAGGGTCGAATGCATACAAAGGGCTTGAACTGGCTGGAGGCCGGGGCTCCCAGTTCAACCCGGGTTGAGAATGAAGTTCCTTGCAAAAGGTTTTCAAGTTTTCCGACTTTACAGAAGTTCCAGGTTCTGGTCAAGTCCAGCCTGAACTTAACCAATACTTGGTGACAACAGAGGACATGATGAGCAAAACAAAGAAAGGAAATGAAGACATCAGACCTCACCCTCATGGCCGCTCAAAGAGGGTTATCAAGAGAAGACTCAACAATTCCCGTGCTGGGGCACACTACTGTAGCATGACAGTTCACAGAATAAATCCCAGGTCTGCTACCCTCATAGCCAACTCAGTAGGTGACTAAAACACTCAATGAGTCAACCCCCAAGAGAGGGCACCCTACTTGGGCTTTCCGGGGTGATCAGGCCCAGAAATGCCAAGTTTGGGCTCCCAGGGGTGGAGGCTATGACTGTTGAAAGATTTCTTTGCTTCCCTGTTGCAAAGCTCCAAAGGAGACGCAAAACGCCATTGCAACTCTAAGAAAGATGAAAGAGACAGGTCCATTACCTTGAAAATCCCCCCTGAACCTGGGGCAGCATCCTACCTGTCATTCCTACTGTGGGGTTCCTATAACAAGGGGTGATGGGGGTGTCCCCCAGCATTGCATCCATTGCATATCTTCCCTGGTATGCCTGGAAGTTACAGGTGCCTGGTGAACATCCTTCATATTCCACCTGGCAGTAATAGGTGCCTGATGAGTGGTCCCCAAGACAAAGGGAGAAGTTCAAGAGAGAACAGGATGGAGAAAATTAGTGAGGCATTTTCTGCCGCTCTGGGGGACATTCTACCCAATTGTGTGTTGGAGGCATTCTCCGAGAAGGGCTTCCCATACGCAACCAAAGGTTAGACTTTGGTACTTTCCTTGAACTGGAGTCCCAATTGGGACATTCACACAGTTCAGAGCATGGTCAGGTGCCATGGGAGGTATCCTAATCCAACCTTAGGAAAAGAAACCTTACAGGGGAGTCTTGCAGATTGCTGACCATCCTAATGACTTAAGTGGCCGACCCGTGCCCACCTAAAATTTGTATATTAGAGATAGGGTCAGGAAGGAATGGAGTAATTCACTCTACATCGCCCTTAGGCTTAAGGTACTGATTCTCTTCAAGCTGAATGCCATGATTTGCCCCATAGGGTAGCCATGGGCAGCAAACGTGGATTCTTACAGCTATCCAAGACAGTTCCTGATGGAGAAGTGAATTTAGATCCATCCTCGAAACAGAGAGAGGCACAAGGAAGAAAAGGGCACTTACCAGAAGTTGAGCTCAGAAACCAATGAAGCAAGTTCCTGGTAGGGGGGCCACAATATATGATGGTGGGTCAGCGAGCTGATGAGTCGGAAGAAAGATTTCTTGGTCTCTCAAGGCCTGCCAGAGGTGCTCTTTTATTTAGAGAATGGTACAGGATAACATAGGGACAGGACCCATGGGGAGTACAGAGTTGCTTCATGGGGACAGGACCTATGGGTAGTGAAGAGCTGCAGGCATGGGAACTGGATGCACGGGCAGTGAATAGCTGCTGCTGCTGCATGGGAAAAGGAGCCATGGGCAGTCAGATGTCCTGCCGCTGCCCTGAGTTGAGGGTAAGGGCAAATTTTATAAGGCATGGGTACGTGACATTTTCACTGGAAAAAGAAAAGATGATGTAAAAAGCCATTAAATGACTTCAGTACAGAATGGAGTCTGGTTATTGTGTGGTCGTATAACATTAGATAGGAATTTGGCCATATAGATAGGCATGAAGGTGAGCATCGCCTGGGCTTCTCTCACTGGGGCACCTCTAATTCATACCAAAAAAACTTCACCGGCTCATATGCTTTGACATGTAGGCCAGGTAACCTTGGGCTTTTCGAGCTGGGGCAGCCTTAATCCACATCATTCGTCATTGTCTTTCTCAGCTATCTCCCATAGATACGCTTATCAGTCCGTTCTCCTTCATTCCAAGTTATGAATTTTGTGATTCTTTAATCACCATATGTTCTCTAGGCTGATGTGTGAGTGTTTTCATGATTGTTGGGCATTGCCTTCGAATTTCCATCGTTCACTTGAAGGAATCTTTGCTATCTTAGCCTAGGTCCAACTGAGCACTGAGAACACGAGGTCACCTTGGTTGGTTTGACATTCTGAGATCAGAAACTCCAAATTCTAGGCTGTCCAGGCAACCACCTTATGGACATAATGTTTCCGAGACAAATTAGAGAAATCTGATGAATTCCTGTCTCCAGGTAAGATATTTTTATGTCTCTTTTCTAAATTTGGGAAGGCTGGAACTTGACCCTGCATGAATGGTCCTCCTAATAGATTACATCTAGACACGGCTTTACTGTATTTCTGTAGGGTTTGTAAGTTGTTTGATTTACACCCTAAGCTCTGGCATGTTTATTTTTCATTAAATATAAGTGTAATGTTCTAATTTTCAGCCAACTTCCTCACATAGGCTGTCAAAACACATAGTTAATAATCTTCTACGGCCAGAGATGGGAGAGAATTTCGCTGGTGCCAAACTGAGCATTCTAGCTTTGGATGTCAGTCTTCACTTTGGATTGGTGATTCCCAGAGGGAATGAAAAAATCCAAAAAGGCGTGCTGATTTGGGGCATAAAGGATTTGAGGCTGAAAGAGATTAGAGAAGATGAACTTCCAAGGACTGTGAATCTCCTCCAAATGCTTAATGATGCTACAGAAAGTAGACCATTGCAAATAGATTATGGGGAATACTATGAAGAGAATGTGTTCCGTGCTAAACAGATGAACCAAGAGAAAATGTTACCGTCTATGATGTTACGAGTAATTACATTCACGAATAATCACAGCAGGCCATCTTCTTCCCAAGTTCAGGAAAAATATTGGTCCACAAGTAAAATTCAGGGCCAGCCATGTGTTCAGGAGTGTAAGTGCCCACATTCCTATTGGGTGGCCTGGGATTCATGGATTCGCATCACTGGTGCTGATCAGATTAGTAACGTTGGGAAAGATAGATTTCATGGTATGGTGTGTACAGAGATCACAAAGAAGTCGAAATTGTGAGCATACGTTAGAGATAGGCAATAGGAAAAAAACATGAAAATATTGCAATCTACGACACATCTGGTACACTTCCCTAAATACAGACTGAAGGAAGTGATGTGACCTGCATAGGTAGAATTGGCGGACTGCATGAGATGACACAATCATTGCACATCAGAGGCTTGAGTGGGCAACTTCAACTTTGGATGGACTCCAGGACTTTCACTGGGGAAAGTCTACACATTCGGCCATATTCACAAAATGTAACACATAAAACCCAGGATAAACTTAAAGTAAAGTAACCATGTCTAGAGAGAATGTAGTAGACATTTAAAAGTTCAAGGATAAAGTTAGAAACCCACAAGAAATCCAGGAAATGGAAAACTATTCAAGCTGGAAAGGGAGAGTAGTCATGTGCATAGAAGATGATGGGACAACTTAGAAGTTTGAGGGAGTTTATGACATCACAGTGAACATGTCACCCAAGATGGCCTCATGGTTATAGTCTGAGGATTGTCCTAGGCTACGATACTCAAGTTAGAGATACCCAGAAGAGAATTTAAAAACAGAAACCAGGCACTGAAACTTGAAGAGAGTGAATACACGCTGATTAAAGGGGTAAGAAAGAAGTCATTGTGAGGAAGCAATAATAGGGGACAAGCGCTGAGTGGAGAACATTGTAATCTACTCAAGTGTATGGGGAGGCCATGCTGATGCAAGCTTGAAACTTGCTTTGAAACCAGACGCTGGACTTGGGGCTTATCAGACCTACATTGTCCTTCTGCCTTAATCATAATCCAAAATTAAGAATGATCTCCTGAGGACACGGTAGACAATGATTGATGCTTCCTTTCCTATGCCCCTAGCATTCATTGAAGAGAAGTCTCACTTTCCATAGCTCTGGCATTACAGAGGCCCATTGGGTACATGCTAATGTGTCACAAGTTATCTCTTTGAACCCTTGAAGTAATGGACCCCCGTCATGCTTTGTGTATGTCCCATTGTTTGACAGGGCTCCAGAATTGTGCTAGGAAGCACCCTATTCCAGACGGCTTCGTTGCTTTGTGAGGGCTGCCTTACCAGGCTAGTATGCTTGGTTTGGCTTCAATGAAATTCTCTCCACGTATCTCTTGAAGTAGAATGATTATTAATATCGTGTATTGACAGCATATGTAAGGAGGTTGGCTCAAAATTAGAACATTACAATTATGTTTATAGAAAAATAAACATGCCAGAGCTGAGGATGTAAATCGAACAAGTAAAACACTCTATAGAAATATAGTAAGCCAGTATCTAGACATAATCTAGTGGAACACTCAAGGATCGGGATTAAAGTTCGAAACTTCCCAAATCCAGAAATGAGACAGAAAAGTATCTTACCTGGAGCGGAGTTCATCAGATTTCTCTAATATGTCTCGGAAACATAACGTCCGTGAAGGCGGTTGCCAGCACAACCTCGAATCTGGAGTTTCTGATCTCAGAATGTCAAAGCAACCAAGACGACCACGTGTTCTCAGGGCTCAGTGTCACCTCGGCCAGGATAGCAGTTTCCTACAGGTGACCGATGGAAATTCCAAGACAACACGCAACAATCACGAAAAGACTCAGACCTCGGCATACAGAACATAGGGTGCTTACAGAAATACAAAAGTCATAGCTTGCAATGAAGGAGAACGGACTGATAAGCATATCGAAGAGAGATAGGTCAGAAAGACCATAACGATTAGACTTTGGAAAAGAGAAAAAAATCCCTGAATATGGAAGGCCAATAGAAATCACATCTGAATAATCCACAGTGAAAGACTTCAGTCATTAGACAGACTCTGACTGGACATTTGAAAGTCCGAGAAAGTCACAAAGCCAAAAACTGCAGGGAAGGTCAAACCTGGACTAACTGGAAGGGTGAGTTACGGGACTGCTCCACGCGGGCTCTGAAAGTCTGCATCCACGAAGCTAGACAGGACAGCAGACACACGATTCTGACAAATCCTCCGACATCACAGAGGGCCAGAAAAAGAAGCTGGCCTCATCTACACAGGGCCAGAGGTGGGCTCAAGTAGCATATTCAAGTCACATCCCACTCAACTGCAGGTTGCCAATGGAACACAAAAGGGCCTGGCCAGTGGGGAAGTGGTGAAGTCCGCGCATTCTAGTTTGGGAGCCCTGCTTCGGCCACATGGAATCCTGCGGGTGAGCACCCTCACGGCTCATCCAGCCATTCTGGGGCAGATGTGTGAGGTAGTGTAGAGGTAGATGGGAAGCGACATTAGACAGCTCCACTCTTCCACAGCAAATACAGCAGCATGGCCCGCAGATGTGAGCGCAGCCGTAAACTTCTGCCAAAACAAAGCCAATCGAAAGTTGCAAAGAATTGAAAAATTGAACCTCAAAAAAGAAAGCATGCCAGTAAGAAGTAAAAGATATCTAGCAATAACCTTGGCCAAACAGGAGAAAGCTATGGAAACCGAAATCCAGCAAAGATTCTGGGGAAGAAACTCCAGAAGACACAAGGAGACGGAAGGCTATTCCGTGTTCTTCGAATGGAAGAACTAACACACTTGAAGCGTCCATACCACATAAAGCCATCTCTGGATTCCATGCAGTCCCAGTCAAAGTCACAGCACTATTTCCCACAGAAATGGAAGAGAGAATCCTAGAGTTTCTATCCCGCAACAAAAGACACTGAATAGCCAAAGGAATACTGAGGAAAACGGACAAAGCAGCAGGCATCACACTTATTGATTTCCAGATATAGGACGAAGTGCTAGGTACGGAAACAGCACAGCCTGGCGCCCAAAAGAGGCACACAGACCCATGGAACAGAATCGACAGCCCAGAGGTCAACTGACACACATATGGACAGCCCATTTTCGACCAGGGAGCCAAGAGGAGACAGCAGAGAAAGGAGAGTCTCGACAAGAAATGGTGCTGGGAAGACAGCACAGCCACATGGAACACAGTGAGAGTAGACCGTGATGTTACACCAGGGACACACACCACCTCGAAATGGATTAAAGCCTTGAACAGAAGACTTGAAAACGTGCAGCTTCTAGGAGAAAACGCAGGCAGCTTGCTCTTTGCCAACTGGCTTAGCCACCTGTTTGGAAGAAGCATGTGTGACCGGGCAAGGGAAACAAAGGAAACAAGAAACAAGCGGGACTCCATCCAACGCAGAAGCTTCTGCCCAGCCAACGACACCATCGACTGACTGCGAAGACTGTGCAACAACTGACCGCAGATGTTTGCACACCACACAACGGAGAAGGGGTGAACAGCCATAAGATCCAATGAACTCATACGTCTTCACAGGAAAAGAAACAGCGAGCCCAATAAAACCAGGGCAAAAGATGGAAACAGACAGCTCTCCAAGGAAGATAGAAAGATGGCCAACAGGCTGTATGAAAACATGCTCATCAACATTAAGTCTCTGCTCAAGGCAAATACAAACGGCACTGAGATAGCAGCTCACAGTGGTCAGAATGGCTATAAGGATGAAGAGAGGAACCAACAAGTTTCAGAGAGGAGGTGGAGAGAAGGGAAGCCTCCTGCACTGCTGGTGGGAGTGTAAACCTGTGCAGCCACTACGCACACTAGTGTGGAATTGCCTCAGAATTTTCAGAATCCATCTACCGTATGATCCAGGTATTCCTCTGTGGCGTATATATCCAAAGATCTTGGAAACACTAATGCACAGAGATCCGTGCATCGCTGTATTCCCCACAGCCTTACTCCCAATATGCAACATTTGGAAGCCTCCCTGATGCCCATCAAGGGACGAATGGAGAAGGAAGATGGGCTATAACCACACAATGGCATAGCATTCAGCTGTAGGAACAGATGCAGTGCAGCCATTTGTGACCACCTGAATGGCTCCTGAGGGTATCAGGGGAACTGAAACAAGCCCTGGGTTAAGGTCAAATACCACAGGATCTCACGTGCAAGGAGAAGAGGAAAAATGGACCAACAAACAGGTAGCACGTGACATAGGATTGGCAGTTCCCAGAGGGAAAGGGGGGTGGGGGATGGAGGGACAAAGAGTTGATTAGGCACAAGTGTGTGGTGTGGGCCTGTAATTAGGTTTACACTGGTGAAGATGATGTAGCCTACACAGAAGTCTAAATCTATGAGGATGTAGATTTGAAAGCTACAGGATGTTAGAATGCAGGGTTACAGAAATCAATTCACATAAAATCAAAACTCCAAAAAGGGGTGCAGATTTACGGCCTAAAGCTTTGGAGGCTGAAAGAGATTAGAGAAGATGAACATCCAAGGATTAGCAATCGCCTCCAAATGCTTAATGATGATACAGAAAGGGAGACCTTTGCAAAGAGATGAAGAGGAATACTACCAAGAGAACATGGTCCGAGCCAAATCATGAATCAACGGCAAATGTTACCGACACTAATGTTACTACCGCTTCCCTTCACGAATGGTCAAAGCAGGCCAACATCTTCCCAAATTCAGGCCAAAGGTTGGTCCAAAAGCCCAATTTGGGGCCGGGCTGTGGTGTAGCAGGTAAGTGCCCACATCCGCTTGGGCGGCCCGGGCTTCACCGGCTAGCATCACGCTTGGGGATCAGATTACTAGCATTAGGAAATACAGATTTCAAGGTCTGGTGGTCACAGAGATCATAAAGAAGTAGAAATGGTGAGGAGACCTTATCAGTACACACCAGAAAAAGATCCAGGAGAATATTACAATCTATGAACACATAAGGAACACTTCCCCAAATAATGAAGGAAGGAAAACATGTGACCTGCCAAGGAGGAATTGTCAGACTGCTAGGAGATCACACGATCAGTGTGCATCAGGGGAATGCCTGGGCAACTTCAACATGAGAGGGCCTCCCGGACGTTCTCTGGGGAAAGACCACCCATTTGGCCATATCCACAAAAGATAAGAGATAAAACCCGGGATAAGCTTAAAGGAAAGAAACCGGTGTCTAGAGGGAACTTAGTAGACCCTTCAAGTCCTTGGAGAAAGTTAGAAACCCAGAGCAAGGAAAACTATCCTACCTGGAAAGGGGGACTAGTCAGATTGGGATGAGACGGCTCTGAAACACTGTGTGCATTGAGGTTGTCAGGACAACTTAGAATCTGAGGGTGTTTATGACATCACAGTGAACATGTCACCCAAGGTGGCAGCATGTTTACAGTCCGAGGATTGGCCTAGTCTAGGACACTCAAGTGAGAGATACCCAGAAACAGCTTTTCCAAACAAAAACTTGAAAGTATCAAACAGACTCTGATTCAAGGGAGAAGAAAGGAATCATTGGGAACAAGCGATAATAGATGGACAAGCACAGAGAGGAGAACATTGTCACCTACTCAAGTAGATGGTGAGGTCGTGCAGATTCAATCTTGGAACTTGATTTGAAACAAGAGGCCAGACTTGGGGCTTATCAGACCTACATTGTCCTTCTGCCTTACTCATAATCCAAAGTACAGAATGATCTCTTGGGGACGTTGAAGAGAAGAATCGAGGACTCCTTTCATAGGCCCCTAACATCCTTTGAAGAGAACTCTACCTTTGCATAGCTCTGGCCTCACGGGGGCCCACTGGCTACATGCTAAGCTTTCCCAAGAGATCTCTTTGAAGCCTTGAAGGCATGGACGCCTGTCATGCTTGGGGTATGTAGCTTGGTTTGGAAGGGCTCTAGAAGTGTGCTGAAAAGCACCCTTTTCCAGAGGGCTTCATTCCTGTGTGAAGGCTGCCCTCCCAGGCTACAGTGCTCAGTTGGGCTCCAATGAAATTAACTCCCCCATCTCTTGCCGTAGAAGGAGTACTGATTCTGTGTTTTGACACCATATGGAAGGAGATTGACTGAAAACTAGAACATTACCATGATATTTAAAGAAAAATACACATGCCAGAGCAGAGGATGTCAATCAAACAGTAACAGACTCTGTAGAAATAAAGTAAGCCAGTATCTAGATGTAATCTAGGGGAGCGTTCAAGGTTCAGGGCTGAACGTCGAAACTTCCCAAATCCAGGGAAAGAGACGGAAGGATTTCTCACCTGGAGAGAGGAATTCATCAGACTCATCGAATTTGTCTCGGAACCATTTTGTCCGTGAAGGTGGTTGCCAGGACAACGTCTAACCTGGAGTTTCTCATCTCACAATGTCAAATGAACCAAGATGGACACGTGTCCTCAGTTCTCACTTGGACGTAAGCTAGGATAGCAAAGATTCCTTCAACTGACAGATGGAAATTCGAAGACAACATCCAACAATCACCAAAGCACCCACACGTCGGCCTACAGAGCATATGGTGATTAAAAAATACAGAATTCCTAACCTAGAATGAAGGAGAACCCACTGATAAGCATATCGAAGGGAGAGAGATCAGAAAGACCACTACGATTAGACTAAGGAAAGAAAACAAGCTCCCAGAAAATGGAAGGCAAACAGAAATCACACCTGAATACTCCACAGTGAATGAAGTCAGTATTTACAAAGAGTCGGCTTGAACGTTTGAAAGTCCGAGAAAGTCACAACCCCAAAATTTGCAGTGAATGTCAAACCTGGGCTAACTGGGAAGGGTGAGTTCTCAGACTGCTCCAAGCTGGCTCTGAAACCCTGTGTCCATGATGCTTGCTGGGACAGCAGAGACCCAATTCTGACAAATCCCAGTGACCCGGAAAAACCACCTGGCCTCGTCTACACTGGACCAGATTTGGGCTCAAGTAGCATATTCAAGTCCCATTCCACTCAACTGCAGGTTGCCAATGGAACACGAAAGGGGCCGGCCAGTGTTGCATAGGTGACGTCCGCGTGTCCTGTGTCAGCAGCGTGTGGTTGGCCGCGTGGAATTCTGGGGGTGAGCCTCCTCACCGCTCCTGCAGCCTTTCGGGGGCAGGCGTCCGAGGTAGTGTAGAGGCAGATGGGAAGCGACGTTAGACAGGGCCAGTCTTCCTCAGCAAATACGGCAGCGTTGCCAGCAGATATGAGCACGGCAGTAAACATCTGCCTAAACAAAACCGATTAAAAGTTGCAAATGATAGAAAAACTAAACCTCAATAAAAAAACAAGCATGCTAGAAAGAAAACCAAGTAATCTAGTAATAACCTGCACAAAACAGGTGAAAGCTATGTAAACCGAGAAATAGCAAACCTTTGGGAAAGAAATTCCAGAGGACACAAGGAAACGGAAGGGAATTCAGTGCTCTTGGAATGGAAGAAAACGAAGAAAGCATGAGGTATCATCACAATGATTCCTTTCTCATGCCTTGGATCAGCATCTCATTGGTCTCTTCAAGTTTCTGTGCCCGGTTTCTGTTTGGAAACGCTGTTTCTGGGTATCTCTCACTTGATTCTCCTAGCCTAGGCCAATCCTTGGACTGTAAACATGTGGCCATCTTGGGTGACATGTTCACCGTGATATCATAAACACCCTCAGAATTCTAATTTGTACTGACAACCTCCATGCACTCAGTGTTTCAGAGCCATCTCATACCAGTCTGACTACTCCTGTTTTCCAAGTAGGATAGTTTTGCCATTTCTGGATTTCTTGTCGGTTTCTAACATTCTCCTCGAACTTTGAAAGGTCTACAACATTCCCTCTAGACACGGGTTTCTTTCCATGAAGTGTATCCCCGGTTTTCTCCTTTATCTTTTGTGGATGTGGTCAAACGGATGGACCTTCCCCAGAGAAATTCCTGGAGCTCCTCCCAAGTTGAATTTACCCAGGCAATTCTCTGATGTGCAATCAGCGTGTCATCTCCTAGGAGTCTGACAATTCCACCTGGGCAGGTCACATGTTTTCCTTCCTTCATCATTTGGGAAATTGTACCTTATGCATTCATAGGTTGTAATATTCTCAGCGTTCATTTTCCGGTGTGTATTGAAAATGTCTCCTCAGAATTTCTACTTCTTTATGATCTCTGTGCCCACCATACTGTGAAATCTGTATTTCCTAATGCTAGTAATCTGATCTGCAACCCTGATGATAGCAGGTGAAGCCCGGGCCGCCCAATCAGAACTTGGGCACTTACCTGCTACACAACAGGGCCGACCCTGAATTAGGCTTTTGGACAAACATTTGGCCTGATCTTGGGAAGATGTTGGCCTGCTTCAATCATTCGTGAAGGCAGTTAGTAACATCATGGACGGTAGCATTTTCCGCTGGTTCATGAGTTTAGCATGCAACACGTTCTCTTGGTAGTGTTCCTCTTCGTCTCCTTGCAATGGTCTACCTTTCTGTAGCGTCATTTAGCATTTTGAGGTGATTACCAATCCTTCGAAGTTCATCTTCTCTAATTTCTTACAGACTCCAAAGCTTTAAGCCGTGAACCTTAACGTCTTTTGGGAGTTTTGATTTTACGTGAATTGTTTGCCATAACCCAGCATTATAACATCCTATACCTTTCAGATCTACATCCTCATAGATTTTGACTTCTGTGTACGTTACATCATCTTCACCACCGTAAGCCTAATTACAGGCCCTCACCACACACTTGTGTCAAATCAACTATTTCTCCCTCTGGGCCCCGCCACCTTTCCCTCTGGGAACCAGAAATCCCATGTCACGTGCTACCTGTTTCTTGGTCCTTTTTTTCCTCTTCTCCTTGTAAGTGAGACCCTATGGTATTTGACCTTCCCTCTGGGGCTTGTTTCCCTGCCCCTAAAACCCTCAGGAGCCATTCTGTTGATCACAAATGGCTGGAAGGCATCTGTTCCTGCAGCTCAGTGCTATGCCGTTGTGTGGCTATAGCCCATCTTTCCTGTCCCTTGATGGGCACCAGGGAGGCTTCCCTGTCTTCGATATCGGAAGTAAGGCTGTGGTGAGCACAGCAGTGCACGGATCTCTGTGCATTAGCGTTTGCAAGTTCTTTGGATATATATGCCACAGAGGAGTACCTGGATCATGTGGTAGATGGATTCTGAAAATTCTGAGGCAATTCCACACCACTTCGTGTAGTGGCTGCACCAGTTTACACTCCCACCAGCAGTGCAGGAGGCTTCCCTTCTCTCCACCTCCTCTCTGAAACTTGTTGGTTCCTGTCTTCATCCTTATAGCCATTCTGACCACTGTGAGCTGCTATCTCAGTGCCGTTTGTATTTGCATTGAGCACCGACTTAATGATGAGGAGCATCTTTTCATACAGCCTGTTGTCCATCTTTCTATCTTCCTGGGAGTGCTGTCTGTTTCCATCTTTTGCCCAGGATTTATTTGACTCGTTGATTTTTCTCCTGTGGAGACGTATGACTTCATTGGATCTTTTGGCTATTCACCCCTTCTCCGATGTGTGGTTTGCAAACCTGCTGTCGCACTTGTTGCACAGTCTTTGCACTGAGTCGATGGTGTCATTGGCTGGGCAGAAGCTTCTGTGTTGGATGGAGTCCCGCTTGTTTCTTGTTTCCTTTGTTGCCCTTGCCCAGTCACACATGCTTCTTCCAAATAGGCGGCCAAGCCAGATGGCAAAGAGCAAGCTGCCTGCGTTTTCTCCTCGAAGTGTCACGGTTTCAAATCTTCCATTCAAGGCTTTAATCCATTTCGAGTTGGTGTGTGTGCCTGCTGTAACATCTCGGTCTACTCTCATTGTGTTACATCTGGCTGTGCAGTCTTTCCAGCACCATTTCCTGTCTAGAGTCTCTTTTCTCCGCTTTCTCCTCTTGGCTCCCTGGTCGAAAATGGGCTGTCCATAGGTGTGTGAGTTGATTTCTGGGCTCTCGATTCTGTTCCATGCAGCTGTGTGCCTCCTTTGCTGGCCAGGCTGTGCTGTTTTGGTACCTAGCTCTTCGTCCTATATGTGGCAGTAAGAAAGTGTGATAATTGCTGCTTTGTTCGTTTTCCCCAGGATTCCTTTTGATATTCAGTGTCCTTTGTTGCTGGATAGAAACTTTAGGATTCTCTCTTCTATTTCTGTGGGAAAGATTGCTGCAACTTTGACTGGGACTGCATGGAATCCAGACATTGCTTTGTTGGCAAAATAATCCGTAACCAATCTGTAAATGAAAATTTGGGGGAGTTTACTCTGAGCTTCAATCTGAGGATTATAACCCAGGGCCTTTCTACCCAAAGGAAGAAAGAGCATCAGAGAAGTGGGGTGCACAGACTGGTTGTATTCCCCTCATAGAGGATGTTTCACATAGGATTGAAATGTCCCATTTACAATAGTCGCGAGACTGCTCTGTTGGCACAGCGATTGATGGAAATAGCAGGTAGGTCTTCTGTCTCAGTGAACACAGTAGGGTGGCAGTCTGTTGTCTCCAGCTGACTGGTCACAGGTGAGCTGGGTGGTCAAGGGTGAGTGCAGCAATCAGTTCCTAGCCTAGGGAGAAATGCTTATCCCTAAAGAAATGCTAATGTGGGGGGAAGTTGCACCTTTATCTCAAGGGCCATAGGAAATGTCTAAGCAGATATGTAATGCGTGCTAAATAGCCATAGTCAGGCCCTTTTGGAAAAAACAAAATCAGGCCGAATTAGGTTTATACCAAATGGCTTCCTCATATAGTCCAATATATCCAATTGCTTCCCATTTTTATTTGAGCTTTGTGCCGTATGGACGTTTCAAGTGTGTCCGTTTTTCCATTTGAAGGGCACGGAATAGCCTTGCGTTTCCTTGTGTCTTGTGGAATTTCTTTCCCCAAAACTTTGCTAGTTTGTGGTTCCCATCGCTTTCTCCTGTTTGTCCAAGGTTATTCGCAGGTGTCATTTTCTTCTCACTGGCATGGGTTTTTTTTGAGGTTCAGCTTTTCTATTCTTTGCAACTTTTAATTGGTTTTGTTTGGCAGAAGTTTATGGCTGTGCTCAAATCTGCTGGCCGTGCTGTTCTCTTTGCTGAGGAAGAGTGGCGCTGTTTAACATAGCTTCCCCTCTGCCTCTACACTAGCTCGCACGCCTGTCCCAGAATGGCTGGACGAGCGTTGAGGAGGCTCACCCCCAGGATTCCACGCGGCCGACCCTGGCCTGCTGACACAGAACACGTGGACTTCACCGCTGGCCCACTGGCTGGACCCTTTCGTGCTGCATTGGCAACCTGCGGTTGAGTGGAATGTGACCTGAATATGCTACTTGAACCCAACTCTGGCCCTGTGTAGATGAGGCCAGGTTTTTTCTCTGGCCCACTGTGATGGAGGATTTTTCAGAATCGTGTCTCCTCTGTCCAGTCTAGCTTGGTGGACACAGGGTTTCAGAGCATGCGTGGAGCAGTCTCATAACTACCCTTCCCAGTTATGCCAGGTTAGGCCTTCCCTGCAGTTTTTGGGGTTGTGACTTTCCCGGACTTTCAATCGTTCAAGCAGAGTCTGTCTAAAGACTGACATCTTTCACTGTGGATTATTGAGGTGTGATTTCTGTTGCCCTTCCATTTTATGGGACCCTGTTTGCTTTTCCATGGTCTAATCGTCATGTTCTTTATGAGCTTGTCCTTTGACATGATTATCAGTGCGTTCTCCTTCACTCCATTTTAGGAATTTTGTATTTCTTTAATCACCATATGTTCTGTAGGCCAAGGTGTGAGTCCTTTCGTCATTGTTGGGTATTGTCCTGGAATTTTCATCGTTCACTTGAGGGAATCTCTGTTATCCTAGCCTAGATCCAACTGAGCACTGACTACACGTGGTCATCTTGGTTCATTTGACATTGTGAGATGATAAACTCCAGGTTCGAGGTTATCGTGGCGACCACTTTCATGGGCCCAATGGTTCCAACACAAATTAGATGAATCTGATGAATTCCTCTCTGCAGGTGAGAGACCTTCTGTCCCTATTCTGGATTTGGGAAGTTTGGTGCTTGACCACCGATCCTTGAACTTTCCACTAGATTACGTCTAGATACTGGCTTAGTTTATTTCCACAGGGTTTGTTATTTGTTTGATTTACATCCTCAGCTGTGGCATGTTTATTTTTATTTAAGTATAATGGTAATGTTCTAATTTTCTGCCATCCTTTCTATGTGTGGTTTCGAAACACATAATCAATACTCCTTCTACGGTAAGAGATATGGGGAGAGAATCTCACTGATCCCACTGAGCCCTGTAACCTGGGAGGCCAGCCTTCACAAAGGATGGAAGCCCTCTGCAAAAGGGTACTTTTCAGCACACTTCTAGAGCCCTTCCAGACCAAGAGACATACGCAAGCATGGCAGGGGTCCATTCCTTCAAGGCATCAATGAGCTCTCTTGTGACATATTGGCATTACCCAGTGGGCCCCCGTGACTTGAGAGCTGTGGAAAGTGAGAATTCTCTTCAAGAATGCTAGGGGCCTAGGAAAGGAGGCCTCGATTCTTCTCTTCAATGTCCTCAATTGATCATTCTTGACTTTGTATTATGGGTAAGGCAGAAGGACAACGTAGGTCTGATAAGCCCCGGGTCCGGCCTCGTTTTTCAGAACACATTTCCAGCTTGAATCAGCATGGCCTCCCCAGACTTCTGTAGATGACAATGTTGCCCTCTGTGTACTTGACCCTCTATTGTCTCTTCTTCCCAATGATTCCTTTCTCATCCCTTGAATTAGCGTCTCTTTGATGTCTTCAAGTTTCTGTGCCCGGTTTGTGTTTGGAAAAGCTGTTTCTGTGTACCTCTCACTTGAATATCCTAGCCCAGGCCAATCCTAGAGCTGGAAACCTATGGCCAACTTTGGTGACATGGTCACCGTGATGTCATAAACACGCTCAGAATTCTAAGTTGTCCTGACAACCTCCATGCACACAGTGTTTCAGAGCCATCTCATACCAGTCTGACGACTCCCCCTTTCCAGATGCGATAGTTTTCCTTTTTCTGGACTTCTTGTCGGTTTCTAACTTTATCCTCGAACCTTGAAAGTTCTACTACATTCCTTCTAGACAGTGGTTTCTTTCCTTTAAGATATTCCTGGGATTTATCTCTTATCTTCTGTGGATGTGGCCAAATGTGTGGACTTTCCCCACAGAAAGTCCTGGAGTCCCTGCGAAGCTGAAGTTACCCAAGCAATCCCCTGATGAGCAATGATCATGTTAACTCATAGCAGTCTGGTGTTTCCACCTTGGCAGGTCAGATGTTTTCCTTCCTTCATCATTTGGGGAAGTGTACCTGATGTGTTCATAGATTGTAATATTCTCATGGATCGTTTCCTGGTGTGTATTCATAAGGTATCCTCACAACTTCTACTTCTTCAAGATCTCAGTCGGCACCATACCTTGAAATCTATATTTCCTAATGCTCGTAATCGGATCTGCACCTGCGATGCCAGCCTGCCAGTCCCAGGCCGCCCAAGTGGAACATGGACACTTACCCAATACACCAGAGGGCTGGCCCTGAATTGGACTTTTGGACCAACCTTTGGCTTGAACTTGGGAAGATGTTGGTCTGCATTGATTATTCAAAAAGGTAATTACCAGTAACATCGTGGACAGCAACATTTTCAGTTGGCTCAGGGGTTTAGCACGGGTCATGTTCTGTTGGTAGTGTTCCTCTTCATCTCTTTGCAATGGTCTACCTTTATGTTGCATCATTAAGCATTTCGAGGTGATTGTCAATCCTTTGAAGTTCATAATCTCTAAACTCTTTCAGCCTGCAAACTTTATCCCTTAAACCTGCTTGCCTTTATGGAGTTTTGATTTTAGGTGAATTGATTTCCATAACCTAGCATTAGAGAATCTTATAGCTTTCAGATTTACATCCTCATAGATTTAGACTTCTGTGTATGCTACATCTTCTTCCCCACAGTAAGCCTAATTACAGGCCCACACCCCACACTTGTGCCTAATCAACTCTTTCTCCCACCGTCCACTGCCACCCGTTCCCTCTGGGAACCACCAATCCCATATCACGTTCTACCTGTTTGTTGGTCCTTATTTTAATCTTCTGCTTGTAAGTGAGATGCGATGGTATTTGATTTCTCCCTTGGGCTTGTTTCAGTACCCCTCCCACCCTCAGGAGTGATTCTTCAGTCACAAATCGCTGGACTGCACTCTTTCTTACAGCTGAGTGTTTGGCCTTTGTGTGGATATAGCCCAACTTCCTTCTCCATTGGTCCTTTGATGGGCACCAGGGCGGCTTCCAAGTCTTGGATATCGGGAGTAAGGCTGTGGTGAACACAGCGGGGCACGGATCTGTGTGCATTAGTGTTTCGCAGTTCTTTGGATAAACACGCTGGAGAGGAATAGCTGGATCATATGGTAGATGGATTTGGAAATTTCTGAGGCAATTTCACATGGCTATGCCTAGTGCCCTCACCGGTTTGCACTCCCACCAGAGGTGCAGGACTCTTCCCTTCTCTCCACCTTCTCTCTGACACTTGTTGTTTCCTGTCTTGTTCCTTATAGCCATTCTGAACACAGGGAGCTGTCATCTCATTGTCGTGAGGATTTGCGTTGGCCTTATATTTAATGGTGTTGAACATGTGTCATACAGCTGTTGGCCACATTTCTGTCTTCTTGGGGTAAATCTCTGTTTCCATCTTCTGCCCAGGTTTTAATGGGCTTGTTGTTTTTTCTCTTGTGGAGACGTGTGTGGTCATTGGGTCTTTTGGCTATTCAGCCCTTCTCAGATGTGTGGTTTGAAACACCCTCTCCCTGTTGTTGTGCTGTCTTTGCATTGAGTGGACGGTTTCCCCGGCTGGACGGAAGCTTCTACGTTGGATGGAGTCCTGCTTCTTTCTTCCTTTCTTTGTTGCCCTTGCCCAGTCACACATGCTTCTTCCAAATAGGTGGCTACCCCAGATGGCAAAGAGCAAGCTGCCTGTTTTTTCTCCTAGAGGTTTCACTGTTTCAAGACTTCCGTTGAAGGCTTTAATCCATTTCGAGGTGGTGTGTGTGCCTGGTGTAACATCATGATCTACTCTTATTGTGTTACATGTGGCTGTGCAGTCTTCCCAGCACCATTTATTTTAGAGACTCTCCTTTCTCCACTGTCTCCTCTTGCCTTCCTCATTGCAAATGTGCTGTCCATATATGTGTGAGTTGACCCTTGGGTTCTGCATTCTGTTCCATTGGTCTTTGTGCCTGTTTTTGGGACCAGGCTGTGCTGGTTCGGTACCAAGCACTTCGTCCTACATGTTGAAATCAAAGTGTGATACGTCCTGCTTTGTTCGTTCTCCTCAGAATTCCTTTGGGTATTCAGGGTCCCTTGTTGCTGGATAGAGACTTTAGGATTTTCTCTTCTTTTTCTGTGGGAAAGATTGCTGTAAATTTGACTGGGATTGCATGCAATACGGAGATTGCTTTATCCATTACGGACGTTTCAGGTGTTTTAGATCTTACATTCCTAGAGCACAGAATACCCTTCTGTTTCCTTGTGTTTTCTGGAATTTCTTTCCCTAAAGCTTTGCTAGGTTTCAGTTTCCATAGCTTGCACCTGTTTGTCTAAGCTTATTCCTAGAAATCTTATTCTTCTTACTTGCATTTTTTTCCAGAGGTTCAGTTTTTCTATTCTTTGAAACTTTTCATTGCTTGTGTTTTGGCAGATGTTTATGGCTGTACGCACATCTGGGGGCGATGCTGCTTTATTAGCTGGGCAAGAATGATGCTGTCTGACGTTGCTTCCCATCTGCCTCTACACTACCTTGGACGCCTGCCCCAGAATATCTGGACCATCGGTGAGGAGGTTCACCTCCAGGATTCTGCATGGTCTGCCCTGGGTGCTGACCCAGAATTTGTGGACTTTACCACTGCACCACTGGCCAGCACCTTTCATGTTCCACTTTAAACCTGCATTTGATGTGGAATGTGAGTTGAATATGCTATTTGGGACAAATCTTGCACTGTGTAGACGAGGCCAGTTTGTTTTTCTTCTCCACTGTGATGTCAGAGGATTTCTCAGAATTGTGTCTCTGCTATCACGGCAAACTTCATTGACACAGGTTTTCAGAGCCCCATTTTAGCTTTCTCATAACTCACCCTTACCATTTAGCCTAGGTTTGACATTTGCTGCATTTTTGGGGTTTGTGACTTTCTCTGTCTTTTGAACGTTCAGGGTATTTCTAAAATGGACATCTTTCATTGTGGATTATTCAGCTGTGATTTCTGTGTGCCTTCCATTTTCTGGGACGGTTTTTTGTTTTCCATGGTATAATTGTTGATATGGGCTTGGTGAGCTGAAGACTCGAATGAAAGATTTCTCGGACATTCAAGGTCTGGCACTGGTGCTCTTTTATTTAGAGAATAGTACGGGATAGCATGGGGACAGGACCCATGGGTAGTGAAGAGTTGCTGCTGCTCCCTGGGGATGGGACCCATGAGCAGTCAAAGCTCCTGCTGCTGCCCTGAGTTGAGGGTTAGGGCTAGTTTTATAAGTCATGGGTACATGATTTATTTTTACTGGGAAAAGAAATGACGTAGGAAAATTCTTTAAATGATTTCAGTGCAGATGGGGTCTGGTTATTGTGCAGTCATATAACTTTAGATACGGATCTGGCAATATAGATCAGCATGTACGTGATGATGCCCTGGGCTTCTCTCCCTGAGTCAGCTCTAATTCCACCGGCTCATATAGTTTGGCATGTAGGCCAGATCACCTAGGGCTTCCCTAGCTGGGGCAGCTTTAATGTACATCATAAACACCCCCTGAACCCATTTGGACTGGAGAGGTTTGGGGATATGGACGATGGTCAGTCTTCTGTAACTACTTATGGCTTTACATGGTCGCAGAGCTGTCCCTAAATGGGGTCTTAGGTACAGGTAGGAAGTTCAGTGGACTGGAAGCCTTCACCTGTGGAGTTCAAGGCTGACAAGGTATACAGAGCCTCTGGAGACGAGAGAATCATTTGACGAGAGGTGGTCCAGGAGGTGAAACTTTTCTCACATGCGGAAGACAAACAATGAAACAGACAACAAACTATAATAAGAAATACAAGCAGTATGTTTGACCCAATGTATAACGTATGGCAGTAGTGCAGAAACCTGGTCCTGACTTGGAGTTCAACCAATCGTTTAGAATTAGGGTTGATAAGACACGGATTTAATTTAGTGGTTGGGATAGGAAGCCAGAAATATTTTGACGGTAGTCAGGAATATAGACACAACATTCAGTTTTTATAATGGCATAGGTGCCCCCTTGTGCTGCTGTCAAGACATCCAGTGCCATTTGGATTTGGAGGACTGCCTTACACATTTGGGATACTTCTATATTGAGCAGCGAAATGCTATGTTGTGCATCATTTAATGCCTTCATAATAAATTTGTTTAGGACTTCCATGTGCAAGATGACACTTTCAATACCTAATTGGGGAAGGAAAATTGCGGAAAGATGGTCATACCAGTGGAAGACAGAGCTGGTCCTGAGCTGCTGCAGTTGGGTAGGTTAGCAGGAGGAGATGTAGTAAATGGAGTTCTACCTTGCATCCAGACAAAGCCTAGTGTGCATCGTGCAATCCATTTAGGTGGCAGCCAAGGCCATAAATTGGAGCCGCATAGCCACTGAGCACCATTAGGGACTAACCAAAGCGTGCTGGGCTGTCTATCCCAGTCAGTCCCAAACCAATCAGTACTTTTTTAAGACTATGATATGAGAACACATATAACAGCGAATTTTTCCCATAGGTCGGCTGTTATTAGGCCATGTATCACAGGTGTGATTGGTTTGTTCCCAACAGAGAGTGACCTTTTACTGAGTTGACCACTAGTAGGAGTGAACCAAATACATTCATCCCAAATTTCATATCGTCCATCCTGTGTCTATAGATAAGTTAGGTAATTTACCTTTGGAACTTGTTGTTTCTAACCCACCTGTGACAAGGCAAATCTAGTTAGTATTTGGGGAGTAGTTTTAAAGGAAAATGTTTGAATGTGGCCAGGGAACTCGCAGGTATGAGACATAGATGAGCACAAGGAGACATTACGATTAGTAATAGATGAATCTTGCGGAAGAAAGAGCTAGAATCTAATATCCATGAATCCCTACTATAGCTTCTACAGAAACATAATTTTTTCTCTCTTAAATCACCCTCATTTTTACAAAAGATAGCCAAATCAGGTTTAACAGGTTTGCAAAACAAGTGTTGTTTTAAGACAACATGCTCCAATTATTTATATAACAGCTACAAGAATAGCAATTTTTTATACAGGCTTTTTTAAGTATGCCTTGCTGGAAATTTTTATGAGGAATCTCGGATTGAACTGTGAAGGCCTCTAGAGGCCAGAAAAGCCAAGCCAAGGATTTGCCATCGGATTTTGCCTGCAGTACTTACAGATTTGAGTGGAGTTCTCTTTCAGGTCCCCCAAAGTATTTGGAGGTTACTTGCACCTGCCAAATAAGCACGTTTCCTTACTTAATGGGTAAGATTGCCAGAATCTCTGTAAACATGGTACCAGGCCCATGTTTCCGAGTGGCTGTATTCCAGAAAGTCCAATCTTTGTTCCTGAAATACTGTCTTGTCATAGCTGAGCCTGTATGTTTCAAATATGCCATTCCAGTCAAAGCCTTGGTAATATAACCAATGTGTCCTGTTATAAGGAGAACAGATTCTTATGGAACGTATGCAAATATTGCCACCAAATAACTATACTCAGTCACAAAGGGTTTCCAAATTCTCGAGGGATAAGGTACAGAGAAAAAGATGAATGTTTCAATTTTGCTCATAAAGGTATAATTTCACCAAGTGGCTGTAAGTCAAAATTAGCATAAGAGAAAAGAGAAAAAGATTTCCTTCATTATGAGAAAACAAAACAACACATCAAAACTCAACAATATTTCAAACAGAAGTCCTAAAAAATTATAATCGTCCTCATCAGTTCACACAGTCTTGTATAATCAATTCTTGAGCTAAATCTGTCCTTAGCAGATTGAGGAGCTTAGTTTCTGTTACAATTCTGTAGTTTCTTACTCAGCTCAGTTTTACAATCTGAAAGTTTATCAGAAACCTGTAGTTTAGATCCTCTGTGTCAGAATCCTTTCCAGGAATATCTCTGAAGATGAAACATATTTGCAAAAGAAAAAAGCATCAGAGTAAAACAACAACTATCTGCAAATGGACAAAGGACTCAAAAGGGTAATTGTCAAAGAAACTTGGATACTTCTGTGACATATGACCCTTCCAGATAATAAGTGGACTTATGACTGATAACCAGGAAAGATCAGAAGCTTAGGAATGCTATATAATTTTAAGACATCTATATTAATAACATTTACCAATCTAATACCACCTAAGAATATCTATCATCACTTGTTTCACAGTTTCCCCTGTAATTTAATAGAAAAACTAAGCCTAATTAGTTTAATGTTTTCGTCCTTACAGGAACAGAGAGCAAATTTCTTTGAGAAGTCTCAGGGGCCCTCTGAAAATCCTCAGAGTAATTTCTCTTCTGTCCACCAGGTCAAAAGAAAGACTTCATTCAGGATTTGAATATTTTTGAGGGAGAAGCTTGTCAAAACATATCCAAAGTTTTTAAAATGCTTCTTCAAATAGGAAACCACACTCACTGTGAAACAATGCTCAGGTATCTATTCAAAGTGATGACAGAAAGAGTCAAAAATCGTAAGAGTGACCTCAGTCATTATTTTCACAAAACACATTTCTCTCTTAGGTAGACTTACTCAAAGGAACAGCTTTTATAACCTCTTTATCAAGAGCAGATCCAAAGTTCAAGAAAAAGTATCATTTTAGAGAAAACCAAATTTGAATTTCTGCACCTACTTATGTTGCACATTCAAACTCATTCACTTAATTGAACTTACTTTAGTCTACTTGAGTAGGCATAAAACTTTCAGAATATCTACTTCACAAACCTTCTTCAACTTTCTCTTTTGTTTTCAGAATTTTTCAACAACTCTTTCTTTTTTCCTTTCTAGTACTTTAGGACAAATTTATCTTTCTTAACCCATCAAACAAAAATATTTCCATTCTTTATACCTTTTTTACTGAAAGCATACATTTTAACTTCCCTGAATACAGAGCTCTTTTACTTATTAATTCCCTGTAGCTTTAATTCCATAAGTTAATTAGAACTTTTAAGGCTTAACAGATCTCCTAAACGCTAAAAAAGTAAATGATTATGAATTGTCTTTTATATCAGCATTCTAAACACTTCATAACTTTAGAAACATGCAGCTTTACAATAAAACACAAGGCATGCTTTTTAATACACCCAAACGCTTTTAGCCTATTCAAGAAGAAGCCAAAAGTAGATAAATTAAATATGTTTATTACTAATGATTCAGTGTTTCAGCCTATCCAAAAATGACCGGCATATTCATCTTTTTATCATTTAACTTAATTTTGCAAAACTCAAGATTGCTACACAGAAAAATTTCGAAGCTGTTGGTTTTTCAACAAGTATACAGAGCATAAAAGTTATTGTACTCACTTTTATGAGTTTTATGTATTTAAACCATTTTTTCCAACATTTATGTTCAGATTACCTACAGAAACCTCATGAGGCATTAGACAAAACTAGTCATCATATAAAGCTATTATTTTGCTGACAAATTTAAGAAAGTGAGCTTATATGACTAGAAAACCCATGCTGAATGCCTGCATCCTATGCAAATACCGACAAGTCTGACAACAAGATAATTTTCAATCAAACCAACAAACTTTAACAAGCTTTCATTTACCAAAGGTTAATTCACATCACGTTAACTTTGAAAGGCACTGAATTAAATTCTACTACATTAGAATTTATGTAAGCACTATCTTTAAGCCAACTAAACAGAGATCTTAATTTTGGCCATACCATCCAGGGGTAAAAATATCACACGTATAATGTACACATAGACACACATAGACAGAGACTGTACAACCATTGTTTTAAAAACTACTCCAGTGAGTCAGGTACAATAATATAAAGCTCACCAGTTATGAATCCACATTTTGTTTTGAGCCTTTTTACTAATACTTATGGAGAAGACCCTCGAGATGGTAGACTTTCTGCAAGGGTGCACTTATGACCATTTATCCTTTCCCCTCCTTTTTTTTTTTTTTCAGTCTTAAGAATGAGTGATGGGCTACATAGTAGTTCCTGAAGAGGGGGGATGAGAATCCTTTTCATGATAAAGGAAGTAGGTGGAATCTGAACTGCCTCTAGAGCTGTCTTTCCAGTCTTGCAAGGATTTTGTAAGGACAGTTGCTCTTGATTTCTCAGAAACTGGACTGTAACTTGAAGGACATTCTAGGTTGATCTACCTGTCCAACTGCACCAGAAAGGCACAGAGATACCTCTCAAATTTTCCCCCAGATGGAGTTTCTGGGGCATACCCATACAATTGAAAGTGTTTCTAATTAGTTAGAATGACCCTGAGTGGTGAGTCTCTTGGGATGCTTTCGTCATTCCCCATGGCAGTAAAGTCAGTGTTGGACTGACAGTGTACTGGACAAAGGTGCAGTGCCTAAAGAGGCCTGGAACATGCTGGAGGCCAGGGCTCCCAGTACCTCGGTTGAGAGTTAAGTCCCTTGCAAAATATTTTCAAGTTATTCGATTTTACAGAAGGGAAAGGTTCTGCTCAAGTCCAGCCTGAACTTAAGCTCAACTTGGTGACAACAGAGGACATGAGCAAAAGAAAGAAATTAAAAGACGACATCAGACCTCACCCTCATGGCTGTTCCCAGAGGATTATCATGATAAAAGTCACACAACAGTTCCCATGCTGGGGCATACTACCCTAGCACGACAGTTCACAGAATAAATCACAGGTCTCCTAACATCATAGCCAACTCAGTAGGTGACTAAAATACTCAATGAATCAACCGCCAACAGAGGGCACCCTACTTGAGGTCGCTGGGGTGATCAGGCCCAGAAAGCCAAAGTTGGGGCTCCCAGTGTTGGAGGACTTGACTGTTGAAAGATTTCTTTGTTTCCCGGTTGCAAAGCTCAAAAGGAGACGAAATTGGCCATTGTAAATCTAAGAAAGATGAAAGACACAGGTCCATTACCTTGAAAATCCCCCTGAACCTAGGGAAGCATCCTACCTGTTGTTCCTACTGTGGGGTTCCTATAGCAAGGGGTGATGGGGGTGTCCCCCAGAATTGCATCCCTTGGATACCTTCCCTGCTATGCCTAGCAGTAACATGTGCCTGATGAACATCTTTCCTATTCTGCCTGGAAGTAATAGGTGCCTGGTGAGTGGTCCCCAAGAGAAAAGGAGAAGTTTAAGAGAGAACATGATGGAGAAAAATAGTGAAGAAGTTTCCACCACGCTGGGGTCATTCTACCCAATTGTGTGTTGGAGCGATTCTCCAAAGAAGGGTTTCCAATACTCAGCCAAAGGTTAGACGTTGGTACTTTCCCTGAACTGAAGTCCCGATTGGGACATTCGCACAGTTCAGATGGTCAAGTGCATGGGAGGTATTCCAATCCAGCTTTAGGGATAGAAACATTCCACGAGAGTCTTGGAGATTGCCAACCATCCTAATGACTTAAATGGCTGACCCGTTCCCACGTAAAATTTATGTATTAGAGATAGGGTCATGAAGGAATGGATTAATTCATTCTACATCACTCTTAGGCTTAAGGTATTGATTCTCTTCAAGCTGAATGCCAGATTTGCACCATAGAGTAGCCATGGGCAGCAAACATGAATTCATGCAGCTATTCAAGACAGTTCCTGATGGAGAAGTGAATTTAGATCCATCCTCGAAAAAGAGAGAGGCACAAGGAAGAAAAGGGCACTTACCAGAATTCGAGCTCACAAACCGATGAAGCATGTTCCCCATACGGGCCACAAGATATGATGCATGGTCGGTAAGCTCAAGAGTTGAAAGAAAGATTTCTTGGACCCTCAAGGTCTGGCAGTCTCTTTTATTTAGACAATGGTACAGGATAGCATGGGGACAGGACCTATGGGCAGTGAAGATCTGCTGCTGCTGCATTGGGAAAGGACCCATGGGTAGTCACAGCTCCTGCTGCTTTCCGGAGTTGAGGTTAAGGACTAATTTTATAAGGCATGGGTACGTGACTTATTTTTCCTGGAAAAAGAAATGATGTAAAAAGTCATTAAATGATTTCAGTTCAGATGGGTTCTTGTTGTTGTGTGGTCATATAACACTAGATACAAAACTGGCCCCATAGATAGGCATGTAGGTGAGCATGACCTGGGCTTCTCTCCCTGGGGCACCTCTAATTCATACCAAAAGAAATTCAACGGGTCCTATAGTTCTGCATGTTCACCAGCTAACCGTGGGCTTTCGAGTGGGGGCAGCCTTAATCCACATCAATCCTCATGGTCTTTCACAGCTGTCTCCCATAGATATGCTCATCAGTGTGTTCTCCTTCATTCCAAGTTAGGAATTTTGTATTTCTTTAATCACCATATGTTCTCTAGGCCGATGTGTGAGTGCTTTCGTGATTGTTGGGTTTTGTCTTGGAATTTCCATCGTTCACTTGAAGGAATCATGGTTATCCTGGCCTAGGTCCAACTGAGCACTGAGAACATGCGGTCATCTTGGTTGGTTTGACATTCTGAGATCAGAAACGCCAAATTCTAGTTTGTCCTGGCAACCACCTTACGGACATAATGTTTCCGAGACACATTACAGAAATCTGATGAATTCCTCTCTCCAGGTAAGATATTTTTATGTCTTTTGTTCTGAATTTGGGTAAGCTAGACCTTGACTGCGGATCCTTCATTGTTCCAGTAGATTACGTCTAGATGCTTGTTTACTTTATTTCTGTAGGGTTTGCTAGTAGTTAGGTTTACATCCGCAGCTCTGGCATGTTTATTTTTCGTTAAATATAAGTGTAATGTTCTAATTTTCAGCGAACTGCCTCACACACAGTGTCAAAACACATAATCAATACTCTTCTATGACAAGAGATGGGGGAGAGAATTTCATTGGGGCCAAACGGAGCATTTTAGCTTTGATGGCAGCCTTCACTTTGGATTGGTGGTTCCCAGAGGGAAAGAAAAAATCCATAAAGCTGTGCAGATTTACGGCATAAAGCTTTTGAGGCTGAAAGAGATTAGAGAAGATAAACTTTCAAGGATTGTGAATCTCCTCCAAATGCTTAATGATGCTACAGAAAAGTAGACCATTGCAAACACATTAGGAAGAATACTACAAAGACAATGTGTTCCATGCTAAACTCATGAACCAAGGGAAAATGTTACCTTCTGAGAGGTTACTACTCATTATCTTCACGAATAATCACAGCAGGCCAGCTTCTTCCCAAGTTCAGGCAAAAGATTGGTCCAAAAGTAAAATTCAGGGCCAGTCATGTGTTCTGGTGTGTAAGAGCCCACGTTCCTAGTCTGTGGTCTGGGACTCATGGATTTGCATCACGGGTGCTGATCAGATTAGTAACATCAGGAGGGATAGATTTCATGGTATTGTTCAGGCAGAGATCATACATAAGTGGAAATTGTGAGCAGACCTTATACATATGCACCAGGAAAACAACATGAAAATATTGCAATCTATGACGCATCTGGTAGACTTCTCAAATACAGAATGGAGGAAGTGATGTGACTTGCATAGGTGGAATTGTCGGACTGCACAGGATGACATGATCATTGAACATCAGAGGATTGGCTGGGCAACTTCAACTTGGGAGGGACTCGTGGACTTTTTCTGGGGAAAGTCTACATATTTGGCCATATCCACAAAATGTGACAGATAAAACCAAGGATAAACTTAAAGTAAAGAATTCAGTGTCTAGAGAGAATGTAGTAGACATTTAAAAGTTCAAAGATAAAGTTATAAACACACAAGAAATCCAGGAAATGGAAAACCATCTTAGCTGGAAGGGTGAGCAGTTAGACTGATATCAGATGGCATTCTGCGTCGGCAGCAAGGAGTTGGCAGGGTAGAATCCTGGGGGTAAACCTCCACACCGCTGGTACAGCCATTCTGGGGCAGGCGAGGGAGGTAATGTAGAGGCAGATGAGAAGTGACGTTAGACAGGGCCACTCTTCCTCAGCAAATACAGGAGCATTTCCAGCAGATGTGAGCACAGTGATAAATCTCTTTCAAAAGGAAACAAATTAAAAGTTGCAAAGAATAGGAAAATTGAACCTCAATAAAAAAGAAAAAGGATGCCAGTAAGAAGAATAACATACCTAGGAATAACCTCACCCCAACAGGTGAAAGCTCTGTAAACAGAAAACTAGCAAACCTTTGCAGAAAGAAATGGGAGAAGACACAAGGAAGCGGAAGGATATTCCATGCTCTTGAAATGGAAGAATTAACACACTTGAAATGTCCACACCGCATAGAGAAATCTCTTGATTCCATGCAGTGCCAGTCAAAGTTGCAGCAATATTTCTCACAGAGATAGAAGCGAGCATCCTAAAGTTTACATCCAGCAACAAAAGACCCCGAATAGCCAAAGGAATCCTGAGGAAAAAGAACAAAGCTCAATGTATCACACTTGCTGATTTCACCATATAGGATGAAGAAATTGAAATGGAAACAGCGCAGGCTGGGATGCAAAACAGAGAAAAGGAACCAAGGAACAGAATCAAGAGCCCAGAGGTATAGGGACACATATATGGACACCCCATTTTCGACCACGGAGCCAAGAGGAGACAGTGGAGAAAGGAAAGTCTCTACAATGAACGGTGTTGGGAAGAGTGCAGAGTCTCATGTAAGACAAGCAGAGTAGACCACGGTGTTACACCAGGCACATACACCAACTCAAAATGGATTAAAGTCTAGAATGTAACACTGGAAACCATGAGACTTCTGGAAGAAAATGTAGGTAGCGTGCTCTTTGTCATTTGTCTTAGCCTCATATTTGGAAGAAGCATGTCTGTCTGGGAAAGGGCAATAAAGGAAACAAGAAACAAATGGGACTACATCAAACACAAAAGCTTTTGCATAGCCAAGGAAATCATTGATGCAATGCAAAAACAGCACAACAACTGGGAGAGGATGTTTGCAAGCCACACATTGGTGAAGGGGTGAATAGCTAAAAGATCCAATAAACTCATACGGCTCCAGAAGAATAAAAAAACAAGCCCCATTAAAATCTGGGCAAAAGCTGGAAACAGAGATTTCTCCCAGGAAGATAGAAAGATGGCCAACAGGCTGTATGAAAACATGTTCATCATCATTAAGTCTCTGGTCAGTGCAAATCTGAAAGGCAATGAGATAGCAGCTCATGGCAGTCAGAATGGCTATAACGATGAAGACAGGAAACAATAAGTTTCTCAGAGGAGGTGGAGAGTAAAGAAGCCTCCTGCACTGCTGTAGGAATGTGAACTGGTGCAGCCACTATGCAAAGTGGTGTGGAATTGCCTCAGAAATTTCAGAATCCACCTACCATATGATCCGTCTATTCCTCTGTGGCGTATATATCCAAACATCATGGAAACACTAATGCACAGAGATCGATGCACTGCTGTGTGCACCACAGCCTTACTCCCGATATCCAAGACTTGGAAGCGTCCGTGGTGACCATCAAGAGATGAATGGAGAAGGAAGACCGGCTATAGCCACACAATGGTATAGCTCTCAGCTGTAGGAATGGATGCAGTCCAGCCATTTGTGACCACCAGAATGGCTCCTGAGGGCCTTAGGGGAACTGAAGCAAGCCCCAGGGATAAGGTTGAATACCACAGGATCTCACGTACAAGGAGAAGAGGAAAAACGGAGCAACAAAAAGGTAGGACGTGACATGGGATTGGTAGTTCCCAAAGGGAAATGGATGCGGGGGTCTGAGGGAGAAAGAGTTGATTAGGCACAAGTGTGTGGTGAGGGCCTGTAATTAGGCTTACACTGGTGAAGATGATGTAACCTACACAGAAGTCTAAATCTATGAGATTGTAGATGTGAAAAGCTATAGGATGTTACAATGCTGGGTTAAGGCAATCAATTCACATAAGATCAAAACTCCAAAGAGGGGTGCAGATTTACGGCCTAAGCTTCGGAGGCTGAAAGAGATTAGAGAAGATGAACTTCCAAGGATTGGTAAGCACCTCCAAATGCATAATGATGCTACAGCAAGGTAGACCTTAGCAAAGTGATGAAGCGGAATACTAGCGAGAGAAAATGCTCGGTGCTAAACTCATCAACGAAAGGTAAATGTTATGGTCACTCATGTTACTACTGATTCCCTACACGAATGATCGAAGCAGGCCAACATCCTCCCAAGTTCAGGCCAAAGGTTGGTCCAGAAGTCCAATTCATTGGCGGACCTGTGATGTAGCAGGTAAGTGCCCACGTTCCGCTTGGGCGGCCTGAGCTTCACAGGATAGCACCACGGTTGTGGATCAGATTACTAGAATTAGGAAATCCAGATTTCATGGTCTGGTGGGCACAGAGATCATAAAGAAGTAGAAATGGTGAGGGAAACTGAGCAATACGCACCAAAAAAAACAATGTGAATATTACAATCTATGAACGCATCAGCTACACTTCCCCAAATGATGAAGGAAGGAAACATGTGACTTGCCTGGTGGAATTGTCAGACTGCTAGGAGATGACACGATAAGTGTGCATCAGGGGATTGCCTGGGCAACTTCAACTTGGGAGGGAGTCCATGACTTTCTCTGGGGAAAGTCCACCCATTTCACCATATCCACAAAACATAAGAGATAAAAACTTTGATAATCGTAACGGAAAAAGACTGGTGTGTAGAGGGAATGTAGTAGACCTTTCAAAGTTCGAGGAGACATTTAGAAACCAACAAGAAATCCAGAACAAGGGAAACTATCCTACCTGGAAATGGGGAGTGGTCAGACTGGTACGCGATGGCTCTGAAACACTGTGTGCATGGAGGTTGTCAGGACAACTTAGAATTCTGAGGGTGTTTATGAACATGTCACCCAAGATGGCCACATCTATACAGTCCGAAGATTGGCCATTGTGTGGCTATAGATCGTCTTCCTTCTCCATTCATCACTTGATGGGCACCACGTAGGCTTCCAAGTCTTGGATATTGGGAATAAGGCTGTGGTGAACACAGTGGTGCATGGATCTCTGAGCATTAGTGTTTCCAAGTTCTTTGGATATATATGCCACAGAGGAATAGCTGGATCACATGGTAGATGGATTCTGAAAATTCTAAGGCAATTCCACAGCACTTTGGGTAGTGGCTGCACCTGATTACACTCCCCCCAGCAGTGCAGGAAGCTTCCCTTCTCTCCACCTCCTCTCCAAGACTTGTTGTTCCCTGTCTTCATCCCTATAGCCATTCTGACCACTGTGAGCTGCTATCTCATTGCCGTTCGTATTTGCATTGCCAAAGACTTAATGATGATGAACATGTTTTCATACAGCCTGTTGGCCATCTTTTATCTTCCTGGGAGAAATATCTCTTTCCATCTTTTACCCACCTTTTATGGGGCTCGTTGATTTTTTATTGTGGAGAAATATGAGTTCATTGGATATTTTGGCTAATCATCCCTTCTCCGATGTGTGGTTTGCAAACATCCACTCGCAGTTGTGCTGTCTTTGCATTGAGTCGATGGAGTCGTTGGCTGTTCAGAAGCTTCTGCGTTGGATGGAGTCCCGCTTGTTTCTTGTTTCCTTTGTTGCCCTTCCCCAGTCACACATGCTTCTTCCAAATAATCGGCTAAGCCAGATGGCAAAATGCAAGCTGCCTGCGTTTTCTCCTAGAAGTTGCATGGTTTCAAGTCTTCCATTCAAGGCCTTAAACCATTTTGAGGTGGTGTGTGTGCCTGGTGTAACATCATGGTCCACTCTCATTGTGTTACATGTGGCTGTGCAGTTTTCCCAGCACCGTTTCTTCTCGAGACTCTCCTTTCTCTGTTATCTCCTCTTGGCTCCTTGGTCTAAACTGGGCTGTCAATATATGTGGGAGTTGACCTCTGGGCTCTCGATTCTGTTCCTTGTGTCTGTGTGCCTCTATTTGTGGCCAGCCTTTGCCGTTTCGGTACCTAGCAGTTCGTCCTATATGTGGAAATTCGAAAATGTGGTACTTGCTGAGTTGTTCGTTTTTCTCAGGATTACGTTGGCCGTTCCTGCTCCTTTGTTGCTGGATAGAAACTTTAGGATTATCTCTTCTATTCCTGTGGGAAAGATGGCTGAAACTTCGATGGGGCTTGTGTGGAATCCAGAGATTGCTTTATCCAATATGGACGTTTCAAGTGTGTTCATTCTTCCGTTTGAAGAGCGTGGAATAGACTTCCGTTTCCTTGTGTCTTCTTTAATTTCTTTCCGCAAAGCTTTCCAGTTTGTTGGTCCTTGTTTGTCTCTTCTCCTTGTAAGTGAGCTCCCACGGTATTTGAGTTTCTCCCTGCGAGCTGTTTCACTTCCAATGAAACCCTCAAGAGCCATCCTTATGGTCACTAATGGCTGGATTCTCTCTTTTGTTATGGCTCAGAGATATGCCATTGTGTTCATAAAGCCCAGCTTCCTTCTCCAATCTTCTTTCTCTATTCGTCCTTCTGCCTTGATGGGCATCAGGGAGGCTTCCAAGTCTTGGATAACGGGAGTAAGGCCAGGGTGAATACAGGGGTGCACATATATCGGTGCAAGACTTTTTCCAAGGTCTTTTGAGAAACACGCCACTGAATAATAGCAGGATCATATGGTAGATGGATTCTGACATGTCTGAGGCAATTCCACACTGATTTGCGTCGTGGCTGCACCAGCTTACACTCACAGCAGCACTGTACGAGTCTTCCCATCTCTGCAGCTCCTCTCTGACACTTGTTTCCTGACTTTTTACCTATAGTCATTCAGACCACATTGAGCTGCTATTTGGATTTCAATTGCCCTGAGTCTTAATGATGATTAACATGTTTTCATACACCTGTTGGCCATCTCTATGTCTTCTTGGGTGAAATCTCTGTTTCCACCTACTGCCCAGGTTTTAATGGGCTTATTTTTTTTTCTCTTGTGGACCCATATGAGTTCAGTGCATCTTTTGGCTATTCACCCGTTCACCGATGTGTGGTTTTCAAACATCCTCTCCCAGTGGTTGTACTGTCTTTGCATTGAGTCAATGGTTTCCTTGGCTGGGCTGAAGCTTTTGCATTTGATGTAGTCCCATTTGTTTCTTGTTTCTGTTGTTGCCCTTGCCCAAGCAGACCTGCATCTTACTAACAGGAGGCTAAGACAGATGTCAAATAGCATGCTGCCTAGTTTTCCTTACAGAAGTCTCGTGGTTTGCAGTCTTACATTCAAAGCTTTAATCCATTTTGAGTTGGTGTTTGTGCCTGGTGTAACACCGTGGTCTACTCTCCTTGTTTTACATGGGGCTCTGCAGTCGTCCCAGCACCGTTTTGTAGAGACTTTCCTTTCTCCACTGTCTCCTCTTGGTTCCGTGGTCGAAAATGGGCTGTCCATGTATGTGTGTGTATACCTCTGGGCTCTCGATTGTGTTCCATGGTTATGCGTGTCTGTTTTCATCCCAGCCTGTGCCGTTTCCAATCCTATTTCTTCATCCTATATGTTGAAATCAGAAAGTGTGATACATTGAGCTTTGTTCATTTTCCTCAGGATTCCTTTGGCCATTCATGGTCTTTTGTTGCTGGATGTTAACTTTAGGATGCTCGCTTCTATCTCTGTGAGAAATATAGCTGCAACTTTGCCTGGGACTTCATGTAATCTAGAGATTGCTTTATCCGGAGTGGAGGTTTCCAGTGTGTTAATTCTTCTATTTCAAGAGCATGGAATATCCTTCTGCTTCCTTGTGTCTTCTCCCATTTCTTTCCACAAGGTTTGCTAGTTTTCGATTTACCGAGCTTTCACCTGTTGGGGCGAGGTTATTCCTAGGTATCTAAATCTTCTCACTGGCGTTTTTTTTTTGAGGTTCAATTTTCCTATTCTTTGCAACTTTTAATTTGCTTCCTTTTGACAGAAATTTATCGCTGTTCTCACATCTGATGACAGTGCTCCTGTATTTGCTAAGGAAGAGTGGCCCTGTCTATCGTCACTTCTCATTTGCCTCTACACTCCTTCCCACGCCTGCCACAGAATGGTTTGGTCAGGGGTGAAGAGGTTTACCCCCAGTATTCCACCCTGTCAACTCCAGGCTTCCGACCCAGAATGCACGGACTTCCCCAATTCTCCACTGGCCGGCCCCTTTCATATTCCTTTGGCAGCCTGCAGTTCAGTATAATGTGACTTAAATATTCAGCCCAAGTCTGGCACTGAGTAGACGTAGCCAGTTTGCATTTTTGGTCAACTGCGAAGTCAAACAATTGGTCAAAATTGTGTCTCTGCTGTCCTGGCAAGCTTCATGGACACAGTGTTTCTGAGCACGTTTGGAGCAGTCTCATTCTCACCCTTTCCAGGTAGCCCAGGTTTTACCTCACTGCGGTTTTTTCGTTTGTGACACTCTCTGACTTTCAAAAGTTCAAGCATAGTCTGTCTAAAGTCTGACATCTTTTGTTGTGGATTATTCAGGTGTGATTTGTGTTTGCTTTCCCTTTTCTGAGCCCATTTTGCTTTCCATAGTATAATCATCATGGTCTTTCTCAGATTTCTCCCTATGGTATGCTTGTCAGTCAGTTCTCCTTCATCCCAAGGTATCAATTTTCTATTTCTACAATCACCCTATGTTCTATAGGCTTACGTGTGAGTGCTTTTCATTGTTGGGTGTTGTCTTTGAATTTACATTGGTCACTTGTTGCAATCTTTATCATGCTAGCCTAAGTCAAAGTGAGCTTGGGAACACGTGGTCAACTTGCTTGGTCTTACCTCCTGAGATCTTAAACTCCAAACCATAGGTAGTCATGGCAACCTCCTTCATGAACATAATGTATCTGAGACAAATTAGACGAATCTGATGAATCCGCTTCAGGGAAGGTACTTTTCTGTTTCATTCCTGGATTTGGGAAGTTTTGAACTTGACCACTGATCGTTGAACGTTCCCTTAGACTACGTGTAGATATTGGTTTACTTTATTTCTATAGGGTGTGTTGTTTGTTTGATGTACATCCTCAGATCTGGCATGTTTATTTTTCTATAAAGATAATGGTATTGTTCTAATTTTGAGCCAACCTCCTTACATATGGTGTCAATACACGTTATCAATAATCATTCTACTCCAAGAGATGGGGGAGAGTATTTCATTGGAGCCAAAGTGAACACACTAGCCTGGCAGTGCAGCCCTCACAAAGCAATGAAGCCATCTGGAAAAGGGTGTTTCTCAGCGCACTTCTGGCGCCCTGCCAAAAAATGAGGCATACTAGAAGCATGACGGGGTTCCATTCCTTCATGGGTTCCAAGAGATGTATTGTGACACATTAGCATGTACCCAGTTGGCCTCCGTAATGCCAGAGCTATGGAAAGTGAGACTTCTCCTCAATTAATGCTAGAGGCAAAGGAAAGGAGGCATCAATCCTTCTCTACAATGTCCTCAGGACACCATTCTTGATTTTGGATTATGATTAAGGCAGGAGAATTTGTACGTCTGATAAGCCCCAAGTCCAGCCTCTGGTTTCAAATCAAGTTTCAAGCTTGAATCAGCATGGCCTCGCCATATACTTGAGTAGATGACAATGGTCTCCAGTCAGTGCTTGTCCCTGTATTATTGCTTCATCACGATGACTTCTTTCTTACTCATTTAATCAACGTCTATTCTATCTCTTCAAGTTTCAGTGCTTGGTTTCTGTTTTTAAATTCTTTTCTGGGTATCTCTCACTTGAGTATCGTATCCCAGGATAATCCTCAGACTATAAAGATGAGGGCATCTTGGGTGACAGGTTCACTGTGGTGTCATAAACACCCTCAAACTTCTAAGTTGTCCCGGCGTCTTCCTTGCACACAGTGTTTCAGAGCCATCTCATACCACTCTGACACTCACCCTTTCCATTTCCTGGATTTCTTGTCGGTTTCTAACTTTATCCTTGAACGTTTAAATGTCTAGTACATTCTCTCTACACACTGGTTTCTTTATTTTAAGTTTATCCTGGGTTTTATCTGTTACATTTTGTGGATATGGCCGAGTGTTTAGACTTTCCCCAGTGAAAGTCTTGGAGACCCTCCCAAGTGGAAGCTGCCCAGGCAATCCTCTGACGTGCAATGATCGTGTCATCTCGTGCAGGCTGACAATTACACCTCTGCAGGTCACATCACTTTATTCCCTCTGTATTTAGGGAAGTGTACCAGATGTGTCATAGATTGCAATATTTTCATGTTTTTTTCCTGGTGCATATCTATAAGGTACGCTCACAATTTCCACTTATTTATGATCTCTGTCTGCACCATACCATGAAACCTATCTTTCCTAATGTTACTAATGTGATCTGTACGTGTCATACGAATCCATGAATCCCAGGCCGCCCACTAGTAACATGGACTCTTACACACCAGAACACATGGCTGGCCCTGAATTTTACTTTGGGACCAATTTTTTGCCTGAACTTGGGAAGAAGCTGGCCTGCTGTGATTATTCATGAAGGTAATCAGTAGTAACCTCATAGACGGTAACATTTTCCCTTGGTTCATGAGTTTAGCACGGAACACGTTCTCTTCGTAGTAGTCCTCTTAATCTATTTGAAATTGTCTACCTTTCTGTATCATCATTAAGCATTTGGAGGAGATTCACAATCCTTGGAAGTTTATTTTCTCTAATGTCTTTCAGCCTCAAAAGCTTTTTGCCACAAGTCTGCATGCCTTTTTGGATTTTTTCTTTCCCTCTGGGAACCTCACATCCAAAGTGAAGGCTGCCATCCAAAGCTAGAATGCTCAGGGGCCCAGTGCAATTCTCTCCCCCGATGTATTGCCATAGAAGAGTATTGATTATGTGTTTTGACACCATAATGAGGAAGTTGGCTGAAAATTACAACATTACACTTATGTTTAATGACAAATAAACATGCCAGAGCAGAGGATGTAAATCAAACAACTAACAAATCCTACAGAAATAAAGTAAACCAGTATCTAGACATAATCTACCTGAAAGATCAGGGATCTGGACTCAAGTTCGAGCCTTCCAAAATTCAGAAAAGAGACAAAAAAATATCTTACCTGGAGAGAGGAATTCATCAGTTTTGTCTAATTTGTCTCGGAAAGATTATGTCCATATGGTGGTTGCCAGGACAACCTAGAATTTGGAGTTTCTGAACTCAGAATGTCAAACCAACAAACATGACCACGTGTTCTCAGTGCTCAGTTGGACCTAGGCTAGCTTAGCAAAGATTCCTTCAAGTGAACGATTGAAATTCAAAGACAATACCCAACAATCAGGAAATCACTCATACATCAGGCTGGAGAACATATGGTGATGAAAGAAATACAAAATTAATAACTTGAATGAAGGAGAATGGACTGATAAGCATATCGATGGGAGACAGCTGAGACTGCCCATGACGATTGATGTGGATTAAGGCTGCCCCAGCTCGAAAAGCCCAAGGTTACCTGGCCTACTTGCCAAACTACATGACGCGGTGAATCATTTTTTGGTATGAATTAGAGGTGCCCCAGTGAGAGAAGCCCAGGTCATGCTCACCTACATGCCTATCTATATGGCCAGATTCATATCTAATGTTATCCGACCACACAATAACCAGACCCCAACTGAACTGGAATCATTTCATGACATTTTACATCATCTTTTCTTTTTCCAGCAAAAGTAAGTCACGTAACTATGCTTATAAAATTAGCACTTACCCTGTACTCAGGGCAGCAGCAGGAGCTGTGACTGCCATGGGTCCTGTCCCCATGCAGCAACTCTTTAGTGTCCATGGGTCCTGTCCCCATGCTATCCTGTACCGTTCTCTAAATAAAAGAGCATCTCTGCCAGACCTTGAGAGTCCAACAAATCTTTCTTTTGACTCTTCAGTTCGCCAACCCCGCATCATATCTTGTGGCCCGTACGGGGATTTTGCTTCATCGGTTTGTGAGCTTGACTTCTGGTAAATGCCGTTTTCTTCCTTGTGCCTCTCTCCTTTTCGAGGATGGATCTAAATTCACTTCTCCATCAGGAACTTTCTTGGATAGCTGTATGAATCCACGTTTGCTGCCCATGGCTACTCTGTGGGGCAAATCATGGCATTCAGCTTGAAGAGAATCAGTACCTTAAGCCTAAGGGTGATGTAGAATTAATTAATCCGTTCCTTCCTGACTCTATCTCTGATATATAAATTTTACGTGGGCACGGGTTGGCCACTTAAGTCATTAGGATGCTCGGGAATCTACAAGACTCCCGTGGAAGGTTTCTTTTCATAAGGCTGTATTGGGCTACCTCCCATGGCACCTGACCATGCTCTGAACTGTGTGAATGTCCCAATTGGGAGTCCAGTTCAAGGCAAGTAAGAAAGTCTAACCTTTGGTTGAGTATGGAAAACCCTTCTCGGAGAATGCCTCCAACATGCAATTGGGTAGAATGTCCCCCAAAGCGGCGGAAAATTCCTCACTACTTTTCTCTATCCTGTTCTCTCTTAAACTTCTCCTTTTCTCTCAGGGACCATTCACCAGGCATCTATTGCTGCCAGGCAGAATAGGAAAGATGTTCACCAGGCACCTGTTACTGCCAGGCATCCGAGGGAAGGTACACAAGGGATGCAATGCTGGTGGACTTCCCCATCACCCATTGCTATAGGAACCCCACATTAGGAACGACAGGTGGGATGCTGCCCTAGGTTCACAGGGGATTTTCAAGGAAATTCACGAGTCTCTTTCATCTTTGTTAGAGTTACACGGGCCATTTTCATCTCCTTTTGAGCTTTGCAACCGGAAAACAGAAGAATCTTTGAAGAGTCAAGGCCTCGACGCCTGGGAACCCCAACTTTGGCTTTCTACCCTGATCACCACAGCAACACCAAGTAGGGTGCCCTTTTTTGGCAGATGACTGATTGAGTGTTTTAGGCACCTACTGAGTTGGCTATGAGGGTAGCAGACCTGTGATTTATTCTGTGAACTGTCATGCTAGGGTAGTGTGCCCCAGCACGGGAACTGTTGTGTGACTCTTATCTTGATAACCCTCTGGGAGTGGCCATGAGGGTGACGTCTGGTGTCTTCTTTTCCTTTCTTTGTTTTGCTCATCATGTAGTCTGTTGTCACCAAGTCGAGCTTAAGTTCAGGGTGTACCTGACCAGAACCTGGACATTCTGTAAGATCGAAAAACTTGAAAACATTTTGCAAGGGACTTAACTCTCAACCCGGCTGCTGGGAGCCCTGACCTCCAGCCAGTTCCCGGCTTCTGTGGGCGCTGCACCCTTTTCCAGTCCACTGTCAGTCAGACACTGGCTTTACTGCCATGGGGAATGCCGTAAGCATCCCCAGAGACTCACCACTCAAAATCCTTCTAACTAATTAGAAACACTTTCAATTGTATGGGTGATGCCCCAGAAACTCCAACTAGGAGAAAATCTGCGATTTTTCTCTGTGCCTTTCTGGTGCAGTTGGACAGGTGGATCAACCTAAAAGGACCTTCAAGTTACAGTCCAGTTTCTGGGAAATAAAGAGCAACTGTCCTTACAAAATCCTTGCAAGACTGGAAAGACAGCTCTAGAGGCAGTTCAGATTCCACCTAGTTCCTTTATCATGAAAAAGATTATCATCCTTCCCCTCCAGGAACTACTGTCCAGTCCATCACTCATTCTTAAGACTGAAAAACAAAAAAGGAGGGGAAAGGTTAAATGAACATAAGTGTGCCTTTGCCAAAAGTCTAGCATGTCAAAGGTCTTCTCCATAAGTATTAGTAAAAAGGCTCAAAACAAAGTTTGGATTCATAACTTGTGAGCTCAATATTATTGTTCCTGACTCACAGCAGTAGTTTTTAAAAGGATGGTTGTACAGTCTCTCTGTAGGTGTGTCTATGTGTATGTTATAGGTGTGATACTTTTATCCTGGATGCTATGGCCAAAATTAAGATTTCTGTTTAGTTGGCTTAAAGTAAGTGCTTTATTAAATTCTAAATGTAGTAGAAATTAACTCAGTGCCTTTCAAAGTAAACGAGATGTGAATTAACCTATGTTAAATGAAAACTTGTTTAAGTTTGTTGGTTTGATTGAAAATAGTCTTCTTGTCAGAGTTGTCAGTATTTGCATAGTATGCAGGCATTCATCCTGGGTTTACTAGTCACATAAGTTCACGTTGTCTGTTAAATTTGTCAGCAAAATAATAGCTGTAAACGATGACCAGTTTTTTCAAATGCCTCATGAGGTTTCCGTAGGTAATCTGAACATAATTGTCGGAAAAAAATGGTTTAAATACGTAAAACTCACAATAACTTTTACAGTCTGTATACTTGGGGAAAAAAACAGCTTCGAAATTCTTTTTGGTAACAATCTTGAGTTTTGCCAAGTTAAGTTAAATGATAAAAATCTGAATACCTGGGTCATTTTTGGATAGGATGAAACACTGAAACATTATCAATAAACATAGCTAACTCATCTGATTTTGGCTTCTTAGTGAAGAGGCTAAAAGTGTTTGGGTGTATTAAGAAGCATGCCTTGTGTTTTGTTGTAAAGTACCACGTTTCTAAATTTATGAAGTGTTTAGAATGCTGATATAAAAGACAATTCATAATTGTTTACATTTTTAGTGTTTACTAGGTCTGTTAAGGTTTAAATGTTCTAATTAACCTATGGAATTAAAGCTACTGGAAATTAATAAGTAAAAGAGCTGTGTATTCAAGGAAGTTAAAATGGATGTTTTCAGTAAAAAAGGTATAAAGAATGGAAATATTTTTGTTTGATAGGTTAAGAAACATAAATTTGTCCTGATGTACTAGAAAGGAAAAAGAAAGACTTTGGGACAAAGTTGTAGAATGCTTGTGAAGGGGGCTGGCCCCGTGGCCGAGCGTTTAAGTTCGCGCCCTCCGCTGCAGGCAGCCCAATGTTTTGTTGGTTCGAATCCTGGGCGCGGACATGACACTGCTCATCAGACCACACTGAGGCAGCGTCCCACATGCCACAACTAGAAGGACCCACAACGAAGAATATACAACTATGTACCGGGGGGCTTTGGGGAGAAAAAGGAAAAAATAAAATCTTAAAAAAATAATAATAATAATTAAAAAAAAAGAATGCTTGTGAAGGAGAAATTCTGAAAGGAGTTTTATGCCTGGTCAAGTAGACTAAAGTAAGTTCAATTAAGTGCATGAGTTTGAATGTTAAAAATAAGTACATGCAGAAATTCAAATTTGGTTTTCTCTGAAAGGATACTTTTTCTTGAACTTTGGATCTGCTCTTGATAAAGAGGTTATAAAAGCTATTCCTTTGAGTAATTCTACCTAAGAGACAAATCTGTTTTGTGAAAATAATGACTGAGGTCACTCTTAAGATTTTTCACTCTTTCTGTTATCACTTTGAATAGCTACCTGAGCATTGCTTCACAGTGAGTGTTGTTTCTTATTTGAAGAAGCATTTTAAAAACTTTGGGTATGTTTTGACAAGTTTCTCCCTCAAAAATATTCAAATCCTGAATGAAGGCTTTCTTTTGACCTGGTAGACAGAAGAAAAATTACTCTGAGGATTTTCAGAGGCCCCCTGAGTCGTCTCAAAGAAATTTTCTCTCTCTTCCTATAAGGAGGAAAATACCAAACTAACTAGGCTTATTTGGTCTATTAAATTACATGGAAAACATTGGGAAATAAAAGAAGATAGACTATCTTAGGTGGTATTAGATGGGTAAATGTTATTAATATAGATGTCTTAAAATTATATGGCATTCTTAAGATTCTGATCTGTCCTGGTTATCAGTCATAAGTCCAATTATTATCTGGAAGTGTTATATGTCACAGAAGTAGCCAAGTTTCTTTGGCAATTGCCCTTTGGAGTCCTTTGTCCATTTGCAGATAGCTGTTGTGTTACTCTGATACTTTTTTCTTTTGCAAATATCTTTCATCTTCCGAGAAATTCCTGTAAAGGATTCTGACACAGAGGTTCTAAACTACACGTTTCTGATAAACTTTCAGATTGTAAAACTGAGCTGAGTAAGAAATTACAGAATTCTAACAGAAACTAAGTTCATCGATCTGCTGACAGAAGATTCAGCTCAAGAGTTGATTATACAGGACTGTGTGAACTGATGAGGATGATTATAATTTTTTAGGACTTCTGTTTGAAATATTGTTGAGTTTTGATGTTTTGTTTTCTCACAATGAAGAAAATATTTTTTCTTTTCTCTTATGCTAACTTTGACTTACAGCCGTTTGGTGAAATTATGCCTTTATGAGAAAAACTGAAACATTTATCTTTTTTTCCCTACATTATCCCTCTGGAATTGGGAAACCCTTTGTGACCGAGTATGGTTATGTAGTGGCAATATTTGCATAAGTTCCATAAGAATCTGTTCTCCTTATAACAGGACACGTTGGTTATACTAACAAGGCTTTGACTGGAATGTCATATTTGAAACACACAGGCTCAGATATGACAAGACAGCATTTCAGGAACAAAGATTGGACTTTCTGGAATACAGCCACTTGGAAACATGGGCCTGGTACCTTGTTTACAGAGATTCTGGCAATCTTACCCACTAAGTAAGGAAGCTTGCTTATCTGACAGTTGTAAGGAACTCCGAATATTTTGGGGGAGCTCAAAGAGAACACCACTCAAATCTGTAAGTACTGCAGGCCAAATCTGATGGCAAGTCCTTGGCTTGGCTTTTCTGGCCCTGCAAGGCCTTCACAGTTGAATCTGAGATTCCTCATAAGAAAGTCCAGCAAAGCAGATTTTAAAAAGCCTGTATAAGCAATTACTATTCTTGTTCCTCTTATGTAAATAATTGGAGCAAGTTGTATTGAAGCTACACTTTATTTGCAAACCAGTTCATCCTAATTTGGCTATCTTTTGTAAAAATGAGGGTGATTTAAGAGAGAAAAAATACGTTTATGTAGAAGCTATAGTAGGTATTCCTGGATATTAGATTCTAGCTGTTTTCTCTTACAAGATTCATCTATTGCTAATCGTAATGTCTCCTTGTGGCCATCTATCTCTGACACCTGGGAGTTCCCTGGCCACCATCAAACATTTTCCTTCAATACTACTGCCCGAATACTAAATACATTTGCTTTGTCACAGGTGGATCCTAAACAACATGTTCCAAATTTAAAGTCCCCAGCTTATCAAGACACAGGATGGACCCTATCAAATTTGGAATGAATATATTTGGTTCACTCCTACTAGTGGTCAACCCAGTAAAAGATCATTCTCTGTTGGGAACAAACCAATCTCACCTGTGATACATGGCCTAATAGCACTCGACTTATGGGGAAAATTCCCTGTTATTTGTGTTCTTGTATCATAGCCTTAAAAAAAATACTGACTGCTCTGGGACTGACTGGGATAGACGGCCCAGCACGTTTTGGTTAGCCCCTAATGGTGCTCAGTGTGGATTTGGGTCCACTTTATGGCTTTGGCTGCCACCTGGATGGATTGGATGATGCACCCTAGGCTTTGTCTGCATGCAAGGTAGAACTACATTTACTATATCTCCTCCTGCTAACCTACCCAACTGCAACAGCGCTGGACCAGCTGTGTCTTCCACTGGTATTTCCATCTTTACTCAATTATCCTTCACCAACTAGGAATTGAAAATGCTGTCTTGCACATGGAAGTCCTAATCAAATTCAGTAGGAAGGCATTAAATGACGCACAACATAGCATTTCGCTGCTCAATTTAGAAGTATCCCAAATGTGTAAGGCAGTTCTCCAAATCCAAATGGCACTGGATGTCTTGACAGCAGCACAAGGGGGCACCTGTGCCATTATAAAAAGTGAATGTTTTGCCTATATTCTTGACTACCATCAAAATATTTCTGGCTTCCTATCCCAGCCACCAAATTAAATCCATGTCTGACCAACCCTAACTCTAAACGATTGGTTGAACTCCCAGTCAGTACCAGGTTTCTGCACTACTTCAAAACCTTATTCATTGGGTTAAACATGCTGCTTGTATTTCTACTTGTAGTTTGTTGTCTGTTTCGTTGTTTGTCTTCTGCATGCCAAAATATTTCACCTCTTGGAGCACATCTCGTCAAATGATTCTCTCCTCTCCAGGGGCTCTGTATAACTTAGCCTTGGACTCCACAGGTGAAGACTTCTGGTCCACTGAACTTCTACCTGTGCCTATGGCCCCATTTAGGGACACCTCTACAACATTGTACAGCCAGAAGTATTTACAGAAGAGTGAACATCGATCATATCCCCAAATATTTCCGGTCCAAATGGGTTCGAGGGGGTTTATGTCGTGGATTGAGGCTGCTGCAGCTAGAAAAGCCCAAGGTGACCTGGCCTAATGCCAATCTATATGACCCGGTGGATTTTTTATTGATATGAATTAGGGCTGTCCCATGGAGAGCATCTCAGGGCATACTAACCTACATGGTAATATATATGGGCAGATTCATATCTAAAGTTATATGACCGCACAATAACCAGACCCCATCTGCACTGAAATCATTTAAAGACATTGAACATCATCATTTCCTTTTCCAGTAAAAACAAGTCATGTACCCAGTCCTTATAAAATTATCACTAACCCTCAACTGAGGGATGCAGCAGGAGCTCTGACTGCTCATGGGTCCCATCCCCAGGGAGCAGCAGCAGCTTTTCACTGCCCATGGGTCCTGTCCCCATGCCATCCCGTACTATTCTCTAAATAAAAGAGCACCAATGCCAGACCTTGAGAGTCCAAGAAATCTTATATTTGAGTCTTCAGCTCGCCGAGCCCATATCAACAATTATACCATGGAAAAGAGAAAATGGTCACAGAAAATGGAAGGCACACAGAAATCACATCTGAATAATCCACAATGAAACAATTAAGTTTTAGTCATACTCTGAACGTTCGAAAGTCAGAGAAAGTCACATCCACAAAAACTGGAGCAAATGTCAAACTTAGGCTAATTGGTAAAGGTGAGTTATCACACTGCTAACATCGGGCTCTGAAAACCTGTGTCAATGAAGTGTGCCAGGACAGCAGAGACAGAATTCTGACAAATCTTCTGACATCACAGTGGAGAAGAAAAATAAACTGGCCTCATCTACACAGTGCCACATTTGGCCCAAGTAGCCCATTCAAGTCACATTCCACTCAACTGCAGGTTGCCAATGGAACATGAAAGGTGCGGGCCAGTGGTGTAGTGGTGAACACTGCATGTTGTGGTCAGCAGCCCCGGGCAGGCCATGCGGAATCCTGGGAGTGAACCTCATCACAGCTGGTCCAGCCATTCTGGGGCAGGCGTCTGAGGTAGTGTAGAGGCAGATGGTAAGCAACGTCAGGCAGCGTCACTCTTCCTCAGAAAGTACAGCATCATCGCCAGCAGATGTGAGCACAGCCATGAACATCTGCCAAAACAAAACCAATGAAAAGTTGCATAGGATAGAAAAACTGAGCCTCAGAAAGAAAAAACATGCACGTAAGAACAATAGGATTTCTAGGAATTAGCTTAGACAAACAGGTGCAAGCAATGAAAACCGAAAACTAGCAAAGCTTTGGCGAAAGCAATTCCAGAAGACACAAGCAAACAGAAGGGTATTCCATGCTCTAGGAATCTAAGAACTAAAACAACTGAAATGGCCGTAAAGGATAAATCAATCTCTAGATTCCATGCAATCCCAGTCAAAGTTGCAGCAATCTTTCCCACAGAAATAGAAGAGAGAATCCTAAAGTCTCTATACAGCAACAAGAACCCTGAATACCCAAAGGAATCCTGAGGAAAAAAGCAGGACGAACAAAGCAGGATGTAAAACACTTCCTGATTCCAACATGTAGGACGAAGAGCTAGGTACCAAAACATAGCCTGCTCCCAAAAATAGGCACACAGACCAATGGAACAGAATCCAGAGCCCAGAGGTCAACTCACCCATATATGAACAACTCATTTGCAACGAGGAAGGCAAGAGGAGACAGTGGAGAAAGGTGAGTCTCTAAAAGAAATGGTGCTGGGAAGCCTGCACAGCCACATGTAACACAATGAGAGTAGACCATGATGTTACACCAGGCACACACCCCACCTCGAAATGGATTAAACCCTTCAACTTAAGACTTGAAACCGTGAAACTTCTAGAATAAAACCCAGGGAGCTTGCTCTTTGCCATCTGGCATAGCCGCCTATTTGGAAGAAGCATGTGTGACTAGTCAAGGTCAACAATGGAAACAAGAAACAAACGGGACTCCATCCAATGCAGTAGGTTCTGTCCAGCCAAGGAAACCGTCGACTCAATGCAAGGACAGCACAACAGCAGGAAGAGAATATTTCAAACCGCACATCGGAGAAAGGCTGAATAGCCAAAAGATCCAATGACCTCACACGTCTCGACAAAAGAAAAAACAACAAGCCCATTAAAACCTGGGCAAAAGATGTAAACAGAGATTTACACCAAGAAGACAGAAAGGTTGCTAACAGCTTTATGAACTCATGTTCATCATCATTGAGTCTAAGGCCAATGCAAATCCAAACGGCAATGAGATAGCAGCTCACTGTGGTCAGAATGGCTATAAAGAACAAGACAGGAAAAAACAAGTGTCGGAGGGGAGGCAGAGAGAAGGGAAGAGTTCTGCACCGCTGGTGGGAGTGCAAACCGGTGAAGGCACTAGGCATAGCCTTGTGGAATTGCCTCAGAAATTTCAAAATACATCTACCATATGGTCCAGCTATTCCTCTGCGGCGTGTTTATCCAAAGAAATTGGGAACACTACTGCACAGAGATCCATGCAGTGCTGTGTTCACCACAGCCTTCCTCCCGATATGCAAGACATGGAAGTTCCTCTGGTGCCCATCAAGGGACCCATGGAGAAGGAAGGTGGGCCATATCCACACAATGGCCTAGCACTCAGCTGTAAGAAAGGGTGCAGTCCAGCCATTTGTGACACCAGAATGGCTCCTGCAAGTATGAGGGGAACTGAAACAACCCCCAGGGAGAATGTCAAATACCATAGGATCTCATTTACAAGGAGAAGATTAAAATAGTGACCAACAAACATGTAGAACGTGATATGGGATTGGTGGTTCCCAGAGGTAACGGGTGGCAGGGGACGGTGGGAGAAAGAGTTGTTTAGGCACAATTTTGTAGTGTGGGCCTGTAATTAGGCCTACAGTGGGGAAGATGATGTACCATACACAGAAGTCTAAATCTATGAGGATGTAAATCTGAAAGCTATAGGATGTTATAATGAAGGGTTAGGGAAATCAATTCACCTAAAATCAAAACTCCTTAAATGCAAGCAGGTTTATGGCATAAAGATTGCAGGCTGAAAGAATTTGGAGAAGATGAACTTCCAAGGATTGATAATCACCTCCAAATGCTTAACGATGCTACAGAAAATTAGACCATTGCAAAGAGATGAAGAGGAACACAACCAACACAGCACGTTCTGTGCTAAACTCATGAGCCAACGGAAAATGTTACCGTCCACGATGTTTTTACTAATTACATTTATGAATAATCAATGCAGGCCAACATCTTCCCAAGTTCAAGCCAAAGGTTGGTCCAAAAGTCCAATTCAGGTCCGGCACTGTAGTGTAGCTGGTAAGTGCCCATGTTTCACTGGGGCGGCCTAGGCTTGGCAGGGTGGCATCACGGGTCTGGATCAGATTAGGAGCAGTAGGAAATATGGATTTCAAGGTATGGTGCCAACAGAGATCATGAAGAAGTAGAAATTGTGAGGATACCTTATGAATACCCACCAGCAAATGAACCATGAGAATATTACAATCTATGAACGCATCAGGTACACTTCCCCAAATGATGAAGGAAGGAAAACATGTGACCTGCCAAGGTGAAATTGCCAGACTACTATGAGATGACATGATCATTGCTCATCAGAGGATTGCCTGGGTAACTTCAACTTTGCAGGGACTCCAGGACTTTCTGTGGGGAATGTCCACACATTTGGCCACATCCACAAAAGATAAGAGATAAATCCCAGGACGGTCTTAAAGGAAAGAAACCAGTGTCTAGAAGGAATGTAGTAGACCTTTCAAGGTTAGAGGAGAAAGTTAGAAACCGACAAGAAGTCCCGTAAAAGGAAAACTGTCCTACCTGGAAAGGGAGAGTAGTCAGACTGGTATGAGATGGGTCTGAAACACTGTGTGCATGGAGGTTGTCAGGACAACTTAGAATTCTGAGGGTGTTTATGACATCATGGTGACCATGTCACCCAAGATGGTCCCAGGTTTCCATCCCGAGGATTTGCCTAGGCTAGGATATTCAAGTGATAGATTCCCAGAAACAGCTTTTCCAAACAGAAACTGGGCACAGAAACTTGAAGAGATCCAACAGATGCGTATTCAAGGGATGAGAAAGGAATCACTGAAATGAAGCGATAATAGAGGGACAAACACTCAGAGGAGAACATTGTCATCTACTCACGTAGATGGGGAGGCCATGCTGATTCAAGCTTGAAACTTGTTTTGAGAAAAGAGGCCGTACCTGGGGCTTATCAGACCTACATTGTCCTTCTGCCTTACCCATAACCCAAAGTCAAGAATGATTACTTGAGGACATTGAAGAGAAGAAGTGAGGCCACCTTTCTTAGGCCTCAGCAAACTTTGAAGACAAGTCTCCCTTTCCACAGCTCTCAAGTCACTGGGGCCCACAGGGTACATGCCAATGTGTCAGAAGAGATCTCATTGAAGCCTGGAAAGAATGGCCCCCTGCCATGCTTGGGTATGTCGCTTGGTTTGGAAGGGTTCTAGAAGTGTGCTGAAAAGCACCTTTTCCAGAGAGCTTTGTTCCTTTGTGAAGGCTGCCCTCCCAGGCTAGAGTGTTCAGTTGGGATCAATGAGATTCTCTCCACCCTCTCTTGCCGTACAAGGAATATTGATTACGTGTTTCGATACCACACGTAAGGAGGTTTGCTGAAAATTAGAACATTACCATTATATTTAAAGAAAAATAAACTCACCACAGCTGAGGAGGTAAATCAAACACATAACAAAACCTGTAGAAACAAAGTAAGCCAGTATCTAGCCATAATCTAGTGGAAAGTTCAAGCATCAAGGGTGAAGTTTGAAACTTCCCAAATCCAGAATAGAGAGAGAAGGTCTCTCACCTGGACAGAGGAATTCATCAGATTCATCTAATTTGTTTCAGAAGCATTGGCTTCCTGAAGGTGGTTGCCAGGACAACGTCGTACCTGGAGTTTCTCATCTCACAATGTCAAAGGAACCCAGATGACCACGCGTACTCAGTGCTCAGTTGCACCTAGACTAAGAGAGCAAAGACTCCCTCAAGTGGCCGATGGAAATTCAAAGACGACACCCAGGAATCACGAAAGCACTCACACATCGGCCTACAGAACATATGGTGATTAAAGAAATACAAAATTCCTAACTTGGAATGAAGGAGAATGTACTGACAAGCATCTCGAAGGGACATACCTCAGAAAGACCATGACGATTAGACTATGGAAAAGAAAAGAGGGTCCCAGAAAATGGAAGCCCAACAGAAATCACACCTGAATGATCCACAGTGCAATACGTCAGTCTTTAGACAGACTATGCTTGAACGTTGGAAAGACCGAGAAGGTCACAACCCCAAAACTTGCAATGAAGGTCAAACCTGGGCTAACTGGGAAGGGTGAGTTACGAGACTGCTCCAAGCGGGCTCTAAAACCCTGTGTCCATGAAGCTTGCTGGGACAGCAGAGACAAAATTCTGACAAATCCTCTGACATCACAGTGGACCAGAAAGAAAACCAGGCCTAGTCTACACAGGGCCAGATTTGGGCTTATGTAGCATATTTAATTCACATTTCACTCAACAGCAGGTTGGCAATGGAACATGAAAGGGGCCAGCCCGTGTTGTAGCAGTGAAGTCCGTGCATTCTGGGTTGGAAGCCAGTGCTAGGCCACATGGATTCCTGGGGGTGAGCCTCCTCACCGTTGGCCCAGCCATTCTGGGGCAGGCGTCCGAGGTAGTGCAGAGGCAGATGGGAAGCAACGTTAGACAGGGCCACTCTTCTTTAGCAAATACAGCTGCAGTGTCAGCAGATGTGAGCACAGCCATAAACTTTTGCCAAAACAGAACCAATTAAAAGGTGCAAAGAACATAAATACTGAACCTCAAAAACAGAAGCGTACCAGTAAGAAGAATAAGATATCTATGAATAACCTTAACCAAACGGGTGCATGCTATGTAACACGAAAGGGAAGAAAGCTTTTGGGAAATAAATTCCAGAAGAGAGAAGGAAACGGAAGGCTACACCGTGCTCTTGGAATGGAAGAACTAACACACTTGAAAAGTTCGTAACAGATAAAGCAATCTCTGGATTCCATGCAATCCCAGTCAAAGTTGTAGTAATTTTTCCCACAGAAATAGAAGAGAGAATCCTAAAGTCTCTATCCAGGCATAAGGGACACTGAATAGCCAACGGAATCCTGAGGAAAATGAACAAAGCTGGACGTATCCCCATTTCTGATTTCACCATACAGGACGAAGCACTAGGTACTGAAACAGCACAGTCTGGGCCCAAAAACAGGCACACAGACAAATAGAACACGATCAAGAGTGCAGAGGTCTACTCACACAAATATGGACAGCTCATTTTCGACCAGAGGGACAAGAGAAGACAGCGGAGAAAGGAAAGTCTAGAGAAGAAATGTTTCTTGGAAGACTGCACAACCACAGGTAACAAAATGAGAGTAGGACATGATGTTAAACGAGGCACATACCACCTCGAAATGGATTAAAGCCTTGAATGGAAGACTTCAGTCCATGGAACTTCTAGGAGAAAACCCAGGCAGCGTGCTCTTTACCATCTGGCTTAGCTGCCTATTTGGAAGAAGCATGTGTGACTGGGCAAGGGCAAGAAAGGAAACAAGAGGCAAAAGGGACTCTATCCAACGCAGAAGGTTCTGCCCAGCCAAGGAAACCATAACTCAATGCAAAGACTGCACAGCAACTGGCAGTGGATGTTTGCAAACCACACATCAGAGAAGGGCTGAATAGCCAAACGATCCAATAACCTCACACGTCTCCACAAGAGGAAAAACAACAAACCCAGTAAAACCTGGGCAAAAGATGGAAACAGAGATTTCTCCCAAAGAGAGAAAGATGGGCAACAGCTGTATGAAAACATGTTCACCATCATAAATTCTCAGGCCAGTGCAAATCCAAACGGCAATGGGATAACAGCTCCCTGTGGTCAGAATGGCTAGAAGGAACAAGACAGGAAACAACAAGTGTCAGAGAGGAGGTGGAGACAAGGGAAGCCTCCTGCACCACTGGTGGGAGTGTAAACCGGTGCAGCCAGTAGGAAAAGCAGTGTGGAATTGCCTCAGAAATTTCTACCATATGATCCAGCTATTCCTCAGCAGCTTGTATATCCATAGAACTTGGAAACACTAATGCATAGAGATCCGTGCACCACTGTGTTCACCACAGCCTTACTCCCGAGATACAAGACTTGTAAGCCGCCCTGGTGCCCATCAAGGGACGAATGGAGAAGGAAGATGGGCTATATCCACACAATGGCATAGCACTCAGCTGTAGGAATGGATGCAGTCCAGTCATTTGTGACCACCAGAATGGCTCCTGAGGGTATGAGGGGAATTGAAACAAGCCCAGGGAGAAGGTCAAATACCATGCGATCTAAGTTACAAAGAGATATAGAAAAAAAAGGACAAACAAGCTGGAATCACGTGAGATGGAACCGGTGGTTCCCAGAGGGAATGGGAGCCTGGGCCCGGAGGGAGACATAGTTGAATAGGCACAAGTGTGTGGTGAGGGCCTGTAATTAGGCTTATGGTGGTGAAGATGATGTAACCTACACAGAACTTTAAATCTGTGAGGATGTAAATGTGAAAGATATAGGATGTTATAATGCAGGGTTACGGCCACCAATTCACATAAAATCAAAACTCCAAAAAGGGGTGCAGATTTACGGCCTAAAGCTTTGGAGGCTGAAACAGATTACAGAGGATGACCTTCCAAGGATTGGTAATCACCTCAAAATGCTTAATGATGCTACAGAAAGGTAGACCTTTGCAAAGAGATGAAGAGGAATACTGGGAAGAGAACATGTTCCGTGCTAAACTCATGAACCAACGTAAAATGCTACCTTCCATGTTGTTACTACTGATTCCCTTCATGCATGAGCCAAGCAGGCCAACATCTTCCCAAGTTCAGGCCAAAGTTTGGTCCAAAAGTCCAATTCAGGGCCTGCCCTGTATTGCAGCAGGTAAGTTCCCACGTTCCGCCTCAGTGGCCGGGGCTTCATTGGCTAGCATCACGTGTGTGGATCAGATTACTAGCATTAGGAAATCCAGATTTCATGGTCTCGTGGGCACAGAGATCATAAAGAAGTAGAAAGTGTGAGATGACCTTATCAATACTCACCAGCAAAAGAACCATGAGAATATTACAATCTATGAACGCGTCAACTACACTTGCCCAAATGATGAAGGAAACAAAACATGTGAGTTGCCAAGGTGGAATTGTCACACCGCTAGGAGATCACACGATCATTGTGCATCAGGGGATTACCTGGACAACATCAACTTCTTACGGACTTCAGGACATTCTCTAAGGAAAGTCCACCCATTTGGCCATATCCACAAAAGATAAGAGATAAAACCAGGGATGATCTTTAAGGGAAAAAACCGGTGTCTAGAGGGAATATAGTAGACCTTTCAAAGTTCGAGGAGAAAGGTAGAAACTGACAAGAAATCCAGAACAAGGAAAACTATCCTACCTGGAAAGGGGCAATAGTCAGACTGGTATGAGATGGGTCTGAACCACTGCGTGCATGGAGGTTTTCAGGACAACTTAGAATTCTGAGGGTGTTTATGACATCCCGGTGAACATGTCACCCAAGATGGCCGCATGTTTCCAGTCCTAGCATTGGACTAGGCTAGGATAGTCAAGTGAGAGATACCCAGAAACAGCGTTTACAAACAGAAACCAGGCACAGAATCTTGAAGCGACCAAAGAGACGCTGGTTCAAGGGATAAGAAAGGAATCATTGTGATGATACGTCATGATTTCTTTGTTTTCCTCAGGATTCCTTTGGTTCTTCAGGGTCTTTTGTTGCTGGAGAGAAACATTAGGATTCCCTCTTCAATTTCTGTGGGAAAGATTGCTGCAACGTTGACTGGGATTGCATGCAATCCAGAGATTGCTTTATTCAGTACGGACGTTTCAAATGTGTTACTTCTTCCATTCCAAGAGCACTGAATGCCCTTCCAGTTCCTTGTGTCTTGTGGAATTTCTTTCCTCAAAGCTTTGCTATTTCTCGGTTTACATAGCTTTCACCTGTTTGGCTCAGGTTATTCCTAGATACCTTAATCTTCTAAAGCATGCTTTTATTTTTTTTTGAGGGTAAGTTTTTCTATCATTTGTAACTTTTAATTGCTTCTGTTTAGGCAGAAGTTTATCGCTGTGCTCACATCTGTTGGCAATGCTCCTGTATTTCCTGATGAAGAGGGCCCTGTCTAACGTCTCTTCCCATCTGCCTCTACACTACCTCGGACGCCTGTCCCAGAATGGCTGGACCAGCTGTGAGGAGGTTCACGCCAGGATTCTATGCGGCCACCGCTGGCTGCCGAACCAGAGCGCGTGGACGTCACCACTGCACCACTGGCCGGCCCCTTTCATGTTCCATTGACAGCCTGCAGTTGAGTGGAAGGTGACTCGAGTATGCTACTTGAGCCCAACTCTGGCCCTGTGTAGATGAGGCCAGCTTGTTTATCTGGTCCAGTGTGATGTCAGAGGATCTGTCAGAATTGTGTCTCTGCTGTCCCGGCAAGCTTCATGGACACCGGCTTTCATAGCCCACTTGGAGCAAACTCGTAACTCACCCTTCCCAGGTAGCCCAGCTTTGACCTTCGCTGCAGTATTTGGGATTGTGAATTCCTCGGACTTTCAAACATTCCAGCAGAGTCTGTCTAATGAATGACATATTTCACAGTGGATTATTCAGGTGTGATTTCAGTTTGCCTTCCATTTCGGGGACCTTGGTTTCATTTCCATAGTCTAATCATCATGGTCTTACTCAGCTATCTCCCTTACATATGCTTATCAATCCGTTCTTCTTCATTCCAAGTTATTAATTTTGTATTTTTTTAATCACCATATTTTCTGTAGGCCGAGGTGTGAGTCCTTTCGTGATTGTTGGGTGTTGTCTTGGAATTTCCATCTGTCACTTGAAGGAATCTCTGCTATCCTAGCCTAGGCCAAACTGAGCACTGAGAACACCAGGTCCTCTTGGATGGTTTGACATTCTGAGATCAGAAACTCCAGATTCATGGGTGTCCTGGCAACCACCTTCACGGAAATGATGTTTCCGAGACAAGTTAGACAAATCTGATGAACTCCTCTCTCCAGGCAACAGATTTTTCTGTCTCTTTTCTGGATTTGGGAAGTTTCTAACTTGAGCCCTGATCCTTGAACATTCCACTAGCTTACGTCCAGATACTGGCTTGCTTTATTTCTATAGGGTTTATTTGTTTGATTTACATCCTCAGATCTGGCATGTGTAGTTTTCTTTAAATGTCACTGTAATGTTTAATTTTCCACCAACTCCTTACATAAGGTGTCAAAACACATAATCAATACTCCTTCTAGGGTCAGAGATATGGGGAGAGAACTTCATTAGAGTCCAATGGAGCAATCTAGACTGGGAGGGCAGCCTTCACAAAGGAACGAAGCCCTCTGGAAAAGGGTGTATTTCAGCACACTTCTGGAGCCCTTCCAAACAAGGAGACATACCCCAAGCATGACAGGTGCCCACGCCTTCAGGGCTTCAAAGAGTACTCTTGTGAGACATAACCGTCTACCCAGTGGGCCCCCGTGACGCCAGAGCTATGGAAAGGGATACTTCTCCTCAAAGAATGCTAGGGGCCAAGGAAAGGAGGCATGGATTCTCCTCATTGATGTCCTGAAGACTTCATTCTTGACTTTGGATTAAGATTAAGTCAGAAGGACAATGTCAGTCTGATAAGCCCCAAGTCTGGCCTCTTGTTTCCAATCAAGTTTCAAGCTTGAATCAGCATGGTCTCCCCATCTACTTGACTAGATGAGAATGTTCTCCTCTTGTTGCTTGTCCCTCTATTATCGGTTCTTCCCAATGATTCCTTTCTTATCCCTTGGATCATAGTCTCTTTGATCTCTTCAAGATTCTGTGCCCGGTTTCGGTTTGTAGCAGCTGTCTCTGGGTATCTCTCACTTGAATATCCTAGCCTAGTCCAACGCTCCGACTGGAAATATGCAGCAATCTTGGGTGACATGTTCACCGTGATATCATAAACACCCTCAAAGTTACAAGTTGTCCTGACAACCTCCCTGCACACCATGTTTCAGAGCCATCTCATACAAGTCTGACCACGCACCTTTTCCAGGCAGGATAGTTTTCCTTTTTCTGGATTTCTTGTCGGTTTCCAACTTTATCCTCCAACTTTGAAAGGTGTACTACATTCTCTCTAGATACCGGTTTCTTTCCTTTAAGATTATCCTAGGTCATCTCTCATAATTTGTGGCTATGACCAAATGGGTGGACCTTCCCCATAGAAAGTCCTGGAGTACTTCCCAAGTTGAGGTTGCCCAGGCAATCCTCTGATGCGCAATGATCGTTTCATCTCATAGCAGTCTCACAAGTCCACCTTGGCAGGTTAAAAGTTTTCCTTCCTTCTTCATTTGGCAAGTGTACCAGCTGCGTTCACACATTGTAGTACGCTCATGTTTCTTTTTCTGGTGCGTATTGCTAACACATCCTCACAATTTCTACTTCTTTATGGTCTCTGTCCACACCATCCCGTGAAATCTACATTTCCGATTGCTACTAATCTGATCCCCACCCATGATGCAAACCACTGAAGCCCGGGCCGCCCAAGCGGAATGTGGGCACTTACCCCATACACCACAGGGCCGGCCCTGAATTGGACTTTTGGGCCAATCATTGGCCTGAACTTGGGAAGATGTTATCCTCCTTTGATTATGGGTGAATGGAATTACTAGCAACATCATGGAAGGGAACATTTTCCGTTGGTGCGTGAGATTAGCACGGAACATGTTCTCTTGGTAGTATTCCTCATCATCTCGTTGCAATGGTCTACCTTTCTGTAGCACTATTAAGCATTTGGAGGTGATTGTCAATACTTGGAAGTTCATCTTCTCTCATCTCTTTCAGACTCCAAAGCTTTATGCCGTAAGTCCGCACGCCTTTCTGGATTTTGGATTTTATGTTAGTTTATTGTTGTAACCCTGCGTTATAACATCCTGTAGCTTTCAGATTTCCACCCCCAGAGATTTAGACTTCTGTGTAGGTTATATCATCCTCCCCTCCGGAAGCCTCATTACAGCCCTGAACCAAATGCTTGTGGCTAATCATCTCTTTCACCCTCCCTCTGCCCCCCAGTCCCCTTGGGAACCACCAATCCACTGTCCCATGGTACCTGTACATTAGCCCATGTTTTTCTGTTCTCCTTGTAAATGAGAACCTACGGGATTTGACTTTCTCCCTGTGACTGGTTTCACTTCCCATAAGACCCTCAGGAGCCATTCTGGAGGTCACAAAGGGCTGGATTACATCCTTACTTATAGCTGAGTAGTATGCCCTTGTGTTGCTATAGCCCATCTTCCTTCTCCATTGGTCCCTTGATGGGCACCAGGGCAGCTTCCAAGTCTTGGATATCAGGAGCAAGGCCGTGGTGAACACAGCGGTGCAGGGATCTCTATGCATTGGTGTTTCCAAGTTCTTTGGATAAGTACACCACCGAGGAAGAGCTGGATCATATGGTAGATGGAATCTTAAATTTCTGAGGCAAGTCCACACTGCTTTGTGGAGTGGCAGCATCGGTTTACACTACCACCAGCAGTGCTGGAGGCTTCACTTCTCTCCACCTCCTCTCAGACACTTGTTTCCTGGCTTGTTACTTAGGGCCATTGTGACCACAGTAAGCTGCTATCTCATTGAAGTTTGGATTTGCACTGGCATGGGACTTCCTGATAAGGAACATGTTTTCATACAGCCTATTGGCCATCTTTCTATCTTCTGGGGAGAAATCTCTGTTTGCATCTTCTGCCCAGGTTTTAGTGGGCTTGTTGCGTTTTCTCTTTTGGAGACGTATGAGGTCATTGGATCTTTTGGCTCTTAACCCCTTCTCTGATGTGTGTTTTGAAAACATCCTCTCCCAGTTGTTGTGCTGACTTTGCACTGAGTCGATGGTTTCCTTGTCTGGGCAGAAGCTTCTGCAGTGTATGAAGTCCCGTTTGTTTCTTGTTTCCTTTGTTGCCCTTGACTAGTCAAACATGCTTCTTTCCAAATAGGTGGCTAAGCCAGATGGCAAAGAGCAAGCTGCCTGGGTTGTCTCCTAGAAGATGCACGATTTCAAGTCTTCCATTCAAGGCTTTAATCCATTTCGAGGTGGTGTGTGTGCCTGGTGTAACATCATGGTCTACTCTCATTGTGTTACATGTGGCTGTGCAGTCTTCCATGCACCGTTGCTTGTCGAGACTCTCCTTTCTCCGCTGTCTCCTCTTGGTTCTATTGTCGAAAATGGGTTGTCCATATGTACGTAAGTTGACCTCTGGGCTCTCGATTCTGTTCCATGTGTCTGTGTGCCTGTTTTTGGACCCAGACTGTGCCATTTCGGTTCATTGCGCTCCGTCCGACATGAGGAAATCAGACAGTGTGATATGTCATGCTTTGTTCGTTTTCCTCAGGATTCCTTTGGGTATTCAGATTCCTTTGCTGCTGGATAGAGGCTTTACTATCCTCTCTCTATTTCTGTGAGAAAGATTGCTGCAACTTGGACTGGGATTGCATGGAATCCACAGATTGCTTTATGGGGTATGGACGTTTCAAGTGTATTAGTTCTTCCATTCGAAGAGCATGAAATAGCCTTCCGTTTCCTTAGGTCTTCTGGAATTTCTTTCCGCAAAGCTTTGCCAGGTTTTGGTTTACATAGCTTGCATCTGTTTGGCGAAGCATAGTCTTAGATATCTTATTTCTCCTACTGGCATGCTTCCCTTTATGAGGTTCATTATTTCTATTCTTTGCACCTTTTAATTGGTTCTGTTTTGGCAAACGTTTATTGCTATGCTCACATCTGCTGACAATGCTGCTGTACTTGCTGAGGATGAGTGGCACTGTCTTACGTCGTTTCCCAACTGCCTCTACACTACCTCGGACGCCTGCCCCAGATGGCTGTAACCACCATGAGGAGGATCACCCCAGGATTCCACGCTCCCGACCGCGGCCGGCCGACCAAGAACACGTGGACTTCACCCCTGCAACAGTGGCCGGACCTTTACATGTTCCATTGCCAACATGCAGTTGAGTGGAATGTGACTTGAATATGCTACTTGAGCCCAACTCTGGCCCTGTGTCGACTAGGCCAGGTTGTTTTTCTGGTGCACTGTGATGTCAGAGGATTTGTCAGAATTTTGTCTCTGCTGTCCCAGCAAGCTTCATGGACACACGGTTTCAGAGCCCGTTTGGAGCAGCCTGAGAACTCCCCCTTCCTAGTTAGCCCAGGTTTGACCTTCACTGCAGGTTTTGGGGTTGTCACTTTCTCAGACTTTCCAACATTCAAGCAGAGTCTGTCTAAAGACTGACGTCTTTCACTGTGGGTTATTGAGGTGTGATTTCTGTTGGCCTTCCATATTCTGGGACCATGTTTTCTTTTCCATAGTCTAATTGTCATGGTCTTTCTGAGCTATCTCCCTTTGACATGCTTATGATTGCATTCTCCTTCATTCCAAGTTAGGAATTTTGTATTTCTTTAATCACTGTATGTTGTGTAGGCTGGTGTGTGAGTGCTTTTGTGATTGTTGGGTGTTATCTTTGAATTTCTATTGGTAACTTGAAGTAATCTTTGCTATGCTAGCCTAGGTGCAACTGGGCACTGAGTACATGTGGTCATCTTGGTTCGTTTGACATTGTGAGATGAGAAACTCCATGTTGTCCTGGCAACCACCTTCAAGGACCCAAGGGTTTCGAGACAAATTAGATGAATCTGATGAATTCCTCTCTCCAGGGGAGAGATCCTTCCATCCCTTTTCTGGATTTGGGTGGTTTCGTACTTCACCCTTCATCCCTGAACGCTCCACTAGATTACGTGTAGATCGTTTCTTACTTTATTTCTACAGGGTTTTTTTATTTGTTTGATTTACATCCTCAGCTGTGGCATGTTTATTTTTCTTTAAATATAATGGAAATGTTCTACTTTTTCAGCCAACCTCCTTACATGTAGTTCGAAACACATAATCAATACTCCATCTAAGATAAGAGATGGGGGAGAGAATCTCATTGATCCCAACTGAGCACTCTAGCCTGGGATGGCTGCTATCACCAAGGAACGAAGCCCACTGGAAAAGGGTGCTTTTTAGCACACATCTAGAGCCTTTCCAAAGCAAGAAACACACCCAACCATGGCAGAGATCCATTCCTTCCAGGCTTCAATGAGATCTCTTGAGACACATTGGCATGTACCCAGTGGACCCCTGTGAAGCCAGAGCTATGGAAAGAGAGACTTGTCTTCAAGATGCTAGGGGCCTAGAAAAGGAGGTCTTGATTCTTCTCTTCAATGTCCTCATGTGATCATTCTTGACTTTGGATTATGAATAAGGCAGAAGGACAACGTAGGTCTGATAAGCCCCAGGTCTGGCCTCTTTTTTCTAAACAAGTTTCAAGCTTGAATCAGCACAGTCTCCCCATCTACTTGAGTAGATGACACTGTTCTCCTCTCAGTGCTTGCCCCTCTAGTATTGCTTCTTCCCAATGATTCCTTTCTCAACTCTTGAATCAGTGTCTCTCTGATCGCTTCAAGATTCTGTGCCAGGATTCTGTTTGGAAAAGCTGTTTCTGGGTAACTGTCACTTGAATATACTGTCCTAGGCCTATCCTCGGGCTGGAAACCTCAGCCAACTTGGGTGACATGGTCACCATGATGTCATAAACACCCTCAGAATTCTCAGTTGTCCTGACAACCTCCATGCACACAGTGGCTCAGAGTGATCTCATACCAGTCTGACTACTCTCCCTTTCCAGGTAGGACAGTTTTCCTTTTTCTGGACTTGTTGTCAGTTTCTAACTTTATCCTCGAACCTTGAAAGGTCTACTACATTCCTTCTAGACACTGGTTTCTTTCCTTTAAGATCGTCCTGGGATTTATCTCTTATCATTTGTGGATGTGGCCAAATGTGTGGCCTTTCCCCACAGAAACTCCTGGAGTCCCTGCCAACTTTATGTTCCCAGCAATCCTCTGATGCACAATGATCGTGTCATCTCATAGCACTCTGGCAATTCCACCTTGGCTGGTCACATGTTTTACTTCCTTCATCATGTGGGGAAGTGTACCCGATGCGTTCATAGATTGTGATATTCTCATGGTTCTTTTTCTGGTGTGTATTCATAACGTATCCTCACAATTTCTACATCTTCATGATCTCTGTCTGCATCATACCTTGAAATCTATATTTCCAAATGCTGCTAATCTGATCCGGACCTGTGATGCCAGCCAGCAAAGCCCAGGCCGCCCAAGCAGAACATGGGCACTTACCCGTTACACCACTGGGCCAACCCTGAATAGGACTTTTGAACCAACCTTTGTACTGAACTTTGGAAGATGTTGGCCTGCTTTGATTATTCGTAAAGGTTATTAGTAGTAACATCATAGACAGCTACATTTTCCGTTCTCTCATGAGCTTAGCATGGAACGTGTTCTCTTGGTAGTGTTCCTCTTCATCTCTTTGCAATTGTCTACCATTCTGTAGCATCATTAAGCATTTGAAGGTGATTATCAATCCATGGAAGCCCATCTTCTTTAAACTCTTTCAGCCTGCAATCTTTATGCCATAAACCTGCTTGCCTTTATGGAGTTTTGATTTTATGTGAACTGGTTTCCGGAACCCTGCATTATAACATCCTATAACTTTCAGATTTACATCCTCATAGATTTAGACTTCTGTGTATGCTACGTCATCTAGACCACTCTAAGCTTAATTACAGGCCCACACCACACACTTGTGCCTAATCAACTGTTTCTCCCTCCATCCCCTGCCACCCGTTACCTCTGGGAACCACCAATCCCCTGTCACATGCTACCTGTTTGTTGCTCCTTGTTTTAACCTTCTCCTTGTAAGTGAGATCCTATGGTATTTGACTTTCTCCCTGGGGTTTGTTTCAGTTACCTTCATACCCACAGGAGCCATTCTGGTGTCACAAATGGCTGGACTGCACACTTTCTTACAGCTGATTGCTATGCCATTGTGTGGATATAGCCCATCTTCCTTCTCCAAGAGCCCTTGATGGGCACCAGGGAGGATTCCAAGTCTTGGATATCGGGAGTAAGGCTGTAGTGAACAAAGCAGTGCAGGGATCTCCATGCCTTAGTGATTCCAAGGTCTTTGGATAAACACGCCGGAGAGGAATAGCTGGATCATATGGTAGATGGATTCTGAAATTTTTGAGGTAATGTCACATGGCTTTACGTAGTGCCTGCACTGGTTTACACTCCCACAAGCTCTGCAGGACTCTTCCCTTCTCTCCACCTCCTCTCCAACACTTGTTGTTTCCTGTCTTGTTCCTTGTAGCCATTCTGACCACAGTGAGCTATCTCATTGCCGTTTGGATTTGCATTGGCCTTAGACTTAACGATGATGAACATGTGTTTATATAGCTATTTCCCAACCTTCTATCTTCTTGGGGTAAATTTCTGTTTCCATCTTTTGCTCAGGTTTTAATGGGCTTGTTGTTTTTTCTCTTGTGGAGACCTGTGTGGCCATTGGATGTTTTGGCTATTCAGCCCTTCTCCGATGTGTGGTTTGAAACATCCTCTCCCTGTTGTTGTGCTGTCTTTGCATTGAGTAGATGGTTTCCTTGGCTGGACAGAAGGTCCTGCATTGGATGGAATCCCGTTTGTTTCTTGTTTCGTTTGTTGCCCTTGCCCAGTCACACATGCTTCTTCCAAATAGGCGGCTAAGCCAGATGGTAAAGAGCAGGCTGCCTGTGTTTCCTCCAGGAAGTTTCACGGTTTCAAGACTTCTGTTGAAGGCTTTAATCCATTTCGAGATGGTGTGTGTGTCTGGTGTAACATCATGGTCTACTCTCATGTGTTGCATGTGGCTCTGCAGTCTTCCCAGCACTGTTTCTGTTAGTCTCTCCTTTCTCCACTGTCTCCTCTTGCCTTCCTCGTTGCAAATGTGCTGTGCATATATGAGTGAGTTGACCTCTGGGCTCTGGATTCTGTTCCATTGGTCTGTTTGCCTGTTTTTGAGACCAAACTGTACCGTTTCGGTACCCATCACTTGATCCTACATGTTGAAATCACAAAGTGTGATACGTCCTGCTTTGCTTGTTTCCCTCAGGATTCCTTTGGGTATTCAGCGTCCCTTTTCACTGGATAGAGACTTTAGGATTCTCTCTTCTATTTCTGTGGGAAAGATTCCGCAACTTTGACTGGGATTGCATGGAATCCAGAGATTGCTTTATCCATTACGGAAGTATCAAGTGTTTTACTTCTTACATTCCTAGAGCACGGAATACCCTTCCGTTTGCTTGTGTCTTCTGGAATTTCTTTCCAAAAAGCTTTGCTAGCTTTCGGTTTCCATAGCTTGCAGCTGTTTGGCTAACCTTATTACTAGAAATCTTTTTGTTCTTACTGGCATGTTCTTTTTTTTTTGGAGGTTCAGTTTTTCTGTTCTTTGCACCTTTCATTGATCTTGTTTTGGCATATGTTTATGTGTGTGCTCACATCTGCAGGCGATGCTGCTGTATTTTCTGAGGAAGAGTGATGCTGTCTGACATCACTTCCCAGCTGCTCAACACTACCTCGGACGCCTGCTGGAAAATGGCTGGACAAGCAGTGAGGAGGTTCACACCCAGGGTACCACGTGTCCGGCCCCGGGCTGCCGACCCAGAACATGTGGACTTCACCACTGCGCCACTGGTGGCGCCTTTCATGTTTCATTGGCAACCTGCAGTTGAGTGGAATGTGACTTGAATATGCTACTTGATCCCTACTCTGGCACTGTGTAGATGAGCCCAGTTTGTTTTTCTTCTCCACTGTGATGTCAGAGGATTTGTCAGAATTGTGTCTCTGCTATTCCAGCAAACTTCATCGACACAGGTATTCAGAGCCCGATTTTAGCAGTCTTGTAACTCACCCTTCCCAGTTAACCTAGGTTTGACCTTTGATGCAGTTTTTGGTGTTGTGACTTTCTCTGATTTTAGAACGTTCAGCGAATGTCCAAAATTGACGTCTTTCATTGTGCATTATTCAGGTGTGATTTCTGTGTGCCTTCCATTTTCTTGAACCGTTTTTTCTTTTCCATGGTATAATCGTTGATAGGGGCTCGGCTAGCTGAAGACTCGAATGAAGCATTTCTTGGAATCTAAAGGTCTGGCATTGGTGCTCTTTTATTTAGAGAATAGTACGGGATAGCATGGGGACAGGACCCATGGGCAGTCAGAGCTCCTGCTGTTGCCCTGAGTTAAGGGTTATGGCGAATTTTATAAGGCATGGGTACATGACTTACTTTCACTGGAAAAAGAAATTATGATGTAAAACATCTTTAAATGATTTCAGTGCAGAATGTGTCTGGTTATTGTGCGGTCATATATCTTTAGATATGAATCTGGCAATATAGATCAGCATGTACGTGATGATGCCCTGGGCTTCTCTCCCTGGCTTCTCAGCCCTAATTCACACCATAAAGAAATCCACCTGGTCACATAGTTTGGCATGTAGGCCAGGTCACCTTGGGTGTCTCTAGCTGGGGCCAGCTTAATCCACATCATAAAACCCCCCTGAACCCATTTGGACCGGAAATCTTTGGGGATATGGACGATGGTCTGTCTTCTGTGACTACTTCTGGCTGTACAAGGTCATAGAGCTGTCCCTAAATGGGACCATAGGCACAGGTAGGAAGTTCAGTGGACCGTAAGGCTTCACCCATGGTGTTCAAGGCTGACAAGGTATACAGAGCCTCTGGAGACAAGAGAATCATTTGACGAGAGGTGGTCCACGAGGTGAAACATTTTTGACATGCGGAAGACAAACAACGAAACAGATAACAAATTATCATAAGAAATACAAGCAGTATGTTTAACCCAATGAATAAGGTTTTGAAGTAGTACAGAAAACTGATCCGGACTAGGAGTTCAACGAATCGTTTAGAGTTAGGGTTGATAAGACATGGATTTAATTTGGTGGTGGGGATAGGAAGCCAGAAATATTTTGATGGTAGTCAAGAATATGGACACAACATTCAGTTTTTATAATGGCACAGTGCTGCTCTTGTGCTGCTGTCAAGACATCCAGTGCCGTTTGGATTTGGAGGACTGCCTTTCACATTTGGGATACTTCTAAATTGAGCAGTGAAGCGCTATATTGAGTGTCATGTAATGCCTTCATAATAAATTTGCTTAGGACTTCCATGTGCAAGACGACATTTTGGATTCCTAATGAGGGAAGGAAAATTGAGGAAAGATGGTCACAGCAGTGTAAGACACAGCTGGTTCAGTGTTGCTGCAAGTTGGGTAGGTTAGCAGGAGGAGATATAGTAGATCTCATTGTACCTTGCATCCAGACAAAGCCTAGGGTGCATCATCCAATCCATCCAGGTGGCAGCCAAGGCTGTAAATTGGAGCCACATAGCCACTGAGCACAATTAGGGGCTAACAAATGTGTGCGGGGCCATCTATCCCAGTCAGTCCCAAACCAATCAGTATTTTTTTAAGCCTATGATATGAGAACACATATAACAGCAAATTTTTCCCATCAGTCAGGTGTTAATAGGCGATGTATCACAAGCGTGATTGGTTTGTTCCCAACAGAGAGTGACCTTTGACTGAGTTGACCACGAGTAGGCGTGAACCAAATATATTCATCCCAAATTTGATATTGTCCATCCTATGCGTATCGATAAGTTGGGGACTTTACATTTGGAACTTGTTGTTTAGGATCCACCTATGACAAGGCAAATCTAGTTAGTATTTGGGCAGTAGTATTGAAGGAAAATGTTTGATGATGTCCAGGGAACTCCCAGGTGTCAGACATAGATGGCAACAAATAGACATTACGATTAGTAATAGATGAATCCTGCCAAAGAAAACAGCTAGAATCTAGTATCCAGGAATGCCTATTATAGCTTCTACAGAAACATAATTTTTGTCTCTTAAATCACCCTCATTTTTACAAAAGATAGCCAAATTAGGATTAACTGGTTTTCAAATAAAGTGCAGTTTCAAGACAACTTTCTCCAATTATTTACATATCAGCAGCAAGAATAGTAATTGCTGATACAGGGTTTTTAAAATCTCCTTTGCTAGAATTTTTTCTGACGAATCTCAGATTGAACTGTGAAGGCCTCTCGAGGCCAGAAAAGCCAAGCCAAGGACTTGTCATCAGATTTTGCCTGCAGTACTTACAGATTTGAGTGGAGTTCTCCTTGAGTTCCCCCAAAATATTCGGAGGTTCCTTACACCTGGCAGATAAACAAGCTTCCTTACTTACCGGGTGAGATTGCCAGAATCTCTGTAAACAAGGTACCAGGCCCATGTTTCCAAGTGGCTGTATTCCAGAAAGTGCAATCTCTGTTCCGGAAATGCTGTGTTGTCATATCTGACCCTGTATGTTTCAAATATGACATTCCAGTCAAAGCCTTGGTAGTATAACCAATGTGTCCTGTTATAAGGAGAACAGATTCTTATGGAACTTATACAAATATTGCCACCAAATAACTATACTCAGTCACAAAGTGTTGCCCAATTCCGGAGGGATAAGATAGGGAGAAAAAGTTAAAAGTTTCAGTTTTGCTCATAAAGGTATAATTTCACCAAATTGCTTTAAGTCATAGCATAAGAGAAAAGAGAAAAAGATTTCCCTCATTATGAGAAAAAAAAACGACACATCAAAACTCAACAATATTTCAAACAGAAGTCCTAAAAAATTATAATCATTCTCATCAGTTCACACAGTCCTGTATAATCAAGTCTTGAGCTGAATCTTCTGTCAGCAGATCGAGGAGCTTATTTTCTGTTAGAATTCTGTAGTTTATTACTCAGTTTAGTTTTACAATCTGAAAGTTTATCAGAAATCTGTAGATTAGATCCTCTGTGTCACAATCCTTTCCAGAAATTTCTCAGAAGATGAAACATATTTGCTCAAGAAAAAAGCAGCAGAGTAAAACAGGAACTAACTGTAAATTTGCAAAGGAATCAAAAGGGCAATTGGCAAAGAAACTTGGCTACTCCTGTGACATATAACACTTCCAGATAATAATTGGACTTATGACTGATAACCATCACAGACCAGAATTCTAGGAATGCTATATAATTTTAAGACATCTATATTAATAACATTTACCCATCTAATACCACCTAAGAAGATCTATCATCACTTATTTCCCAATGTTTCCCATGTAATTTAATAGACCAAATAAGCCTAATTAGTTTAGTATTTTCTTCCTTATAGGAAGAGAGAGCAAATTTCTTTGAGAAGTCTCAGGGGCCCTCTGAAAATCCTCAGAGTAATCATTCTTCTGTCTGCCAAGTGAAAAGATAGCCTTCATTCAGGATTTGATTATTTTTGAGGGAGAAGCTTGTTAAAACATATCAATAGTTTTTAAAATGCTTCTTCAAATAGGAAACAATACTCACTGTGAAACAATGTTCAGGTATCTATTCAAAGTGATAACAGAAAGAGTCAAAAATATTAAGACTGACCTCAGTCATTATTTTCACAAAACAGATTTGTCTCTTGGGTAGACTTACTCAAAGGAACAGCTTTCATTACCTCCTTATCAAGAGCAGATCAAAGGTTCAAGAAAATTTATCCTTTTATAGAAAACCAAATTTGAATTTCTGCACCTACTTATTTTTAACATTCAAACTCATTCACTTAATTGAACTTACTTTAGTCTACATGACCAGGCATAAAACTCCTTTCAGAATTTCTCCTTCACAAACCTTCTAAAACTTTCTTTTTTGGTTTCAGATTTTGTCCCAAACTCTTTCTTTTTTCCTTTCTAGTACATTAGGATGCATTTATCTTTCGTAACCCATCAAACAAAAATATTTCCATTCTTTATACCGTTTTTACTGAAAGCGTAGACTTTAACTTCCTTGAATATGAGCTCTTTTCCTTAGTAATTTCCAGTAGCTTTAATTCCATAGGTTAATTAGAACTTTTAACCCTTAACAGACGTAGTAAACACTAAAAAGGCAAACAGTTATGAATCGACTTTTATATCAGCATTCTAAACACTTCATAACTTTAGAAACATGCCACTTTACAATAAAACACAAGGAATGCTTTTTATACACCCAAATGCTTTTAGCCTCTTCAATAAGAAGCCAAAAGTAGATAACTTAGATGTTTATTAATAATGTTTCAGTGTTACATCCAATCCAAAAACAACCCAGATATTCAGATTTCTATCATTTAACTTAACTTGGCATAACTCAAGATTGTTACCAAAAAGAATTTTGATGCTGTTTTTTTTCAACAAGTATACTGATCATGAAAGTTATTGTACTAATTTTTATGAGTTTTATGTATATAAACCATTTGTTTCCAACTATTATGTTCAGATTACCTACAGAAACCTCATGAGGCATTAGACAAAACTGGTCATCATTTAAAGCTATTATTTTGTTGACAAATTTAACAGACAACGTGAACTTATATGACTAGTAAACCGAGTCTGAATGCCTGCATGCTATGCAAATACCAACAACTCTGACAAAAAGACTATTTTCAATCCTTAATCCACATCAATCGTCTTTTTCTTTCTCAGCTCTCTCTCATAGGTATGCTTATCAGTCCATTCTCCTTCATTCCAAGTTATTAATTTTGTATTTCTTTAATCACCATATGTTCTGTAGGCCGATGCATGAGTGCTTTTGTGATTGTTATGTATTGTCTTTGAATTCCCATTGTTCACTAGAAGGAATCTTTGCTACCCTGGCCTACATCCAACTGAGCACTGAGAACACATCGTCATCTCGGTTGGTTTGACATTCTGAGATCAGAAACACCAAATGCTAGGTTGTCCAGCCAACCAACTTATGGACATAATGTTTCTGAGACAAATTAGACAAACCTGATGAATTCTTCTCTCCATGTAAGATATTTTCATGTCTCTTTTCTGAATTTGGGAAGGCTCGAACTTGATCGTTAGAGTAGATTACGTCTAAGGACCGCTTTACTTTAATTCTGTAGGGATTGTTAGTTGTTTGATTCACATCCTCAGCTCTGGCATGTTTATTTTTCTTTAAATATAAGTGTAATGTTTCGATTTTCAGCGAACTTCATCACATATGTTTTCAAAACGCATAATCAATACTCTTCCAAAAAGGCATGCAGATTTGCACCATGAAGCGTTTGAGGCTGAAAGACGTTAGAGAAGATGAACTTCCAAGGATTGTGAATCTCTTCCAAATGCTTAATGATGATACACAAAGGTAGACCATAGCAAATAGATTAAGAGGAATACAACGAAGAGAACGTGTTCCGTGCTAAGCTCATGAAGCAAGGGAAAATGTTACCATGAGTGAGGTTACTACTAATTACCTTCACGAATAATCACAGCAGGGCAGCTTCTCCCCAAGTTCAGGCAACAGATTGATCCAAAAGTAAAATTCAGGTCCAGCCATGTGTTCTGGTGTGTAAGTGTCCACGTTCCTAGTGGACGACCTGGGATTCATGGAGTCAATGATGGGTGCTGATCAGATTAGTAACATTAGGAAAGATAGATTTCATGGTATGGTGCAGACAGAGATCAAAAATAAAGGGAAATTGTGAGCATACCTTATAGATACGCACAAGGAAATAAACATGAAAATATTGCAGTCTATGACACATCTGGTACACTTCTCTAAATACAAAATGAAGGAAGTGATGTGACCTGCATAGGTGGAATTGTCAGACTGCATGAGATGACGTGATCATTGCACATCAGAGGATTGGCTGGGCAACTTCAACTTGGGAGGGAGTCCAGGACTTTCTCTGGGGAAAGTCTACACATTTGGCCATATCTACAAAATTTAACAGCTAAAACCCAGGATAAACTTAAAGTAAAGAAACTAGTGTCTAGAGAGAATGTACTAGACGTTTAAAAGTTCAAGGATAAAGTTAGAAACTGACAAGAAATCTAGGAAATGGAAAACTATTCTAGCTGGAAAGCGTGAGTAGTCAGACTGGTATGAGATCGCTCTGAAATGCTGTGTGCATGTAAGATGCCAGGACAACTGAGAAGTTTGAGGGTGTTTAGGACATCACAGTGAACATGTCACCCAAGATGACCTCATGTTGATAGTCCGAGGATTGTATTAGGCTACTGATACTCAAGGGAGAGATACCCAGAAGAGAATTTAAAAACAGAAACCAGGCACTGAAACTTGAAGAGATAGAATAGACGCTGATTAAAGGGATAAGAAAGAAGTCATTGTGAAGATACAATAATAGAGGGACAATCACTGAGTGGAGACCACTGTGATCTACTCAAGTATAGGGGGAGGTCATGGAGATTCAAGCTTGAAACTTGATTTGAAACCAGAGGCTGGACTTGGGTCTTATCAGGCCTACATTTTCCTTCTCTGTTAATCATCATCCAAAATTAAGAGTGATCTCCTGAGGACATTGTAGAGAATGATTGATGCTTCCTTTCGTATGCCACTTGCATTCATTGAAGAGAAGTATCACTTTCCATAGCTCTGGCATTACGGAGCTCCAAAGGGTACATGCTAATGTGTCACAAGATATCTCTTTGAACCCTTGAAGGAATGGACCCCGTCATGCTTTGCGTATGTCTCATTGTTTGGCAGGGCTTCAGAAATGTGCTGAGAAGCACCCTTTTCCAGACGGCTTCATTGCTTTGTGAGGGCCACCGTAACAGGCTAGTGTGCTCAGTTTGGGTCCAATGAAGTTCTATCCCCATATCTCTTGGAGTAGAATGATTATTGATGATGTGTATTGACACCATATGTAAATAGTTTGGCTGAAAATTAGATCATTACAATTATCTTTATAGAAAATAAACTTGCCAGAGCTGAGGATGTAAATCAAACAAATAACACACCCTATAGAAATAAAGTAAGCCAGTATCTAGACGTAATCTAGAGGAACGTTCAAGGATGGGGGTCATGATTGAAACTTCCCAAATCCAGAAATGAGACAGAAAAGTATCTTATTTGGAGCGGAATTCAGCAGATTTGCCGAATTTGTTTCGGCTACATTATGTTCATGAAGGAGGTTGCCATGCCTACCTAGAATTTGGAGGTTAAGATCTCAGAATGTCAGACCAACCAAGATGAACACGTGTTCTCAGTGCTCATCTTCACCAAGGCTAGCATGGCAAAGATGGCTACACGGGACCATGTAAATTCAAAGACACCCAACAATGAAAAGCACTCACACGTAGGTCTATAGAACATAGGGTGGTTAAAGAAATAGAAAATTGATACCTTGGGATGAAGGACAACCGACTGACAAGCATACCAAAGGGGGAAATCTGAGAACGACCATGATGATTATACTATGGAAAAACAAAATGTGCTCAGAAAAGGGAATGCAAACACAAATAACACCTGAATAATCCACAACAAAAGATGTCAGACTTTAGACAGACTCTGCTTGAACTTTTGAATGTCAGAAAGTCACAAACCAAAAAACTGCAGTGAGGTAAAACCTGGGCTACCTTGAAAGGGTGAGTCTGAGATTGCTCCAAACCTGCTCTGAAACTCTGTGTCCATGATGCTTGCCTGGACAGCAGAGACACAATTATGACAAATTCTCTGACATCACAGTTGAGCAAAAATACAAACCGTCTACATCAACTCAGTGCCAGAATTGGGCTGAAGTAGCCTATTTAAGTCACATTCCACACAACTGCAGGTTGCAAGGGAACTTGAAAGGGGTCGGGCAGTGGAGAACTGGGGAAGTCCGCGGGTTTTGGGTCAGCAGCCTGCACTTGGCTGGGTGGAATCCTGGGGGCAGACCTCCTCACCGCTGGTGCAGCCATTCTGGGGCAGGAGTGGGAGGGAGTGTAGAGGCAGATGAGAAGCGACGTGAGACAGGGCCACTCTTCCTCAGCAAATACAGGAGCACTTCCAGCAGATGTGAGCCCAGCAATAAACCTCTGTCAAAAGGAAACAAATTAAAAGTTGCAATCAATAGGAAAATTGAACCTCAAAAAAAATGCCAGTAAGAATAATAGGATACCTATGAATAACCTCACCCCAACAGGTGAAAGCTCTGTAAATCGATAACTAGCAAACCTTTGTAGAAGAAAAATGGGAGAAGACACAAGGAGGCGGAAGGATATTGCATGCTCTTGAAATGGAAGAATGAACAGACTGGAAACCTCCACACCGGCTAAAGCAATCTCTAGATTACATGAAATCCCAGTCAAAGTTGCTGCTATATTTCTCACAGAGATAGAAGCGAGCATCCTAAAGTTTACATCCAGCAACAAAAGGCCCCAAATAAACGAAGGAATCCTGAGGAAAAAGAACAAAGCTCAATGTATCACAGTTTCTGATTTGAATATAGAGGACGAAGAACTAGGAATGGAAACGGCACAGTCTGGGATACAAAACAGACACACAGAACCATGGAACAGAATCAAGAGCCCAGAGGTATATGCACACCTATATGGACAGCCCATTTTCGACCACGGCGCCAAGAGGAGACAGGGGAGAAAGGAAAGTCTCTACAATAAATGGTGCTGGGAGGACTGCAGAGCCTCACCTAAGACAAGGAGAATAGACCACACTGTTACACCAGGCACAAACACCAACTCAAAATGGATTAAAGTCCTGAATGTAAGAGTGGAAACCATGAGACTTCTGGAAGAAAACGCTGGCAGCTTGCTCTTTGTCATCTGTCTTAGCCTCCTATTTGGAGGAAGCCTTTCTGTCTGGGCAACGGCAATAAAGGAAACAAGAAACAAATGGGACTACATCAAATGCAAAAGCTTCTGCCCAGCCAAGGAAACCATCGACTCAATGCAAAGACAGTACAACCACTGGGAGAGGATGTTGAAAACCACACATCGGTGAATGGGTGAATAGCCAAAAGATGCAGTGAACTCATATGGGTCCACAAGAGAAAAAAAAATAAGCCCATTAAAACCTGGGCAGTAGGTGGAAACAGAGATTTCGCCCAAGAAGAGTTAGAGATGGTCAACAGGTGTATGAAAACATGTTCATCATCATTAAGACTCAGGGCAGTTGAAATCCAAACGGCAGTGAGATAGCAGCTCACTGTGGTCTGAATGACTATAGGTAAAAAGTCAGGAAACAAGTGTCAGAGAGGAGCTGCAGAGATGGGAAGACTCGTACAGTGCTGCTGTGATTGTAAGCTGGTGCAGCCACGATGCAAATCAGTGTGGAATTGCCTCAGACATGTCAGAATCCATCTACTATATGATCCAGCTATTATTCAGTGGCGTGTTTATCCAAAGATCTTGGAAAAAGTCGTGCACTGATATATGTGCACCCCTGTGTTCACCCTGGCCTTACTCCCGTTATCCAAGACTTGAAAGCCGCCCTGATGCCCATCAAGGCAGAAGGAAGAATAGATAGGGAAGATTGGAGAAGGAAGCTCGGCTTTATGAACACAATGGCATATCACTGAGCCATAACAACGTAGAGAATCCAGCCATTAGTGACCAAAAGGATGGCTCCTGAGGGTTTCATTGGAAGTGAAACAGCTCGCAGGGAGAAAGTCAAATACCGTAGGAGCTCACTTACAAGGAGAAGAGACAAACAAGGACCAACAAACTGGAAAGCTTTGCGGAAAGAAATTAAAGAAGACACAAGGAAACGGAAGTCTATTCACCGCTCTTCGAATGGAAGAACGAACACACTTGAAACGTCCGTACTGGATAAAGCAATCTCTGGGTTTCACGCAAGCCCCATCGAAGTTTCAGCAATATTTCCCACAGAAGTAGAAGAGAGAATCCTCAAGTTTCTATACAGCAACAAAGGAGCAGGAACGGCCAAAGGAATCCTGAGGAAAATGAACAAGGCAGCAAGTACCACATTTTCGAATTTCCACATATAGGACGAACTGCTAGGTACCGAAACGGCAAAGGCTGGCCACAAAAAGAGGGACATAGACACAAGGAACAGAATCGAGAGCCCAGAGGTCAACTCCCACATATATGGACAGCCCATTTTAGACCAAGGAGACAAGAGGAGACAGCGGAGAAAGGAGAGTCTCGACAAGAAACGGTGCTGGGAAGACTGCACAGCCACATGTAACACAATGAGAGTAGACCATAATGTTACACCAGCCACACACACCACCTGGAAATGGATTAAGGCCTTGAATGGAAGACTTGAAATGGTGCAACCTCTAAGAGAAAACGCAAGCAGCTTGCTATTTGCCATTTGGCTTAGCCAATTATTTGGAAGAAGCGTGTGTGACTCGGCAAGGGCAACAAAGGAAACAAGAAACAAGTGGGACTCCATCCAACGCAGAAGCTTCTGAACAGCCAACGACTCCATCGACTCAATGGAAAGACAGCACAACAACTGCGAGTGGATGTTTGCAAACCACACATCGGAGAACGGGTGATTATCCAAAATATCCAATGAACTCATATGTCTCCACAGTAAAAAAACAACGATCCCCATAAAACGTGGGCAAAAGATGGAAAGAGATATTTCTCCCAGGAAGATAAAAGATGGCCAACAGGCTGTATGAAAACATGTTCATCATCATTAAGTCTTTGGCAATGCAAATACGAACGGCAATGAGACAGCAGCTCACAGTGGTCAGAATGGCTATAGGGATGAAGACAGGAAACAAGTCTCGGAGAGGAGGTGGAGAGAAGGGAAGCCTCCTGCACTGCTGGGGGGAGTGTAATCAGGTGCAGCCACTACCCAAAGTGCTGTGGAATTGCCTTAGAATTTTCAGAATCCATCTACCATATGATCCAGCTATTCCTCTGTGGCATATATATCCAAAGAACTTGGAAACACTAACGCTCAGAGATCCATGCAGCACTGTGTTCACCACAGCCTTACTCCCAATATCCAAGACTTGGAAGCCTACGTGGTGCCCATCAAGTGACGAATGGAGAAGGAAGACGATCTATAGCCACACAATGGCCAATCTTCGGACTGTATAGGTGTGGCCATCTTGGGTGACATGTTCATAAACACCCTGAGAATTCTAAGTTGTCCTGACAACCTCCATGCACACAGTGTTTCAGAGCCATCGAATACCAGTCTGACCACTCCCCATTTCCAGGTAGGATAGTTTTCCTTTGTCTGGATTTCTTGTCGGGTTCTAACTTTCTCCTCGAACTTTGAAAGGTCTACTACATTCCCTCTACACACCAGTCTTTTTCCGTTACGATTATCAAAGATTTTATCTCTTATCTTTTGTGGATATGGTGAAATGGGTGGACTTTCCCCAGAGAAAGTCATGGACTCCCTCCCAAGTTGAAGTTGCCCAGGCAATCCCCTGATGCACACTTATCGTGTCATCTCCTAGCAGTCTGACAATTCCACCAGGCAAGTCACATGTTTCCTTCCTTCATCATTTGGGGAAGTGTAGCTGATGCGTTCATAGATTGTAATATTCTCATGGTTTTTTTCTGGTGCATATTGCTCAGTTTCCCTCACCATTTCTACTTCTTTATGATCTCTGTGCCCACCAGACCGTGAAATCTGGATTTCCTAATGCTAGTAATCTGATCCACAACCGTGGTGATATCCTGTGAAGCTCAGGCCACCCAGGCGGACCGCGGACACTTACCTGCTACATCACAGGTCCGCCAATGAATTGGACTTCTGGACCAACTTTTGGCCTGATCGTGGGAGGATGTTAGCCTGCTTCGATTATTCGTGAAGGGAATCACTAGTAACATGAATGACGGTAACATTTACCTTTGGTTGATGAGTTTAGCATGGAACATATTCTCTTGCTAGTATTCTGCTTCATCTCTTTGCTAAGATCTATCTTTCTGTAGCATCATTAAGCATTTGGAGGTGCTTACCAATCCTTGGAAGTTCATCTTCTCTAATCTCTTTCAGCCTCCAAAGCTTAGGCCGTAAATCTGCACCGTTTTTTGGAGTTTTGATTTTATGTGAATTGATTGCCGTAACCCAGCATTATAACATCCTATAGCTTTTCACATCTACAATCTCATAGATTTAGACTTCTGTGTAGGTTACATCATCTTCACCAGTGTAAGCCTAATTACAGGCCCTCACCACACACTTGTGCCTAATCAACTCTTTCTCCCTCAGACCCCCACATCCATTTCCCTTTGGGAACTACCAATCCCATGTCACGTCCTACCTTTTTGTGGCTCCGTTTTTCCTCTTCTCCTTGTACATGAGATCCTGTGGTATTCACCTTTATCCCTGGGCCTTGCTTCAGTTCCCATAAGACCCTCAGGAGCCATTCTGGTGGTCACAAATGGCTGGACTGCATCCATTCCTACAGCTGAGAGCTATACCATCGTGTGGCTATAGCCGATCATCCTTCTCCATTCATCTCTTGATGGTCACCACTGACGCTTCCAAGTCTTGGATATCGGGAGTAAGGCTGTGGTGCACACAGCAGTGCATCGATCTCTGTGCATTAGTGTTTCCATGATGTTTGGATATATACGCCACAGAGGAATAGATGGATCATGTGGTAGGTGGATTCTGAAATTTTTGAGGCAATTCCACACCACTTTGTGTAGTGGCCGCACAGGTTCACATTCCTACCAGCAGTGCAGGAGGCTTCCTTTCTCTCCACCTCCTCTGTGAAACTTATTGTTTCCCGTCTTCATCCTTATAGCCATTCTGACCACTGTGTGTTGCTATCTCATTGCCGTTCGGATTTGCATTGACCAGAGACTTAATGATGATGAACATGTTTTCATACAGCCTGTTGGCTATCTTCCTATCTTCCTGGGAGAAATGTCTGTTTCCATCTTTTTCCCAGGTTCTATTGGGCTCGTTGTTTTTATCCCTGTGAAGACGTATGAGTTCATTCGATCTTTTAGCTACTCACCCCTTCTCCAATGTGTGGTTTGCAAACAGCCTGTCACAGTTGTGCTGTCTTTGCATTCTGTCGATGGAGTCATTGGCTGGGCAGAAGCTTCTGCATTGGATGGAGTCCCGCTTGTTTTTTGTTTCCTGTGTTGCCTTTGCCCACTGACACATGCTTCTTCCAAATAGGCAGCCAAGCCAGATGGCAAAGAGTAAGCTGCCTGGGTTGTCTCCTAGAAGTTGCACGGTTTCAAGTATTCCATTCAAGGCTTTAATCCATTTTGAGGTCGTGTGTATGTCTGGTGTAACATCATGGTCTACTCTCATTGTGTTACCTGTTGGTGTGCAGTCTTCTCAGCACCGTTTCTTGTGGAGACTCTCCTTTCTCCACTTTCTCCTCTAGGCTCACTGTTCGAAAATGCGCTGTCAGTAGATGTCTGAGTTGACCTCCAGTCTCTCGTTCTGTTGCATGAGTCTGTGTGCCTATTTTGGGGGCCAGGCTGTGCTGTTTCCGTACCTAGGGCTTCGTCCTATATGTTGAAATCAGAAAGTGTGATACTTGCTGCTTTGTTCGTTTTCCTGAGGAGTCCTCTGGCTATTCCGGGTCCTTTGTTGCTGGATAGAAACTTTAGGATTCTGTCTTCTATTTCTGTGGGAATGATTGTTGCAACTTTGACTGGGACTGCATGCAATCCAGACACTGCTTTATGCGGTATGGACGTTTGAATTGTGTTAGTTCTTCCATTGGAAGAGCACGGAATAGCCTTCTGTTCCCCTGTGTCTTCTGTAATATCTTCGCCCAAACCTTTGCGAGTTTTCTGTTTCCATAGCTTTCTGCTGTTTGGCCACGTTTATTCCTAGATATCTTTTTCTTCCTACTGGCATGCTTTCTTTTTTGAGGTTCAGTTTTTCTATTCTTTGCAACTTTCAATTGGTTTTGTTTTGACAGAAGTTTATAGCTGTGCTCACATCTGCTGGCCATGCTGCTGCATTTCCTGAGGAAGAATGGCGATATCTATCGTCGCTTCCCATCAGCCTCTACACTACCTCAGACGCCTTCCCCAGAATGGCTGGACGAGCGGTGAGGTGGCTCACCCCCAGGATTCCACATCGCCGATCCTGGGCTGCTGAACCAGAATGTGCAGACTTCACTACGGCCCCACTGGCTGGCCCTTTTCATGTTCCATTGGCAACCTGCAGTTGAGTGGATTGTGACTTGAATATGCTACTTGAGCCCAACTCTGGCCCTGTGTTGATCAGGCCAGCTTGCTTTTCTGGCCCACTGTGATGTTGGATGATTTGTCAGAATCGTGTCTCTGCTGTCCGGTCTAGCTTCATGGACACAGGGTTTCAGAGCCCTCGGGGAGCAATCTCATAACTCACCCTTCTCATTTAGGCCAGGTTTGACCTTCGCTGCTGTTTTTGGCGTTATGACTTTCTCTGACTTTCAAACGTTCAAACAGAGTGTGTCTAATGACTGACAATTTTCACTGTGGATTAGTCAGCTTTGATTTCTGTTGGCCTCCATATTCCGGGATCCTTTTTTCTTTTCTATAGTCTAATTGTTATGGTCTTGCTGAGATATATCCATTCGATTTGCTTATCAGTGTGTTCTCCTTCTTTCCAAGTTAGGAGTTTTGTATGTCTTTAATTACCATAGGTTCTGTAGCCTGAGGTGTGAGTCATCTCATGATTGTTGGGTGTTGTCTTGGAATTTCCATTGGTCACTTGTAGGAATCTTTGCTATCCCGGCCTAGGTGACACTTAGCCCTGAGAACACATGGTCGTCTTGGTAGGTTTGAGATTCTCAGATCAGAAACTCCAGATTCGAGCTTGTCTGGACAACTACCTTCACGGACATTATGTTTTCGAGAGAAATTAGAGAAATCTGATGAATTCCTCCCTCCAGGTAAGTGATTTGTCTGTCTCTTTTCTGGATTTGGGAAGTTTCAAACTTGACCCCTGATCATTGAATGCTCCACAAGATTACATCTGGATACTTGGCTTTTTATTTCTACATGATTTCCTATAGGTTTGATTTCCATTCTGAACTTTGGCAGGTGTATTTTTATTTAAATATAATGGCAATGTGCTAATTTTCAGCAAACCTCCTTCCATATGTTGTCAGAACAAGGAATCAATACTGTTTCCATGGCAAGAGGTGGGGGAGAGAATTTCATTGGAGCCCAACTGAGCACTGTAGCCTGGAAGGGCAGCCTTCACACAGGAATGAAGCCCTCTCGAAAAGGGTGCTTTTAAGCACACTTCTACAGCCCTCCAAACCAAAGGACACACCCCAAGCATGACAATCATCCATTCCTTTAAGTCTTCGCAGAGATGTCTTGGGACACATTAGCATGTACCCAGTGGGACCCCGTGACACCAGAGCTATGCAAAGGGAGACCTCTCTTCAAAGAATTCTAGGAGCTTAGGAAAGGAGGCCTCAATTCTTTTCTTCAATGTCCTCAAGAGATCATTCTTGACTTGGGATTATCAGTACGGCAGAAGGACAACGTAGTTCTGATAAGCCCCAAGTCCAGCCTCTTGTTTCAAATCAAGTTGCAAGCTTCAATCAGCACGGCCTCCACATCTACTTGAGTAGATAACAATGTTCTCCTCTCAGTGCTTGCCCCTCTAATATCCCTTCTTCCCAATGATTCCTTTCTTATCCCTTGAATCAGTGCCTCTTTGCTCTCTTCAAGTTTCTGTGTGCGGTTTCTGTTTGGAAAAGCTGTTTCTGGATATCTCTCACGTGGGTATCCTAGCCACGGCAATCCTCGGACTCTAAACTTGCTGCCATCTTGGGTGACACGTTCACCGTGACGTCATAAACACCCTCAGAATTCTAAGTTGTCCTGAAAACCTCCAGGCACACAGTGTTTCAGAGCCATCTCATATCAGTCTGACGACTCCACCTTTTCAGGTTGGATAGTTTTCCTTGTTCTGGATTTCTTGTCAGTTTCTAACTTTCTCGTGGAACTTGAAAGGTATGCTACATTCCCTCTACCCACCAGTTTCTTTCCTTTAAGATTATCCCTTGTTTTATATGTTATCCATTGTGTATATGCCCAATTGGGTGGACTTTCCTCAGAGAAAGTCCTAGAGGCCCTCCCAATTGGAAGTTGCCCAGGCAATCCCCTGATGCACAATGATCGTGTGATCTCCTAGCAGTGTAAAAATTCCACTTGGCAGGTTACATGTTTTCCTTCTTTCATCATTTGGGGAAGTGTTCCTGATGCGTTCATAGATTGTCATATACTCATGGTTCTTTTTCTGGTGCATATATTTAAGGTCTCGTGACAATTTCTCCTTCTTTATGATCTCTGGGCCCACCATACCTTGAAATCTGTATTTCCTAATGCTAGTAATCTGATCCGCACCCCTGATGCTAGCTGGTGAAGCCCGGGCCGCCCAAGTGGAACGTAGGAACCTACCTGCTACATCACAGGGCCAGCCCTGAATTGGACTTTTGGACCAACCTTTGACCTGACCTGTGAAGATGTTGGCCTGCTTCGATCATTCATGAAGGAATCAGTAGTAACATCATGAACGGTGACGTTTTCTGATGGTTCATGAGTTTAGCACGGAACATGTTCTCTTGGTAGTATTCCTCTTCATCTCTTTGCAAAGGTCTACCTTTCTGTAGCATCATTGAGCATGTTGCGGTGATTACCAATACTTGGAAGTTCATCTTCTCTAACCTCTTTCTGTCTCCAAAGCTTCCGGTTGTAAATCTGCATCCCTTTAGGAGTTCTGGTTTTATGTGAATTGATTGCCATAACCCAACATTATAATGACCTATAGCTTTCAGATCTACATCCACATAGATTTAGACTTCAGAGTAGGTTACATCATCTTCACCAACGTAAGCCTAATTACTGTCCCTAACCACACACCTGTGCCTAATCAACTCTTTCTCTCTGGCCACTGCCCCACTTTCCCTCTGGGAAATGCCAATCCATTGTCATGTGATACCTGTTTGTTGGTCCGTTCTTTCTCTTCTCCTTGTGCATGAGATCCTGTGGTATTTGACCATACCCCTGGGGCTTGTTTCAGTTCCCCTAAAACCGTCAGGAGCCATTCTGGTGATCACAAATGGCTGGCCTGAATCCGTTCCTATAGCTGAGTGCTATGCCTTTGTGTGGCTATAGCCCATCTTCCTTCTCCATTCATCCCTTGATGGGCACCAGGCAGGCTTCCAAGTCTTGGATATCGGGAATAAGGCCAGGGTAAATAGAGGTGTGCACCGATCTCTGTGTATGAGTGTTTCCAAGTTCTTTGGATAAACACACCACAGAGGAATAGCTGGATCATATGGTCGATGTATTCTGAAATGTCTAAGGCAATTCCACACGGTTTTGTGTCGTGGCTGCACCTGTTTACACTCCCTCCAGCAGTGCAGGAGGCGTCTCTTCTCTCCACCTCCTCTCCGAATCTTATTTCCTGTCTTCATCCTTATAGCCATTCTGACTGCCGTGAGCTGCTATCTCATTGCCTTTCAGATTTGCACTGACCAGAGACTTAATGATGATGAACATGTTTTCATACAGCCTGTTGGCCATCTTTCTATCTTCCTGGGAGAAATCTCTGTTTCCAGCTTTTGCCCAGATTTTAATGGGGCTTGTTTTTTTTTTTTTCTTGTGGAGCCGTATGAGTTTATTGGATCTTTTGGCTATTCACCCCTTCACCAATGTGTGGTTTGCAAACATCCTCTCCCAGTTGTTGTGCTGTCTTTGCATTGAAGCAATGATTTCCTTGGCTATGCAAAAGCTTTTGTGTTTGATGTAGTCCCATTTGTTTCTTGTTTCCTTTATTGCCCTTTCCCAGACAGATATGCTTCTTCCAAATATGAGGCTAAGAAAAATGACAAAGAGCACCCTACCTACGTTATCTTCCAGAAGTCTCATGGTTTCCAGTATTACATTCTAGACTTCAATCCATTTCGAGTTGGTGTTTGTGCCTGGTGTAACACCATGGTCTACTCTCCTTGTCTTACATGAGACTCTGCACTCTTCCCAACACCATTCATTGTAGAGACTTTCCTTTCTCCACTGTCTCCTCTTGGTGCCGTGATTGAAAATGGGCTGTCCATATATGTGCCCCTATACCTCTGGGCTCTTGATTCTGTTCCATGGTTCTGTTTCTCTGTTTTGCATCCCAGCCTTCTTCCATTTAAATTTCTTCGTCCTATATGTTGAAATCAGAAGGTGTGATACATTGAGCTTTGTTCTTTTTCCTCAGGATTCCTTTGGCTATTCGGGGTCTTTTGTTGCTGGATGTAAACTTTAGGATGCTCGCTTCTATCTCTGTGAGAAATATTGCTGCAACTTTGACTGGCACTGCATGGAATCAAGAGATTTCTCTATGCGGTGTGGACATTTCAAGTGTGTTAATTCTTCCATTTCAAGAGCATGGAATATCCTTCCGCTTCCTTGTGTCTTCTCCCATTTCTTTCTGCAAAGGTTTGCTAGTTTTCTGTTTACAGAGCTTTCACCTGTTGGGGTGAGGTTATTCCTAGGTATGTTATTCTTCTTACTGGCATCCTTTTTCTTTTTTATTGAGGTTCAATTTTCCTATTCTTTGCAACTTTTAATTTGTTTCCTTTTGAAAGAGATTTATCACTGTGCTCACATCTGCTGGAAATGCTCCTGTATTTGCTGAGGAAGAGTGGCTCTGTGTAATGTCGTTTCTCATCTGCCTCTACATTACCTCCCACTCCCTCCCAAGAATGGCTGTACCAGCGGTGAGGAGGTTTACCCCCAGGATTCTACCCTGCCAACTCCTGGCTGCCAACTCAGAGTGCGTGGACATCCCCGATTCTGTACTGACCATCCCCATTCATGTTCCCTCGGCAACCTGCATTTGAGTGGAATGTGACTTAAATAGGCTACTTCAGCCCAACTCTGGCACTGAGTAGATGTAGCCAGTTTGTATTTTTGGTCAACTGCGATGTCAGAGAATTTGTCATAATTGTGTCTCTGCTCTCCCGGCAAGCTTCATGGACACAGGGTTTCATAGGACGTTTGGAGGAGTCTCATACCCACCCTTTACAGGTAGCCCAGGTTTTACCTAGCTGCAGTTTTTTGGTTTGTGTCACTTTCTGACTTTCAAAAGTTCAAGCAGAGTCTGTCTAAAGTCTGACATCTTTTGTTGTGGATTATTCAGGTGCTATTTGTGTTTGCATTCCCTTTTCTGAGCACATTTTGTTTTTCCATAGTATAATCATCATGGTCGTTCTCAGATTTCCCCCTTTGGTATGCTTGTCAGTCGGTTGTCCTTCATCCCAAGGTATCAATTTTCTATTTCTTTAACCACACTATGTTCTATAGTCCTACGTGTGAGTGCTTTTCATTGTTGGGTGTTGTCTTTGAATTTACATTGGTCACTTGTAGCAATCTTTTCCATGCTAGCCTTCGTCAAAATGAGCACTGTGAACACGTGTTCATCTTGGTTGGTCTGACGTTCTGACATCTTAAACTCAAATTCTAGTTTGTCATGTTAACCTTCTTCATGAACATAATGTACCCAAGACAAATTAGACAGATGTGATTAATTCCGTTCCAGGTAAGATACTTTTCTGTCTCATTCCTGGATTTGGGAAGTTTCGATCTAGACCCCCGATCCTTGAACGTTCCACTAGATTACGTCTAGATACTGGCTTACTGTATTTATATAAGGTGTGTTATTTGTTTGATTTACAACCTCATGTTTATTTTTCTATAAAGATAATTGTAATGCTCTAATTTTCAGACAACCTCCTTTCACATGGTGTCAATACACGCCATCAGTAATCATTCTACTCCAAGAGATGGGGGAGAGTATATCATTGGAGCCAAACTGAGCACACTAGCCTGGTAGGGCATCCCTCACAAAGCAATGAAGCCCTCTGGAAAAGGGTGATTCTCAGCACACTTCTGGAGCCCTGCCAAACAATGCGACATACCTGGAGCATGACGGGTTCTAGTCCTTCAAGGGTTGAAAGAGACGTATTGTGACAAATTAGCATGTACCCAGTGGGCCTCCGTAAAGCCAGAGCTATGGAAAGTGAGACTTCTCTTCAATGAGTGCTAGGGGCATACGAAGGGAAGCATCGACCCTTCTCTACAATGTCCTCAGGAGATCTGTCTTGATTTGGGATTATGATTAAGGCAGAAGGACAACGTAGGTCTGATAAGACCCAAGTCCAGCCTCTGGTTTCAAATCAAGTTGCAAGCTTCAATCAGCATGGCCTCCACATCTACTTGAGTAGATAACAATGTTCTCCACTCAGTGCTTGTCTCTCTGTTATTTATTGCTTCTCCACAATGACTTCTTTCTTATCCCTTTCATCAGCGGCAATTCTAACTCTTCAAGTTTCAGTGCTGGTTTCTGTTTTTAAATTCTTTTCAGGGTATCTCTCACTTGAGTATTGTAGCCTAGGACAATCCTCAGACTATAAAGATGAGGCCATCTTGGGTGACATGTTCACTGTGATGTCATAAACACCCTCAAACTTCTCAGTTGTCCCGGCATCTTCCATGCACACATTATTTCAGAGCCATCTGATACCAGTCTGATAGTTTTCCATTTCCTGGATTTCTTGTCTGTTTATAACTATCTTGGGACTTTTAAATGTCTACTACATTCTCTCTAGACACTGAATTCTTTACTTTAAGTTTATCCTTGGTTTTATCTGTCACATTTTGTGGATATGGCCAAATATGTAGACTTTCCCCAGAAAAAGTCCACGAGTCCCTCCCAAGTTGAAGTTGCCCAGCCAATCCTCTGATGTTCAATGATCATGTCATCCTGTGCAGTCCGACAATTCCACCTGTGCAAGTCACATCACTTCCTCCATTCTGTATTTGAGAAGTCTACCAGATGCGTCATAGATTGCAATATTTTCATGTTGTTTTCCTGGTGCATATGTATAAGGTCTGCTCACAATTTCCACTTATGTATGATCTCTGCCTGCACCATACCATGAAATCTATCTCTCCTGATGTTACTAATCTGATCAGCACCCGTGATGCAAATCCATGAGTCCCAGACCACAGACTAGGAACGTGGGCTCTTACACACCAGAACACATGACTGGCCCTGAATTTTACTTTTGGACCAATCTTTTGCCTGAACTTGGGAAGAAGCTGGCCTGCTGTGATTATTCGTGAAGGTAATGAGTAGTAACCTCTCAGAAGGTAACATTTTCCCTTGGTTCATGAGTTTAGCATGGAACACATTGTCTTTGTAGTATTCTTCCTAATGTGTTTGCAATGGTCTGCTTTTCTGTAGCATCATTAAGCATTTGGAGGAGATTCACAATCCTTGAAAGTTTATCTTCTCTAATCTCTTTCAGCCTCAAAAGCTTTATGCCGTAAATCTGCACAGCTTTATGGATTTTTTCTTTCCCTCTGGGAACCACCAATCCAAAGTGAAGGCTGCCATCAAAGCTAAAATGCTCCGTTTGGCCCCAATGAAATTCTCTCCCCCATCTCTTGTCATAGAAGAGTATTGATTATGTGTTTTGACACTGTGTGTGAGGCAGTTCGCTGAAAATTAGAACATTACACTTATATTTAACGAAAAATAAACATGCCAGAGCTGCGGATGTAAACCTAACTACTAGCAAACCCTACAGAAATAAAGTAAACAAGCATCTAGACGTAATCTACTGGAACAATGAAGGATCCGCAGTCAAGGTCTAGCTTACCCAAATTCAGAACAAAAGACATAAAAATATCTTACCTGGAGAGAGGAATTCATCAGATTTCTGTAATGTGTCTCGGAAACATTATGTCCGTAAGGTGGTTGCCAGGACAAACTAGAATTTGGCGTTTCTGATCTCAGAATGTCAAACCAACCAAGATGACCGCATGTTCTCAGTGCTCAGTTGGACCTAGGCCAGGATAACCATGATTCCTTCAAGTGAACGATGGAAATTCCAAGACAAAACCCAACAATCACGAAAGCACTCACACATCGGCCTAGAGAACATATGGTGATTAAAGAAATACAAAATTCCTAACTTGGAATGAAGGAGAACACACTGATGAGCATATCTATGGGAGACAGCTGTGAAAGACCATGAGGATTGATGTGGATTAAGGCTGCCCCCACTCGAAAGCCCACGGTTAGCTGGTGAACATGCAGAACTATAGGACCCGTTGAATTTCTTTTGGTATGAATTAGAGGTGCCCCAGGGAGAGAAGCCCAGGTCATGCTCACCTACATGCCTATCTATGGGGCCAGTTTTGTATCTAGTGTTATATGACCACACAACAACAAGAACCCATCTGAACTGAAATCATTTAATGACTTTTTACATCATTTCTTTTTCCAGGAAAAATAAGTCACGTACCCATGCCTTATAAAATTAGTCCTTAACCTGAACTCCGGAAAGCAGCAGGAGCTGTGACTACCCATGGGTCCTTTCCCAATGCAGCAGCAGCAGATCTTCACTGCCCATAGGTCCTGTCCCCATGCTATCCTGTACCATTGTCTAAATAAAAGAGACTGCCAGACCTTGAGGGTCCAAGAAATCTTTCTTTCAACTCTTGAGCTTACCGACCATGCATCATATCTTGTGGCCCGTATGGGGAACATGCTTCATCGGTTTGTGAGCTCGAATTCTGGTAAGTGCCCTTTTCTTCCTTGTGCCTCTCTCTTTTTCGAGGATGGATCTAAATTCACTTCTCCATCAGGAACTGTCTTGAATAGCTGCATGAATTCATGTTTGCTGCCCATGGCTACTCTATGGTGCAAATCTGGCATTCAGCTTGAAGAGAATAAGTACCTTAAGCCTAAGAGTGATGTAGAATGAATTAATCCATTCCTTCCTGACCCTATCTCTAATACATAAATTTTACGTGGGAACGGGTCAGCCATTTAAGTCATTAGGATGGTTGGCAATCTCCAAGACTCTCATGGAAGGTTTCTATCCCTAAAGCTGGATTGGAATACCTCCCATGCACTTGACCATCTGAACTGTGCGAATGTCCCAATCGGGACTTCAGTTCAGGGAAAGTACCAACGTCTAACCTTTGGCTGAGAATTGGAAACCCTTCTTTGGAGAATCGCTCCAACACGCAATTGGGTAGAATGACCCCAGCGTGGTGGAAACTTCTTCACTATTTTTCTCCATCATGTTCTCTCTTAAACTTCTCCTTTTCTCTTGGGGACCACTCACCAGGCACCTATTACTGCCAGGCAGAATAGGAAAGATGTTCACCAGGCACCTGTTACTGCTAGGCATAGCAGGGAAGGTATCCAAGGGATGCAATTCTGGGGTACACCCCCATCACCCCTTGCTATAGGCACCCCACAGTAGGAACAACAGGTAGGATGCTTCCCTAGGTTCAGGGAGGATTTTCAAGGTAATGGGCCTGTCTCTTTCATCTTTCTTAGAGTTACAATGGCCAATTTCGTCTCAGTTTGAGCTTTGCAACCGGGAAACAAAGAAATCTTTCAAGAGTCAAGTCCTCCAACACTGGGAGCCCCAACTTTGGCTTTCTGGGTCTGATCACCCCGGTGATGCCAAGTAGGGTGCCCCCTGTTGGCGGTTGACTCATTGAGTATTTTAGTCACCTACTGAATTGGCTATGATGTTAGGAGACCTGTGATTTATTCTGTGAACTGTCATGCTAGGGTAGTGTGCCCCAGCATTGGAACTGTTGTGTGACTTTTATCATGATAACCCTCTGGGAATGGCCATGAGGGTGAGGTCTGGTGTCTTCTTTTAATTTCTTTTGTTTTGCTCATCATGTCCTCTGTGGCCACTAAGTCGAGCTTAAGTTCAGGCTGGACTTGACCAGAAACTGGACATTCTGTAAAATTGAAAAACATGAAAGTATTTTGCAATGGACTTAACTCTCAACTCGGGTACTGGGAGCCCCGGCCTCCAGCATGTTCCAGGCCTTTGTAGCCACTGCACCCTTGTCCAGTTCACTGTCAGTCCGACACTGGCTTTACTGCCATGGGGAATGACGTAAGCATCCCAAGAGACTCACCAATTAGGGTCATTCTAACTAATTAGAAACACTTTCAATTGTATGGGTATGCCCCAGAAACTTCATCTGGGAGAAAATTTGTGATGTATCTCTGTGCCTTTCTGGTGCAGTTGGACAGGTAGATCAACCTAGAATGTCCTTCAAGTTACAGTCCAGTTTCTGAGAAATCAAGAGCAACTGTCCTTACGAAATCCTTGCAAGACTGGAAAGACAGCTCTAGAGGCAGTTCAGATTCCACCTACTTGCTTTATCATGAAAAGGATTCTCATCCCTCCTCTCCAGGAACTACTATGTAGCCCATCGCTCATTCTTAAGACTGAAAAAAAAAAAGGAGGGGAAAGGATAAATGGTCATAAGTGCGCCCTTGCAAAAAGTCTACCATCTCGAGGGTCTTCTCCATAAGTATTAGTAAAAAGGCTCAAAACAAAGTGTGGATTCATAACTGGTGAGCTTTATATTATTGTACCTGACTCACTGGAGTAGTTTTTAAAACAATGGTTGTACAGTCTCTGTCTATGTGTGTCTATGTGTACATTATATGTGTGATATTTTTACCCCTGGATGGTATGGCCAAAATTAAGATCTCTGTTTAGTTGGCTTAAAGATAGTGCTTACATAAATTCTAATGTAGTAGAAATTAACTCAGTGCCTTTCAAAGTTAACGTGATGTGAATTAACCTTTGGTAAATGAAAGCTTGTTAAAGTTTCTTGGTTTGATTGAAAATTATCTTGTTGTCAGATTTGTCGGTATTTGCATAGGATGCAGGCATTCAGCCTGGGTTATCTAGTCATATAAGTTCACTTTCTTAAATTTGTCAGTAAAATAATAGCTTTAAATGATGACCAGTTTTGTCTAATTCCTCATGAGGTTTCCATAGGTAATCTGAACATGGTTGTTGGAAACAGATGGTTTAAATGCATAAAACTCATAAAGGTGAGTACAATAACTTTTATGGTCAGTATACTTGTTGAAACAAAACAGCTTCAAAATTTTTCTGTGTAACAATCTTGACTTTTGAAAAGTTAAGTTAAATGATAAAAAGATGAATATGCGGGTCATTTTTGGATAGGATGAAACACTGAACCATTATTAATAAACATATCTAAGTTATCTACTTTGGGCTTCTTCTTGAAGAGGCTAAAAGCGTGTGGGTGTATCAAAAAGCATGCCTTGTGTTTTATTGTAAAGCAGCATGTTTCTAAATTTATGAAGTGTTTAGACTGCTGATATAAAAGACAATTCATAATTGCTTACTTTTTAGTGTTTAGTAGATCTGTTAAGCCATAAAAGTTCTAATTAACTTATGGAATTAAAGCTACAGCAAATTAATAAGGAAAAGAGCTCTGTATTCAGGGAAGTTAAAATGTATGCTTTCAGTAAAAAAGGTATAAAGAATGGAAATATTTTTGTTTGATGGGTGAAAAAAGGTAAATTTGTCCTAATGTACTGGAAAGGAAAAAAGAAAGAGTTGTTAACACATTCTGAAAACGAAAAAGAAAGTTGTAGAAGGCTTGTGAAGTAGAAATTCTGAAAAGAGTTTTATGCCTACTCAAGTAGACTAAAGTAAGTTCAATTAAGTGAATGAGTTTGAATGTTCAAAATAAGTAGGTGCAGAAATTGAAATTTGGTTTTCTCTAAAAGGATACTTTTTCTTGAACTTTGGATCTGCTCTTGATAAAGACGTTATAAAAGCTGTTCCTTTGAGTAAGTCTACCCAAGAGAGAAATGTGTTTTGTGAAAACAATGACTGAGGTAACTCTTAAGATTTTTGACTCTTTCTGTCATCACTTTGAATAGATACCTGAGCATTGTTTCACAGTGAGTGTTGTTTCCTATTTGAACAAGCATTTTAAAAACTTTGGATATGTTTTGACAAGCTTCTCCCTTTTACTGGAATGTCTTATTTGAAACATACAGGGTCAGATATAACAAGACAGCATTTGAGGAACAAAGATTGGACTTTCTGGAATACAGCCACTCGGAAACATGGGCATGGTACCTTGTTTACAGAGATTCTGGCAATCTTACCCATTAAGTAAGGAAACGTGCTTCTCTGGCAGGTGCAAGTAACCTTCAAATACTTTGGGGGACCTGAAAGAGAACTCCACTCAAATCTGTAAGTACTGCAGGCAAAATCTGATGGCAAATCCTTGGCTTGGCTTTTCTGGCCTCTAGAGGCTTTCACAGTACAATCTGTGATTCCTCATAAAAATTTCCAGCAAAGCATAGTTAAAAAAGCCTGTATAAACAATTGCTATTCTTGTAGCTGTTATGTAAATAATTGGAGCAAGTTGTATTGAAACTACACTTTCCTTGCAAACCTGTTAATCCTGATTTGGCTATCTTTTGTAAAAATGAGGGTGATTTAAGAGAGAAAAAATTATGTTTCTGTAGAAGCTATAGTAGGCATTCATGGATATTAGATTCTAGCTCTTTTCATCCACAAGATTCATCTATTACTAATCGTAATGTCTCCTTGTGCTCATCTATGTCTGACACGTGCGAGTTCCCTGGCCACAATCAAACATTTTCCTTTAAAACTACTCCCAAATACTAACTAGATTTGCCTTGTCACAGGTGGATCCGAAACAACAAGTTCCAAAGGGAAAGTGCCCAACTTATGGATACACACAGGATGGACAATATGAAATTTGGGATGAATGTATTTGGTTCACTCCTACTAGTGGTCAACTCAGTAAAAGGTCACTCTCTGTTGGGAACAAACCAATCACACTTGTGATACATGGCCTAATAACAGCCGACCTATGGGTAAAATTCGCTGTTATATGTGTTCTCATATCATAGTCTTAAAAAAGTACTGATTGATTTGGGACTGACTGGGATAGACAGCCCAGGACGCTTTGGTTAGTCCCTAATGGTGCTCAGTGGCTATGCGGCTCCAATTTATGGCCTTTGCTGCCACCTAAGTGGATTGCACGATGCACACTAGGCTTTAGCTGGAGGCAGGGTAGAACTCCATTTACTACATCTCCTCCTGCTATCCTACCCAACCTGCAGCAGCGCTGAAACAGGTCTGTCTTCCACTGGTATGAACATATTTCCGCAATTTTCCTTACCTAATTAGGAATCGAAAGTGTCGTCTTGCACATGGAAGTCCTAAACAAATTTATTATGAAGGCATTAAATGATGCACAACATAGCATTTCGCTGCTCAATTTAGAAGTATCCCAAATGTGTAAGGCAGTCCTCCAAATCCAAATGGCACTGGATGTTATGACAGCAACACAAGGGGGCACCTATGCCATTATAAAAACTGAATGTTGTGTCTATATTCCTGACTACCGTCAAAATATTTCTGGCTTCCTATCCCAACCACCAAATTAAATCCATGTCTTATCAACCCTAACTCTAAACGATTGGTTGAACTCCAAGTCAGGACCAGGTTTCTGCACTACTGCCATACGTTATACATTGGGTTAAACATACTGCTTGTATTTCTTATTATAGTTTGTTGTCTGTTTCATTGTCTGTCTTCCGCATGTGAAAAAAGTTTCACCTCCTGGACCACCTCTCGTCAAATGATTCTCCCGTCTCCAGAGGCTCTGTATACCTTGTCAGCCTTGAACTCCACAGGTGAAGCCTTCCAGTCCACTGAACTTCCTACCTGTACCTATGACCCCATTTAGGGACAGATCTGCACGCTTGTACAGCCATAAGTGGTTACAGAAGACTGACCATCGTCCATATCCCCAAACCTCTCCAGTCCAAATGGGTTCAGGGGGTGTTTATGATGTGTATTAAGGCTTCCCAAGCTAGGGAAGCCCAAGGTGATCTGGCCTACATGCCAAACTATATGAGCAGGTAGAATAGGGCTGACTCAGGGTGAGAAGCTCAGCTCATCCTCACCTACATGCTGATCTACAGGGCCAGATCCGTATCTAAAGTTAAATGACTGCACAATAACCAGACCCCATCTGCACTGAAATAATTTAAAGACATTTTCCCACATCATTTCTTTTTCCAGTAAAAATAAATCATGTACCCATGACTTATAAAACTAGCCCTACCCCTCAACTCAGGGCAGCAGCAGGAGCTTTGAGTGCTCATGGGTCCCATCCGCAAGGAGCAGCAGCAACTCTTCACTACCCATGGGTCCTGTCCCCATGCTATCCCATACTATTCTCTAAATAAAAGAGCACCAGTGCCAGACATTCAATGTCCGAGAAATCTTTCATTCGAGTCTTCAGCTCGCTGAGCCTATATCAACAATTATAACATGGAAAACAAAAAACCGTCCCAGAAAATGGAAGGCACACAGAAATCACACCTGAATAATCCACAATGAAAGATGTCCGTTTTAGACATTCCCTGAACGTTCGAAAGACAGAGAAAGTCACAAACCCAAAAACTGTAGCAAATGTCAAACCTAGGCTAACTGGTCAGGGTGAGTTATGAGACTGTTAAAATCTGGCTCTGAAAACCTGTGTCGATGAAGTTTGCCGTGATAGCAGAGACACAATTCTGAGAAATCCTCTGACATCACAGTGGAGAAGAAAAACAAACTGGCCTCGTCTACACAGTGCAAGATTTGTCCCAAATAGCATATTCAACTCACATTCCACATCAAATGCAGGTTTCCAATGGAACATGAAAGGTGCTGGCCAGTGGTGCAGTGGTGAAGTCCACAAATTCTGGATCGGCACCCAGGGCAGACCATGCAGAATCCTGGAGGTGAACCTCCTCACCGATGGTCCAGATATTATGGGGCAGGCGTCCAAGGTAGTGTAGAGGCAGATGGGAAGCAACGTCAGACAGCATTATTCTTGCCCAGCTAATACAGCAGCATCACCAACAGATGTGAGCACAGCCATAAACATCTGCCAAAACAAAAGCAATGAAAAGTTTCAAAGAATAGAAAAACTGAACCTCTGGGAAAAAAACATGCAAGTAAGAAGAATAATATTTCTAGGAATAAGCTTAGACAAAAAGGTGCAAGCTATGGAAACCAAAAACTAGCAAAGCTTTAGGGAAAGAAATTCCAGAAAACACAAAGAAACAGAAGGGTATTCTGTGCTCTAGGAATGTAAGATCTGAAACACCTGAAACGTCCGCAATGGATAAAGCAATCTCTGGGTTGCATGAAATCCCAGTCAAATTTGCAGCAATCATTCCCACAGAAATAGAAGAGAAAATCCTAAAGTCTCTATCCAGCAACAAGGGACCCTGAATACCCAAAGGAATTCTGAGGAGAACGAACAAAGCAGGACGTATCACACTTTGATTTCAACACGTAGGACGAAGCGCTTGGTTCCAAACCAGCACAGCCTGGTCCCCAAAACAGGCACAAAGCCCAATGGAACAGAATGAAGAACACAAGGGTCAACTCACACATATATGGACAGCGCATTTGCAATGAGGAAGGCAAGAGGAGACAGTGGAGAAAGGAGAGTCTCTAAAATAAATGATGCTGGGAAGACTGCACAGCCACATGTAACACAATAAGAGTAGATCATGATGTTACACCAGGCACACACACCACCTCGAAATGGATTAAAGCCTTCAACGGAAGTCTTGAAACAGTGAAACTTCTAGGAGAAAACACAGGCAGCTTGCTCTTTGCCATCTGGGGTAGCCCCCTATTTGGAAGAAGCATGTGTGACTGGGAAAGGGCAACAAAGAAAAGAAGAAAGAAGCAGGCCTCCATCCAACGTAGAAGCTTCTGTCCAACCGGGGAAACCGTCCACTCAATGCAAAGACAGCACAACAACAGGGAGAGGATGTTTCAAACCACACATCTGAGAAGGGCTGAATAGCCAAAAGACCCAATGACCACACACGTCTCCACAAGAGAAAAAACAAGCCCATTAAAGCCTGGGCAGAAGATGGAAACAGAGATTTACCCCAAGAAGACAGAAAGGTGGCCAACAGCTGTATGAACACATGTTCAACACCATTAAGTATAAGGCCAACGCAAATCCTCACGGCAATGAGATGACAGCTCCCTGTGTTCAGAATGGCTATAAGGAACAAAACAGGAAACAACAAGTGTCAGAGAGAAGGTGGAGAGAAGGGAAGAGTCCTGCACCTCTGGTGGGAGTGCAAACCAGTGAGGGCACTAGGCATAGCCATGTGAAATTGCCTCAGAAATTTCCAAATCCATCTACCATATGATCCAGCTATTCCTCTCCAGTGTGTTTATCCAAAGAAATGCGAAACACTAATGCACACAGATCCGTGTCCCACTGTGTTCACCACAGCCTTACTCCAGATATCCAAGACTTGGAAGCCGCCCTGGTGCCCATCAAAGGACCAATGGAGAAGGAAGTTGGGGTATATGCACACAAAGGCAAAACACTCAGCTGTAAGAAAGAGTGCAGTCCAGCGATTTGTGACAGCAGAATCACTCCTGAGGGTGGGAGGAGTCCTGAAACAAGCCCAAGGGAGAAATCAAATACCATCGCATCTCACTTACAAGCACAAGATTAAAATAAGGACCAACAAACAGGTAGAACGTGATATGGGATTGGTGGTTCCCAGAGGGAACGGGTGGCAGTGGACGGTGGGAGAAAGAGTTGATTAGGCACAAGTGTGGGGTGTGGGCCTGTAATTAGGCTTACTGTGGGGAAGAAGATGTAGCATACACAGAAGTCTAAATCTATGAGGATGTAAATCTGAAAGCTATAGGATTTTCTAATGCTAGGTTATGGAAATCAATTCACCTAAAATCAAAACTCCATAAAGGCCAGCAGGTTTAAGGGATAAAGTTTGCAGGCTGAAAGAGTTTAGAGATTATGAACATCAAAGGATTGACAATCACCTCGAAATGCTTAATGATGCAACATAAAGGTAGACGATTGCAAAGAGATGAAGAGGAACACAACCAACAGAACATGACCCGTGCTAACCTCCTGAGCCAACTGAAAATGTTGCTGTCCACGATGTTACTGGTAATTACCTTTACGAATAATCAATGCAGACCATTTCCCCAAGTTCAAGCCAAAGGTTGGTCCAAAAGTCCAATTCAGGGCCAGCCCTCTGGTGTAGTGGGTAAGTGTCCATGTTCCACTTGGTCGGCCTGGGACTGGCAGGCTGGCATCTCAGGTGCAGATCTGATTAGGAGCATTACGAAATATAAATTTTAAGGTATGGTGCCGACTGAGATCATGAAGAAGTAGAAATTGTGAGGATACCTTATGAATACACACCAGGAAATGAACCATGAGAATATTACAATCTATGAACACATCAGGTACACTTCCCCAAATGATAAAGGAAGGAAAACATCTGACCTGCCAAGGTGGAAACACCAGACTGCTATGAGTTGACATGATCATTGCTCATCAGAGGATTGCTTGGGTAACTTCAGCTTCGCAGGGACTCCAGGACTTTCTGTGGGGAAAGTCCACACATTTGGCCACATCCACAAAAGATAAGAGATAAATCCCAGGACTATCTTAAAGGAAAAAAACCACTGTCTAGAAGGAATGTAGTAGAACTTTCAAGGTTCGAGGATAAAGTTAGAAACCGACAAGAAGTCCAGAAAAAGGAAAACTATCACAACTGGAAAGGGGTAGTCGTCAGACTGGTATGAGATGGCTCTGAAACACTGTGTGCATGGAGGTTGTCAGGACAACTTAGAATTCTGAGTGTGTTTATGACATCACGGTGACCATGTCACCAAAGTTGGCCATAGGTTTCCAGCTCTAGGATTGGCCTGGGTTAGGATATTCAAGTGAGAGGTACACAGAAACAGCTTTTCCAAGCACAAACCGGGCACAGAAACTTGAAGACATCAAAGAGACGCTAATTCAAGGGATGAGAAAGGAATCATTGGGAAGAAGAGACAATAGAGGGTCAAGTACTCAGAGGACAACAATGACATCTACGGAAGTCTGGGGAGGCCATGCTGATTCAAGCTGGAAATGTGTTCTGAAAAACGAGGCCGGACCCGGGGCTTATCAGACCTACGCTGTCCTTCTGCCTTACCCATAATACAAAGTCAAGAATGATCAATTGAGGACATTGAAGAGAAGAATCGAGGCCTCCTTTCCTAGGCCCCTAGCATTCTTGAAGAGAATTCTCACTTTCCACAGCTCTCAAGTCACGGGGGCCCACTGGGTATATGCCAATATGTCACAAGAGAGCTCATTGATGCCTTGAAGGAATGGCCCCCTGCCATGCTTGCGTATGTCTCTTGGTTTGGAAGGGCTCTAGATGTGTGCTGAAAAGTACCCTTTTGCAGAGGGCTTCCATCCTTTGTGAAGGCTGGCCTCCCAGGTTACAGGGCTCAGTGGGATCAGTGAGATTCTCTCCCCATATCTCTTACCGTAGAAGGAGTATTGATAATGTGTTTCGGAAGCCACACGTAGAGAGGATGGCAGAAAATTAGAACATTACCATTATACTTAAAGAAAAATAAACATGCCACAGCTGAGGATGTAAATCAAACAAATAACAAACCCTGTAGAAATAAAGTAAGCCAGTATCTAGACATAATCTAGTGGAAAGTTCAAGGATCAGTGGTCAAGCTCGAAACTTCCCAAATCCAGAAAAGGGACAGAAGGTCTCTCACCTGCAGAGAGGAATTCATCAGATTCATCTAATTTGTGTTGGAACCATTGGGCCCGTGAAAGTGTTTGCCAGGATAACCTCGAACCTGGAGTTTATCATCTCACAATGTCAAACGAACCAAGATGACCACGTGTAGTCAGTGCTCAGTTGGATCTAGGCTGGGATAGCAAAGATACCCTCAAGTGAACGATGAAAATTCCAGGACAACACCCAACAATCACGAAAGGACTCACACCTTGGCCTACAGAACATATGGTGATTAAAGAAATACAAAATTCCTAAAATGGAGTGAAGGAGAACGCACTGATAAGCATGTCAAAGCACAAGCTCATAAAGAACATGATGATTAGAACATAGAAAAGCAAACAGGGTCCCATAAAAAGGAAGGCCAACAGAAATCACACCTCAATAATCCACAGTGAAAGATGTCAGTCTTTAGACAGACTCTGCTTGAACGATTGAAAGTCCGGGAAAGTCACAACCCCAAAAACTGCAGGGAAGGTCTAACCTGGCCTAACTGGGAAGGGTGAGTTATGAGACTGCTCCACGCATGCTCTGAAACCCTGTGTCCACCAAGCTAGACTGGACAGAGGAGACACGATTCTGAAAAATCCTCCGACATCACAGTGGGCCTCAGAAACAACCTGGCCTCATTTACACAGGGCCAGAGTTGGGTTCAAGTAGCATATTCAAGTCACATTCCACTCAACCGCAGGTTGCCAAAGGAGCATGTAAGGGTCCAGCCAGTGGGCCAGCGGTGAAGTCCACGTGTTCTGGGTCGGCAGGCCAGGGTCGGCCACGTGGAATCCTGGGGGTGAGCCTCCTCAACGCTCGTCCAGCCATTCTGGGCCAGGCGTGAGAGCTAGTGTAGAGGCATATGGGAAGCGATGTTAAACAGTGCCACTCTTGCTCAGCAAAGAGAGCAGCACGGCCAGCAGATTTGAGCACAGCCATAAACTTCTGCCAAACAAAACCAATTAAAAGTTGCAAAGAATAGAAAAGCTGAACCTCAAAAAAAACACATGCCAGTGAGAAGAAAACGATATCTGCGAATTACCTTGGACAAAAAGGAGAAAGTGATGGTAACCAAAAACTGGCAAAGTTTTGGGGAAAGAAATTCCACAAGACACAAGGAAACGCAAGGCTATTCCGTGCCGTTCGAATGCAACAACGGACACACTTGGAACGTCCATACGGCATAAAGTTCAAATAAAAATGGGAAGCAATTGGATATATTGGACTATATGAGAAAGCCATTTGGTATAGACCTAATTCAGCCTGATTTTGCTTTTTCCAAAAGGGCCTGACTATGGCTATTTAGCACGCATTGCATATCTGCTTAGACATTTCCTATGGCCCTTGAGATAAAGGTGCAACTTCCCCCAACATTAACATTTTTTTAGGGATAAGCATTTCTCCATAGGCTAGGAACTGATTGCTGCACTCACCTTTGACCACCCAGCTCACCTGTGACCAGTCAGCTGGAGACAACAGACTGCCACCCTACTGTGTTCACTGAGACAGAAGATCTACCTGCTATTTCCATCAATCGCTGTGCCAACAGAGCAGTCTCGTGACTATTGTAAATGGGACATTTCAATCCTATGTGAAACATCCTCTATGAGGGGAATACAACCAGTCTGTGCACCCCACTTCTCTGATGCTCTTCCTTCCTTTGGGTAGAAAGGCCCTGGGTTATAATCCTCAGATTGAAGCTCAGAATAAACTCCCCCAGATTTTCATTTACAGATTGGTTACGGATTATTTTTGTCGACAAAGCAATGTCTGGATTCCATGCAGTCCCAGTCAAAGTTGCAGAAATCTTTCCCACAGAAATAGAAGAGAGAATCCTAAAGTTTCTATCCAGCATCAAAGGACCCTGAATAGCAAAAGGAATCCTGGGGAAAACGAACACAGCAGCAATTATCACACTTTCTTACTGCCACATATAGGATGAAGAGCTAGGTACCAAAACAGCACAGCCTGGCCTGCAAAGGAGGCACACAGATGCATGGAACAGAATCGAGAGCCCAGAAATCTACTCACACATCTATGGACATCTCATTTTCGACCAGGGAGCCAAGAGGAGAAAGCGGAGAAAAGAGACTCTAGACAGGAAATGGTGCTGGAAAGACTGCACGGCCAGATGTAACACAATGAGAGTAGACCGTGATGGTACACCAGGCACACACACCACCTCGAAATGGATTAAGGCCTTGTATGGAAGACTTGAAACCGTGACATTTCGAGGAGAAAACGCAGGCAGCTTGCTCTTTGCCATCTGGCTTGGCCGCATATTTGGAAGAAGCATGTGTGACTGGGCAAGGGCAACAAAGGAAACAAGAAACAAGCGGGACTCCATCCAACGCAGAAGCTTCTGCCCAGTCAACGACACCATGGACTCAGTGCAAAGACGTCACAACAACTGCGAAAGCAGGTTTGCAAACCACACATCGGAGAAGGGGTGAATAGCCAAAAGATCCAATGAAGACATATGTCTCCACAGGAGAAAAAACAACAAGCCAAATAAATCCTGGGCAAAAGATGGAAACAGACATTTCTCCCAGGAAGATAGAAAGATGGCCAACAGGCTGTATGAAAAGATGCTCATCATCATTAAGTCTCTGCTCAATGCAAATACGAACGGCACTGAGATAGCTCACAGTGGTCAAAATGGCTATATGGATGAAGACAGGAACCAACAAGTTTCAGAGAGGAGGTGGAGAGAAGGCAAGCCTCCTGCACTGCTGGTGGGAGTGTAATCCGGTGCAGCCACTACGCGCAGTGGTGTGGAATTGCCTCAGAATTTTCAGAATCCATCTACCACATGATCCAGGTATTCCTCTGTGGCATATATATCCAAAGAACTTGGAAACACTAATGCACAGAGATCCATGCACGGCTGTGCTGACCACAACCTTACTCCCGATATCGAAGACAGGGAAGCCTCCCTGTTGCCCATCAAGGGACGAATGGACAAGAAAGATGTGCTATAGCCACACAATGGCATAGCACTCAGCTACAGGAAGAGATGCCTTCCAGCCATTTGTGACCAACAGAATGGCTCCTGAGGGTTTTAGGGGCATGGAAAAAAGCCCCAGAGGGAAGGTCAAATACCATAGGGTCTCTCTTACAAGGAGAAGAGGAAAAAAAGGACCAAGAAACAGGTAGCACGTGACATGGGATTTCTGGTTCCCAGAGGGAAAGGTGGCGGGGCCCAGAGGGAGAAATAGTTGATTTGACACAAGTGTGTGGTGAGGGCCTGTAATTAGGCTTACGGTGGTGAAGATGATGTAACGTACACAGAAGTCTAAATCTATGAGGATGTAGATCTGAAACGCATAGGATGTTATAATGCTGGGTTATGGCAAACAATTCACGTAAAATCAAAACTCCCAAAAGACGTTAAGGTTCACGGCTTAAAGCTTTGGAGTCTGTAAGAAATTAGAGAAGATGAACTTCGAAGGATTGGTAATCACCTCAAAATGCTTAAGGACGCTACATAAAGGTAGACCATTGCAAGGAGACGAAGAGGAACACTACCAAGAGAACGTGTTCCATGCTAAACTCGTGAACCAGCGGAAAATGCTACCGTCCATGATGTTATTAACTGCCTTCATGAATGCCGAAGCAGGCCAACATCTTCCCAAGATCAGGCCAAAGGTTTGTCCAAAAGCCCAATTCAGGGTCGGCCCTGTGGTGTAGCAGGTAAGTGCCCAAGTTCTGATTGGGTGACCCGGGCTTCACCTGCTACCATCAGGGTTGCAGATCAGATTACTAGCATTAGGAAATACAGATTTCACAGTATGGTGGGCACAGAGATCATAAAGAAGTAGAAATTCTGAGGAGACATTTTCAATACACACCAGAAAATGAACGCTGAGAATATTACAACCTATGAATGCATAAGGTACAATTTCCCAAATGATGAAGGAAGGAAAACATGTGACCTGCCCAGGTGGAATTGTCAGACTCCTAGGAGATGACACGCTCATTGCCCATCAGAGAATTGCCTGCGTAAATTCAACTTGGGAGGAGCTCCAGGAATTTCTCTGGGGAAGGTCCACCCGTTTGACCACATCCACAAAAGATAAGGGAGAAAACCGGGGATAATCTTCATGGAAAGAAACCCGTGTCTAGAGGGAATGTTGTAGACCTTTCAAAGTTTGAGGAGAAAGTTAGAAACCGACAAGAAGTCCAGAACTGGGAAAACTATCCTACCTGGAAAACGGGAGTAGTCAGACTGGTATGAGATGGCTCTGAAACACTGTGTGAATGGAGGTTGTCAGTACAAATTAGATTTCTGAGGGTGTTTATGATATCCCGGTGAACATGTCACCCAAGATGGCCACATGTTTACAGTCCAAGGATTGGCCTAGGCTAGGAGAATCAAGTGAGAGATACCCAGAAACAGCTTTTCCAAACAGAAACCGGGCACAGAAACTTGAAGAGACCAAAGAGACGCTGATCCAAGGCATGAGAAAGGAATCATTGTGATGATACCTCATGCTTTCTTCGTTTTCTTCCATTCCAAGAGCACTGAATTCCCTTCCGTTTCCTTGTGTCCTCTGGAATTTCTTTCTCAAAGGTTTGCTATTTCTCGGTTTACATAGCTTTCACCTGTTTTGTGCAGGTTATCCCTAGATTACTTGTTTTTCTTTCTAGCATGCTTTTTTTTTTTGAGGTTCAGTTTTTCTATCATTTGCAACTTTTAATTGGTTTTGTTTAGGCAGATGTTTACTGCTGTGCTCATATCTGCTGGCAACGCTGCCGTATTTGCTGAGGAAGACTGGACCTGTCTAACACGCTTCCCAACTGCCTCTACACTACCTCGGACGCCTGCCCCAGAGAGGCTGCACGAGCGGTGAGGAGGCTCACCCCCAGAATTCCACGCGGCCAACCACACGCTGCCGACACAGAACACGCGGACGTCACCTATGCAACACTGGCCGGCCCCTTTCGTGTTCCATTGGCAACCTGCAGTTGAGTGGAATGGGACTTGAATATGCTACTTGAGCCCAAATCTGGTCCAGTGTAGACGAGGCCAGGTGGTTTTTCCGGGCCACTGGGATTTGTCAGAATTGGGTCTCTGCTGTCCCAGCAAGCATCATGGACACAGGGTTTCAGAGCCAGCTTGGAGCAGTCTGAGAACTCACCCTTCCCAGTTAGCCCAGGTTTGACATTCACTGCAAATTTTGGGGTTGTGACTTTCTCGGACTTTCAAACGTTCAAGCAGACTCTTTGTAAACACTGACTTCATTCACTGTGGAGTATTCAGGTGTGATTTCTTTTTGCCGTCCATTTTCTGGGAGCTTGTTTTCTTTCCTTAGTCTAATCGTAGTGGTCTTTCTGATCTCTCTCCCTTCGATATGCTTATCAGTGGGTTCTCCTTCATTCTAGGTTAGGAATTCTGTATTTTTTTAATCACCATATGTTCTGTAGGCCGACGTGTAGGTGCTTTGGTGATTGTTGGATGTGGTCTTTGAATTTCCATCTGTCAGTTGAAGGAATCTTTGCTATCCTAGCTTACGTCCAAGTGAGAACTGAGGACACGTGTCCATCTTGGTTCATTTGACATTGTGAGATGAGAAACTCCAGGTTAGACGTTGTCCTGGCAACCACCTTCACGGACACAATGGTTCCGAGACAAATTCGATGAGTCTGATGAATTCCTCTCTCCAGGTGAGAAATCCTTCCGTCTCTTTCCCTGGATTTGGGAAGTTTCGACGTTCAGCCCTCAACCTTGAACGCTCCCCTAGATTACATCTAGATACTGGCTTACTTTATTTCTACAGAGTCTGTTACTGTTTGATTGACATCCTCAGCTCTGGCATGTGTATTTTTCTTTAAATATCATGGTAATGTTCTAGTTTTCAGTCAATCTCCTTCCATATGGTGTCAAAACACAGAATCAGTACTCCTTCTACGGCAAGAGATGGGGGAGTTAATTTCATTGGAGCCCAACTGAGCACTGTAGCCTGGGAGGGCAGCCTTCACACAGGAATGAAGCCCTCTCGAAAAGGGTGCTTTTCAGCACACTTCTAGAGCCCTTCCAAACCAAGCTACATACCCCAAGCATGACAGGCGTCCATGCCTTCAAGGCTTCAAAGAGATCTCTTGGGAAAGCTTAGCATGTAGCCAGTGGGCCCCCGTGAGGCCAGAGTTATGCAAAGGTAGAGTCCTCTTCAAAGGATGTTAGGGGCCTACGAAAGGAGTCCTCGACTCTTCTCTTCAAAGTCCCCAAGAGAGCATTCTGTACTTTGGAATATGAGTAAGGCAGAAGGACAACGTAGGTCTGATAAGCCCCAAGTCTGGCCTCTTGTTTCAAATCAAGTTCCAAGATTGAATCTGCACGACCTCACCATCTACTTGAGTAGGTGACAATGTTCTCCTCTCTGTGCTTGTCCATTATTATCGCTTGTTCCCAATGATTCCTTTCTTCTCCCTTGAATCAGAGTCTGTTTGATCCTTTCAAGTTTTTGTTTGGAAAAGCTGTTTCTGGGTATCTCTCACTTGAGTGTCCTAGACTAGGCCAATCCTCGGACTGTAAACATGCTGCCACCTTGGGTGACATGTTCACCGTGATGTCATAAACACCCTCAGATTCTAAGTTGTCCTGACAACCTCAATGCACACAGTGTTTCAGAGCCGTCTCATCCCAATCTGACTACTCCCCCTTTCCAGGTAGGATAGTTTTCCTTGCTCTGGGTTTCTAACTTTCTCCAAGGACTTGAAGGGTCTACTAAGTTCCCTCTAGACACCGGTTTCTTTCCTTTAAGCTTATCCCGGGTTTTATCTCTTATCTTTTGTGGATATGGCCAAATGGGTGGACTTTCCCCAGAGAACGTCCGGGAGGCCCTCTCATGTTGAAGTTGCCCAGGCATTCCCCTGATGCACACTGATCGTGTGATCTCTTAGCAGTCTGATAATTCCACCTTGGCAGGTCACATGTTTTCCTTCCTTCATCATTTGGGGAAGTGTACCTTATGCGTTCATAGAGTGTAATATTCTCCTGGATCTTTTTCTGGTGCGTACTGATAAGGTCTCCTCACCATTTCTACTTCTTTATGATCTCTGTGACCACCAAACTTTGAAATCTGTATTTCCTAATGCTAGTAATCTGATCCCCAAGCGTGATGCTAGCCGGTGAAGCCCGGGCCGCCCAAGCGGATGTGGGCACTTACCTGCTACACCACAGCCCGGCCCCAAATTGGGCTTTTGGACCAGCCTTTGGCCTGAATTTGGGAAGATGTTGGCCTGTTTCGATCATTCGTGAAGGGAAGCAGTAGTAACATTAGTGTTGGTAACATTTGCCGTCGATTCATGATTTGGCTCGGACCATGTTCTCTTGGTAGTATTCCTCTTCATCTCTTTGCAAAGGTCTCCCTTTCTGTATCATCATTAAGCATTTGGAGGCGATTGCTAATCCTTGGATGTTCATCTTCTCTAATCTCTTTCAGCCTCCAAAGCTTTAGGCCATAAATCTGCACCCCTTTTTGGAGTTTTGATTTTATGTGAATTGATTTCCGTAACCCTGCATTCTAACATCCTATAGCTTTCAAATCTACATCCTCATAGATTTAGACTTCTGTGTAGGCTACATCATCTTCACCAGCGTAAGCCTCATTACAGGCCCTCACCACACACTTGTGCCTAATCAACTCTTTGTCCCTCCGTCCCCCACCCTCCTTTCCCTCTGGGAACTGCCAATCCTATGTCACGTGCTACCTGTTTCTTGGTCCATTTTTCCTCTTCTCCTTGTATGTGAGATCCTGTGGTATTTGGCCTTACCCCAGGGCTTGTTTCAGTTCCCCTGATACCCTCAGGAGCCATTCAGGTGGTCACAAATGGCTGCACTGCATCTGTTCCTACAGCTGAGTGCTATGCCATTGTGTGGATATAGCCCATCTTCCTTCTCCATTCGTCCCTTCATGGTCATCAGGGAGGCCTCCAAGTGTTGCATATCGGGAGTAAGGCTGTGGGGAATACAGCGATGCATGGATCTCTGTGCATTAGTGTTTCCAAGATCTTTGGATATATACGCCACAGAGGAATACCTGGATCATGTTGTAAATGGATTCTGAAAATTCTGAGGCAATTCCACACCACTTCGCATAGTGGCTACACCGGTTTACACTCCCACCAGCAGTGCAGGAGGCTTCCCTTCTCTCCACCTCCTCTTTGAAACTTGTTGGTTCCTGTCTTCATCCTTATAGCCATTCTGACTACTGTGAGCTGCTATCTCAGTGCCGTTTGTATTTGCATTGAGCAGAGACTTAATGTTGATGAGCATGTTTTCATACAGCCTGTTGGCCATCTTTCTATCTTCCTGGGAGAGCTGTCTGTTTCCATCTTTTGCCCTGGTTTTATTGGGCTCACTGTTTCTTTTCCTGTGAAGACGTATGAGTTCATTGGATCTTATGGCTGTTCACCCCTTCTCCGATGTGCGGTTTGCAAACATCTGCTGTCAGTTGTTGCACAGTCTTTGCATTCAGTCGATGGTGTCATTGGTTGTGCAGAAGCTTCTGCGTTGCATGGAGTTCCCCTTGTTTCTTGTTTCCTTCGTTTCCCTTGCCCCGTCACACATGCTTCTTCCAAATAGGTGGCTAAGCCAGATGGCAAAGAGCAAGCTGCCTGCCTTTTCTCCTAGAAGCTGCACGTTTTCAAGTCTTCCGTTCAAGGCTTTAATCCATTTCGAGGTGGTGTGTGTCCCTGGTGTAACATCACGGTCTACTCTCACTGTGTTCCATGTGGCTGTGCTGTCTTCCCAGCACCATTTCTTGTCGAGACTCTCCTTTCTCTGCTGTCTCCTCTTGGCTCCCTGGTCGAAAATGGGCTGTCCATATGTGTGTCAGTTGACCTCTGGGCTCTCGATTCTGTTCCATGGGTCTGTGTGCCTCTTTTGGGCGCCAGGCTGTGCTGTTTCCGTACCTAGCACTTCATCCTATATCTGGAAATCAATAAGTGTGATGCCTGCTGCTTTGTCCGTTTTCCTCAGTATTCCTTTGGCTATTCAGTGTCCTTTGTTGCTGGATAGAAACTCTAGGATTCTCTCTTCCATTTCTGTGGGAAATAGTGCTGCGAGTTTGACTGGGACTGCATGGAATCCAGAGATGGCTTTATGCAGTATGGACGCTTCAAGTGTGTTAGTTCTTCCATTCGAACAACACGGAATAGCCTTCCGTCTCCTTGTGTCTTCTGGAGTTTCTTCCCCAGAATCTTTGCTGGATTTCGGTTTCCATAGCTTTCTCCTGTTTGGCCAAGGTTATTGCTAGATATCTTTTACTTCTTACTGGCATGCTTTCTTTTTTGAGGTTCAATTTTTCAATTCTTTGCAACTTTCGATTGGCTTTGTTTTGGCAGAAGTTTATGGCTGTGTTCACATCTGCGGGCCATGCTGCTGTATTTACTGTGGAAGAGTGGAGCTGTCTAATGTCACTTCCCATTTACCTCTACACTACCTCACACATCTGCCCCAGAATGGCTGGACGAGCCGTGAGGATGCTCACCCGCAGGATTCCATGTCACCAAAGCCAGGCTCCCAAACCAGAATGCGCGGACTTCACCACTTCCCCACTGGCCGGCCCCTTTCGTGTTCCATTGGCAACCTGCAGTTGAGTGGGATGTGACTTGAATATGCTATTTGAGCCCACCTCTGGCCCTGTGTAGATGAGGCCAGCTTCTTTTTCTGGCCCTCTGTGATGTCGGAGGATTTGTCAGAATCGTGTGTCTGCTGTCCTGTCTAGTTTCGTGGATGCAGGCTTTCAGAGCCCGCCTGGAGCAGTCCCATAACTCACCCTTCCAGTTAGTCCAGGTTTGACCTTCGCTGCAGTTTTTGGCTTTGTGACTTTCTCGGAATTTCAAACGTCTAATGACTGAAGTCTTTCACTGGGGATTATTCAGATGTGATTTCTATTGGCCTTCCATTTTCAGGGATTTTTTTCTCTTTTCCAAAGTCTAATCATTACAGTCTTTCTGACCTATCTCTCTTCGCTATGCTTATCAGTCAGTTCTCCTTCATTGCAAGCTATGACTTTTGTATTTCTGCAATCACCATATGTTCTGTATGCCGAGGTCTGAGTCTTTAGGTGATTGTTGTGTGTTGTCTTGGAATTTCCATCGGTCACCTGTAGAAAACTCCTATCCTGGCCGAGGTGACACTGAGCCCTGAGAACACGTGGTCGTCTTGGTTGCTTTGACATTCTGAGATCAGAAACTCCAGATTCGAGGTTGTGCTGGCAACCTCCTTCACGGACATTATGTTTCCGAGACATATTAGAGAAATCTGATGAACTCTGCTCCAGGTAAGAAACTTTTCTGTCTCATTTCTGGATTTGGGAAGTTTCGAACTTTACTCCCGATCCTTGAGTGTTCCACTAGATTACGTCTAGATACTGGCTTACTATATTTCTATAGAGTGTTTTACTTGTTCGATTTACATCCTCAGCTCTGGCATGTTTATTTTCCTATAAACATAATTGTAATGTTCTAATTTTGAGCCAACCTCCTTACATCTGCTGTCAATTCACGATATTAATAATCATTCTACTTCAAGAGATACGGGGAGAGAATTTCATTGAAGCCAAACCAAGCATACTAGCCTGGTAGGGCAGCCCTCACAAAGCAACGAAGCCGTCTGGAATAGGGTGCTTCTCAGCACAATTCTGGAGCCCTGTCAAACAATAGGACATACACGAAGCATGATGGGGGTCCATTCCTTCAAGGGTTCAAAGAGATATCTTGTGACACATTAGCATGTACCCAATGGGCCTCTGTAATGCCAGAGCTATGGAAAGTGAGACTTCTCTTCAATGAATGCTAGGGGCATAGGAAAGGAAGCATCAATCATTGTCTACAGTGTCCTCAGGAGATCATTCTTAATTTTGGATTATGATTAAGGCAGAAGGACAATGTAGGTCTGATAAGCCCCAAGTCCAGCCTCTGGTTTCAAATCAAGTTTCAAGCTTGCATCAGCATGGCCTCCCCATACACTTGAGTAGATTACAATGTTCTCCACTCAGTGCTTGTCCCCCTATTATTGCTTCCTCACAATGACTTCTTTCTTACCCCTTTAATCAGCGTGTATTCTCTCTCTTCAAGTTTCAGTGCCAGGTTTCTGTTTTTAAATTCTCTTCTGGGTATCTCTAACTTGAGTATCGTAGCCTAGGACAATCCTCAGACTATAACCATGAGGCCATCTTGGGTGACATGTTCACTGTGATGTCATAAACTCCCTCAAACTTCTAAGTTCTCCCAGCATCTTCTATGCACATGACTACTCTCCCTTTCCAGCTTGAATAGTTTTCCATTTCCTGGATTTCTTGTGGGTTTCTAACTTTACCCTTGAACTTTTAAATGTCTACTACATTCTCCCTAGTCATGGTTTCTTTACTTTAAGTTCATCCTGGGTTTTATGTGTTACATTTTGTGAATATGGCCGAATGTGTAGACTTTCCCCAGTGAAAGTCCTGGAGTCCATCCAAAGTTGAAGTTGCACACTCAAGCCTCTGATGTGCAATGATCGTGTCATCTCATGCAGTCCGCCAATTCTACCTATGCAGGTCACATCACTTCCTTCAGTCTGTATTTAGGGAACTGTACCAGATGTGTCGTAGATTGCAATATTTTCATGTTTTTTTCCTATTGCCTATCTCTAACGTATGCTCACAATTTCGACTTCTTTGTGATCTCTGTACACACCATACCATGAAATCTATCTTTCCCAACGTTACTAATCTGATCAGCACCCATGATCCGAATCCATGAATCCCAGGCCACCCACTAGTAACATGGACTCTTACACACCAGAACACATGGCTGGCCCTGAATTTTACTTGTGGACCAATATTTTTCCTGAACATGGGAAGAAGATGGCCTGCTGTGATTATTCGTGAATGTAATTACTCGTAACATCATAGACGGTAACATTTTCCCTTGGTTCATCTGTTTAGCACGGAACACATTCTCTTCATAGTATTCCCCATAATCTATTTGCAATGGTCTACTTTCTGTAGCATCATTAAGCATTTGGAGGAGATTCACAGTCCTTGGAAGTTCATCTTCTCTAATCTCTTTCAGCCTCAAATCCTTTATGCCCCAAATCAGCACGCCTTTTTGGATTTTTTCATTCCCTCTGGGAATCACCAATCCAAAGTCAAGGCTGACATCCAAAGCTAGAATGCTCAGTTTGGCACCAGTGAAATTCTCTCCCATCTCTGGCCGTAGAAGATTATTGACTATGTGTTTTGACAGCATATGTGAGGAAGTTGGCTGAAAATTAGAACATTACACTTATATTTAATGAAAAATAAATATGCCAGAGCTTAGGGTGTAAATCAAACAACTTACAAACCCTACAGAAATAAAGTAAAGCAGTATCTAGATGTAATCTACTAGAAGGACCATGGATCTGGGGTCAAGTTCCAGCCTTCCCAAATTTAGAAAAGAGACATAAAAATATCTTACCTGGAGACAGGAATTCATCACATTTCTCTAATTTGTCTCAGAAACATTATGTCCATAAGGTGTTTGCCTGGACAACCTAGAATTTGGATTTTCTGATCTCAGAATGTCAAACCAACCAAGATGACCTCGTGTTCTCAGTGCTCAGTTAGACCTAGGCAGGATAGCAAAGATTCCTTCAAGTGAACGATGGAAATTCAAAGGCAATGCCCAACAATCATGAAAACACTCACACATCAGCCTAGAGAACATATGGTGATTAAAGAATCACAAAATTCATAACTTGGAATGAAGGAGAACGGACTGATAAGCGTATCTATGGGAGATGGCTGAGAAAGACAATGACGATTGATGTGGATTAAGGCTGCCCCAGCTCGAAAAGCCCAAGGTTACCTGGCCTACATGTCAAAGCATATCAGCCGGTGAAGTTTTTTTGGTATGAATTAGAGGTGCCCCAGTGAGAGAAGCCCAGGCGATGCTCACCTACATGCCTATCTATATGGCCAAATTCGTATCTAATGTTATACGACCACACAATAATCAGACTCCATCTGTACTGAAGTCATTTAATGGGTTTTTACATCATCTTTTCTTTTTCCAGTAAAAATGTCACGTACCCATGCCTTATAAAATTTGCCCTTACCCTCAACTCAGGGCAGCAGCAGGACATCTGACTGCCCATGGCTCCTTTCCCCATGCAGCAGCAGCAGCTATTCAATGCCCATGGGTCCAGTTCCCATGCCTGCAGCTCTTCACTACCCATAGGTCCTGTCCCCATGAAGCAACTCTTTACTCCCCATGGGTCCTGCCCTTACGTTATCCTGTACCATTCTCTAAATAAAAGAGCATCTCTGCCAGGCCTTGAGAGACCAAGAAATCTTTCTTCCGACTCATCAGCTCGCTGACCCACCATCATATATTGTGGCCCCCCTACCGGGAACTTGCTTCATCGGTTTCTGAGCTCAACTTCTGGTAAGTGCCCTTTTCTTCCTTGTGCCTCTCTCTGTGTCGAAGATGAATCTAAATTCACTTCTCCATCAGGAGCTGTCTTTGACAGCTATATGAATCCACGTTTGCTGCCCATGGCTACTCTATGGGGCAAATCATGGCATTCAGCTTGAAGACAATCAGTACATTAAGCCTAAGGGCGATGTAGAGTGAATTACTCCATTCCTTCCTGACTCTATCTCTAATATACTAATTTTAGGTGGGCACGGGTCAGCCACTTAAGTCATTAGGATGGTCAGCAATCTGCAAGACTCCCCTGTAAGGTTTCTTTTCCTAAGGTTGGATTAGGATAACTCCCATGGCACCTGACCATGCTCTGAACTGTGTGAATGTCCCAATTGGGACTCCAGTTCAAGGAAAGTACCAAAGTCTAACCTTTGGTTGCGTATGGGAAACCCTTCTCGGAGAATGGCTCCAACACGCAATTGGGTAGAATGCCCCCCAGAGCGGCGGAAAATTCCTCACTAATTTTCTCCATCCTGTTCTCTCTTGAACTTCTCCCTTTCTCTTGGGGACAATTCACCAGGCACCTATTACTGCCAGGCAGAATAGGAAAGATGTTCACCAGGCACCTGTAACTTCCAGGCATACCAGGGAACATATGCAATGGATGCAATGCTGGGGGAAACCCCCATCACCCCTTGTTATAGGATCCTCACAGTAGGATTGACAGGTAGGATGCTGCCCCAGGTTCAGGGGGGATTTTCAAGGTAATGGACCTGTGTCTTTCATCTTTCTTAGAGTTGCAATGGCGTTTTGCGTCTCCTTTGGATCTTTGCAACAGGGAAGCAAAGAAATCGGTCAACAGTCATTGCTTCCATCCCTGGGACCCCAAACTTGGCATTTCTGGGCATGATCACCCCAGAAAGCCCAAGTAGGGTGCTCTCTCTTGGGGGGTGACTCATTGAGTGTTTTAGTCACCTACTGAGTTGGCTATGAGGGTAGCAGACCTGTGATTTATTCTGTGAACTGCCATGCTACAGTAGTGCGCCCCTTCATGGGAACTGTTGAGTGAGTCTGCTCTTGATAACCCTCTTTGAGCGGCCATGAGGGTGAGGTCTGATGTCTTCATTTCCTTTCTTTGTTTTGCTCATCATGTCCTTTGTTTTCACCAAGTCTGGGTTAAGTTCAGGCTGGACTTGACCAGAACCTGGAACTTCTGTAAAATCGAAAAACTTGAAAACATTTTGCAAGGAACTTCATTCTCAACCCGGGTACTGGGAGCCCCGGCCTCCAGGCAGTTCAAGCCCTTTGCATGCACTCCACCCTTCTCCACTTCACTGTCAGTTGGACACTGGCTTTACTGCTGTGGGGAATGAGATAAGCATCCGTTAAGACTCATCACTCAGGGTTATTCTAACTAATTAGAAACACTTTCAATTGTATGGGTTATGCCCCAGAAACTCCAGCTGGTAGAAAATGTGTGATGTTTCTCTCTGCCTTTCTGGTGCTGTTGGACAGGTAGATCAACCTAGAACGTCCTTCAAGTTACAGTCCAGTTTCTGAGAAATGAAGAGCAACCATCCTTAGAAAATCCTTGCAAGACTGGAAATACAGTTCTAGAGGCAGTTCAGATTCCACCTTGTTCCTTTACCATGAAAAGGATTATCTTCCCCCCTCTCCAGGAACTACTATCTAGCATACCACTCATTCTTAAGACTGAAAAAAAAAGGAGGGGAAAGGATAAATGGCCATAAGTGTGCCCTTGCAAAAAGTCTAGCATCTTGAGGGTCTTCTCCATAAGTCTTAGTAAAAAGGCTCAAAACAAAGTGTTGATTTGTAACTGGTGAGATTTATATTATTGTACCTGATTCATGGCAGTAGTTTTTAAAACAATAGTTGTACAGTCTCTGTGTATATGTGTCTATGTGTACATTATACGTGAGATATTTTAACCCCTGGATGGTCTGGCCAAAATTAAGATCTCTGTTTAGTTGGCTTAAAGTAAGTGCTTTCTTAAATTCTATATGTAGTCGAAATTAACAGAGTGACTTTCAAAGTTAACGTGACGTGAATTAACCTTTGATAAATGAAAGCTTCTTTAAGTTTGTTGGTTTCATTGAAAATTGTCTTCTTGTCAGAGTTGTCAGTATTTGCATAGGATGCAGGCATTCAGACTCGGTTTACTAGTCATATAAGTCCACGTTGTCTGTTAAATTTGTCAGCAAAATAATAGCTTTAAATGATGACCAGTTTTGTCTAATGCCTCATGAGGTTTCTGTAGGTAATCTGAACATAATTGTTGGAAACAAATGGTTTAAATACATAAAACTCATAAAAGTGAGTACAATAACTTTTATGGTCTGTATACTTGGGGAAAAAAACAGCTTCGAAATCCTTTTTGGTAACCATCTTGAGTTTTGCCAAGTTAAGTTAAATGATAAAAAGATGAATATGCGGGTAACTTTTGGATAGAACGGCACACTCACACATTATTGTTAAACATATCTAAGTTATCTACTTTTGGCTTCTTATGGAAGAGGCTAAAAGCGTTTGGGTGTATCAAAAAGCATGCCTTGTGTTTTATTGCGAAGTGGCATGTTTCTTAAGTTGTGAAGTGTTTAGAATGCTGATATAAAAGACATTTCATAATTGTTTACCTTTTTAGTGTTTACTAGGTCCGTTAAGCGTTAAAGGTTCTAACTTACCTATGGAATTAAAGCTACAGGAATTTACTAAGAAAAAGAGCTCTGTATTCAAGGAAGTTAAAATGTATGTTTTCAGTAAAAAAGGTATAAAGAATGGAAATATTTTTGTTTGATGGGTTAAGAAAGATAAATTGCTCCTGATGTACTAGAAAGGAAAAAAGAAAGACTTTGGGACAAGTACTGAAAATGAAAAAGAAAGATGTAGAAGGTTTGTGAAGGAGGAATTCTGAAATGAGTTTTATGCCTGCTCAAGTAGACTAAAGTAAGTTCAATTAAGTGAATGAGTTTGAATGTTAATAATAAGTAGGTGCAGAAATTCAAATTTTGTTTTCTTTAAAAGGATACATTTTCTTGAACTTTTGATCTGCTCTTGGTAAAGAGGATGTAAGAGCTGTTCCTTTGAGTACGTCTACCTAAGAGACAAATCTGTTTGGTGAAAATAATGGCTGAGGTTACTCTTAATATTTTTGACTCTTTCTGTTATCACTTTGAATGGATACCTGAGCATTGTTTCACAGTGAGTGTTGTTTGCTATTTGAACAACATTTTAAAAACTTTTGATATGTTGTGACAAGCTTCTCACTCAAAAATATTCAAATCCTGAATGAAGGCATTCTTTAGACCTGGTAGACAGAAGAATGATTACTCTGAGGATTTTCAGAGGGTCCCTGAGACTTCTCAAAGAAATTTGCTCTCTCTTCCTACAAGGAGGAAAATGCTAAAGTAATTTGGCTTATTTGGTCTATTAAATTAAATGGGAAACATTGTGAAATAAGCGACAATAGACTTTCTTAGCTGGTATTTGATGGGTAAATGTTATTAATATAGACGTCTCAAAATTAGATAGCATTCCTAAAATTCTGATCTGCCCTGGTTGTCAGTGATAAGTTCACTTATTATCTGGCAGTGTTATATGTCACAGAAGTAGTCAAGTTTCTTTGCCAATTGCCCTTTTGAGTCCTTTGTCCATTTCCAAATAGTTGTTGTTTTACTCTGATGCTTTTTCCTTTTGCAAATATGTTTCAACTTCCGAGAAATTCATGGAAAGTATTCTGACACAAAGAGTCTAAACGACAGGTTTCTGATAAACCCTCAGATTGTAAAACTGAACGGAGTAAGAAATGACAGAATTCTAACAGAAACTATGCTCATCGATCTGCTAACAGAAGATTCAGCTCAAGAATTGATTATACAGGACTGTGTGCACTGATTAGAACGATTATAAATTTTTAGGACTTCTGTTTGAAATATTGTTGAGTTTGGATGTGTTGTTTTGTTTTCTCATAATGAAGGATTTCTTTTTCTCTTTTCTCTTATGCTAACTATAACTTACAGCCATTTGGTGAAATTATACCTTTATGAGCAAAACTGAAACATTTATCTTTTTCTGCCTACCTTATCCCTCCTGAATTTGGAAACCCTTTGTGACTGAGTATGGTCATTTCGTTGCAATATTTGCATAAGTTCCATAAGAATCTGTTCTCCTTATAACAGGACACATTGGTTATATTACCAAGGCTTTGACTGGAATGGCATATTTGAAACATACAGGCTCAGATACGACATGACAGCGTTTCATGAACAAAGATTGGACTTTCTGGAATACAGCCACTCGGAAACACAGGCCTGGTACCTTGTTTACTGAGATTTTGGCAATCTTACCTGGTAAGTAAGGAAGCTTGCTTATCTCGCAGGTGCAAGGAACCTCCAAATATTTGGGGAGACCTCAAAGAGAACACCACTCAAATCTGTAGGTACTTCAGGCCAAATCTGATGGCAAGTCCTTGGCTTGGATTTTCTGGCCTCTAGAGGCCTTCACAGTTCAATGTGAGATTCCGCAGGAAAATATCCAGCGAAGCACATTTAAAAAAGCCTGTATGAACAATTACTATTCTTGCTGCTCTTATGTAAATAATTGGAGCAAGTTGTATTGAAACTACACTTGATTTTCAAACCTGTTAATCCTGATTTGGCTATCTTTTGTAAAAATGAGAGTGATTTAAGAGAGAAAAAATTATGTTTCTGTAGAAGCTATAGTAGGCATTCATGGATATTAGATTCTAGCTCTTTTCTTCCGCAATATTCATGTATTATTAATATTAATGTCTCCTTGTGGCCATCTACCTCTGACACCTGGAAGTTCCCTGGCCACAATCAAACATTTTCCTTCAATACTACTGTCCAAATACTAACTAGATTTGCCTTGTCACACTTCGATCATACAGAACAAGTTCCAAAGGTAATGTCCCCAACTTATTAATACACACAGGATGGACAATACAAAATTTGGGATGAATATATTTGGTTCACTCCTACTAGTGGGCAACTCAGTAAAAGGCCACTTTCTTTTGGGGAAAAAATATCACCCCTGTGATACATGGCCTTATACCACTCGACCTACGGGAAAAAATCCCTGTTATATGTGTTCTCATATCATACCCTTAAAAAAAATACTGATTGGTTTCAGACTGACTGGGATACATGGCTCAACATGCGTTGGTTAGCCCGTAACGGTGCTCAGTGGATATGTGGCTCCAATTTATGACCTTGGCTACCACCTGCATGGATTGGACGATGCACTCTACGCTTTGTCTGGATGCAAGGTGGAACTACATTTACTATATCTCCTCCTGCTAACCTACCCAACTTGCAACAGCACTTTACCAGCCCTGTCTTCCACTGGTATGACCATCTTTCTGCAATTTTCTTTCACCAATTAGGAATCGACTTTTGTAGCACATTCAAGTCTTGCATGGAAGTCCTAGACAAATTTACTATGAAGGCATTATATGATACACAATATAGCATTTCACTGCTCAATTTAGAAGTATCCCAAGTGTGTAAGGCAGTCCTCCAAATCCAAATGGCACTGGATGTCTTGACAGCAGCACAAGGGGGCACCTGTGCCGTTATAAAAACTGAAGGTTGTATCTATATTCCTGACTACCATCAAAATATTTCTGGCTTGGTATCCCAGCCACCAAATTAAATACATGTCTGACCAACCCTAAATCTAAATGATTGGTTGAACTCCTAGTCAGGACAAGGTTTCTGCACTACTTCAAAACCTTATTCATTGGGTTAAACATACTGCTTGTATTTCTTATGATATTTTGTTGTCTGTTTCATTGTTTGTCTTCTGCATGTCAAAAATGTTTCACTTCCTGGACCACCTCTTGTCAATGACTCTCTCATCTCCAGAGGATCTGTATAACTTGTCATGCTTGAACTCAATGGGGCAAGCCTTCTGGTCCACTAAACTGCCTAAGTGTACCTATGGCCCCATTTAGGGACAGCTCTATGACCCTTTACAGCCAGAAGTAGTCACAGAAGACTGACCATCATCCATATCCCCAAAGATTTCCAGTCCAAATAGGTTCAGAGAGGTTTTATGATGTGGATCAGGGCTGCCCCAGCTAGGGAAGCTGAAGGTGACCTGGACTACATGCCAAACTATATGACCCAGTGGATTTTTTTATGGTATGAATTAGGGCTGCCCCAGGGCGAGAAGCCAAGGGCATTCTCACCTACATGCTGATCTATATGGCCAGATTCGTATCTAAAAATATGACAACACAATGTCCAGACTCCATCTGTACTGAAATCATTTAAAGACATTTTACATCATTATTTTTTTTTGGAGTAAAAATAAGTCATATACCCATGCCTTATGAAATTAGCCCTAACCCTCTAGTCAGGGCAGCAGCAACAGCTCTGACCAGCCATGGGTCCTGTCGCCAGGCAGCAGCAGCAGTAGCTCTTCACTGCTAATGTGTCCTGTCCCCATGCTATCCTGTACTGTTCTCTCAATAAAAGAACACCAATGCAGGATCTTGAGAGTCCAAGCAATCTTTCATTCGAGTCTTCAGCTCGCTGAGCCCATATCAATGATTCTACCACGGAAAATAAAAAACGGTCCCAGAAAATGGAAGGCACACAGAAATCACACATGAATAATACATAAAGAAAGATGTCAGTTTTAGACATACTCTGAACATTCGAAAGTCGGAGTATGTCACAATCCCAAAAACCCAAGCGAAGGTCAAACCTAGGCTAACTAGTAAGGGTGAGTTATGAGACTGCTAAAATCAGGCTCTGAAAGCCTGTGTCTATGAAGTTTGCAGGGACAGCAGAGACAGAATTCTGACAAATCCTCTGACATCACAGTGGAGAAGAAAAACAAACTGGACTCATCTACACAGTGCCCGAGTTGGGCTCAAGTGACATATTCAAGTCCCATTCCACTCAACTGCAGGTTGCCAATGGAACATGAAAGGAGCCGGCCCGTGGTGCAGTGGTGAAGTCTGCACGTTCTGGGTCGGCATCCCGGGGCTAGCCATGCGGAATCCTGGGGTGAACCGCATCACCGCTGTTCCAGCCATTCTCGGGGAGGCATGGAAGGTAGTGTAGAGGCAGCTGGGAAGCAACGTCAGACAGCGTCAGTATTCCTCAGCAAATACAGCAACATCGATAGCAGATCTGAGCACAGCCATAAACATCAGCCGAAACAAAACTAATGAAAACTTGAAAAGAACAGAAAAACCGAACCTCAGGAAAAAAAGAATAAGGTCTCTAGAAATAAGCTTAGCCAAAGAGGCGCAAGCTATGGAAATCAAAAACTAGCAAAACTTTGGGGAAAGAAATTCCAGAAGACACAAGCAAATGGAAGGGTATTTTGTGCTATAGGAATCTAGGAACTAAAATACTTGAAACCTCCATAACGGATAAAGCAATTTCTGGATTCCATGCAATCCCAGTCAAAGTTGCAGAATCTTTGCCACAGAAATATAAGAGAGAATCCTTAAGTCTCTATCCAGCAACAAGGGACCCTGAATACCCCAAGGAATCCTGAGGAAAACGAACAAAGCAGGACATATCACATTTACTGATTTCAACATGTAGGACGAAGTGCTACGTACCGAAACGGCACAGTCTGGTCTCAAAAACAGACACAGAGATCAACGGAAAAGAATCGAGAGCCCAGAGGTCAACTCACACATATATGGACAGCCCATTTGCAACGAGGATGGCAAGAGGATCAGTGGAGAAAGGAAAGTCTCAAGAAGAAAAGGTGCTGGAAAACTGCACAGCCGTATGTGACCAATGAGAGCAGACCATGAGGTTACATCAGGCTCACACACCACCTCAAAATGGATTAAAGCCTTGAACGGAAGACTTGAAACCTTGAAACTTCTAGTAGAAAACCAGGCACCTTGCTCATGGCCATGTGGCATAGCCGCCTATTTGGAAGAAGCATGTGTGACTGGGCAAGGGCAACACACGAAACAAGAAACAAATGGGATTGCATCCAATGCAGAAGCTTCTGCCCAGCCGAGGAAACCATCCACTCAATGCAAAGACAGCACAACAACTGCGAGTGGATGTTTCAAACCACACATCGGAGAAGGACTGAATAGCCAAAAGAGCCAACAACCGCACATGCCAACACAAGACAAAAAACAACAAGCCCATTAAAACCTGGGCAAAAGATGGAAACAGAGTTTTACCAAATAAGATAGAAAGATGGCCAACAGCTGTATGAACACATGTTCATAATCATTACGTCTAAGGCCAATGCAAATCCAAATGGCAATGAGATAACAGCACATTGTGGTCAGAATGCCCATAAGGAACAAAACAGGAAACAAGTGTCGGAGAGGAGGTGGAGAGAAGGGAAGCCTCCTGCACCGTTGGTGGGAGTGTAAGCCGGTGCGGGAACAACGCAAAGCGGTGTGGAATTTCCGCGGAAATTTCAGAATCCATCTACCATATGACCCAGCTATTCCTCGGCAGCGTATTTATCTGAAGAACTTGGAAACACCAAAGCATAGGAATCCCTGCACCGCTGTGTTCACCACAGCCTTAATCCTGATGTCCAGGACTTGGATATCGCCCTGGGGCCCATCAAGGGACGAATGGAGAAGGAAGATTGGCTATAGCCACACAATGGGATAGCACTCAGCTGCAAGAAAGGGTGCAGTCCAGCCATTTGTGACACCAGAATGGCTCCTGAGGGTATGAGGGGAACTGAAAGAAGCCCCAGGGAGAAAGTCACATACCGTAGGATCTCACTTACAAGGAGAAGAGTAAAATAAGGAGAAACAAACCGGTAGCACATGACAAGGGATTGGTGGTTCCCAGAGGGAATCGGTGGCAGAAGACAGTGGAAGAAAGAGTTGATTAGGCACCAGTGTGTGGTATGGGGATGTCATTAGGCTTACGGTGGTGAAGATGATGTACCATACAAAGAAGTCTAAATCTAGGAGGTTGTAAATCTGAAAACAATAGGGTGTTATAATGCAGGGTTATGGCAATCAATTCATGTAAAATCAAAACTACAAAAAGGCAAGCAGGTTTATGGCCTAAAGCTTTGGAGGCTGAAAGAGATTAGAGAAGATGAACTTCCAAGCATTGCTAATCACCTCCAAGTACTTAATAATGCTACAGAAAGGTAGACAGTGGCAAAGAGATGAAGAACGACTCTACCAAGAGAACATGTTCCGTGCTAAACTCAGGATCCAAAGGAAAAGGTTACCGTCCATGATGTTACTACTAATTACCTTTACAAATAATCAAAGCAGGCCAACATCTTCCCCAGTTCAGGCAAAATGTTGGTCCAAGAATCCAATTCAGTGCCGGCCCTGTGGTGTACTGGGTAAGTTCCCACATTCCACTTGGGTGGTACAGGCTTCATCGGCGATCATCACGGGTGCGGATCAGATTAGTAGCATTAGCAAATATAGATTTCACGGTATGGTGCAGACAGACATCCTAAAGAAGTCGAAATTGTGAAGAGACGTTATGAATACACATCAGAGTAAGAACCATGGGAATATTGCAATCTATGAACGCATCAGGAACACTTCCCCAAATGATGAAGGAAGGAAAACATGTGACCTGCCAAGGTGGAAATGGAGATGACACGATCATTACGCATCAGAGGATTGACCAGGAAAGTCAATCTCGTGAGGGACTCCAGGGCTTTCTCTGGGGAAAGTCCACCCATTTGGACTCATCCACAAAAGATAAGAGATAAAACCCAGGATAATCTGAAAGGAAAGAAACTGGTGTCTAGCGGGATTGTGGTAGACCTTTCAAAGTTCGAGGATAAAGGAATCCAGAACAAGGAAAACTATCCTACCTGGAAAGGGGAAGTAGTGAGACTGGTATGAGATGGTCGTGAAGAACTGTGTGCATGGAGGTTTTCAGGACAGCTTAGAATTCTGAGGGTGTTTATGACATCACGGTAAACATGTCACCCAAGATGGCTGCAGGTCTCCAGCCCGGGGATTGGCCTAGGCTTGGATACTCAAGTGACAGATACCCAGATACAGCTTTTGCAAACAGAATCTGGGCGCAGAAACGTGAAGAGATGCAAGAGATGCTAATTCAATGGATAAGAAAGGAATCATAGGGAAGAAGTGATAACAGAGGGACAAGCACTGAGAGGAGAACATTGCCATCTCCTCAAGTCGATGGGGAGGCCATGCTGATTCAAGCTTGAAACTTGACTTGAAACAAGAGGCCGGACCTGGGGCTTATCAGACCTATGTTGGCCTTCTGCCTTACTCATAATCCAAAGTCAAGAATGATCTCTTGAAGACATTGAAGAGAAGAATAGAGGCCTCGGTCCTAGGTCCCTAGTATTCTGTGAAGAGAAGTCTCACTTTCCATAGCTCTGGCGTCATAGGCACCCTCTGGCTACATGGTAATGTGTCACTAGGCATCTCTTTGAAGCCTGGAAGGAATGGACCCCTGTCATGCTTGGGGTATGTCTCTTGGTTTGGAAGGACTCAGGAAGAGTGCGCAAAAGCACCCTTTTGCAGAAAGCTTCGTTACTGTGTGAAGGCTGTCCTCCCAGGCTAGAGTGCTCAGTTGAGATCAATGAGATTCTCTCCCCCATCTCTTGCCGTAGAAGGAGTATTGATTAGGTATTTGACACCACGCATAACGATGTTTGCTGAAACTTAGAACATTACCATTCTACTTAAAGGAATATAAGCATGCCACAGCTGAGGAGGTAAATTAAACAAATAACAAAACCTGTGGAAATAAAGTAAGCCAGTATCTAGACGTAATCTAGTGGAGCGTTCAAGGATCAGGTGTGAAGTTCTGAACTTTCCAAATCTAGAAAAGAGACAGAAGGATCTCTCAGCTGGAGAGAGGAATCCATCAGATTCATCTAATTTGTCTCGGAACCATTGTGTCTGGGAAGGTGGTTTCCAAGACAACTTCAAACATGGCGTTTCTGTTCTCACAATATCGAACCAACCAAGATGACCACGTTTACTCAATGCTCAGGTGGATCTAGGCTAGGATGGCAAAGATTCCTTCAAATGACCGATGGAAATTCAAAGACAACACCCAACAGTAACGAAAGCACTCACACTTCAGCCTATAGAACCTATGGTGATTAAAGAAATACCAAACTCCTAACTTGAAATGAAGGAGAACACACTGATAAGCATATCGAAGGGAGATAGCTCAGAACCATGACGATTAGACAATGGAAAAGAAAGCAAGCTCCCAGAAAATGGAAGGCAAACAGAAATCACACCTCAATAATCGACAGTGAATGACTTCAGTGTTTAGTTAGGGTCTGCTTGAACGTTTGAAAGTCCGAGAAAGTCACAACCCCAAAACTTGCATTGAAGGTCAAACCTGGGCTAACTGGGAAGGGTGAGTTCTGAGACAGCTCCACGCGGGCTCTGAAACCCTGTGTCCCCGAAGCCTGATTGGAAAAGAGACACGATTCTGACAAATACTCTGACATCACAGTGGTCCAGAAAAAGGAGCTGGCCTCATCTACACAGGGCCAGAGTTGGGCTCAAGTAACATGTTAAGTACCTTCCACTCAACTGCAGGTTGCCAATGGAACACGAAAGGGGCCAGCCAGTGGGGCAGCCGTGAAGTCCCTGCGTTCTGAGTCGGCAACCCAGGGTTGGCCACGTGGAATCCTGGGGGTGAGCCTCCTCACCGCTCATCCAGCCGTTCTGGGCCAGGCGTGCGACCTAGTGTAGAGGCATATGGGAAGCAACGTTATACAATGCTACTCTTGCTCAGCAAATACAGCAGCATGGCCAGCAGATGTGAGCACAGCCATAAACTTCTGCCAAAACAAACCAATTAAATGTTGCTAAGAATAGAAAAAAGGAACAGCAAAAAAGAAAGCATGCCAGTAAAAAGAAAAAAACATCTAGGAATAACATTGGCCAAACAGGAGAAAGCTATGTCTACCGAAATCTAGCAAAGCTTTGGGCAAAGAAATTCCACAGGACACAAGGAAACGGAAGTCTATTCCATGTTCTTTGAATGGAAGAACGAACACACTTTAAGCATCCATACCGCAAAAAGCAATGTCTGCATTCCATGTCGTCCCAGTCAAAGTTGCAGCAATCTTTCCCACAGAAATAGAAGAGAGAATACTATAGTTTCTATGTGGCAACAAAGGACCCTGAATAGGAAGAGGAATCCTGAGGAAAACGAACAAAGCAGCATGTATCACACTTTCTGATTGCCAAATATAGGATAAAGTGCCAGGTACTGGTACAGCACAGCCTTTCCCCCAAAATAGGCACACAGAACCATGGAACAGATTTGAGCCCAGCAGTCAACTGCCACATATATGGGCAGCCCATTTTCGACACGGGAGCCAAGAGGAGACAGCAGAGAAAGGAGAGTCTCGAAAAGAAACAGTGCTGGGAAGACTTCAGAGCCACAAGTGGCACAATGAGACTAGACCATGATGTTACACCAGGCACACATACCACATTGAAATGGATTAAAGCTTTGAATGGAAGACTTGAAACCATGAAACTGCTGCCGGAAAATGCAGGCAGCTTGCTCTTTGCCATCTGGCATAGCCGCCTACTTGGAAGAAGCATGTGTGACTGGGCAAGGACAACAAAAGAAACAAGAAACAAGCGTGACTCCATCCAATGCAGAAGCTTCTACCCGGCCAATGACTCCATCGACTCAATGCAAAGACAGCACAACTGCGACAGGATGTTTGCAGAACAGACATCGGAGAAGGGGTGAACAGCCATAAGATCCAGTGAACTCATACATCTCCACATGAAAAAAAACAATGAGCCCAACAAAACCTGGGCAAAAGATGGAAACACACATTTCTCTCAGGAAGATAGAAAGATGGCCAACAGGCTGTATGAAAACATGTTCCTCATCATTAAGTCTGAGGCCAATGCAAATCCGAAGTGCAATGAGATAGCTCACAGTGGTCAGAATGGCTATAAGGGTGAAGACACGAAACAAGTTTCAGAGAGGAGGTGGAGAGAAGGGAAGCCTCCTGTACTGCAGGTGGGAGTTTGAGCCGATGCAGCCACTACACAAAGGAGTGAAAATTCTGAATGTTTCAGAATCCACCTAGCCTATGATCCAGCTATTCCTTTGTGACGTATATATCCAAAGATCATGGAAACAGTAATGCACAGAGATCCGTGCACTGCTGTGTTCACCACAGCCTTACTCCCGATATCCAAGACTTGGAAGCCTCCCTGATGCCCATCAAGGGACGAATGGAGAAGGAGCATAGGCTATAGCCACACAGTGGCATAGCATTCAGCTGTCGGAATGGATGCAGTCCAGCCATTTGTGACCACCAGAATGGCTCCTGAGGGTACTAGAGGAACTGAAACAAGCGCCGGGGTAAGGTCAAATACCACTGGATCTCACGTACAGGAGAAGAGGAAAAACGGACCAACAAACAGGTAGCATGTGACATGGGATTGGTAGTTCCCAGAGGAAAAGTAGGCGAGGGCCAGAGGGAGAAAGAGTTGATTAGGCACAAGTATCGTGAGAGCCTGTAATTAGCCTTACGGTGGTGAAGATGATGTAACCCACTCAGAAGTCTAAATCTATGAGGATGTAGATCTGAAAGCTATAGCATATTAGAATGCAGGGTTACGGCAATCAATCCACATAAAATCAAAACTCCAAAAAGGGGTGCAGACTTACGGCCTAAAGCTTTATAGGCTGAAAGAGATCAGAGAGGATGAACTTCCAAGGATTGGTAATCACCTCAAAGTGCTTAATGATGCTACTGAAAGGTAGACCTTTGCAAAGTGATGAAGCGGAATACTAGCAAGAGAACATGTTCCGTGCTAAACTCATGAACCAATGGAAAATAATACCTTCCATGATGTTACTACTGATTCCCTTCACGAATGATTGAAGCAGGCCAACATCTTCCCAAGTTCAGGCCAAAGGTTGCTACAGAAGTCTAATTCATTGCCGGCCCTCTGGTGCAGCAGGTAAGTGCCCAACTTCCTCTTGCGTGGCCCGGGCTTCAGGGGCTAGCATCATGGGTACAGATCAGATTTCTAGCATTAGGAAATCCCGATTTCAAGGTATGGTTGGCACAGCGATCATAAAGAAGTAGTAATTGTGAGGAGGCCTTATCAATACTCACCAGAAAAAGAACCATGAGAATATTGGAGTCTATGAACGCATCTGGTACGCTTTCCCAAATCATGAAGGAAGGAAAATATGTGACCCACCAAGGTGGAATTGTCAGACTGCCATGAGATCACACGATCATTGTGCATCACAGGATTTCCTGGGCAACGTCAACTTGGGAGGGAGTCCAGGACTTTCTCTGGGGAAAGTCCACCCATTTGGCCATATCCACAAAAGATATGTGATAAAACCCAGGATAATCTTAAAGGAAAGAAACCGGTGTCTAGAGGGAATGTAGTAGAACTTTCCGAGTTAGAGGACAAAGCTGAAAACCAACAACGCATCCAGAACAAGGAAAACTATCCTTCCTGGAAAGGGGGAGTAGTCAGGCTTGGAGGAGACGGCTCTGAAACACTGTGGCCATGGAGGTTGTCAGGACAACTTTGAATTCTGAGAGTGTTTATGACATTACAGCGAACGTGTCACCCCAGATGGCTGCATGTTTACAGTACCAGGAGTGGCTTAGGCTGGGATACTCAAGTGAGAGATACCCAGAAACAGCTTTTCCAAACAGAAACCAGGCACAGAAACTTGAAGAGATCAAAGAGATGTTGATTCCAGGGATAAGAAAGGTATCATTGTGATGATACTTCATTCTTCCTTCGTTTTCTTCCATTCCATGCGCACTGATGCCCTTCCGTTTCCTTGTATCTTGTGGAATTTCTTTCCCCAAAGCTTTGCTACTTCTCGGTTTACATAGCTTTCACCTGTTTGGCACAGGTTATTCCTAGATACCTGGTTCTTCCTAGTAGCATGCTTTTTTTTTCTTTTTTGAGGTTAAGTTTTTCTATCCTTTGCAACTTTTGATTAGTTTTATTTAGGCAGATGTTTACTGCTGTGCCCACATCTGCTGGCAATGCTGCTGTATTTGCTGAGGAAGACTGGCCCAGTCTAACGTCGCTTCCCATCTGCCTGTTTCCTTTGTTGCCCATTCCTGTCACACACGCTTCTTCCAAATAGGCTGCTAAGACAGATGGCAACGAGCATGCTGCCTAGGTTTTCTCCTAGAAGTCTCACGGTTTCAAGTCTTTAATCCGTTTCGAGGTGGTGTGTGTGACTAGTGTAACATCATGCTCTACTCTCATTGTGTTACATTTGGCTGTGCAGTCTTCCCAGCACCGTTTCTTATCGAGACTCTCCTTTCTCCACTGTGTACTCTTGGTTCCCTCGTTGAAAATGTGTTGCGCATGTATGCATGTGCATATATGCGTGAGTTGACCTCTGGGCTCTTGGTGCCTGTTTTTGGGCCCAGACTGTGCCGTTTCGGTTCCTAGCACTTCGTCCTATATGTGGAAATCAGAAAGTGTGATACGTCCTGCTTTGTTCATTTTCTTCAGGATTCCTTTGGGTATTCAGGGTCCTTTCTCTCTCTTCTATTTCTGTGGGAAAGATCACTGCAACTTTGACTGGGATTGCCTGGAATCCACAGATTCCTCTATCCGCTATGGAAGTTTCAAGTATGTTAGTTCTTCCATTCCAACAGCACGGAATAGTCTTCCATTTCGTTGTGTCTTCTGGAATTTCTTTAGCCAAAGCTTTGCTATATCTGTTTACAATGTTTCCACCTGTTTAGTGAAGGTTAGTCCTAGATATCTTATTATTCTTTGTGACATGCTTCGTTTTTTGAGGCTCAGTTTTTCTATTCCTTGCAAATTTTAATTGGTTCTGTTTTGGCAGAAGTTTATGGCAGTGCTCACAACTGCTGGTCGTGCTGTTGTATTTGCTGAGCAAGAGTGGCACTGTCTAACGTCACTTCCCATCTGCCTCTACACTACCTCCCAGGACTCTCCCAGGATGGCTGTACCAGCGGTGAGGAGGCTCAACCCCAAGAGCACAAATGGACGACCACGGGCTGTGGACCCAGAAGGCACAGACTTCACAGCTTCAGCAGTGGCCAGCCCCTTTCATGTTCCATTGGCAACCTGCTGTTTTGGAATGTGACTTCAATATGCTATTGGAGCCCAGCTCTGGCCCTGTGTAGATGAAGCCATGTTGTTTTCCTGGTCCACTGTGATGTCATAGGATTTCTGAGAATTGTGTCTGTGCTGTGCCAGCAAGCTTCATGGACACAATGTTTCAGAGCCCGCTTGGAGCAGTCTCAGAACTCTCCGATTCCATTTAGCCCAGGTTTGACCTTCACTTCAGGTTTTGGGGTTGTGACTTTTCTGACTTTCAAACGTTTAAGCAGAATCTGTCTAAACACGGCCGTCTTTCACTGTGGATTATTCAGTTGTGATTTCTGTTTGCCTTACATTTTCTGGGACCTTTTTTTCTCTTCCATAGGCTAATCATCATGGTATTGCTAAGCTATCTCACTTCGATGTGCTTATCAGTGTGTTCCCTTTTCATTCCAACTTATAAATTTTGCATTTCTTTGATCACCATATGTTCTGTTGGCCGTTGTGTGAGTGCTTTCATGATTGTTGAGTGTTGTCTTTGAATTTCCATCGGTCACTTGAAGGAATCTGTGCTATCCTGGCCGAGGTGACACTGAGCACTGAGAACATGTGGGCATCTTCCTTGCTTAGAGATTCTGAGATCAGAAACTCCAGATTTGAGGTTGTCCTGGCAACCATCTTCACGGACACAATGGTTCCACAACAAATTAGACGAATCTGATGAATTTCTCTTTCCAGGTGAGAGATCCTTCTGTCTATTTCTGGATTTGGAAAGCTCGAACTTCACCCCTGATCCTTGAATGCTCTTCTAGATTATGTCTAGATACTGGCTTACTTTCTTTCCACAGGGTTTGTTATTTGTTTGATTTACATCCTCACCTGTGGCGTGTTTATTTTTCTTTAAATATAATGATAATATTCTAATTTTCAGCCAACATCGTTACATGTGGTGTTGAAACACATAATCAATACTCCTTCAACGGCAAGAGAAGGGGGAGAGAATCTCATTGATCCCAACTTAGGACTCTAGACTTGGAGTGCAGCATTCACCAATGAATGAACCCCTCTGCAATAGGGTGCTTTTGAGCCACTTCTAGAGTCCTTCCAAACCAAGAGACATACCCCAAGCATGACAGGGGTCCATTCCTTCCAGGCTTCAAAGAGGTGTCTTGTGACACATTAGCATGTAGCCAGTGGGCACCCATGATGCCAGAGCTATGGAAAGTGAGACTTCTCTTTAAAAAATGCTAGTGGCCTAGGACGGCGGCCTGGATTCTTCTCTACAATGACCTCAAGAGATCATTCTTGACTTTGGATTATGAGTGAGGCAGAAGGACAACATAGGTCTCATAGTTCCAGCCTCTTGTTTCAAATCAAGTTTCAAGCTTGAATCAGAATGGCCTCCTCTTCGACGTGAGGAGATGGCAATGTTCTCCTCTCAGTGCTTGTCCCTCTATTATGGCTTCTTCCCAATGATTCCTGTCTTATCCCTTGAATTAGCATATCTTTGATCTCTTCAACTTTCTGTGCCCGGTTTCTGTGGGCAAAAGCTGTTTCTGAGTATCCCTCACTTGAATATCCTAGCCTATGCCAATCCTCGGTCTGGAAACCTGTGGCCATCTTGGGTGACATATTCACAGTGATGTCATAAACACCCTCAGAATTCGAAGTTGTCCTGAAGACCTCCATGCACACAGTTCTTCAGAACCATCTCATCCCAGTCTGATTACTCCCCCTTTCCAGGTAGGATAGTTTTCGTCGTTATCTATTTCTTGTCGGTTTCTAACTTTTTCCTCAAACTTGAAAAGGTCTGCTACCTTCCCTCTAGACACCGGTTTCTTTCCTTTCAGATTAATCTGGGTTTTCTCTCTTATCTTTTGTGGATGAGGCCAAATGGGTGGACTTTCCCAAGACAAGCTCCCGGAGGCGCTCCCAAGATGACTTCCCAGGCAATCCTCTGATGCGCAATGATCGTGTCATCTCTTAGCAGTCTGACAATTCCACTTTGGCAGGTCACATGTTTTCCTTCCTTCATTATTTGGGGAAGTGTTCCTGATGCGTTCATAGTTTGTAATATTCCCATGGTTCTTTTTCTGGTGTGTACTCATAACGTCTCTTCAAAATTTCGATTTCTTTAGGATGTCTGTCTGCACCATACCGTGAAATCTATATTTGCTAATGCTACTAATCTGATCCGCACCCGTGGTGCTAACCAATGAAGCCCTGGCCACCCAGGCGGAACCTGGGCACATACCCAGTACACCACAGGGCCGTCACTGAAATGGACTTTTGGATCAAACTTTTGCCTGAACTAGGGATGATGTTGGCCTGCTTTGGTTATTCATAACAGTAATTAGTAGTAACATTGTGGACTGTAACCTTTTCTTTTGGCTCCTGAGTTTAGCACGGAACGTGTTCTCTTGGTAATGTTCTTCTTCAACTCTTTGTTATGGTCTTCCTTTCTGTAGCATCATCAAGCATTTTCAGGTGATTACCAATCCTTGAAAGTTCATCTTCTCTAATCTCTTTCAGCCTCCAAAGTTTTAGGCCGTAAATCTGGACCCCTAGAGAACATATGGTGAATAAAGAAATACAAAATTCATAACTTGGAATGGAGGAGAAAAGACTGATAAGAATATCTATGGGAGATAGCTGTGAAAGACCACGACGAATGATGTGGATTAAGGCTGCCCCAGCTCGAAAAGCCCAAGGTTACCTGGCCTACATACCAAACTACATGACCCGGTGAGTTATTTTGTGTTTTTTTTGGTATGAATTAGAGGTGTCCCAGTGATAGAAGCCCATTTCATGCTCACCTACATGCCTATCTATATGGCCAGATTGGTATTTAATGCTATATGACCACACAATAACCAGACCCCATCTGAACTGAAATCATTTAATGACTTTTAACATCATCTTTTCTTTTTCCAGTAAAAATGTCACGTACCAATGCATTATAAAATTAGCCCTTACCTTCAACTCAGGGCAGCAGCAGGACCTCTGACTGCCCATGGAACCTTTCCCCATGCAGCAGCAGCAGCAGCTCTTCACTGCCCATAGGTCCTGTCCCCATGCAGCAACTATTTACTGCCCATGGGTCCTGTCGCCATGTTGTCCTGTACCATTCTGTAAGTAAAAGAGCGCCACTTCCAGAATTTGAGAGTCCAAGAAATCTTTCTTTTGACTCTTCAGCTCACCAAGCCCATATCATATCTTGTGGCCCATATCAAAAACTTGCTTCATAGGTTTGTGAGCTCGACTTCTGGTAAGTGCCCTTTTCTTCGTTGTGCATTTCTCTTTTTCAAGGATGGATCTAAATTCACTTCTACATCAGGAACTTTCTTGGATAGCTGCATGAATCCACGTTTGCTGCCCATGGCTACTCTATGGGGCAAATCATGGCATTCAGCTTGAAGAGAATCAGTACCTTAAGCCTAAGGGCGATGTAGAGTGAATTACTCCATTCCTTCCTGACTCTATCTCTAATATACAAATTTTAAGTGGTCACGGGTCAGCCACTTAAGTCCTTAGGATGGCCGGCAATCTGTAAGACTCCCCTGGAAGGTTTCTCTTCCTAAGGCTGTATTGGGATACCTCCCATGGCACCTCACCCTGCTCTGAACTGTGTGACTGTCTCAATAGGGACTATAGTTCAAGGAAAGTACCAAAGTCTAACCTTTGGTTGCATGTGGGAAACCCTTCTTCGGAGAATGGCTCCAACACGCAATTGGGTAGAATGTCCCCCAGCTCGGTGGAAAATTCTACACTATTTTTCTCCATCCTGTTCTCTCTTAACCTTCTCCTTTTCTCTTGGGGACCATTCAACAGGCACCTATTACTGCCAGGCAGAATAGGAAAGATGTTCACCAGGCAGCTGTTACTGCCAGGCATACCACGGAAGGTACACAAGGGATGCAATGCTGGGGGCCACGCCCATCACCCCTTGCTATAGGAACCCCACAGTAGGAACCACATGTAGGATGCTGCCGTAGGGTCAGGGGTGATCTTCAAGGTAATGGACATGTCTCTTTCATCTTTGTTAGAGTTACAATGGCCATTTTCATCTCCTTTTGAACTTTGCAACTGGGGAAACAAAGGAATCTTTCAAGGATCAAGGTCTCCACTACTGGAGCCGCAAATTTGGCTTTCTGGGACTGATCATCCCAGCGACCATAAGTAGGGTGCCCTCTCTTGACGCTTGACTCATTGAGTAGTTTATTCACCTACTGAGTTGGCTATGAGGGTAGGAGACCTGTGATTTATTCTGAGAACTGTTGGGCTACGGTAGTGTGCCACAGCACAGGAACTGTTGTGTGACTCTTATCTTGAGAACCCTCTGAGAGCAACCATGAGGGTGAGGTCCGGTGTCTTCTTTTCCTTTCTCTGTTTTGCTCATCATGTCATATGTTGTCGCCAAGTCGAGGTTAAGTTCTGGCTGGACCTGACCAGAACATGGACCTTCTGTAAAATCGAACAACTTGAAAATATTTTGCAAGGACCTTAACTCTCAACCCGGGTCCTGGGAGCCCCGGCCTCCAGCCAGTTCCAGGTGTTTGTAGCCACTGCACCCTTCTCCAGTCCACTGCCAATCACACACTGGCTTTACTGCCATGGGGAATTCCATAAGCATCCCCAGAGACTCACCACTCAGGGTCATTCTAACTAATTAGAAACACTTTCAAATGTATGGGTTATGCCCCAGAAACTCCAGCTGGTAGAAAATGTGTGATGTTTCTCTCTGCCTTTATGGTGCAGTTGGACAGGTAGATCAACCTAGAACGTCCTTCAAGTTACAGTCCAGTTTCTGAGAAATCAAGAGCAACTGTCCTTAGAAAATCCTTGCAAGACTGGAAAGACAGCCCTAGAGGCAGTTCAGATTCCACCTAGTTCCTTTATCATGAAAAGAATTATCAGCCCCCCTCTCCAGGAACTACTGTCTAGCCCATCACTCACTCTTAAGACTGACAAAAACAAAGGAGGGGAAAGGAGACATGGCCATAAATGTGCCATTGAAAGAGTCTAGCATCTCGAGGGTCTTATCCATAAGTGTTAGTAAAAAGGCTCAAAACAAACTTTACCTTCATAACTGGTGAGCTTTATATTATTGTACCTGATTCACGGCAGTAGCTTTTAAAACAGTAGTTGTACAGTCTCTGTGTATGCGTGTCTATGTGTAGGTTACACATGTGATATTTTCAGGGTGGTATGACCAAAATTAAGATCTCTGTTTAGTTGGCTTAAAGTAAGTGTTTACATAAATGCTAAATGCAGTAGAAATTAACTCAGTGCCTTTCAAAGTTAATGTCATGTGAATTAACCTTTGGTAAATGAAAGACTGTTTAAGTTTGTTGGTCTGATTCAAAATAGTCTTGTTGTCAGGGATGTCGGTATTTGCATAGGGATGCAGGCCTTCAGCCTGGGTTTACTAGTCATATAAGTTCACGTTGTCTGCAAAATTTGTCAGCAAAGTAATAGCTTTAAATGATGACCAGTTTTGTCTTGGGCCTCATGAGGTTTCAGTAGGTAATCTGAACATAATTGATGGAAACAAATGGTTTAAATAGGTAATACTCATTAAAGTGAGTACAAAAACTTTTATTGTCTGTATAGTTTGGGAAAGAAAAACAGCTTCGAAATGCTTTTTGGTAACCATCTTGAGTTTTGCCAAGTTAAGTTAAATGATAAAAATCTGAATTTCTGGGTCGTTTCTGAATAGGACGAAACACTGAAACGTTATTAGTAAACACATCTAAGTTATCTACTTTTGGCTTCTTCTTGAATAGGCTAAAAGCGTGTGGGTGTATTAAAAACCATGACTTGTGTTTTATTGTAAAGTGGCGTGTTTCTAAATTTATGAAGTGTTCAGAATGCTGATATAAAAGACAATTTATAATTGTTTTCCTTTTTAGTGTTTAGTAGGTCTGTTAAGGGTTAAAAGTTCTAATTAACCTACGTAATTAAAGCCAGAGGAAATTACTAAGAAAAAGAGCTCTGTATTCAAGGAAGTTAAAATGTACGTTTTCATTAAAAATGTATAAATAATGGAAATATTTTTGTTTGATTGGTTAAGGAAGATAAATTCGTCCTGATGTACTAGAAAGGAAAACAGAAAGACTTTGGGACAAATTCTGAAAACATAAAAGAAAGTTTTAGAAGGTTTGTGAAGAAGAAAATCTGAAAGGAGTTTTATGCCTGGTCAAGAAAACTAAAGTAAGTTCAATTAAGTGAATGAGTTTGAATGTTAAAAATAAGTAGGTGAGAAATTCAAATTTGGTTTTCTCTAAAAGGATACATTTTCTTGAACTTTTGATCTGCTCTTGATAAAGAGGTTATAAAAGCTATTCCTTTGAGTAAGTCTACCTAAGAGACAAACCTGTTTTGTGAATATAATGACTTAGGTCACTCTTAAGATTATTGACTCTTTCTGTTTTCACTTTGAATAGATCCCCGAGCATATTTCACAGTGAGTGTTGTTTCACATTTGAACAAGCATTTGAAAAGCTTTTGATATGTTTTGACAAGCTTCTCCCTCAAAAATATTCAAATCATAAATGAAGGCTGTCTTTTGACCTGGTAGACAGAAGAAAAATTAATCTGAGGCTTTTTAGAGGGCCCTTGAGACTTCTCAAAGACATTTGCTCTCTCTTCCTATAAGGAGGAAAATACTAAACTAATTAGACTTATTTGGTCTATTACATTGCACGGGAATCATTGTAAAATAAGTAATGATAGACTTTCTTAGGTGTTATTAGATGGGTAAATGTTATTAATATAGATGTCTTAAAATTATATAGCATTCCTAAAATTCTGATTTGTCCTGGTTATCAATCATAAGTTCACTTATTATCTGGAAGTTTAATATGTCACAGAAGTAGCAGAGTTTCTTTGACAATTGCCCTTTTGAGTCCTTTGTCCATTTCCAGGTAGTTGTTATTTTACTCTGATTCTTTTTCCTCTTGCAAATATGTTTCGTCTTCTGAGAAATTCCAGGAAAAGGTTCTGACAAAAAGGTTGTAACTGACAGGCTTCTGATAAACTTTCAGATTGTAAAACTGAGCTGAGTAAGAAATTACAGAATTCTAACAGAAACTAAGTTCATCAATCTACTAACAGAAGATTCAGCCCCAGAACTGATTATGCAGGGCTGTGTGAACTGATAAGGATGATTGTAATTTTTTAGGACTTCTATTTGATATATTGTTGAGTTTTGATGTGTTGTTTTGTTTTCTCGTAATGAAAGAAAGCTTTTTCTCTTTTCTCTTATGCTAACTATGACTTACAGCCATTTAGTGAAATTATACCTTCATGAGCAAAACTGAAACATTTACCTTTTTCTCCCTACCTTATCCCTAAGGAATTGTCAAACCCTTTGTTACTGAGTATGGTCATTTCGTGGCAATATTTGCATAAGTTCCATAAGAATCTGTTCTCCTTATAACAGGACACATTGGTTACATTACCAAGGCTTTGACTGGAATGTCATATTTGTAACATACAGGCTCAGATATGACAAGACAGCATTTCAGGAACAAAGATTGGACTTTCTGGAATACAGCCACTTGGAAACATGGGCCTGGTACCTTGTTTACAGAGATTCTGGCAATCTTGCCCGGTCACTAAGGAATCTTGCTTATCTGGCAGGTGCAGGGAACCTCCAAATATTTTGGGTGACCTCAAAGAGAACACAACTCAAATCTGTAGGTACTGCAGGCCAAATCTGATGGCAAATCCTTGGCTTGGCTTTTCTGGCCTCTAGAGGCCTTCACAGTTCAATGTGAGACTCCTCAGAAAAAATTCCAGCAAAGCAGATTTTAAAAAACCTGTATAAGCAATTCCGATTCTTTCTGCTCTTATGTAAATAATTGGAGCAAGTTGTATTGAAACTACACTTTATTTGCAAAAGTGTTAACCATAATTTGGCTATCTTTTGTAAAAATCAGGATGATTTAAGAGAGCAAAAAATTACACTTCTGTAGAAGCTATAGTAGCCATTCATGGATACTAGATTCTGGCTCTTTTCTTCCGCAAGATTCATCTATTACTAATCGTAATGTCTCCTTGTGGCCATCTATCTATGACACCTCAGGGTTCCCTGGTCACAATCAAACATTTTCCTTCAATACTACTGTCCAAATACTAACTAGATTTGCCTTGTCACAGGTGTATCAAACAAAACAAGTTCCAACAGTAAAGTCCCCAACTTATCGATACACACAGGATGGACCATATCAAATTTGTGACGAATATATTTGGTTCACTGCTACTAGTGGGCAACTAAGTAAAAGGCCGCTCTCTGTTGGGAAGAAACCAACCACACCTGTGATACATGGCCTAATAGCAGCTGACCTTGGGAAAAAATCTTTTTTATATGTGTTCTTATGTCATAGCCTTAAAAAAAAAATACTGGTTATTTTGGGACTGACTGGGATAGACGGCCCAGGATGCATTGGTTAGCCCCTAACGGTGCTCAGTGGATATGTGGCTCCAATTTATTACCTTGGCTGCCACCTGGATGGATTGGATGATGCACCCTAGGCCTTGTCTGGATGTAAGGTAGAACTACATTTACTATATCTCCTCCTGCTAACCTACCCAACCTGCAACAGCACTTGACCAACCCTGTCTTCCACTGGTATGACCATCTTTCCGCAATTTTCCTTCCCCAATTAGGAATCCAAAATATCGTCTTGCACACGGAAGTCCTAAACAAATTTAATATGAAGGCATTAAATGATACACAACATAGCCTTTCGCTGCTCAATTTAGAAGTATCCCAAGTGTGTAAGGCAGTCCTCCAAATCCAAATGGCACTGGATGTCTTGACAGCAGCACAAGGGGGCACCAGTGTCATTATAAAAACAATGTTGTGTCTATATTCCTGACTACCATCAAAAAATTTCTGGCTTGGTATCCCAGCCACCAAATTAAATCCATGTCTGACCAACCCTAACTGTAAACGACTGGTTGAACTCCTAGTCAGGACCAGGTTTCTGCAGTAGTTCAAAATCTTATTCATTGGGTTAAACATACTGCTTGTATTTCTTATTATAATTTGTTGTCTCTTTCGTTGTTTGTCTTTAGCATGTCAAAAATGTTTCACCTCCTGAACCACCTCTCGTCAAAGGATTCTCTCGTCTCCAGAGGCTCTGTACAACTTGTCACCCTTGAACTCCACCGGTGAAGACTTCTGGTCCACTGAACTTCCTACCTGTACCTATGGCCCCATTTTGGGGCAGCTCTATGACCTTGTACAGCCAGAAGTAGTTACAGAAGACTGACCATCATTCATATCCCCAAAGATTTCCGGTCATAATGGGTTCAGGGGTGGTTTATGATGTGGATTAATGCTGCCCAAGCTAGAGAAGCCCAAGGTGACCTGGCCTACATGCCAAACTACATGACCTGGTGGATATTTTTATAGTATGAATTGGGGCTGCCCCAGGGAGAGTAATCTCACATTGATCTGTGAAGGCCTCTAGATGCCAGAAAAGCCAAGCCAAGGACTTGCCATCAGATTTGGTCTTAGGTACCTACAGATGTGAGTTGAGTTCTCTTTGAGGTCCACCAAAATATTCGGAGGTTCCCTGCACCTGCCAGATAAGCAAGATTCCTTAGTGACTGGGCAAGATTGCCAGAATCTCTGTAAACAAGGTACCAGGCCCATGTTTCCTAGGGACTGTATTCCAGAAAGTCCAATCTTGGTTCCTGAAATGCTGTCTTGTCATATCTGAGCCTGTATGTTTCAAATATGACATTCCAGTCAAAGCCTTGGTAGTATAACCAATGTGGCCTATTATAAGGAGAACAGATTCTTATGGAACTTATGCAAATATTGCCACTAAATAACCATACTCAGTGACAAAGTGTTTCCAAATTCCTTAGGGATAAGGTAGGGAGAAAAAGATAAATGTTTCAGTTTTGCTCATGAAGGTATAATTTCAGCAAATGGCTGTAAGTCATTGTTAGCATAAGGGAAAAGAGAAAAAGCTTTCCTTCATTACGAGAAAACAAAACAACACATCAAAACTCAACAATATTTCAAACAGAAGTTCTAAAAAATTACAACCATCCTCATCAGTTCACACAGTCCTGTATAATCAATCCTTGAGCTGAGTTTTCTGTTAGCAGATCGATGAGCTTAGTTTCTGTTAGAATTCTGTAATTTCTTACTCCGTTCAGTTTTACAATCTGAAAGTTTATCAGAAGCCTGTCGTTTAGAACCTTTGTGTCAGAACCCTTTCCTGGAATTTCTCGGAAGATGAAGCATATTTGCAAAAGAAAAAAGCATCAGAGTAAAACAACAACTACCTGGAAATGGACAAAGGAGTCAAAAGGGCAATTGACAAAGAAACTTGACTACTTCAGTGACATATAACACTTGATGATAATAATTGGACTTATGACTGTTAACCAGGAAAGATCAGACTCTTAAGAATGCTATATAATTTTAAGACACCTATATTAATAACATTTACCCATCTTATACCACCTAAGGAAGTCTATCATCACTTATTTCACAATGTTTCCCATGTAATTTAATAGACCAAGTAAGCCTAATTAGTTTAATATCTTCCTTCTTATAGGAAGAGAGAGCAAATGTCTTTGAGAAGTCTCAGGGGCCCTCTAAAAATCCTCAGAGTAATTTTTCTTCTGCCTACCATGTCAACAGAAAGCATTCTTTCAGCATTTGAATGTTTTTGAGGGAGAAGCTTGTCAAAACATATCAAAAGCTTTTCAAATGCTTGTTCAAATAGAAAGCAACACTCGCTGTGAAGCAATGCTAGGGTATCTATTCAAAGTTATAACAGAGTCAAAAATCTTAAGAGTGACCTCAGTCATTATTTTCACAAAACAGATTTGTCTCTTACGTAGACTTACTCAAAGGAATAGCTTTTAAGACCTCTTTACCAAGAGCAGATCGAAAGTTCAAGAAAATGTATCCTTTTAGAGAAAACCAAATTTGAATTTCTGCACCTACTTATTTTGAACTTTCAAACTCATGCACTTAATTGAACTTACTTTAGTCTACTTGACCAGGCATAAAACTCCTTTCAGAATTTCTCCTTCACAAACCTTCTACAACTTTCTTTTTTGTTTTCAGAATTTGACCCAAAGTCTTTGTTTTTTCCTTTCTAGTACATCATGACAAATTTATCTTTCTTAACCCATCAAACAAAAATATTTCCATTCTTTATACCTTTTTTACTGAAAGCATCCATTTTAACCTCCTTGAATACAAAGCTCTTTTCCTTAGTAGTTTCCAGTAGATTTAATTCCATAAGGTAATTAGAACTTTAACCCTTAACAGACCTAGTAAACACTAAAAAGGTAAACAGTTATGGATTGTCTTTTATATCAGCATTCTAAACACTTCCTAAGTTTAGAAACACGCCACTTTACAACAAAACACAAGGCATGCTTTTTAATACACCCACACGCTTTTAGCCTTTTCCATAAGAAGCCAAAAGTAGATAACTTAGATGTGTTTATTAATAATGATTCAGTGTTTCATCCTATCCAAAAATGATCCAGATATTCAGATATTTATTATTTAACTTTACTTGGCAAAATTCAAGATTGTTACCAAAAGAATTTGAAGCTGTTTTTTTCCCCCAAGTATAGAGACCATAAATGTTATTGTATTCACTTTTATGAGTTTTATGTATTTACACCATTTGTTTCCAAAAATTATGTTCAGATTACCTACGGAAACCTCATGAGGCATTAGACAAAACTGGTCATCATTTAAATATATTATTTCGCTGACAAATTTAACAGACAACGTGAACTTATATGACTAGTAAACCGAGGCTGAATGCCTGCATCCTATGCGAATACTGACAACTCTGACAAGACTATTTTCAATCAAACCAACAAACTTAAAGAAGCTTTCATTTACCAAAGGTTAATTCACATGATATTAACTTTGAAAGGCACTGAGTTAATTTCTACTACATTTAGAATTTAAGAATGCACTTACTTTAAGCCAACTAAACAGGGATCTTTATTTTGGCCATATCATCCAGGGGTAAAAATATCACATGTATAACGTACACATAGACACACATACACAGACACTGTACAACTATTGTTTTAAAAGCTACTGCCGTGAATCAGGTAGAATAATATAAAGGTCACCAGTTATGAAGGTAAACTTTGTTTTGAGCCTTTTTACTAATGCTTATGGAGAAGACTCTCTAGATGCTATACTTTTTGCAATGACACACTTATGGCCATTTATCCTTTCCCCTCCTTTCTTTTTTTTTTTTGAGTCTTAAGACTGAGTTATTGGCTAGATAGTAGTTCCTGGAGAGGGGGGAAGATAATCCTTTTCATGATAAAGGAACTAGTTCGAAACTGAGCTGCCTCTAGAACTGTCTTTCCAGTCTTGCAAGGACTTTCTAAGGACGGTTGCTCTTGATTTCTCAGAAACTGGACTGTAACTTGAAGGACGTTCTAGGTTGATCTACCTGTCCAACTGCACCATAAAGGCACAGAGAAACCTCACAAACTTTCTCCCAGCTGCAGTTTCTGTGCCATAATCCAGACAAATGAAAGTGTTTCTAATTAGTTAGAATGACCCTGAGTGGTGAGTCTCTGGGGATGCTCATGGCATTCCCCATGGCAGTAAATCCAGTGTGCGACTGACAGTGGAGTGGAGAAGGGTGGAGTTGTATTCACTTTTATGAGTTTTATGAGTTCCTACAAAGGTCTGGAACTGACTGGGGGCCGGGGCTCCAAGTACCCGGGTTGAGAGTTAAGTCCCTTGAAAAGTGTTGTCAAGTTTTTCGATTTCACAGAAGGTGCAGGTGCTGATCAGGTCCAGCCTTATCTTAACCTCGACTTGGTGACAACAGAGGAGATGATGACCAAAACAAAGAAAGGAAAAGAAGACGCCAGACCTCACCCTCATGGCCTCTCAGAGTGTTCTCAAGATAAGAGTCACACAACAGTTCCCGTGCTGTGGCACACTACTGTAGCACGACTGTTCACAGAAAATATCACAGATTTCCTACCCTCATAGCCAGCTCAGTAGGTGACTAAAATACTCAATGAGTCAACCCCCAAGAGAGGGCACCCTACTTGGGGTCGCCAGGGTGATCAGGCCCAGAAAGCCAAAGTTGGGGCTCCCAGTGTTGGAGGACTTGACTCTTGAAAGATTTCTTTGTTTCCCAGTTGCAAAGCTCAAAAGGAGACGAAAATGGCCATTGTATATCTAACAAAGATGAAAGAGACACGTCTATTACCTTGAAAATGCCCCCTGAACCTACGGCAGCATCCCACCTGTTGTTCCTACTGTGGGGTTCCTATAGCAAGGGGTGACGGGGGTGTCTGCCAGCATTGCATCCCTTGTATACCTTCCCTCGGATGCCTGGCAGTAACAGGTGCCTGGTGAACATCATTCCTATTCTGCCTGGGAGTAATAGGTGCCTGGTGAATGGTCCCCGAGACAAAAGGAGAAGTTTAAGAGAGAACATAATGGAGAAAAAGTGTGAGGAATTTTCCGCCGCTCTGAGGGACATTCTACCCAATTGCGTGTTGGAGTCATTCTCTGAAGAAGGGTTTCCCATACTCAAGCAAAGGTTAGACTTTGATAGTTTCCTTGAACTCGATTCCCGATTGGGACATTTGCACAGTTCAGAGCCTGGTCAGGTGCCATGGGAGGTATCCCAATCCAGCCTTGGTAGAATAAACCTTCCACTGGAGTCTTGCAGATTGCCAACCATCCTAATGACTTGAGTGGCCTATGCATGCCCAGGTAATATTTATATATTAGAGATAGACTCAGGAAGGAATGGATTAATTCATGCTACATCACCCTGAGGCTTAAGCTACTGATTCTCTTCAAGCTGAATGCCATGATTTGCCCCATAGAGTAACCGTGGGCAACAAACATCGATTCATAGAGCTAACCAAGAAAGTTCCTGATGGAGAAGTGAGTTTAGATCCATCCTCGAAAAAGAGAGAGGCACCAGGAAGAAAGGGGCACTTACCAGAAGTCGAGCTCAAAAACTGACGAAGCAAGTTCCCCATACAGGACACAAGATATGATGCAGGCTCAGCGAGCTGAAGAGTTGAAAGATTTCTTGGACTCTCAACGTCTGGTAGTGGTGCTCTTTTATTTAGAGAACGTTACAGGATAACATGGGGACAGGACCCATGGGCAGTAAAGAGTTGCTGCATGGGGACAGGATCTATGGTCAGTGTAGAGCTGCATGCATGGGGACAGGACCCATGGGCAGCGAAGAGCTGCTGCTGCTGCTGAAGGCGCAAAGGACCCATGGGCAGTCAGAGCTCCTGCTGATGCCCTGAGTTGAGGGGAAGGGCTAATTTTATGAGTCATGGGTACATGACTTATTTTGACTGGAAAAAGAAAATATGATGTAAACGTCATTAAATGATTTCAGTTCAGATGGGGTCTGGTTGTTGTGTGGTCATATAATATTAGATACTAATCTGGCCATATAGATAGACATGTAGGTGAGCATGACCTGGGCTTCTCTCACTGTGGCACCTGTAATTCATACCAAAAGAAATTCACCGGGTCATATAATTCTGCATGTACACCAGATAACCTTGGGCTTTTCGAGCTGGGGTGGCCTTAATCCACATCAATTGTCATGGTCTTTCTCAGCTGTCTCCCATAGGTATGCTTATCAGTCCCTTGTCCTTCATTCAAGTTATTAATTTTGTATTTCTTTAGTCACCATATGTTCTCTAGGCTGACGTGTGAGCGCTTTCGTGATTTTTGGGTATTGTCTTTGAATTTCAATCGTTCACTTAAAGGAATCTTTGCTATCCTAGCCTAGGTCCAACTAAGCACTGAGAACACGAGGTCATCTTGGTTGGTTTGACATTCTGAGATCAGAATCTCCAGATTCTAGGTTGTCCTGGCAACCACCATATGGACATGTTTCCGAGACAAATTAGAGAAATCTGATGGATTCCTATCTCCACATAAGATATTTTTATGTCTCTTTTCTGAATTTGGGGACGCTCGAAGTGGACCCTGGATCCTTGATCATTTCAGTAGACTATATCTGGATGCTGGTTTACTTTATTTCTGTAGGATTCGTTAGTTGTTCGACTTACATAGTCATCTCTGTCATGTTTATTTTTCGTTAAATATAAGTGTAATGGTCTAATTTTCAGTCAACTTCCTCACATATGGTGTCAAAGCACATAAGCAATACTCTTCTATGGCGAGGGATGGGGGAGAGAATTTCATTGTTGCCAAACTGAGCATTCTAGCTTTGGATACCAGCCTTCCCTTTGGATTGGTGGTTCCCAGAGGGAAAGAATAAATCCTAAAAGGCGTGCATATTTGCAGCATAAAGCTTTTGATGCTGAAAGAGATTAGAGAGATGAACTTCTAAGGATTGTGAAGCTCCTCAAAATGCTTAATCATGCTACAGAATGGTCGACCATTGCAAATAGATTAAGATGAATACTACAAAGAGAATGTGTTCCGTGCTAAACTCATGAACCAAGGGAAAATGTTACCCTCTATGAGGTCACTACTAATTACCTTCACGAATGATCGAAAAAGGCCAGCTTCTTCCCAAGTTCAGCGAAAGATTGCTCCAAAAGTCCAATTCAGGGCCAGTGCTGTGGTGTAGCAACTAAGTGCCCACATTCCTCTTGGGCGGCCCGGGCATCACCGCCTAGCATCACGGGTGGAGATCAGATTAATAGCAATGGGAAATCCAGATTTCATGGTCTGGTCGGCACAGAGATCATAAAGAAGTAGAAATTGTGAGGAGAACTTATCAATACGCACCAGAAAAGGAACCATGAGAATATTACAATCTATGAACGTATCAGGTACACATCCCCAAATGATGAAGGAAGGAAGACATGTGACCCGACAAGGTGGAATTGTCAGACTGTCAGGTGATCACACGAGTCAGAGGATTGTCTTGGCAAATTGAACTTGGGAGGGACTCCAGGACTTTCTCTGTGGAAAATCCACCCATTTGGCCATATCCACAAAAGGTAAGAGGTAAAACCCAGGATAATCTTAAGGGAAGAAACCGGTCTCTGGAGGGAAGGTAGTAGACCTTTCAATGTTCAAGGAGAATCTTAGAAACTGATAAGAAATGCAGAACAAGAAGAACTATCCTACCTGGAAAGATGGAGTCTTCAGTCTGGTATGAGATGGCTCTCAAACACTGTGTGCATGGACGTTGTCAGGATAACTTAGAAAAATCCGAGGGTGTTTATGACATCACGCTGAACATGTCACCAAAGATGGCCACATGTTTCCAGGGCGAGTATTTGCCTAGGCTGTGATAGTGAAGTGAGAGATACCCAGAAACAGCTTTTCCCAACAGGAATCAGGCACAGAAACTTGAAGAGATCAAAGAGACGCTGATTCAAGGGATAAGAAAGGAATCACTGGGAAGAAGCAATAATAGAGGGACAAGCGCTGAGAGGAGAACATTGTCATCTACTCAAGTAGATGGGGAGGCCGTGCTGATTCAACCTTGAAACTTGATTTGAAAAAAGAGGCCGGACCTGTCACTTATCAGTCCTACGTTGGCCTTCTGCCTTACTCATAATCCAAAGTCAAGAATGATCTCTTGAGGACATTGAAGAGAAGAATCGAAGCCTCCGTCCTACGCCCCTAGCATCCTTTGAAGAGAAGTCTCCCTTTCCACAGCTCTGGAGTCATGGGGGCCCACTGGGTACATGCTAATGTGTCCCAAGACATCTCTTTGAAGACTTGAAGAAATGCACGCCTGTCAGTCTTTGAGTATGTCTGCTGGTTTGGAAGGGCACTGGAAGTGTGCTGAAAAGCACCCTTTTCCAGAGGGCTTCGTTCCTGTGTCAAGGCTGCCCCCACAGGCTAGCATGCTCAGTTGGACTCCAATTCTCTCCCATTATCTCTTGCCGTAGAAGGAGTACTGATTCTGTGTTTTGACATCATATGGAAGGGGGTTGGCTGAAAATTAGAACACTACCATTATATTTAAAGAAAACTACACATGCTAGAGCTGAGGATGTAAGTCAAATCAATAGAAAACCCTGTGGAAATAAAGTAAGCCAGTATCTAGACCTAATCTGGTGGAGCACCCAAGGATCAGGGGTGAAGTTCGAAATTTCCCAAATCCAGAAAAGAGACAGAAAAATCTGTTACCTGGAGAGAGGAGTTCATCAGATTTTGCTAACTTGTCTCAGAAACATAATGTCCATGAAGGCGGTTGCCAGGACCCCCACGAATCTGGAGTTTCTGATCTCAGAATGTCAACCCAGCCAAGACGACCACGAGTTCTCAGGGCGCAGTGTCAACTCGACCAGGATAGCAAAGATTCCTGCAAGTGACCTATAAAAATTCCAAGACAACACCCAACAATCAAGAAAGGACTCACACCTCTGCCTACAGAACCTAAGGTGATTAAAGAAATGCAAAATTCATAACTTGGAATGAACGAGAACGCACTGATAAGCATACCAAAAGGAGATACCTCAGAAAGACCATGACGATTGGACGATGGAAAAGAAAATAAGGTCCTGTCGAATGGAAGGCCAACAGAAATCACAAGTGAATAATCCACAGTGATAGACGTCAGTCTTTAGACAGATTCTGCTTGAACGCTTGAAAGTCTGAGAAAGTCACAACCCCAAAAATTACAGCGAATGTCAAACCTGGCCAAACTGGGAAGGCTGAGTTATGAGACTGCTCCCCGCAGGCTCTGAAGCCGGTGTCCACGAAGCTAGACTGGACAGAGGAGACACGATTCTGACAAATCCTCCGACATCACAGTGTGCCAGATAAACAGGCTGGCCTCATCTACACAGGGCCAGATTTGGGCTCAAGTAGCATATTCAAGTCCCATTCCACTCAACTGCAGGTTGCCAATGGAACATGAAAGGGGCTGGCCAGTGGGACAGTGTGGAGTCCACTTCTTTTGGGTCGATAGCCCTTGGTCAGCCACGTGGAATCCTGGGGGTCAGCCTTCTCAATGATCTTCCAGCCATTCTGTGCCAGGCGTGTGACCTAGTGTAGAGGCAGATGGGAAGCGACTTTAGAGAGCACCACTCTTCCTCAGAGAATATAGCGGCATGGCCAGCAGATTTGAGCACAGCCATAAACATCTCCCAAAACAAAACCAAGTAAAAGTTGCAAAGAATAGAAAAGCTGAACCTCAAAATAAAAAAGACCCATGCCAGTGAGAAGAAAATTATATCTAAGAATGTCCTTTGCCAAACAGGAGAAAGCGATGGAAAAGAAAAACTAGCAAAGTTTTGGGGAAAGAAATTCCACAAGTCACAAGGAAACGCAAGGCTATCCCGTGCCCTTCGAATGGAACAATGGACACACTTGAAACGTCCATACGGCATAAAGCTGACAAATAAAAATGGGAAGCAATAGGATATATTGGAGTATATGAGGAAGCCATTTGGTATAGACCTAATTCGGCCTGATTTTGTTTTTTCCAAAAGGGCCTGACTATGGCTATTTAGCACGCATTGCATATCTGCTTAGACATTTCCTATGGCCCTTGAGATAAAGGTGCAACTTCCCCCCACATTAGCATTTCCTTAGGGATAAGCATTTTGTCCTAGGCTATGAACAGATTGCTGTACTCAACTTTGACCACCCAGCCCACCTGTGACCAGTCAGCTGGAGACAACAGACCGCCACCCTGATGTGTTCACTGATTCAGAAGACCTACCTGCTATTTCCATCAATCACTGTGCCAACAGAGCAGTCTCGTGACTATTGTAAATGGGAGATTTTAATCCTATGTGACACATCCTCTCTGGGAGCATATAACCAGTCTGTGCACCCCACTTCTTTGATGCTCTTTCTTCCTTTGGGAAGAAAGGCCCCGGGTTATAATCCTCAGATTTAAGCTCAGAGTAAGCTCACCAAAGTTTCATTTATAGATTGGTTATGGATTATTTTTGACGACAAAGCAATGTCTGGATTCCATGCAGTCCCAGTCAAAGTTGCAGCAATCTTTCCCACACAAATAGGAGAGGGAATCCTAAACTTTCTATCCAGCAACAAAAGACACTGAATAGACACAGGAATCCTGAGGAAAACGAACAAAGCAGCAATTATCACCCTTTCTGATTGCCACATATAGAACAAAGAGCTAGGTCCCGAAACAGCACAGCCTGGACCCCAAAATAGGCACACAGACCCATGCAACATAATCGAGACCCCAGAGGTCAACTCACACATCCATGGACAGCCCATTTACGACCAGGGAGCCAAGATGAGACAGCAGAGAAAGGAGAGTCTCGACAAGAAATGGTGCTGGGTAGACTGCACAGCCGCATGTAACACAATGAGAGTAGACCATGATGTTACACCAGGCACACACACCACCTCGAAATGGATTCAGGCCTTGAATGGAAGACTTGAAACCGTGACATTTCGAGGAGAAAACGCAGGCAGCTTGCTCTTTGCCATCTGGCTTGGCTGCCTGTTTGGAAGAAGCATGTGTGACTGAGCAATGGCAACAAAGGAAACAAGAAACAAGCAGGACTCCATCCAACGCAGAACCTTCTGCCCAGCCAATGACACCATCGGCTCAATGCAAAGACAGCACAACTGCAACCGGATGTTTGCAAACCACACATCGGAGAAGAGGTGAATAGCCAAAAGGTCCAATGAACTCATATGTCTCCAGAGGAAATAAAACAACGAGCCCAATACAACCTGTTAAAAACATGGAAACAGAATTTCTCCCAGGAAGATAGAAAGATGGCCAACAGGCTATATGAAAACATGCTAATCATCATTAAGTCTATGGTCAATGTGAATCTGAACGGCACTGAGATAGCAGCTCACAGTGGTCAGAGGGCTATAAGGAAGAAGACAGGAAACCACAGGTTTTGGAGAGGAGGTGGAGAGAAGAGAAGCCTCCTGCACTGATGGTGGGAGTGTAAACCGGTGCAGCCACTAGACAAAGTTGTGTGGAACAGCCTCAGAAATGTCAGAATCCATCTACCATAAGATCCAGGTAGTCCTTGGCAGCATATTTATCCAAAGAACTTGGAAACACTAACACATAGAGATCCGTGCACCACTGTGCTCACCACAGCCTTACTCCTGATATCCAAGACTTCGAGGCCGCCCTGGTCCCCATCATGTGACGAAAGAAGAAGGAAGATGGGCTATAGCCACACAATGGCATAACACTCAGTTGTAGGAACGGAGGCAGTGCAGCCATTTGTGAACACCAGAAAGCCTCCTGAGGGTATTAGGGGAACTGAAAAAAGCCCTGGGGAAAGGTCAAATACCACAGGATCTCATGCACAAGGAGAAGAGGAAAAATGGACCAACAAACAGGTAGCACGCGACATAGGATTGGTAGTTCCCAGAGGGAAATGGGGGCGGCCACCGGAGGGAGAAAGAGCTGATTAGGCACAAGTGTGTGGTGAGGGCCTGTAATTAGGCTTACGGTGGTGAAGATGATGTAACTTACACAGAAGTCTAAATCTATGAGGATGTAGATCTGAAAGCTATAGGATCTTACAATGTAGGGTTATGACAATCAATTCACATAAAATCAAAACTCCAAAGAGGGGTGCAGATTTATGGCCTAAAGCTTTGGAGGCTGAAAGAGATTAGAGAAGATGAGCTTCCAACGATTGGCAATCACCTCCAAATGCTTAATGATGCTACTGAAAGGTAGACCTTTGCAAAGAGATGAAGAGGAATACTAGCAAGAGAACATTGTCCGAGCCAAACTCAGGACCCAATGGAAAATGTTACCATCCATGATGTTACTACTCATTCCCTTCACAAATGATCGAAGCAGGCCAACATATTCCGAAGTTCAGGCCAAAGTTTGGTCCAAAAGTCCAATTCAGGGCCAGCCCTGTGGTGTAGCGGGTAAGTGCACATGTTCCGCTTGAGCTGACCAGGATTTAAAGGTTAGCATCACCAGTGTATACCATATTACAAGCATTAGGAAATCCAGATTACACGGTCTGATGGGCACAAAGAACATAAAGAAGTAGAAATGGTGAGGAGACCTTATCAATACACACCAGAAAGAGAACCATGAGAATATTACAATCTCTGAACGCATCAGGTACACTTCCCCAAATGATGAAGGAACGAAAGATGTGACTTGCCAAGGTGGAATTGTCAGACTGCTGGGAGATCACATGATCATTGTGCATCAGGCAATTGAATGGGCAACTTCAACTTGGGATGGCCTCCAGGACTGTCTCCGGGGAAATTCCACCAGTTTAACCATATCCACAAAAGATAAGAGATGCAACCAAGAATAATCTTAAAGGAAAGATACCGGTGTGTAGAGAGAATGTAGTAGACCTTTCAAAGTTAGAAGAGAAAGTTAGAAAACGATGGGAACATGGTCACTGTGATGCCATAAAAAACCTCAAAATTCTAACTTGTCCTGACAACCTCCATGCACACAGAGTTTCGGAGCCATCTCAGACCAGTCTGACTCCTCACCCTTTCCAGGTAGGATAGTTTTCCTTTCTCTGGATTTCTTGTCAGTTTCTAACTTTCTTCTCGAACTTTGAAGGCCTGCTACATTCTCTCTAGACACTGCTTTCTTTCCTGTAAGATTATCCTGGGTTGCATCTCTTATGCCTTGTGTAGATGGCCAAGTGGGTGGCCCTTCACCAGAGAAAGTCCTGGACTCCTTCCCAAGTTGAAGTTGCCCAGGCAATCCTCCGATGTGCAATGATCGTGTCATCTCCTAGCACTCTGCCAATTCCACCTTGGCAGGTCACATGTTTTCCTTCCCACTTCCTTTGGGGAAGTGTACCAGATGCGTTCATAGATTGTAATATTCTCATGGTTCTTTTTCTGGTGTGTTTTGATAATGTATCCTCACAATTGCAACTTATTTATGATCCTTGTCCGCATAGTACCATGAAATCTATATTTCCTAACACTGCTAATGTGATCTGCAACCCTGATGTGAAAGAGTGAGGCCAGGGTGCCCAAGCGGAACGTGGGCACTTACCTGCTCCACCACAGGGCTGGCCCTGAATTGGACTTTTGGACCAACCTTTTGCATGAACTTGGGAAGACGTGGGCCTCTTTGAATTACTCATGAAGGTGATTACTAGTAACATCATGGACGGTAACATTGTTCGACATCCTGAGATCAGAAACTCCAAATTCGAGGTGGTCCTGGCATCTCCCTTCAGGGACACAATGTGTCTGAGACCAATTAGACAAATAGGATTAATCCCTCTCTCCAGGAAAGATATTTTTCTGTCACTTCTCTGGATTAGGGAAGATTCAAACTTCACCCCTGATCCTTGAACGTTCCCCTAGATTCCGTCTAGATACGGGCTTGCCTCATTTCTATAGGCTGTGCCATTTGTTTGCCTTACATCCTCAACCCTGGCCTGTTTATTTTTCTTGAAACAGAATTGTAATGTTTTAATTTTCAGCCCAATTCCTTACATATGGTGTCAAAACACATAATCAATAATCCTTCTAGGGCAAGAGGTACGGGGAGAGAATTTCATTGGAGCCAAACTGAGCACTCTAGCCTGGGAGGGCAACCTTCACAAAGGAACGAAGCTCTCTGGAAAAGGGTGATTTTCAGCACACTTGTAGAGCCCTTCCACTCAAAGAGACATACCCCAAGCGTGACAGGGCTCCATTCCTTCAAGGCTTCCAAGACATCTCTTTGGACACATTAGCATGTGCCCAGTGGGCCCCCATGTCACCTGAGAAATGGAAAGTGAGATTGATCTTCAAAGCATGCTAGGGGCCTAGGAAAGGAGGCATTGATTCTTCTCTTCAACGTCCTCAAGACGTCATTGTTGACTTTGCATTATGCTTAAGGCAGAAGCACACTGTAGTTCTGATGAGCCCCAAGTCCGGCCTCTTGCTTCCAATCAAGTTGCAAGCTTGAGTCAGCATGGCCTGCCCATAGACTTGAATAGATGACCATGTTCTCCTCTCAGTGCTTGTCCCTCTATTCTCGCTTCTGGCCAAGGATTCCTCTCTTATCCCTTGATTCTGACTCTGTTTTATCTCTTCCAGTTTCTCAGCCCGCTTTCTGTTTGTCAAAGCTGTTTCTGGGTATCTCTCCCTTTAATAGCCTAGCCTAGGCTAATCCTCAGACTGTAAACATGCAGACATCTTGGGGGACAGGTTCACCGTGATGTCATAAACAACCTCAAAATTCTAAGTTGTCCTGACAACCTCCATGCACACAGATCTTCAGAGCCATCTCAGACCAGTCTGACTCGTCACCCTTTCCAGGTAGGATAGTTGTCCTTTTTCTGGATTTCTTGTCGTTTTCTAACATTCTCCTCGAACTTCGAAAAGGCTGCTACATTCTCTCTAGACACTGTTTTCTTTCCTGTAAGATTATCCTGGATTGTATCTCTTATATCTTTTGTAGATGGCCAAGTGTGTGGACCCTCCCCAGAGAAAGTCCTGGACTCCCTCCCCAGTTGAAGTTGCCCAGGCAATCCTCTGATGCGCAATGATCGTGTCATCTCCTAGCACTCTGCCGATTCCACCTTGGCAGGTCCCATGTTTTCCTTCCCACTTCCTTTGGGGAATTGTACCAGATGCCTTCATCGATTGTAATATTCTCATCGTTCTTTTTCTGGTGCATATTATTAACGTATCCTCACAATTGCTACTTATTTATCATCCCTGTCCGCACCGTACTATGAAATCTATATTTCCTAACACTGCTAATGTGATCTACACCCGTGATGTGAAACAGTGAGACTCGGGCCGCCCAAGCAGAACGTGGGCACCTACCCGCTCCACCAATAACCGGCCCTTAATTATACTTTTGGATCAACCGTTTGCCTGATCTTGGGAAGACGTGGGCCTGTTTGTATTATTCTTGAAGGTGATTAGTAGTAACATCATGGACGGTTAACATTTTCCCTTGGTTCATGGGTTTAGCATGGATGATGGTTTCAGGGTAGTATTTGTCTTCATCTATTTTGAAAGGTCTACCTTTCCGTAGCATCATTAAGCATTTTGGGGTGATTTTCCATCCTTGGAAGTTCACCTTCTCTAATCTCTTTCAACCCCCAAAGCTTTATACTGTCATTCTGGACCACTTTTTGGATTTTTGATTTTTGGTGAATTTATTGCCATACCCTGCATTAGAACATCCTATATCTTTCAGATTTGCATCCTCATGGATTTAACCATCTGTGTAGGTTACATCATCTTCACCAGCGTAAGCTGAATCACAGGCCCTCATCACACACTTGTGCCTCATCATCTCTTTCACACTTCCCCACCCCTGTGCTTTGCCTCTGGGAACCAACAATCAAATGACCCGTGGCACCTTTTGGTTAGTGCTCGTTTTTTCTTCTCCTTGTAAGTGAGATCCGACGGTATTTGACTTTCTCCTTGGGGCTTGTTTCACTTCCCCTCAAACCCTCACAGCCATTCTGGTGGTCACAAATGGCTGGATTGCCTCCTTTGTTCCGGCTGAGTGGTATGACATTGAGTGAGTATAGCCCATCTTCCTTGTGCATTCGTCCCTTGATGGGCCCCAGGGCGGCTTCCAAGTCTTCGATAGCGGGAGTAAGGCTGTGTTGAACTCAGTGGTGCACATGTCTTTATGCAGTAGTGTTTCCGAGTTCTTTGGATCAACACGCCGCACAGGAATAGCTGGATCATATGGGACATGGATTCTTAAATTTCTGAGGCAGTTCCACACCGCTTGGAGTAGTGGCTGCACCTGTTTCCACTCCCACCAGCACTGCAGGAGGCTTCCCTTCTCTTCACCTCCCCTGGACACTTGTTGTTTCTTGTCTGCTTCCTTATAGCCATTCTGACCACAGTGAGCTGCTATGTCCTTGCAGTTTGGGTTTGCCATGGACTGAGATATAATGATGGTGAACAAGTTTTCATGCACCTGTTGGCCCTCTTTAGTTCTTCTTGGGAGAAATCTCTGTTTCCATCTTTTGCGCAAGTTTTCATTGGGTTCTTGTTTTTTTTCTTGTGGAGATGTGTATCTTTGGGCTTTTCACCCCGTGTCCGATGTGTGGTTTGCAAACATCCTTTCCCAGTTGTTTGGTGTCTTTGCATTGGGTCGATGCTTTCCTTCACTGGGCAGAAGCTTGTGCACTTGATGTGGTCCCGTTTGTTTCTTGTTTACTTTGTTGCCCTTTCACAGTCAGACATGCTTCTTCCAAATAGGCGGCTCAGATGGCAAAGAGCACTCTGCCTATGTCTTCTCCTACAAGGTTCACGGTTTCAAGTCTGCCATTCAAGGCTCTTATCCATTTCGGGGTGGTGTGAGTGCCAGGTGTAACATCATGGTCTTTTCTCGATGTGTCCCATGTGGCTGTGCAGGTTTCCAAGCACCGCTTATTGTAGACACTCTCCTTTCTCCACTGTCTCCTCTTGGCTCCCTGCTCGAAAAGGGGCTGTCCATGTACTTTTGATTTGGGCTCTGGGCTCTCGATTCTTTTGCATGGGTTTGTGTGCCTGTTTCTGTGCCAAGACTGTGCCGTTGCGGTACCTAGCGCTACGTCCTCTATTTGAAATCAGAAAGTGTGACACGTGCTGCTTTGTGCGTTTCCCTGAGGATTCCCTTGCCTATTCAGGGTCTCTTGTTGCTGCCTAGAAACTTTAGGATTCTCTCTTCGATCTCTGTCGCAAATACTGCTGCAACTTTGACTGGGATTGAATGGAATCCAGAGATTCCCTTCTCCGGAATGGACGTTTCAAGTGTGTTAATTCTTCCATTCCTAGAACCTGGAATATCCTTCTTTCTCCTTGTGTCTTCTTGAATTTCTTTCCCGAAACGTTTGCTAGTTTTTGATTCACATAGCTAACACCTGTTTTGCTACGATTCTTCATAGAGATCTTATTCTTCTAACTGGCAAGCTGTTTTTTTTTTTTTCAGAGTCAGTTTTTCTATTCTGTGCAACTTTTAATTGGTTTTATTTTGGCAGAAGTGCATCGCTGTGCTCACATCCTCTGGCAATGCTCCTGTATTTGCTGTGGAAGTCTGGCCCTGTCTAACGTCCCTTCCCATGTGACTCTACACTACCTTGGACGCCTGCCCCCCACTGACTGAAGCAGTGGTGAGCAGGCTCACGCCCAGGATTCCACCTGGCCCACCCCAGGCAACCGTCGCAGTAGGTGCGAGCCTCACTTCTGCACCTCTGGCCGTCCGCTTTCCTGTTCCATTGGCCACCTGCAGTTGACTGCAATGGGACTTGAATATGCTACTTGAGCCCAACTCTGGCACTGTGTAGATGAGGCCAGGTTGATTTTCGCGTACATTGTGATGTCAGAGGATTTGTCATAATTGTGTGTCTTCTGTCCCAGCAAGCTTCATGGACACAGGGTTTCAGAGCCCACTTATAGCAGTCTCATAACTCACCCTTCCCAGTTAGCCCAGGTTTGAGCTTCGCTGCCGTTTTTTGGCTAGTAAATTTCTCTGACTTTCAAAGTTTCAAGCCGAGTCTGTCTAAAGAGTGATATCTTTCATTGTGGATTATTCAGGTGTGATTTCTGTTCGCCTTCCATTTTATGGGAGCATTTTTTCTTTTCTATAGTATACTTGTCATGGTCATTCTCAGCTATCTCCCATAGACATGCTTATCAGTCCGTTCTCCTTCAGTCCAAGTGATTAGTTTTGTATTTCTTTAATCACTGTATGTTCTCTAGGCCGAGGTATGACTGCTTTCATGATTCTTGGATGTTGTCTTTGAATTTTCACCAGTCACTAGTAGTAATCTTTGCTACCCTAGCATAGGTCAAACAAAGCACTGAGAACATGTGGTCATCTGGTTTGGTTAGACATCCTGAGATCAGAAACTCCAAATTCGCGGGGGTCCTAGCAAACCCTTCCTGGACACAATGTTTCCGAGACAAATTAGACAAATCTGATTAATTCCTCTCTCTAAGAAAGATATTTTTCTGTCTTTTTCTGGATTTGGAAAGTTTTGAACTTGACACCTGATCCTTGAATGTTCCCCTATATTTCCTCTAGATATGGGCTTACGTTATTTCTATAGGCTCTGCCATTTGTTTGCCTTACATCCTCAGCCCTGGCTTCTTTATTTTTCTTGAAACAGAATTGTAAGGTTCAAATTTTCAGCCAACTTCCTTACATATGGTGTCCAAACACATAATCAATAATCCTTCTACAGCAAGAAGTAGGGGGAGAGAATTTGATTGGAGCCAAACTGAGCACACTAGACTGGGAGGGCAGCCTTCACAAAGGAACGAAGCCCTCTGGAAAAGGGTGCTTCTCAGCACACTTGTAGAGCCCTTCCAAACAAAGAGTCATACCCCAAGCATGACAAGGCTCCATTCCTTCAAGGCTTCCAAGACATCTCTAGGGACACATTAGCAGGTACCCAGTGGTCTGCCGTGACGCCAGAGCTATGGAAAGTGAGACAGATCTTCAAAGAATGCTACGGGGCTGGGAAAGGAGGCATCGATACTTCTCTTCAATGTCCTCAAGACATTCAGTCATTGTGGGGCCGGCATCCAAGGTAGTGCAGAGGCAGAAGGGAAGGGACGTTAGACAGGTCGAGACATCTTGCCAGTGAGAAGAAGAAGATCTCTATAAAGAACCTTAGCAAAACAGGTGAGAGCCATGTCAATCGAAAACTAGCAAAAGTTTTGGGAAAGAAATTCAAGAGGACACAAGGAAACAGAAGGATATTCCGGGATCTAGGAATGGAAGAATTAACACACTTGAAAGGTCCATACCGCAGAAAAGAATCTCTGGATTCCATGCAATCTCAGTCAAAGTTGCAGAATATTTCCAAAGAGATAGAAGAGAGAATCCTAAAGTTTCTAGGCAGCAACAAGAGACCCTGAATAGGAAACGGAATCCTCAGGAAAATGAGCAAAGCAGGATGTGTTACACTTTCTGATTTCAACATAGAGGACGAAGCGCTAGGTACCAAAAGGGCAGAGTTTGCACCCAAAAACAGGTACACAGACCCATGCAACAGAATCGGGAGCCCAAAGAACAACTCAAACGTACATGGACAGCCCCTTTCCGATGAGGGAGGCAATAGGAGACAGTGGAGAAAGGAGAGTCTCTACAATAAATGGTGCTGGGAAGCCTGCACAGCCACATGGAACACAACGAGAGTACACCATGATGTTACACCTGGCACACACACCACCTCGAAATGGATTAAAGCCTTGAATGGCATACTTGAAACCGTGAACCTTGTAGGAGAAGACCTACGCAGAGTTCTCTTTGCCGTCTGTCTGAGCTGTCTATTTTGAAGAAGCATGTCTGACTGGGCAAGGGCAACAAAGGAAACAAGAAACAAACAGGACCACATCAAATGCACAAGCTTCTGCACAGTGAAGGAAACCATCGACTCAATGCCAAGACAGCACAACAACTGGGAGATGATGTTTGCAAACCACACATCGGACAAGGTGTGAAAAACCCAAAGATACAATCAACTCGCACAGCTCCACGAGAAAAACAAGAAGCCAATGAAAACCTGGGCAAAAGATGGAAACAGAGATTTCTCCCAAGAAGATTGAAAGAGGGCCAAAAGGTGCCTGAAAACTTGTTCCCATCATTAAGTCTCAGGCCAATGCAAATCCAAACTGCAAGGACACAGCAGCTCACTGTGGTCAGAATGGCTAGAAGGAAGCAGACAGGAAACAACAAGTGTCAGAGAGGAGGTGGAGAGAAGGGAAATCTCCTGCACTGCAAGTGGGAGTGGAAACCGGTGCAGCCACTATGGCAAGCGGTGTGGAACTGCCTCAGAAATTCAAGAATCCATGTCCCATATGATCCAGCTGTTCCTCTGAGGCGTGTTTGTCCAAAGAGCTCAGAAACACTACCTCATAATGAGACGTGCACCGCTGATTTCACAACAGCCTTAGTCCCGTTATCCAAGACTTGAAAGCTGCCCTGGTGCCCAGCTGGGAAGAATGCATAAGGAAGATGGGCTATACCCACACAATGGCAAACCACTCAGCTGGAACAAAGGTTGCATTCCAGCCATTTGTGACACCCAGAATGGCTGTGAGGGTTTTAGGGGAAGTGAAACAAGCCCCAGGGAGAACGTCAAATACCGTAGGATCTCTCTTACAAGGAGAAGAAAAAGCAAGCACTAACCAACAGGTGGCACGGGACATTTTATTGGGAGTTCCCAGATGCAGAGCGGGGTGGTGGGGGAGGGTAAAAGAGATGATGAGGCACCAGTGTGCGGTGAGGGGTTGAGATTCAGCTTTAGCTGGTGAAGATGATGTAACCTACACAGAAGTCTAAACCAATGAGGATGCAAATCTGAAAGATATAGGATGTTCTAATGCAGGGTTATGGCAATAAATTCACCTAAAATCAAAAATCCAAAACGGGGTCCAGAATGACGGCATAATGCTTTTGGGGCTGAAAGCATTTAGAGAAGGTGAACTTCCAAGGATGGAAAATCACCTCAAAATTCTTACTGATTCTACAGAAAGGTAGACCATTCCAAATAGATGAAGAGGAATACTACCCACAGAACATGATGCGTGCTAAACCCATGAACCAAGGGAAAATGTTACCGTCCATGATGTTAATAGAAATCACCTTCACGAATAATCCCAACAAGCCCACGTCTTCCCAAGTTCAGACAAAAGGTTGGTCCAAAATAAGAATTCAGGGCCGGCTTTGTGGTGGAGTGAGTAAGTGCCCACCTTCCACTTGGGCGGCCCGGGCCTCACTGTTTCACATTACGAGTGCAGATCAGTTTAGCAGTGTTAGGAAATACAGATTTCATGGTACGGTGCAGACAGAGATCATAAATAAGTAGCAATTCTGAGGATACATTATCAATTCGCACCAGAAAAAGCTCCATGTGAATATTACAATCAATGAACACATGTGGTACACTTCCCCAAAGTAAGAAGGAAGGAAGACATGTGACCTGCCAAGGTGGAATTGGCAGAGTGCTAGGAAATGATACAATCGTTGCGCATGAGAGGATTGCCTGGGCAACTTCAACTTGGGAGGGAGTCCAGGACTTTCTCTGGGGATGGTCCACCCACTGGGCCATGTACACAAGATATAAGAGATATAACCAAGGATAATCTCATACTGGAAAGAAACCAGTGTCTAGAGAGAATGTAGAAGCCCTTTCAAAGTTCAAGGAGAAAGTTAGAAACCGACAAGAAATCCAGAAAAAGGACGACTATCTTACCTGGAAAGGGTGAGCAGTCAGACTGGTTGAGATGGCTCTGAAACTCTGTGTGCATGGAGGTTGTCAGGACAACTTAGAATTTTGAGGTCGTTTATGACATCAGGGTGAACATGTCCCCCAAGATGGCTGCATGGTTACAGTCTGAGGATTGGCCTAGGCTAGGCTATTAAAGGCAGAGATACCCAGAAACAGCTTTGACAAACAGAAAGCTGGCACAGAAACTGGAAGAGGTCAAACAGACTCTGATTCAAGGGATAAGAATGGAATCCTTGGCCAGAAGCGAGAATAGTGGGACAAGCACTCAGAGGAGAACGTTGTTATCTATTCAAGTCTATGGGGAGGCCATGCTGATTCAAGCTTGCAACTTGATTGGAAAAAAGAGGCCGGACTTGGGGCTTATCAGACCTACGTTGTCCTTCTGGCTGAAGCATAAGCCAAAGTCAAGAATGATGTCTTGAGGACATTGAAGAGAAGAATCCAGGCCTCCTTTCCCAGGCCCCTAACATTCTTTGAAGAACAGCCTTACTTTCCATAGCTCTGGCGTCATGGGGGCCTACTGGGTACATGCTAATGTGTTCCTAGAGGTGTCTTGGAAACCTTGAAGGAATGGACCCCTGTCATGCTTGGGGTATGTCTCTTTGTTTGGAAAGGCTCTACAAGTGCCCTGAAAAGCACTCTTTTCCGGAGGGCTTCATTTCTTTGTGAAGGCTGCCCTCCCAGACTACAGTGCTCAGTTTGGCTCCAACGAAATTTTCTCCCCCTACCTCTTGCCGTAGAAGGATTATTGATTATGTGTTTTGACTTCATATGTCAGGAAGTTGGCTGGAAAGTAGAACTTTACAATTCTGTTTCAAGAAAAATAAATATGCCGGGGCTGAGGATGTAAGGCAAACAAATGGCACAGCCTATAGAAATAAAGTAAGCCCGTATGTAGACGGAATCTAGGGGAACGTTCAACGATCAGGGGTCAAGTTCGAAACTTCTCAAATCCAGAAAAGAGACAGAAAAATATCTTTCCTGGAGAGAGGAATTCATCAGATTTGTCTAATTTGTCTCAGAAACATTGTGTCCGTGACGGGGGTTGCCAGGGCCCCCACGAACTTGGAGTGTCTGATCTCAGGATGTCCAACCAACCCAGATTACCACCTGTTCTTAGTTTTTAGTTTGACCTAGGCTAGGATAGCAAAGATTCCTACAACTGGCCGGTGAAAACTCAAAGACAACAACCAAGAATCACGAAAGCACTCACACCTCTGCCTAGAGAACATACGGTGATTAAAGAAAAACAAAATTAATCACTTGGACTGAAGGAGAATGGACTGGTAAACATATCTAAAGGAGATAGTTGAGAAGGACCGTGACGATTATACTATGGAAAAGAAAAAAAGTTCCCAGAAAATGGAAGGTGAACAGAAATCACACCTGAATAATCCACAATTAAAGATGATCTCCATCTTTAGACAGACTCTTCTTGAACGTTTGAAAGTCAGAGAAATTCACATGCCAAAAAACGGCAGCGAAGGTTAAGCCTGGACTAACTGGGAAGGGTGAGTTATGAGACTGCTCCAAGCGGGCTCTGAAACCCTGTGTCCCTGAAGCTTGCCGGGAGAGCAGAGACACGATTATGACAAATCCTCTGACATCACAGGGGACCCGAGACTCAACCTGGCCTCATCTACACAGTGCCAGAGTGCCGGAGTCCTGCCCCGGCTGAGTCCAGCTTCCTGAGGGATAGACGGCGTCAGCGCAATGAGGGAAAACTAAAGGTGATGCGAGACTTGGGTTGGTGTTAGCATGTCGGACTTTACTGTGCAGAAGTGTCGTTTATATATCTTTCACGAATAGTACAGAAATGGTTCTACATATATTCTCACAGAGATAAGGAAGTAAAAAAAACGAGCACAAGAATATTTATTAGCATTTCATTCTATATAGCATAAGGTTAATGATCGTCTTCTTCACAACTAACTAGTGTTTGTTGTCTCTAAGCTAAAAGAGATAGGTACCTAGACACCCGTTGTAATTCATGGTAAAGTTAAATCAAAGAGAGAAGGTCCAGACCTCTGGACAGGACAGCTGTTTACATCCTGGGGGAGACATCCCTGCATCCCTCAATCATTTATGCCATTAGTGTAGATGGTTAATGGGAACAAAAGGCGACTCCAGGGTATCTTATCCTCAGGGCTGTCTGCATTCTCAGTGGGCAGTTAAACATCTTTACATTTACGCTCCCTTTATGGGGTGAAAGCATTCCTTTGTCTTTTAAATTGTGGAGCCTACAGTCCCTTAAACACAGTGCCGGAGAAAGTAACATTTTGTTAGTAAAGTAAAGGGCTGAAAAGCTAAGCTAAACTATATATCTTCAAGAATAAAAAACAGAAATCAGTATAGACATAACCTTGATAGAAAGCATGCATATAATTCAGAAAACATCAGGGGTGTCGGCCGGCCATTCTTCACCTAGGGGCATCCCTGCACCCCTCGGCCCTTCTACTCATCAATTATTTATTATTTATTGCTTTTAGGAGAAAACCTCTATAACATTTTAACAGAAAGCAGAAGGTCAAGAATAATATATAGCTACTTCTTGATCATCCAATTAACCAACAAACTTTGAAGGACGATGCATATATATTTAGACAAAGAACTGGAGGGAGAAGGAAACATTAACCAGACAGAGGCCATAAACCTAATTAGGCATCTTATCTGGGCAGGATTCCTTTCTGATTGTCTCAAATGGGACTGTGTGCTACTCCAATAATTAACTGAAAATATCTTGATAGCTACCTGCAGGTGGTCACATTCTCTTACTATATCTAAATTTCCCAGGAGGTAGTGCCTCCCAAGCAGCCACCCAAAGGAGTGAAAACTAGAGGATAAGAAAGCAAAAGGAATGAAGGTCAATTAGAAGCAGCAAAATTTTCAGAACTATGTGATGGGCTGGACAGTTATTCTTCACCAAGGGGCGACCCTGAAAACCTAGGCGCTAATTGGCTGGACAGTGTCAAACAGCTGATGAAATGATGTAGCCACGGCCCCCACCACCTGAGTTGGGCTCAAGTAGTATATTCAAGGTCCATTGCACTCAACAGCAGGTTGCCAATGGAACATGAAAAGGTCAGGCCGGTTGTGCAGCGGTGAGGTCTGCACCTTCTGGGTCAGTGGGCCAGGGTGGTCCGGGTGGAATCCTGGGGGTGAGCCTCCCCACCACTGTTTCAGTCATTCTGGGGCAGGCGTCCGAGGTAGTGTAGAGTCAGATGGGAAGGGACGTTAGACAGGGCCAGACTTCCACAGCAAATACAGGAGCATTGCCAGGAAATGTCAGCACAGCATTGCATTTCTGCCAAAACAAAACCAATTAAAAGATGCAAAGAATAGAAAAACTGAAGCTGAAAAAAATAAAAGCAGCTTGCCAGTGAGAAGAATAAGATATCTATGAAGAATCTTAGCAAAACAGGTGAAAGCTATGGCAATCAAAAACTAGCAAACGTTTGGGGAAAGAAATTCAAGAAGACACAAGGAGAAAGAAGGAGATTCCCGGATCTAGGAGTGGAAGCATCAACACACTGGAAACGTCCCTACCAGAGCAAGGAATCTCTGGATTCCATGCAATCCCAGTCAAAGTTGCAGCAATATTTGTCACAGAGATAGAAGAGAGAATTTTAAAGTTTCTAGCCAGCAAAAAGAGACCATGAATAGGCAAAGGAATCCTCAGGAAAACGAACAAAGCAGGACGTGCCACACTTTCTGATTTCAACATAGAGGACAAAGCGCTAGGTACCAAAACAGCACAGTCTGGGCCCGGAAACAGGCACACAGACCCATGCAACAGAATCGAGAGCCCAGAGAACAACTCAAAGGTACATGGACAGCCTACTTTTGACCAGGGAGCCAAAAGGAGACAGTGGAGACAGGAGAGTCTCTACCATAAGCAGTGCTGACAAGCCTGCACAGCCACATGGAACACAACGAGAGTACACCATGATGTTACACCTGGCATACACACCACCTTGAAATGGATTAAAGCCTTCAATGCCAGACTTGAAACCGTGAAACTAGTAGGAGAAGACCTAGGCAGAGTGCTCTCTGCCATCTGTCTGAGCCTCCTATTTGGAAGAAGCATGTCTGACTGGGAAAGGGCAACAAAGGAAACAAGAAACAAATGAGACCACGTCAAATGCAGATGCTTCTGCCCACTCAAGGAATCCATCGACTGAATGCAAAGATAGCACAACAACTGGGAGAGGATGTTTGCAAACCACACATCGGACAAGGGGTGCAAACCCCAAAGATACAATCCGTTCACACGTCTCCACAAGAAAAACAACAAGAAGCCAATGAAAACCTGGGCAAAAGATGGAAACAGAGATTTCTCCCAAGAAGATCGAAAGCGGGCCAACACGTGTATGAAAACTTGGCCACCATCATTAAGTCTCAGGCCAATGCAAATCCAAATGCAAGGACACAGCATGTCACTGTGGTCAGAATGGGTAATAGGAAGCAGACAGGAAATGTGTCAGAGAGGAGGTGGAGAGAAGGCAAGCCTCCTGCACTGCTGGTGGGATTGGAAACCGGTACAGCCACTACGGCAAGCTGTGTGTAACTGCCTCAGAAACTTAAGAATCCATGTACCATATGATCCAGCTATTCCTCTGCGGCGTGTTGATCCAAAGAACTCGGAAACACTATTGCATAAAGACATGTGCACCGCTCAGTTCACCACAGCCTTACTCCCGCTATCCAAGACTTGGATTCCACCCTGGTGCCCAGCAAGGGACGAATGCAGAAGGAAGGTGGGCTATAGCCACACAATGGCATACCACTCAGCCGGAGCAAAGGACGCAATCCAGCCATTTGTGACCACCAGAATGGCTGTGAGGGTTTTAGGGAAGTGAAACAAGCCCCAGGGAGAAAGTCAAATACCGTAGGATCTCACTTAAGAGTAGAAGAAAAAACAAGCACGAACCAACAGGTGGCACGGGACATTTGATGTGGGGTTCCAAGAGGCAAAGCGGTGAGGTGGGGCAGGGTGAAAGAGATGATGAGGCACAAGCGTGTGGTGAGGGTTTTGATTAGGCTTACGCTGGTGAAGATGATGTAGGCTACACAGAAGTTGGAATCGATGAGGATGCAAATCAGAAAGATATAGGATGTTGTAATGCAGAGTTATGGCAATAAATTCACCAAATATCAAAAATCCAAAAAGGGGTCCAGAATGACTGCATAAAGCTTTGAGGGCAGAAAGAGATTAGAGAAGGTGAACTTCCAAGGCTGGAAAATCACCTCAAATGGGTACTGATGCTACAGAAAGGTAGACCATTCCAAATAGATGAAGAGGAATACTACCCACAGAACATGCTGCCTGCTAAACCCATGCACCAATGGAAAAGGTTACAGTCCATGATGTTACTACTAATCACCTTCACGAATAATCCAAACAGGCCCACGTCTTCCCAAGTTCAGGCAAAAGGTTGGTCCAAAAGTACAATTCAGGGCCGGCCCTGTGGTGGATCAGGTAAGTGCCCACGATCCGCTTGGGCGGCCGGGCCTCACTGCTTCACATCACGGGTGCAGATCACATTAGCTGTCTTAGGAAATATAGATTTCATGGTACGGTGTGGACAGAGATCATAAATAAGTAGCAACTGTGAGGATACTTTATCTATACGCACCAGAAAAAGAACCATGAGAATATTACAATCTGCAAACGCATCAGGTACACTTCCCCAAAGGAAGAAGGAAGGAAATCATGTGACCTGCTAAGGTGGAGTTGGCAGAGTGCTAGGAGATGACACGATCATTGTGCATCAGAGGATTTCCTGGGCAACATCAACTTGTGAGGGAGTCCAGGACTTTCTCTGTTGAAAGGCCACCCACTTGGCCATCTAATCAAAATATAAGAGATACAACCCAGGATAATCTTACAGGAAAGAAACCAGTGTCTAGACACAATGTAGCTGGCATTTCAATGTTCGAGGAGAAAGTTAGAAACTGACAAGAAATAAAAAAGTGAGAGATACCCAGATACAGGGCTGAGGTTGTAAGGCAAACAAATATCACAGCCTACAGAAATAAGGTAAGTCCGTATCTAGACGGAATCAAGGGAACGTTCAAGAATCGGGGGACAAAGTCCAATCTTCACAAATACAGAAAAGAGACAGAAAAAATCTTTCCTGGAGAGAGGAATTCATCAGATTTGTCTAATTTGTCTCGGAAACATTGTGTCCGTGAAGGGGGTGGCCAGGACCAACTAGAATTTGGAGTTTCTGATCTCAGGATGTCACAGCAACCCAGATGACCACGTGTTCTCAGTGCTTAGTTTGACCTAGGCTGGGATAGCAAAGATTCCTACAAGTGACTGGTGCAAATTTAAAGACAACAACCAAGAGTCACGATAGCACTGACACCTCGAGCCATTTGTGACCACCAGAATGGCTGTGAGGGTTTTAGGGGAAGGGAAACATGCCCCAGGGAGAAAGTCAAATACCATAGGATGTCACTGACTAGGAGAAGAAAAAACAAGCACTAGCCAACTGGTGGCACGGGACATTTGATTGGGAACTAGGAAGCCTGCACATCCACATGGAACACAACGAGAGTACTTTCTGATTTCAACATATAGGATGAAGCACTAGGTACTGAAATGGCACACTCTGGGACTCCTGTATTTGACGGGGAAGTCTGGCCCTGTGTAACGTCCCTTCCCATCTGCGTCTACACTACCCAGGAAGCCTGCCCCAGATGGACTGAGCAGTGGTGAGGAGGCTCAACCCTAGGAATCCACGAGGCCCACCCCGGGCAACGAACCCTTAAGCTGCGGACCTCACCGCTGCAACATCGGACGGCCCCTTTCATGTTCCATTGGCAAGCTGCAATTGAGTGCAATGGGACTTGAATATGCTACTTGAGCCCAACACTGGCACTGTGTAGATGTGGCCAGGTTGTTTTTCGGGTCCACTGTGATGTCAGTGATTTTGTCATAATTGTGTCTCTGCTGTCCAGGCAAGCTTCATGGACACACGGTTTCAGAGCCCGCTTGGAGCAGTCTCATAACTCACCATTCCCACTTACCCCAGGCTTGACCTACACCACCGGTTTTTGGCTTGTGAATTTCTCTGACTTTCAAACGTTCAAGCAGAGTCTGTCTAAAGACTGACATCATCTTTCATTGTGGATTCTTCAGGTGTGATTTCTGTTCGCCTTCCATTTTCTGGGACCTGTTTTTCTTTTCCATAGTATAATCGTCATGGTCTTTCTAAGCTATCTCCCTTAAACATGCTTATCAGTCCGTTCTCCTTCATTCCAAGTGATTAATCTTGCATTTCTATAATCACCGTATGTTCTCTAGGCCGAGGTGTGAGTGCTTTGGTGACTCTTGGTTGTTGTCTTTGAATTTTCACAGGTCAGTTGTAGGAATCTTTAGTACCCTAGCCTACGTCAAACTAAGCACTGAGAACACGTGGTCATCTGGGTTGGTTTGACATCCTGAGGTCAGAAACTCCAAATTCGAGGTGGTCCTGGCAACCCCCTTCAAGGACACAATGTTTCCGAGACAAATTAGACAAATTGGATGAATTCCTCTCTCCAGGAAAGATATTTTTCTGTCTCTTTTCTGGATTTGAGAAATTTCGAACTTGACCCCTGATCCTTGAACTTTCCCCTAGATTCCGTCTAGATACGGGCTTACTTTATTTCTATAGGCTGTGCCATTTGTTTGCCTTACATCCTCAGCCCTGGCCTGTTTATTTTTCTCGAAACAGAATTGTAATGTTCTAATTTTCAGCCCACATCCTTACATATGGTGTCAAAACACATAATCAATAATCCTTCTCCAGCAAGAGGTATGGGGAGAGAATGTCATTGGAGCTAAACTGAGCACTCTAGCCTGGGAGGGCACCCCTCACAAAGGAACGAAGCCCTCTGGAAAAGGGTGCTTTTCAGCACCCTTGTAGAGCCCTTCCACTCAAAGAGACATACCCCAAGCGTGACAGGGTTCCATTCCTTCAAGGCTTCCAAGACATCTCTTGGGACACATTCGCATGTACCCAGTGGGCCCACGTGATGCCACAGCTATGGAAACTGAGACTGATCATCAAAGAATTTTAGGGGTCTAGGAAAGGAGGCCTCGATTCTTCTCTTCAATGTCCTCAAGACATCATTCTTGACTTTGCATTATGCTTAAGGCACAAGGACACTGTAGGTCTGATGAGCCCCAAGTCCAGCCTCTTGTTTCCAATCAAGTTTCAAGCTTGAATCAGCATGGCCTCCCAATGGACTTGAATACATGACAATGTTCTCCTCTCATTGCTTGTCCCTCTATTCTAGCTTCTTGCCAAGGATTCCTTTCTTATCCCTTGAATCAGAGTCCGTTTTATCTCTTCCGGTTTCCGTGCCCACTTCCGTTTGTCAAAGCTGTTTCTGGCTCTCTCTCCTTTTATAGCCTAGCATAGGCCAATCCTCACACTGTAACCATGCGGCCATCTTGGGGACAGGTTCACTGTGATGTCACAAACAACCTCAAAATTCGAAGTTGTCCTGACAACCTCCATGCACACAGAGTTTCAGAGCCATCTCAGACCAGTCTGACTCCTCACCCTTTCCAGGTTGGATAGTTGTCCTTTTTCTGGATTTTTTCTCAGTTTCTAACTTTCTCCTCGAACTTTGAAAGGCCTGCTACATTCTCTCTAGACACTGGTTTCTTTCCTGTAAGATTATCCTGGGTTGTATCTCTATATTTCATGTAGATGCCCAAGTAGGTGGACGTTCCCCAGAGAAAGTCCTGGACTCCCTCCCAAGTTGAAGTTGCCCAGGCAATCCTCTGATGCCCAATGATCATGTCATCTCCTAGCACTCTGCCAATTCCACCTTGGCAGGTCACATGTTTTCCTTGCTTCTTCCTTTGGGGAAGTGTAAAAGATGCGTTCATATATTGTAATAGTCTCATGGTTCTTTTTGTGGTGCGTATTGATAACGTATCCTCACAATTGCTACTTATTTATGATCTCTGTCCACACGTACCATGTAATCTATATTTCCTAACACAGCTAATGTGATGTGCACCCGTGATGTGAAACAGTGAGGCACGGGCCACGGAAGAGTAAGTGGCCACCTACCTGCTCCACCACAGGGACGGCCCTGAATTGTACTTTTGGACCAAGCTTCTGCCTGGACTTGCGAAGAGGTGGGCCTGTTTTGATTATTTGTGAAGGTGATTAGGAGTAACGTCATGGACAGTAACCTTTTCCCGTGGTTCATGGGTTTAGCATGGATCATGATCTCTGGGTAGTATTCCTCATCTATTTGGAATGGTCTATCTTTCTGTAGCATGAGTAAGCATTTTGAGGTGATTTTCCATTCTTGGAAGTGCACCTTCTCTAATCTCTTTCAGCCCCCAAAGCTTTAGGCCGTCATTCTGGACCCCTTTTTGGATTTTTGATTTTTGGTGAATTTATTGCAATAACCCTGCATTAGTGCATCCTATATGGTTCAGATTTGCATCCTCATCGATTTAGACTTCTGTGTATGTCACATCATCTTCACCAGCATAAACCTAATCACACGCCCTCACCAAACACTTTTGGCTAATCATCTCTTTCACCCTCACCCACCGCCCTGCTTTGACTCTAGGAACCCGCAATCAAATGTCCAGTGCCACCTGTTTTTTACTGCTTGCTTTTTCTTCACCAGGTCAGTGAGATCCTACGGTATTTGACTTTCTCCCTGGGGCTTGTTTCACTTCCTCTAAAGCCCTCACAGCCATTCTGGTGGTCACAAATGGCTGGATTACATCCTTTGCTCTGGCTGAGTGGTATGCCATTGTGTGGCTATAGCCCATCTTCCTTCTGCATTCGTCCCTTGCTGGACACCAGGGCGGCTTCCAAGTCTTGGATAGCGGGAGTAAGGCTATGGTGAACTGAGCGGTGCACATGTCTTTATGCAATAGTGATTCCAGGTTCTTTGGATCAACACTCAGCAGAGGAATAGCTGGATCACATGAGACATGGATTCTTAAATTTCTGAGGCACTTCCACACCGCTTGGCGTAGTGGCTGCACCGGTCTACACTCCCACCGGCAGTGCAGGAGGCTTCCCTTCTCTCCACCTCCTCTCTGACACTTGTTTCCTGTCTGCTTCCTTATAGACATTCTGACCCCTTTGACCTGCTGTGTCCTTGCAGTTTAGATTTTCATTTTCCTGAGACTTAATGATGGTGAACAAGTTTTCATGCACCTGTTGTCTGTCTTTCGATCTTCTTGAGAGAGATCTCTGTTTCCATCTCTAGCCCAGGTTTTCATTGGCTTGTTGTTTTGTTTCTTGTGGAGACGTGTAAGTTAATTGTATCTTTGGGCTTTTCACCCCTTGTCTGATGATTGCTTTGCAAACATCCTCCTTCAGTTGTTGTGCTGTCTTTGCATTGAGTCGGTTTCCTTGACTGGGCAGGAGCGTGTGCATTTGATGTCATCCCATTAGTTTCTTGTTTCCTTTGTTCCCCTTGCCCTGTCAAACATGCTTCTTCGCAATAAGCGGCTCACATAGATGGCAAAGAGCACTCTGCCTAGGTCTTCTCCTACCAGTTTCTCGGCTTCCAAGTGTGCCATTCAAGGCTTTAATCCATTTTGAGGTGGTGTGAGTGCCAGGTGTAACATCATGGTGTACTCTCGTTGTGTTCCATGTGGCTGTGCAGGCTTCCCAGCACCGTTTATTGTAGAGACTCTCCTTTCTCCACTGTCTCCTCTTGGCTCCCTGGTTGAATATGGGCTATCCATGTACGTTTGAGTTGGGCTCTGGGCTCTCGATTCTGTTGCAGGGGTCTGTCTGCCTGTTTCAGGACCCAGACTGTGCTGTTTCGGTACCTAGCGCTTCATCCTATATGTTGAAATCAGAAAGTTTGATATGTCATGCTTTGTTCATTTTCCTGAGGATTCCCTGGCCTATGCAGGGTCTCTTGTTGCTGGCTAGAAACTTACGGATTCTCTCTTCTATCTCTGTGGGAAATATTGCTGCAACGTTGACTGTCATTGCATGGAATCCACAGATTCCTTTCTCCGGTATGGACCTTTCAAGTGTGTTAATTCTTCCATTCCTACATGCTGGAATATCCTTCTTTTTCCTTGTGTCTTCTTGAATTTCTTTCCCCAAATGTTTTTGGGTTTTCAATGGCCATAGCTTTCACCAGTTATGCTATAGTTCTTCAGAGAGATCTTCTTCTTCATACTGGCAAGCTCTTGTTTGTTTGTTTGTTTTTAGCTTCAGTTTTTCTATTCTTTGCAACATTTAATTGGTTTTGTTTTGGCAGAAGTACAATGCTGTGCTCACATCTGCTGGCAATTCTCCTGTACTTGCTGTGGAAGTCTGGCTCTGTCTAATGTCCCTTCCCATTTGCCTCTACACTACCTCGGACGCCTGCCCCAGAATGCCTGAAGCAGTGGTGAGGAGTCTCACCCCCAGACTTCCACCCGGCCCACACCGGGCCACTGATCCAGAAGGTGTGGACCTCACTGCAGCAACACGGGCTGGCCCCGTTCATGTTCCCTGGGCCACCTGCTGTTGAGTGCAATGGGACTTGAATATGTTACTTGAGCCCAACTCTGGCACTGTGTAGATGAGGTCAAGTTGTCTTTCGGGTCCAATGTGATGTCAGAGGATTTGTCATAATTGTGTCTCTGCTGTCCCGTCATGCTTCATGGACACAGGGTTTCAGAGCCCACTTGGTGCAGTCTCATAACTCACCCTTCCCAGTTAGCCCAGGTTTGACCTTCGTTGCCCTTTTTTGGCTTGTGAATTTCTCTGAATTTCAAACGTTCAAGCAGAGTCTGTCTAAAGATGGACATCATCATTCATTATGGATTATTCAGGTGTGATTTCTGTTCGCCTTCCATTTGCTGGGTTCTTTTTTTCTTTTACATAGTATGCTCGTCATGGTCTTCCTCAGCTATCTCCCTTAGATGTGCTTCGCAGTCCGTTCTCCTTCATTCCAAGTGATTAATTTTGTATTTCTTTGATCATGGTATGTTCTCTGGGCCGAGGTTGTGAGTGCTTTTGTGACTTTAGGTTGTTGTCTTTGAATTGCACTGGTCACTGTAGGAATCTTTGCTATCCTAGCCTAGATCAAACTTAGCACTGAGAACACATGATCATCTGGGTTGGTTTGACATCCTGAGATCAGAATCTCCAAATTCGAGGTGGACCTGCAACCCCCTTCACGGACAAAATGTTTCCGAGACAAATTAGACAAATCTGATGAATTCCTCTCTCCAGGAAAGATATTTTTCTGTCTCCTTTCCGGATTTGCGAAGTTTGGAACCTGACCACTGATCCTTGAACGTTCCCCTAGATTCTGCCTAGATACGGGATTACTTAATTTCTATAGGCTGAGCCATTTGTTTACCTTACATCCTCAGCCCTGGCCTGTTTATTTTTCTGAAACAGAATTGTAAAGTTCTAACGTTCAGCCAACTTCCTTGCAGATGGTGTCAAAACACATAGTCAATAATCCTGCTACAGCAAGAGGTAGGGGGAGAGAATTTCATTGGAGGGAAACTGAGCACTCTAGCCTTGGAGGGCACCCTTCACAAAGGAACGAAGGCCTCTGGAAAAGGGTGCTTTTCAGCACACTTGTAGAGCACTTCCAAAAAAAGAGACATACCCCAAGCATGACAGGGGTCCATTCCCTCAAGGCTTCCAAGACATTTCTTGGGACACATTAGCATGTACCCAGTGGGGCCCATGGCGCCAGAGATATGGTAAGTGAGACTGATCTTCAGAGAATGCTAGGGGCCTAAGAAAGTAGACATCGATTCTTGTCTTCAATGTCCTCAAGACATCATTCTTGACTTTGGATTATGCTTAAGGCAGAAGTACAACCTAGGTCTGAAAAGGCCCAAGTGCAGGCTCTTGTTTCCAATCAAGTTGCAAGCTTGAATCAGCACGGCCTCCCTTACACTTGAATAGATGTCAATGTTCTGCTCTCAGTGCTTGTCCCTCCATTCTCGCTTCTTGCCAAGGATTCCTTTCTTATCCCTTGAATCAGAGTCAGTTTGCTCTCTTATACTTTCTATGGCCTCTTTCCGTTTGTCAAAGCTATTTCTGGGTATCTCTCCCTTTAATAGCCTATCCTAGGCCAATCCTCAGACTGTAACCATGCGGCCATCTTGGGGGACATGTTCACCGTGATGTCATAAATGACCTCAAAATTCTAAGTTGTCCTGACAAGCTCCATTCACATAGAGTTTCAGAGCCATCTCAGACCAGTGTGACTCCTCACCTTTACCAGGCAGGATACTTTTTCTTTTTCTGGATTTCTTGTCGTTTTCTAACTTTCTCCTCGAACTTTGAAAGGCCTGCTACATTCTCTCTAGACACTGGTTTGTTTCCTGTAAGATTATCCTGGGTTTCATCTCTTATATCTTGTGTAGATGGCAAAGTGGGTGGACCTTCCCCAGAGAAAGTCATGGACTGCCTCCCAAGTTGAAGTTCCCAGGCAATCTTCTGATGTTCAATGATTGCTTCTTCTCCTAGCACTCTGCCAATTCCACCTTGGCAGGTCACATGTTTTCCTTCCTTCTTCCTTGGCGAAGTGTACCAGATGCGCTCATATATTGTAATAGTCTCATAGTTCTTTTTCTGGGGATTCTTGATAAGGTATCCTCACAATTGACACTTATTTATGATCCCTGTCCGCACTGTACCATGAAATCTATATTTCCTAACACTGCTAATGTGATCTGCACCCGTGATGTGAAACAGAGAGGCCTGGGCCGCCCAAGCGAAACATGGACTCTTACCCGCTCCACCACAGGGCAGGCCCTGAATTGTACTTTTGGACCAAACTTTTGCCTGAACTTGGGAAGACGTTGGCCTGTTTGGATTACTTGTGAAGGTGGTTAGTAGCAACATCATGGACTGTAAGATTTACCGTTGGTTCATGGTTTTGGGACTGATCATGTTCTCTTGGTAGTATTCCTCTTCATCTAATCCAATGGTCTACATTACTGTAGCATCCGTAAGCATTTTGAGGTGATTTTCCATCCTTGGCAGTTCACCTTCTCTAATCTCTTTCAGCCCCCAAAGCTTTATGCCGTCATTCTGTACCACTTTTTGGATTTTTGATTTTTGGTGAATTTATTGCCATAACCCTGCATTAGAACATCCTATATCTTTCAGATTTGCATCCTCATCTATTTAGACTTCTGTGTACATTACATCATCTTCACCAGCAGAAGCCTAATCACAGGCCCTCACCACACACTTGTGCCTCATCATCTCTTTCTCCCTCCCTCACTGCCTCGCTTTGCCTCTGGGAACCCCCAATCAAATGTCCCGTGCCACCTGTTGGTTAGTGCTTGTTTATTCTTCTCCTTGTAAGTGAGATCCTAAGGTTTTTGACTCTCAACCTGGGGCTTGTTTCCCTTCCCCTAAAACCCTCACAGCCATTCTGGTGATCAAAATGGCTGTATTGCATCCTTTGTCCCGGCTGAGTGGTGTACCATTGTGTGGCTATAGCCCATCCTTCTGCATTCGTCCCTTGCTAAGCACCAGGGCGGCTTCCAAGTCTTGGCTAGTGGGAGTAAGGCTGTGCTGAACTCGGCAGTGTACATGTCTTTATGCAATAGTGTTTCCAGGATCTTTAGATCAACTCACCGCAGAGGAATATCTGGATCATATGGGACAAGGATTCTTAAATTTCTGAGGCAGTTCCACACTGCTTGGCGTAGTGGCTGCACCTGTTTCCACTCTCACCAGCAGTGCAGTAGTCTTCCCTTCTCTCCACCTCCTCGCTGCCACTTGTTTCCTGTCTGCTTCCTTATAGCCATTCTGACCACAGTGAGCTGCTGTGCCCTTGCAGTTTGCATTTGCATTGGCCTGAGACTTAATGATGGTGAACAAATATTCATGCACCTGTTGGCCCTCTTTCGATCTTCTTGGGAGAAATCTGTGTTTCCATCTTTTGCCCAGGTTTTAATTGGCTTTTTGTTTTGTTTCTTGTGGAGAGGTGCGAGTTGATTGTATGTTTGGGCTTTTCACCCCTTGTCCGATGTGTGCTTTGCAAACATCGTCTCCCAGTTGTTGTGCTGTCTTTGCATTGAGTCGTTGGTTTCCTTGATTGGGCAGAAGCTTGTGCATTTGATGTGGTCCCATTTGTTTCTTGTTTCCTTTGTTGCCCTTGCCCAGTCGGACTTGCTTCTTCCAAATAGGTGGCTCAGACAGATTGCAAAGAGCACTCTGCCTAGGTCTTCTCCTACAAGGTTCATGGTTTCAAGTCTGCCATTCAAGGCTTTAATCGATTTCCAGAATGTATGTGAGACAGGTGTAACATCATGGTGTACTCTCGTTGTGCTCCATGTGGCTGTGAAGGCTTGCCAGCACCATTGATTGTAGAGACTCTCCTTTCTCCACTGTCTCCTAGTGGATCCCTGGTCGAAAATTGGATGTCCATGTAAGTTTGAGTTGGGCTCGGGGCTCTCAATTCAGTTGCATGGGTCTGTGTGCCTGTTTTAGGGCCCAGACTGTGCCGTTTTGGAACCTAGCACTTCGTCCTTTATGTTGAAAGCATAAAGTGTGACACGTCCTGCTTAGTTCGTTTTCCTTAGGATTCCTTTGCCTATTCAGGGTCACTTGTTGCTGGCTAGAAACTTTCGGGTTCTGTGTTGTATCTCTGTGCCAAATATTGCTGCAACATTGAATGGGATTGCATGGAATCCAGAGATTCCTTTCTCTGGTATGGACGTTTCAATTGTGTTAATGCTTCCATTCCTAGATCCAGGAATATCCTTCTTTCCCCTTGTTTCTTCTTGAATTTCTTTCCCAAACGTTTTCTAGTTGTTGATTGACATAGCTTTCACCTGTTTTGCTAAGGTTCTTCATAGAGATCTTAGTCTTCTCACTGGCAAGCTGGTTTTTATTTTTTTTTAGCTTCAGGTTTTTTGTACTTCACAACGTTTAATTGGTCTTATTTTGGCAGAACTGCCTCGCAGAGCTCACATCTGCTGGCAATGCTCCTGTATTTGCTGTGGAAGTCTGGCCCTCTCTAATGTCACTTTCCATCTGCCTCTAGACTACCTCGGATGCCGGCCCCAGAATGACTGAAGCAGTGGTGAGCAGGCACACCGTGTTGGTCCACGTGCCCCACGTCAGGCCACCCACCAAGAAGGTTCGGACGTCACCACTGCACCACCGGCTGGCCCCTTTAATGTTCCATTGGCAACCTGCAGTTGAGGGCAATGGGACTTGAATATGCTACTTGAGCCCAACTCTGGCACTGTGTAGATGAGGCCAGGTTGTTGTTCGGGTCCACTGTGATGTCAGAGGATTTGTCATAATCGTGTCGCTGCTGTCCCTGCATGATTCATGGACACTCCATTTCAGAGCCCGCTTGGAGCAGTCTCATAACTCACCCTTCCCATTTAGCCCAGGCTTGACCTCCGCTGCCCTTTTTTGGCTTGTGAATTTCTCTGCCTTTCAAACGTTCAAGCAGAGTCCGTCTAAAGACTGACATCATCTTTCATTGTAGATTATCAAGGTGTGATTTCTGTTCGCCTTCCATTTTCTGGGAGCTTTGTTTCTTTTCCATAGTATAATCGTCATGGTATTTCTCAGCTATCTCCCTTAGACATGCTTATCACTCTGTTCTCCTTCATTCCTGGTGATTAATTTTGCATTTCTTGAATCACTGTATGTTCTCTAGGCCGAGGTGTGAGTGCTTTCGTGACTCTTGGTTGTTGTCTTGGTATTTGCACTGGTCACTTGAAGGAGTCTTTGCTATCCTAGCCTAGGTCAAACTCGCACTGAGAGCACGTGGTCATCTGGGTTGATTTGACATCCTGAGATCAGAAACTCCAAATTCGAGGTGGTCCTGGCAACCCCCTTCATGGACACAATGTTTCCGAGACAAATTAGACAAATCTGATGAATTCCTCTCTCCAGGAAAGATATTTTTCTGTCTCTTTTTTGGATTGGGAAGTTTCAAACTTGACCCCTGATCATTGAACGTTCCCCTAGATTCCGTCAAGATACGGGCTTAACTTATTTCTATAGGCTGTGCCATTTGTTTGCCTTACATCCTCAGCCCTGGCCTGTTTATTTTTCTTGAAACAGAATTCTAATATCTAATTTTTAACCAATTTCCTTACACATGGTGTCAAAACAAATAATCAATAATCCTTGTACAGCAAGAGGTCGGGGGAGAGAATTTCATTCGTGGCAAACTGAGCACACTAGCCTGGGAGGGCACCCTTCACAAAGGAATGAAGCCCTCTCGAAAAGGGTGCTTTTCAGCACACTTGTAGAGCACTTCCAAACAAAGAGACATACCCCAAGCGTGACAGGGGTCCATTCCTTCAAGGCTTCCAAGACATCTCTTGGGACACATTAGCATGTACGCTGTGGGCCCCCGTGATGCCAGAGCTATGGAAAGTGAGACTGATCTTCAAAGAATGCTACGGGTCTAGGAAAGGAGGCCTCGATTCTTCTCTTCAATGTCGTCAAGACATCATTCTTGACTTTGGCTTATGCTTAAGGAAGAAGGACAACGTAGTTCTGATAGGGCCCAAGTGAGGCATCTTGTTTCCAATCAAGTTTCAAGCTTCAATCAGCATGCCGCCCCCATAGACTTGAACAGATGACAATGTTCTCTCAGTGCTTGTCCTTCTATTCTCACTTCTTGCCAAGGATTCTTTCCTTATCCCTTCAATCAGAGTCGCTTTTATCTCTTCTACTTTCTGTGCCCGCTTTCTGTTTGTCAAAGCTGTTTCTTGTTATCTCTCCCTTTAATAGCCTAGCCTAGGCCAATCCTCAGACTGTAACCATGCGGCCCTCTTGGGGGACATGTTCACGATGATGTCATAAAGAACGTCAAAATTCTAAGTTGTCCTGACAACCTCCATGCACACAGAATTTCAGAGCTATCTCAGACCAGTCTGACTCCTAACCCTTTCCAGAAAGGAGAGTTTTCCTTTTTCTGGATTTCTTGTCGGTTTCTAACTTTCTCCTCGAACTTTGAAAGGCCTAGCACAATCTCCCTAGACACTGGTTTCTTTCCTATAAGATTATCCTGGGTTGTATCTCTTATATCTTGTGTAGGCGGCCAAGTGGGTGGACATTCCCCAGAGAAAGTCCTGGACTCCCTCCCAAGTTGAAGTTGCCCAGGCAATCCTCTGATGCACAATGATCGTGTCATCTCCTAACACTCTGCCAACTCCACCTTGGCAGGTCACATGTTTTCCTTCCTTCTTCCTTTGGGGAAGTGTACCAAATGCGTATATAGATTGTAATAGTCTCGTGGTTCTTTTTCTCTTGCGTATTGATAAGCTATCCTCACAAGGGCTACTTATTTATGATCTCTGTCCGCATCGTACCATGAAATCTATATTTACTAACACTGCTAATGAGATCTGCACCCCTGATGTGAATCAGTGAGGCCCGGACCGCCAAAGCAGAACGTGGGCACTTACCCCGTCTACCACAGGGCCGGCCCCGAATTGTACTTTTGGACCAACCTTTAGCCTGAGCTTGGGAAAACGTGCGCCTGTTTTGATTATTTGTGAAGGTGATTAGTAGTAACATCATGGACAGTAACCTTTTCCTGTTGTTCATGGGTTTAGCACGGATCATGTTCTTTGGGCAGTATTCCTCTTCACCTGTTTGGAATGGTTTTCCTTTCTGTAGCATCAGTAAGAATTTTAAGGTGATTTTCCATCCTTGGAAGGTCACCTTAGCGATTCTTTTTCAGCCCCCAAAGCTTTATGCCATCATTCTGGACCCCTTTTTGGATCTTTGATTTTTGCTGAATTTATTTCCATAAACCTGCATTAAAACATCCTATATCTTTCAGATAGCTTACATCATAGTCACCAGCATAAGCCTAATCACAGGCCCTCACCACACTCTTGTGCCTCACCATCTCTTTCCCCCACCCCCCCACCGACCTGCTTTGCCTCTGGGAATCCCCAATCAAATGTTCCATGCCACCTGTTCATCATCTGGGTAGGTTTGACATCCTGAGATCAGAAGCTCCAAATTCGAGGTGGACCTTGAAACCCCCTTCATGGACACAGTGTCCTTCTATCTTTAGTATAACCCAAAATCAAGAATGTTCTCATGAGGACATTGAAGAGAAAAATTGATGCCACTTTTCCTACGCCTCTAGCATTCTCTGAAGATCAGTCTCACTTTCCAAAGCTCTGGCGTCATGGGTTCCCACTGGGTACATGTTAATGTGTCTCTTTGTTTGGAAGGGCTTTACAAGTGTGCTGAAATACACCCTTTCATACAGGGCTTCATTTCTTTGTGAAGGCAGTATGTCCGTGAAAGGTGTTGCCAGGACCACGCGAATTTGGAGTTTCTGATCTCAGGATGTCAAATCAACCCAGATAACCACATGTTCTCAGTGCTTAGTTTGACCCAGCTAGGATAGCAAGCAGTCCTACAAGTGACCGGTGCAAATTCAAAGACAACAACCAAGAGTCACGAAAGCAATCACACCTTGGAATGCAGAACATACAGTGATTAAAGAAATACAAAATTAATCATTACAAACTGAGGAGAACAGACTGATAAGCATATCTGAGGGAGATAGTTGAGAAAGACCGTGATGAGTATAATATGGAAAAGAAAAAAGTCCCAGAAAATGGAAGGTGAACAAAAATCACACCTGAATAATCCACAATGAGAGATGTCAGTCTTTACACAGACTCTGCTTGAACGTTTGAAAGTCAGAGAAATTCACAAGCCAAAAGACGGCAGCAAAGGTCAAACCTGCGCTAACTGCTCCAAGCAGGCTCTGAAGCCCTGTTTCAATGAAGCTTGCCGGGACAGCAGAGACACAATTATGACAAATCCCCTGACATCACGGTGGACCCGAAAAACAACCTGCTCTCATCTACACAGTGCCAGACTTGGGCTCAAGTAGCATATTCAAATCCCATTGTACTCAACTGCAGGTGGCCAGAGGAACATGAAAGCGGCCTGCCAGTGGTGTAGTGGTTAGGTCCACAACTTCCAGGTCGGTGATCCGGGATGGGCCGGGTGGAATCCTGAGTGTGAGCCTCCTAACCATTGCTTCAGTCATCCTGGATCTGGCGGCCGAGGTAGTGTAGAGGCAGAGGGGAAGGGACATTAGACAGGGACAAATTTCCACAGCAAATACAGGAGCATTGCCAGCAGATGTGAGCTCAGTGATGCACTTCTGCCAAAACAAAACCGATTACAAGTTGCAAAGAATACAAAGACTGAAGCTCAAAAAAAACAAAACAAAAGAAAACAAACACGTTGCCAGTAAGAAGAATAAGATCTCTATGAAGAAACTTAGCAAAACAGGTGAAAGCCATGTCAATTCGAAAGCAAGCAAATCTTTGGAGAAAGGAATTATAGAAGACACAAGGAAAAAGAAGGATATTACGGGATCTAGGAATGGAAGAATTAACAGGAAGATGGGCTATAGCCACACAATGGCATACCAGTCAGCTGGATCAAAGGATGCAACCCAGCCATTTGTGACCACCAGAATGGCTGTGAGGGCTTTAGGGAAGTGAAAAAGGCCCCAGGGAGAAAGTCAAATACCGTAGGACCTCACTTAAGAGGAGAAGAAAAAACAAGCGGTCAGGAACAGGTGGCACGGGACATTTGATTGGGGATTCCCAGAGACAAAGCGGGGAGGTGTGAGAGGGTGAAACAGATGATGAGGCACAAGTGTGTGGTGAGGGCCTGCTATTAGGCTTACGCAGGTGAAGATGATGTAAGCTACACGGAAGTCTACATCGATGAGGATGCAAATCGGAAAAGTATGGGATGTTCTAATGCAGGGTTATGGCAATAAATTCACCTAAAAGCAAAAAAAATCCAAAATGGGGTCCAGAATGACGGCATAAAGCTTTGGGGCTGAAAGAGATTGGAGAAGGTGAACTTCCAAGGCTGGAAAATCACCTCAAAATGCATACTGATGCTACAGAAAGGTAGACCATTCCAAAAAGTTGAAGAGGAATACTACCCACAGAACATGATGCGTGCTAAACCCATGCACCAACGGAAAAGGTTACCGTCCATGACGTTACTACTAATCACCTTCACGAATAATCCAAACAGGCCCACGTGTTCCCAAGCTCAGGCAAAAGGTTGGTCCAAAAGTCCAATTCAGGGCCAGCCCTGTGGTGGAGCGGGTAAGTGCCCACGTTCCGCTTGGCCAGCCCAGGCCTCACTGTTTCACATCACGGGTGCAGATCACATTAGCAGTGTTAGGAAATATAAATTTCATGGTACGGTGCGGACAGACAGCAGTGGTGAGGTCACCTTATCAATATGCACCAGAAAAAGAACCGTGAGGCTTTTACAATCCATGAACGCATCGGGTACACTTCCCCAAAGGAAGAAGGAAGGAAAACATGGGACCTGCCAAGTAGGAATCGGCAGAGTGCTAGGAGATGACACGATCATTGCGCATCAGAGGATTGCCCGGGCAACTTCAACTTGGGAGGGAGTCCAGGACTTTCTCTGGGGAACGTAGACCCACTTGGCCATCTACATAAAATGTAAGGGATAAAACCCAGGATAATCTTACAGGAAAGAAACCAGTGTCTAGAGAGAATGTAGCAGGCCTTTCAACATTCGAGGAGAAAGTCAGAAACTGACAAGAAATCGAGAAAAAGGAAAACTATCCTACCAGGAAAGGGTGAGGAGTCAGACTGGCCTGAGATGGCTCTGAAACTCTGTGTGCACGCAGGTTGTCAGGACAACTTCGAATTTTGAGGTTGTTTATGACATCACGAGGATCATGTCCGCCAAGATGGCCGCACGGTTACAGACTGAGGATTGGCCTAGTCTAGGCTATTAAAGGGAGGGATACCCAGAAACAGCTTTGAAAAACAGAAAGCGGACACAGAAACTGGAAGACATAAAACAGAGGCTGATTCATGGGGTAAGAAAGGAATCCTTGGCAAGAAGCGAGAATAGAGGGACAAGCACTGAGAGGAGAACATTGTCATCTATTCAAGTCTATGGGGAGGCCATGCTGATTCAAGCTTCCAACTTGATTGGAAGCAAGAGGCCGGACTTGGGCCTTATCAGACCTACGTGGTCCTTCTGCCTTAAGCATAAGCCAAAGTCAAGAATGATGTCTTGAGGACGTTGAAGAGAAGAATCGAGGCCCCCTTTCCTAGGCCCCTGGCATTCTTTGCAGATCAGTCTCACTTTCCATAGCTCTGGCATCACGGGGGCCCACTGGGTACATGCTAATGTGTCCCAAGAGTTGTCTTGTAAGCCTTGAAGGAATGGAGCCCTGTCACGCTTGGGCTATGTCTCTTTGTTTGGAAGTGCTCTACAAGGGTGCTGAAAAGCACCCTTTTCCACAGGGCTTCATTCCTTCATGAAGGCTGCACTCCCAGGCTAGTGTGCTCAGTTTGCCCCCAATGAAATTCTCTCCCCCTACCTCTTGCCATAGAAGGATAGTTGATTATGTGTTTTGACACCATATCTAAGGAAGTGGGCTGAAAATTAGAACATGAGAATTCTGTTTCAAGAAAAATAAACAAGCCAGGGCTGAGGATGTAAGGCAAACAAATGGCACAGCCTATAGAAATAAAGTAAGCCCGTATCTAGACGGAATCTAGGGGAACGTTCCAGGATCAGGGGTGAAGTTCGAAACTTCCCAGATCCGGAAAGGAGACAGAAAAATATCTTTCCTGGAGAGAGGAATTCATCAGATTTGTCTAATTTGTCTTGGAAACATTGTGTCCGTGAAGGGGGATGCCAGGACCACCTCGAATTTGGAGTTTCTGATCTCAGGATGTCAAACCAACCCAGATGACCCCGTGTTCTCAGTGCTTAGTTTGACCTGGGCTAGGACAGCAAAGACTCCTTCAAGTGACTGGTGGAAATTCAAAGACAACATCCAAGAGTCACGAAAGCACTCACACCTCGGCCTAGAGAACATACAGTGATTCAAGAAATGCAAAATTAATCACTTGGAATGAAGGGGAATGGACTGATAAGCATGTCTAAGGGGGATAGCTGAGAAATACCATGACGATTACACTATGGAAAAGAGAATAAGGTCCCAGAAAATGGAAGGTGAACAGAAATCACACCTGGATAATCCACAATGAAAGATGATGTCCGTCTTTAGACAGACTCTGCTGGAACGTTTGAAAGGCAGAGAAATTCACAAGCCAAAAGACGGCAGCGAAGGTCAAGCCTGGGCTAAGTGGGAAGGGTGAGTTATGAGGCTGCTCCAAGCGGGCCATGAAACCGTGTGTCCATGAAGCTTGCCGGGACAGCAGAGACACGATTATGACAAATCCTCTGACATCACAGTGGACACGAACAACAACCTGCCCTCATCTATACAGTGCCCGAGTTGGGCTCAAGTAGCATATTCAAGTCCCATTGCCCTCAACTGCAGGTTGCCAATGGAACATGAAAGGGGCCGGCCGGTGGTGCAGCGGTGAGGTCTGCACCTTCTGGGTCGGTGGCCTGTGGTGGGCCGGGTAGACCGTCGGGTGAGCCTGCTCAAAACTGCTTCAGTCACTCTGGGGCAGGCATCTGAGGTAGTGCAGAGGCAGATGGGAAGGGAGGTTAGACATGGCCAGACTTCCACAGCAAATACAGGAGCATTGCCAGCAGACGTGAGCTCAGCGATGCACTTCTGCCAAAACAAAACCGATTCAAAGTTGCAAAGAATAGAAAAACAAGCTGAAAAGACAAAATGAAAAACTGCATGCCAGTGAGAAGGATAAGATCTCTAGGAAGAAACTTAGCAAAACAGGTGAAGGCCATGTCAATGGAAAACTAACAAACGTTGGGGGAAAGAAATTCAAGAAGACACAAGGAGAAAGAAGTAGATTCCAGGATCTAGGAATGGAAGCACCAACACACTTGAAACGTCCATACCAGAGAAAGGAATCTCTAAATTCCATGCAATCCCTGTCAGAGTTGCAGCAATGTTTCCCACAGAGACAGAAGAGGGAATCCTAAAGTTTCTAGACAGCAACAAGAGACCCTGACTAGGCAAAGGAATCCTCAGGAAAACGAAAAAAGCAGGACGTGGCACACTTTCCGATTTCAACATATAGGACGAAGCACTAGGTACCGAGACGGCACAGTCTGGGCCCCAAAACAGGCACACAGACCCATGCAACAGAATCAGGAACCCAGAGCCCAACTCAAACGTACATGGACAGCCCATTTTCCACCAGGGAGCCAAGAGGAGACAGTGGAGAAAGGAGAGTCTCTACCATTAATGGTGCTGGGAAGCCTGCACAGCCACCTGGAACACAACGAGAGTACACCATGATGTTACACCTGGCACACACACCACCTGAAATGGATCAAAGCCTTGAATGGCAGACTTGAAACCGTGAACCTTGTAGCAGAAGACCTAGGCAGAGTGCTCTTTGCCATCTGTCTGAGCCGCCTGTTTGGAAGAAGCAAGTCCGACTGGGCCAGGGCAACCAAGTCAACAAGAAACCAACGGGACCACGTCAAATGGGGACGCTTCTGCCCAGTGAAGGAATCCATCGACTGAATGCAAAGATAGCACAACAAGTGGGAGAGGATGTTTGCAAACCACACATCGGACAAGGGGTGAAAAGCCCAAAGATGCAATCAACTCGCACATCTCCACAAGAAAAACAAGAAGCCAATGAAAACCTGGGCTAGAGATGGAAACAGAGATTTCTGCTAAGAAGATCGAAAGAGGGACAACGGGTGCATGCAAACTTGTTCACCATCATTAAGTCTCAGGCCAATGCAAATGCAAACTGCAAGGGCACAGCAGCTCACTGTGGTCAGAATGGCTATAAGGAAGCAGACAGGAAGCCACAAGTGTCAGAGAGGAGGTGGAGAGAAGGGAAGCCTCCTGTACCGTTGGTGGGAGTTCAGACAGGTGCAGCCACTACGCCAAGCGGTGTGGAACTGCCTCAGAACTTTAAGAATCCATGTCCCATATGATCCAGCTATTCCTCTGTGGCGTGTTGATCCAAAGAACTCGGAAACACTACTGCATAGTGTTCAAGCAGAATCTGTCTAAAGACTGACGTCTATCACTGTGGACTATTCACTTGTGATTTCTGTTTGCCTTCCATTCGACAGGACCTTATTTTCTTTTCCATAGTCCAATCGTCATGGTCTTTCTGAGGTATCTCCCTTTGGTATGCTTATCAGTGCGTTCTCCTTCATTCCAAGTTATGAATTTTGCATTTCTTTAATCACCTTAGGTTCTGTAGGCAGAAGTGTGAGTCCTTTCGTGATTGTTGGGTGTTGTCTTGGAATTTTTATAGGTCACTTGTAGGAATCTTTGCTATCCTGGTCGAGTTGACACTGCGCCCTGAGAACTCGTGGTCGTCTTGGCTGAGTTGACATTCTGAGATCAGAAACTCCAGATTCGTGGGGGTCCTGGCAACCGCCTTCATGGACATTATGTTTCTGAGACAAGTTAGCAAAATCTGATGAACTCCTCTCTCCAGGTAACAGATTTTTCTGTCTCTTTTCTGGATTTGGGAAATTTCGGACTTAACCCCTGATCCTTGGGCGCTACACCAGATTAGGTCTAGATAGTGGTTTACTTTATTTCCACAGGGTTTTCTATTGGTTTGACTTACATCTTCAGCTCTGGCATGTGTAGTTTTCATTAAATATAATGGTAGTGTTCTAATTTTCAGCCAACCCCCTTCCATATGGTGTCAAAACACACAGTCAGTACTCTTTCTACGGCAAGAGATAATGGGAGAGAATTTCTACTAATTACCATTACGAATAACCAAAGCAGGCCAACATCATCCCTAGTTCAGGCAAAAGTTTGATCCAAAAGTCCATTTCAGTGCCGGCCCTGCGGTGTACTGGGTATGTGCCCACGTTCTGTCTGGGCGGCCAGGGCTTCATTGGTTAGCACCATGGGTGTGGATCAGATTAGTAGTAGCATTAGCAAATATAGATTTCACGGTATGGTGCAGACAGACATCCTAAAGAAATCGAAATTTTGAAGAGACGTTATGAGTACACACCAGAAAAAGAACCATGGGAATATTACAATCTATGAACGCATCAGGAACACTTCTCCAAATAATGAAGGAAGGAAAACATGTGACCTCCCAAAGTGGAATTGTCAGACTGCTAGGAGATGACATGATCATTGCGCATCAGAGGATTGCCTGGGAAAAGTCATCTTGGGAGGGCCTCCCTGACTTTCTCTTGGGAAAGTCCACCCATTTGGCCTCATCCACAAAAGATAAGAGAGAAAACCCAGATTAATCCAAAAGGAAAGAAACCAGTGTCTAGAGGGAAGGTAGCCGACCTTTTCAAGTTCGAGGAGAAAGTTAGAAACAGACAAGAAATACATAACGACGAAAACTATCCTACCTGGAAAGGGGGAGTAATCAGACTGGGATGAGATGGTTCTGAAGAACTGTGTGCATGGAGGTCATCAGGACAACTTCGAATTCTGAGGGTGTTTATGACATCAAGGTGAACATGTCACCCAAGATGGCCACAGGTTTCCAGCCCGAGGATTGGCATAGGCTAGGATATTCAAGTGAGGGATACTCAGAAACAGCTTTTGCCCACAGAAACCGGGCACAGAAAGTTGAAGAGATCAAAGATATGCTAATTCAAGGGATAAGACAGGAATCATTGGGAAGAAGCCATAATAGAGGGACAAGCACTGAGAGGAGAACATTGCCATCTCCTCATGTCAAAGAGGAGGCTGTTCTGATTCAAGCTTGAAACTTGATTTGAAACAAGAGGTTGGAACTATGAGACCTATGTTGTCCCTCTGCCTCACTCATAATCCAAAGTCAAGAATGATCTCTTGAGGACATTGTAGAGAAGAATCAAGGCCGCCGTCCTAGGCCACTAGCATTTTTTAAAGAGAAGTCTCACTTTCCATAGCTCTGGCATCACGGGTGCCCACTGGCTACATGCTAATGTGTCACAAGACACCTCTTTGAAGCCTGGAAGGAATGGACCCCTGTCATGCTTGGGGTATGTCTCTTGGTTTGGAAGGACTCTAGAACTTGCTCAAAAGCACCCTTTTGAAGACGGGTTCATTCCTTGGTGAATGCTGCACTCCAAGGCTAGAGTTCTAAGTTGGGATCAATGAGATTGTCTCCCCCTTCTCTTGCCGTAGAAGGAGTATTGATCTTGTGTTTCAACACCACATGGAACGATGTTGCCTGAAAATTAGAACATTATCATTATATTTAAAGAAAAATAAACATGCCACAGGTGAGGATATAAATCAAACAAATAACAAACCCTGTGGAAACAAAGTAAGCCAGTATCTAGACATAATCTAGGAGAGTGTTCAAGGATCAGGGGTGAAGTTCGAACTTTCCAAATCCAGAAATCGACAGAAGGATCGCTCACCTGGAAAGAGAAATTCATCAGATTCGTCTAATTTGTTGTGGAACCATTGTGTCCGTGAGGATGGTTGCCAGGACAACCTCAAATCTGGAGCTTCTGATCTCAGAATCTCTAACCAAGGAAGATGACCACATGTTCTCAGTGCTCAGTGTCACCTCGGCCAGGATAGCACAGATTCCTTCAAGTGACCAATGGAAATTCAAAGACAACACCCAACAATCACGAAAGCACTCTCACAACTGCCAACAGAACATATCGTGATCAAAGAAATGCAAAATTTATAACTTGGAATGAAAATTGAACAAACTGATAAGCATATTGAAGGGAGATAGCTTAGCAATACCATGATGATTAGCCTATGGAAAAGAAAAAAGGTCCCAGAAAATGTAAGGCAAACAGAAATCACAACTGAATAATCCACAGTGAAAGACAGCCGTGTTTAGACAGATTCTGCTTAAACGTTTGAAAGTCAGAAAAGTCACAACCCCAAAACCTGCAGTGAAGGTCAAACCTGGGCTAAATGGAATGGGTGAGTTCTGAGACTACTCCAAGCGGGCTCTGAAACCTTGTGTCCATGAAGCTTGCTGGCACAGCACAGACACAATTCTCAGAAATCCTATGACATCACAGTGGACCAGGAAAACAACATGGCTTCATCTACACAGGGCCAGAGCTGGGCTCCAATAGCATATTGAAGTCACATTCCAAAACAGCAGGTTGCCAATGGAACATGAAAGGGGCTGGCCACTGGTGAAGCTGTGAAGTCCGTGCCTTCTGGGTCCGCAGCCCGTGGTCGTCCATTTGTGCTCTTGGGGTTGAGCCTCCTCACCGCTGGTACAGCCATCCTGGGAGAGTCCTGGGAGTTAGTGTAGAGGCAGATGGGAAGTGACGTTAGACAGTGCCACTCTTGCTCAGCAAATACAGCAGCACGACCAGCAGATGTGAGCACTGCCATAAACTTCTGCCAAAACAGAACCAATTAAAAGTTGCAAAGAATAGAAAAGCTGAGCCTCAAAAAAAGAAGCATGTCACTAAGAATAATAAGGTATCTAGGACTAACCTTCACTAAACAGGTGGAAGCATTATAAACCGATACTAGCAAAGCTTTGGCTAAAGAAATTCCAGAAGACACAAGCAAATGGAAGACTATTCCTTGCTGTTGGAATGGAAGAACTAACACACTTGAAACGTCCATAGCGGATAGAGGAATCTGTGGATTCCAGGCAATCCCAGTCAAAGTTGCAGTGATCTTTCCCACAGAAATAGAAGAGAGAATAATAAAGTCTCTATCCAGAAGGAAAGGACCCTGAATACCCAAAGGAATCCTGAAGAAAATGAACAAAGCAGGACGTATCACACTTTCTGATTTCCACATATAGGACGAAGTGCTAGGAACCGAAACGGCACAGTCTGGGCCCAAAAACAGGCACACAAATCCATGGAACAGAATCGAGAGCCCAGAGGTCAACTCACGCATATATGCACATGCATACATGCACAACACATTTTCAACCAGGGAACCAAGAGTACACAGCGGAGAAAGGAGAGTCTCGACAAGAAACGGTGCTGGGAAGACTGCACAGCCAAATGTAACACAATGAGAGTAGAGCATAATGTTACACTAGTCACACACACCACCTCGAAACGGATTAAAGACTTGAATGGAAGACTTGAAACCGTGAGACTTCTAGGAGAAAACCTAGGCAGCATGCTCATTGCCATCTGTCTTAGCAGCCTATTTGGAAGAAGCGTGTGTGACAGGAATGGGCAACAAAGGAAACAGGCAGATGGGAAGTGACGTTAGACTGGGCCAGTCTTCCTCAGCAAATACAGCAGCATTGCCAGCAGATGTGAGCACAGCAGTAAACATCTGCCTAAATAAAACCAATCAAAAGTGGCAAAGGATAGAAAAACTGAACCTCAAAAAAAAAAAAAAGCATGCTACTAGGAAGAACAAGGTATCTAGGAATAAGCTGTGCCAAACAGGTGAAAGCTATGTAAACCGAGAAGTAGCAAAGCTTTGGGGAAAGAAATTCCACAAGATACAAGGAAACGAAAGGGCATCAGTGCGCATGGAATGGAAGAAAACGAAGGAAGAATGAAGTATCATCACAATGATACCTTTCTTATCCCTGGAATCAACATCTCTTTGATCTCTTAAAGTTTCTGTGCCTGGTTTCTGTTTGGAAAAGCTGTTTCTGGGTATCTCTCACTTGAGTATCTCAGCCTAAGCCAATCCTGGTACTGTAACCATGCAGCCATCTTGGGTGACACGTTCACTGTAATGTCATAAACACTCTCAGAATTCAAAGTTGTCCTGACAACCTCCATGCACACAGTGTTTCAGAGCCGTCTCCTCCCAGTCTGACTACTCCCCCTTTCCAGGAAGGATAGTTTTCCTTGTTCTGTATGTGTTGTCGGGTTTCAACTTTGTCCTCTAACTTGGAAAGGTCTACTACATTCCCTCTAGACACCGGTTTCTTTCCTTTAAGATTATCCTGGGTTTTATCGCATATCTTTTGTGGATATGGCCAAATGGGTGGACTTTCCCCAGAGAAAGTCCTGGACTCCCTCCCAAGTTGACGTTGCCCAGGAAATCCTGTGATGCACAATGATCGTGTGATCTCATGGCAGTCTGACAATTCCACCTTGGTGGGTCACATATTTTCCTTCCTTCATGATTTGGCAAAGCGTACCAGATGCGTTCATAGACTCTAATATTCTCATGGTTCTTTTTCTGGTGAGTATTGATAAGGTCTCCTCACAATTACTACTTCTTTATGATCTCTGTGCCAACCATACCTTGAAATCTGGATTTCCTAATGCTAGAAATCTGATCTGTACCCATGATGCTAGCCCCTGAAGCCTGGGCCACGCAAGATGAAGTTGGGCACTTACCTGCTGCACCAGAGGGCTGGCAATGAATTAGACTTCTGCAGCAACCTTTGGCCTGAACTTGGGAAGATGTTGGCCTGCTTCAATCATTCGTGAAGGGAATCAGTAGGAACATCATGGAAGGTATTATTTTCCATTGGTTCATGAGTTTAGCACGGAACATGTTCTCTTGCTAGTATTCCGCTTCATCACTTTGCAAAGGTCTACCATTCTGTAGCATCATTAAGCACTTTGAGGTGATTACCAATCCTTGGAAGTTCATCCTCTCTGATCTCTTTCAGCCTATAAAGCTTTAGGCCATAAGTCTGCACCCCTTTTTGGAGTTTTGATTTTATGTGAATTGATTGCCGTAACCCTGCATTCTAACATGCTATAGCTTTCAGATCTACATCCTCATAGATTTAGACTTCTGAGTAGGTTACATCATCTTCACCACCGTAAGGCTAATTACAGGCTCTGACGATACTTGTGCCTAATCAACTCTTTCTCCCTCTGGCCCTCGCCTACTTTTCCGCTTGGAACTACCAATCCCATGTCACATGCTACCTGTTTGCTGGTCCGTTTTTCCTCTTCTCCTGTACGTGAGATCCTGTGGTATTTGACCTTACACCTGGCGCTTGTTTCAGTTCCTCTAGTACCCTCAGGAGCCATTCTGGTGGTCACAAATGGCTGGACTGCATCTGTTCCTACAGCTGAGTGCTATGCCATTGTGTGGCTATAGCCCATCTTCCTTCTCCATTCGTCCCTTGATGGGCATCAGGGAGGCTTCCAAGTCTTGGATATCGGGAGTAAGGCTGTGGTGAATACAGCAGTGCACGGATCTCTGTGCATTACTGTTTCCATGATCTTTGGATATATACATCACGGAGGAATAGCTGGATCATAGGCTAGGTGGATTCTGAAACATTCAGAATTTTCACTCCTTTGTGTAGTGGCTGCATTGGCTCAAACTCCCACCAGCAGTGCAGGAGGCTTCCCTTCTCTCCACCTCCTCTCTGAAACTTGTTGTTTCGTGTCTTCACCCTTATAGCCATTCTGACCACTGTGAGCTGCTATCTCATTGCACTTCGGATTTGCATTGGCCTCAGACTTAATGATGAGGAACATGTTTTCATACAGCCTGTTGGCCATCTTTCTATCTTCCTGGGAGAATGTGTGTTTCCATCTTTTGCCCAGGTTTTGTTGGGCTCAATGTTTTTTTTTTCCTGTGGAGATGTATGAGTTCACTGGATCTTATGGCTGTTCACCCCTTCTCCGATGTCTGTTCTGCAAACATCCTGTCGCAGTTGTTGTGCTGTCTTTGCATTGAGTCGATGGAGTCGTTGGCCGGGTAGAAGCTTCTGCGTTGGATGGAGTCACGCTTGTTTCTTGTTTCTTTTGTTGCCCTTGCCCAGTCACACATGCTTCTTCCAAGTAGGCGGCTATGCCAGATGGCAAAGAGCAAGCTGCCTGCATTTTCCGGCAGCAGTTTCATGGTTTCAAGTCTTCCATTCAAAGCTTTAATCCATTTCAATGTGGTATGTGTGCCTGGTGTAACATCATGGTCTAGTCTCATTGTGCCACTTGTGGCTCTGAAGTCTTCCCAGCACTGTTTCTTTTCGAGACTCTCCTTTCTCTGCTGTCTCCTCTTGGCTCCTGTGTCGAAAATGGGCTGCCCATATATGTGGCAGTTGACTGCTGGGCTCAATTCTGTTCCATGGGTCTGTGTGCCTATTTTGGGGGAAAGGCTGTGCTGTACCGGTACCTAGCGCTTTGTCCTATATTTGGCAATCAGAAAGTGTGATACATGCTGCTTTGTTCGTTTTCCTCAGGATTCCTTCTCCTATTCAGGGTCCTTTGTTGCCACCTAGAAACTTTAGTATTCTCTCTTCTATTTCTGTGGGAAAGATTGCTGCAATTTTGACTGGGACGACAGGGAATGCAGACATTGCTTTTTGCGGTATGGATGCTTAAAGTGTGTTCGTTCTTCCATTCAAAGAACATGGAATAGACTTCCGTTTCCTTGTGTCTTGTGGAATTTCTTTGCCCAAAGCTTTGCTAGATTTCGGTAGACATAGCTTTCTCCTGTTTGGCCAATGTTATTCCTAGATGTTTTTTTCTTTTTACTGGCATGCTTTCTTTATTGCTGTTCCTTTTTTCTATTCTTAGCAACATTTAATTGGTTTGTTTTGGCAGAAGTTTATGGCTGTGCTCACATCTGCTGGCCATGCTGCTGTATTTGCTGAGCAAGAGTAGCGTGGTATAACGTTGCTTCCCATATGCCTCTACACTAGGTGGCACGCCTGGCCCAGAAAGGCTGGATGAGCGGTGAGGAGGCTCACCCCCAGGATTCCACGTGGCCGACCCTGGGTTGCCGACTCAGAACGCAGGGACTTCACGGCTGCCCCACTGGCTGGCCCCTTTCGTGTCCCAATGGCAACCTGCAGTTGAGTGGAATGTACTTTAACATGTTACTTGAGCCCAACTCTGGCCCTGTGTAGATGAGGCCAGCTTCTTTTTCTGGACCACTGTGATGTTGGAGTATTTGTCAGAATCGTGTCTCTTTTCCAATCAGGCTTTCGGGACACAGGGTTTCAGAGCCCGCGTGGAGCAGTCTCAGAACTCACCCTTCCCAGTTAGCCCAGGTTTGACCTTCAATGCAAGTTTTGGGGTTGTGACTTTCTCGGACTTTCAAACGTTCAAGCAGACCCTAACTATACACTGAAGTCAATCACTGTGGATTATTGAGGTGTGATTTCTGTTTGCCTTCCATTTTCTGGGAGCTTGCTTTCTTTTCCATAGTCTAATCATCATGGTTCTGAGCTATCTCCCTTCGATATGCTTATCAGTGTGTTCTCCTTCATTTCAAGTTAGGAGTTTGGTATTTCTTTAATCATCATAGGTTCTCTAGTCTGATGTGTGAGTGCTTTGGTGATTGTTGGATGTTGTCTTTGAATTTCCATCGGTCATTTGAAGGAATGTTTGCCATCCTAGCCTAGATCCACCTGAGCACTGAGTAAACGTGGTCATCTTGGTTGGTTCGATATTGTGAGATCAGAAACCCCATGTTTGAGGTTGTCCTGGAAACCGCCTTCCCAGACACAATGGTTCCGAGACAAATTAGATGAATCTGATGGATTCCTCTCTCCAGGTGAGAGATCCTTCTGTCTCTTTTCTAGATTTGGAAAGTTCAGAACTTCACACCTGATCCTTGAACGCTCCACTAGATTATGTCTAGATACTGGCTTACTTTATTTCCACAGGTTTTGTTATTTGTTTAATTTACCTCCTCACCTGTGGCATGTTTACATTCCTTTAAATAGAATGGTAATGTTCTAAGTTTCAGCAAACATCGTTATGTGCAGTGTCAACACCTAATCAATACTCCTTCTATGGCAAGAGATGGGGGAGAGAATCTCATTGATCTCAACTGAGCACTGTAGCTTGGGAGGAAAGCCTTCACACACTAATGAAGCTTTTGGCAAAGGGTGCTTTTGCACACTCTTACTGAGTCCTTCCAAACCAAGAGACATACCCCAAGCATGACAGGGGTCCATTCCTTCCAGGCTTCAAAGAGATGCCTAGTGACACATTACCATGTACCCAGTGGGTGCCTATGACGCCAGAGCTATGGAAAGTGAGACTTCTCTTCACAGAATACTAGGGACCTAGGACCGAGGCCTCTATTCTTCTCTTCAATGTCTTCAAGAGATCATTCTTGACTTTGGATTATGAGTAAGGCAGAAGGCCAACATAGGTCTGATAAGCCCAAGGTCCGGCCTCTTGTTTCAAGTCAAGTTTCAAGCTTGAATCAGCATGGCCTCCCCATCGACTTGAGGAGATGGCAATGTTCTCCTCACAGTGCTTGTCCCTCTGTTATCACTTCTTCCCAATGATTCCTTTCTTATCCATTAAATTAGCGTCTCTTGCATCTCTTCACGTTTCTGTGCCCAGATTCTGTTTGCAAAAGCTGTATCTGGGTATCTGTCACTTGAGTATCCAAGCCTAGGCCAATCCTCGGGCTGGAGACCTGCGGCCATCTTGGGTGACATGTTTACCGTGATGTCATAAACACCCTCAGAATTCTAAACTGTCCTGAAAACCTCCATGCACACAGTTCTTCACGACCATCTCATACCAGTCTCACTACTTCCCCTTTCGAGGTAGGATAGTTTTCCTTGTTCTGGATTCCGTGTCTGTTTATAACTTTATCCTCGAACTTTGAAAGGTCTACTACAATCCCGCTGGACACCAGTTTCTTTCCTTTCAGATTATCCTGGGTTTTATCTCTTATCTTTTGTGGATGAGTCCAAATGGGTGGACTTTCCCCAGAGAAAGCCATGGAGTCCCTCCCGAGATTGATTTTCCTGGTCAATCCTCTGATGCGTAATGATCGTGTCATCTCCATTGCCACCTTGGCAGGTCACATGTTTTCCTTCCTTCAACATTTGGGGAAGTGTTCCTGATGCGCTCGTAGATTGCAATATTCCCATGGTTCTTACTCTGATGTGTATTCACAACGTCTCTTCACAATTTCGACTTCTTTAGGATGTCTGTCTGCACCATACCATGAAATCTATATTTGCTAATGCTACTAATCTGATCCGCACCCGTGATGATCGCCGATGAAGCCTGTACCACCCAAGTGGAATGTGGGAACTTACCCAGTACACCACAGGGCCGGCACTGAATTGGATTCTTGGACCAACATTTTGCCTGAACTGGGGAAGATGTTGGCCTGCTTTGATTATTTGTAAAGGTAATTAGTAGTAACATCATGGACGGTAACCTTTTCCTTTGGATCCTGAGTTTAGCATGGAACATGTTCTCTTGGTAGAGTTGTTCTTCATCTCTTCGCCACTGTCTACCTTTCTGTAGCATTATTAAGCACTGGGAGGTGATTAGTAATGCTTGGAAGTTCATCTTCTCTAATCTCTTTCAGCCTCCAAAGCTTTAGGCCATAAACCTGCTTGCCTTTTTGTAGTTTTGATTTTACATGAATTGATTGCCATAACCCTGCATTATAACACCCTATTGTTTTCAGATTTACAACCTCCTAGATTTAGACTTCTTTGTATGGTACATCATCTTCACCACCGTAAGCCTAATGACATCCCCATACCACACACTGGTGCCTAATCAACTCTTTCTTCCACTGTCTTCTGCCACCGATTCCCTCTGGGAACCACCAATCCCTTGTCATGTGCTACCGGTTTGTTTCTCCTTATTTTACTCTTCTCCTTGTAAGTGAGATCCTACGGTATGTGACTTTCTCCCTGGGGCTTCTTTCAGTTCCCCTCATACCCTCAGGAGCCATTCTGGTGTCACAAATGGCTGGACTGCACCCTTTCTTGCAGCTGAGTGCTATCCCATTGTGTGGCTATAGCCAATCTTCCTTCTCCATTCGTCCCTTGATGGGCCCCAGGGCGATATCCAAGTCCTGGACATCAGGATTAAGGCTGTGGTGAACACAGCGGTGCAGGGATTCCTATGCTTTGGTGTTTCCAAGTTCTTCAGATAAATACGCTGCCGAGGAATAGCTGGGTCATATGGTAGATGGATTCTGAAATTTCCGCGGAAATTCCACACCGCTTTGCGTTGTTCCCGCACCGGCTTACACTCCCACCAACGGTGCAGGAGGCTTCCCTTCTCTCCACCTCCTCTCCGACACTTGTTTCCTGTTTTGTTCCTTATGGGCATTCTGACCACAATGTGCTGTTATCTCATTGCCATTTGGATTTGCATTGGCCTTAGACGTAATGATTATGAACATGTGTTCATACAGCTGTTGGCCATCTTTCTATCTTATTTGGTAAAACTCTGTTTCCATCTTTTGCCCAGGTTTTAATGGGCTTGTTGTTTTTTGTCTTGTGTTGGCATGTGCGGTTGTTGGCTCTTTTGGCTATTCAGTCCTTCTCCGATGTGTGGTTTGAAACATCCACTCGCAGTTGTTGTGCTGTCTTTGCATTGAGTGGATGGTTTCCTCGGCTGGGCAGAAGCTTCTGCATTGGATGCAATCCCATTTGTTTCTTGTTTCGTGTGTTGCCCTTGCCCAGTCACACATGCTTCTTCCAAATAGGCGGCTATGCCACATGGCCATGAGCAAGGTGCCTGGTTTTCTACTAGAAGTTTCAAGGTTTCAAGTCTTCCGTTCAAGGCTTTAATCCATTTTGAGGTGGTGTGTGAGCCTGATGTAACCTCATGGTCTGCTCTCATTGGTCACATACGGCTGTGCAGTTTTCCAGCACCTTTTCTTCTTGAGACTTTCCTTTCTCCACTGATCCTCTTGCCATCCTCGTTGCAAATGGGCTGTCCATATATGTGTGAGTTGACCTCTGGGCTCTCGATTCTTTTCCGTTGATCTCTGTGTCTGTTTTTGAGACCAGACTGTGCCGTTTCGGTACGTAGCACTTCGTCCTACATGTTGAAATCAGTAAATGTGATATGTCCTGCTTTGTTCGTTTTCCTCAGGATTCCTTGGGGTATTCAGGGTCCCTTGTTGCTGGATAGAGACTTAAGGATTCTCTCTTATATTTCTGTGGCAAAGATTCTGCAACTTTGACTGGGATTGCATGGAATCCAGAAATTGCTTTATCCGTTATGGAGGTTTCAAGTATTTTAGTTCCTAGATTCCTATAGCACAGAATACCCTTCCATTTGCTTGTGTCTTCTGGAATTTCTTTCCCCAAAGTTTTGCTAGTTTTTGATTTCCATAGCTTGCGCCTCTTTGGCTAAGCTTATTTCTAGAGACCTTATTCTTTTTTTCCTGAGGTTCGGTTTTTCTGTTCTTTTCAAGTTTTCATTAGTTTTGTTTCGGCTGATGTTTATGGCTGTGCTCAGATCTGCTATCGATGTTGCTGTATTTGCTGAGGAATACTGACGCTGTCTGACGTTGCTTCCCAGCTGCCTCTACACTACCTTCCATGCCTCCCCGAGAATGGCAGGAACAGCGGTGATGCGGTTCACCCCAGGATTCCGCATGGCTAGCCCCGGGATGCCGACCCAGAACGTGCAGACTTCACCACTGCACCACGGGCCGGCTCCTTTCATGTTCCATTGGCAACCTGCAGTTGAGTGGAATGGGACTTGAATATGTCACTTGAGCCCAACTCGGGCACTGTGTAGATGAGTCCAGTTTGTTTTTCTTCTCCACTGTGATGTCAGAGGATTTGTCAGAATTCTGTCTCTGCTGTCCCTGCAAACTTCATAGACACAGGCTTTCAGAGCCTGATTTTAGCAGTCTCATAACTCACCCTTACCAGTTAGCCTAGGTTTGACCTTCGCTTGGGTTTTTGGGATTGTGACATACTCCGACTTTCGAATGTTCAGAGTATGTCTAAAACTGACATCTTTCTTTATGTATTATTCATGTGTGATTTCTGTGTGCCTTCCATTTTCTGGGACCGTTTTTTATTTTCCGTGGTAGAATCATTGATATGGGCTCAGCGAGCTGAAGACTCGAATGAAAGATTGCTTGGACTCTCAAGATCCTGCATTGGTGTTCTTTTATTGAGAGAACAGTACAGGATAGCATGGGGACAGGACACATTAGCAGTGAAGAGCTACTGCTGCTGCTGCCTGGCGACAGGACCCATGGCTGGTCAGAGCTGTTGCTGCTGCCCTGACTAGAGGGTTAGGGCTAATTTCATAAGGCATGGGTATATGACTTATTTTTACTCGAAAAAGAAATAATGATGTAAAATGTCTTTAAATGATTTCAGTACAGATGGAGTCTGGACATTGTGTTGTCATATTTTTAGATACGAATCTGGCCATATAGATCAGCATGTAGGTGAGAATGCCCTTGGCTTCTCGCCCTGGGGCAGCCCTAATTCATACCATAAAAAAATCCACTGGGTCATATAGTTTGGCATGTAGTCCAGGTCACCTTCAGCTTCCCTAGCTGGGGCAGCCCTGATCCACATCATAAAACCTCCCTGAACCTATTTGGACTGGAAATCTTTGGGGATATGGATGATGGTCAGTCTTCTGTGACTACTTCTGGCTGTACAGGGTCGTAGAGCTGTCCCTAAATGGGGCCATAGGTACACTTAGGCAGTTTAGTGGACCAGAAGGCTTGCCCCATTGAGTTCAAGCCTGACAAGTTATACAGATCCTCTGGAGATGAGAGTCATTGACAAGAGGTGGTCCAGGAAGTGAAATATTTTTGACATGGATAAGACAAACAATGAAACAGACAACAAAATATCATAAGAAATACAAGCAGTATGTTTAACCCAATGAATAAGGTTTTGAAGTAGTGCAGAAACCTTGTCCTGACTAGGAGTTCAACCAATCATTTAGATTTAGGGTTGGTCAGACATGGATTTAATTTGGTGGCTGGGATACCAAGCCAGAAATATTTTGATGGTAGTCAGGAATATAGACACAACATTCAGTTTTTATAATGGCACAGGTGCCCCCTTGTGCTGCTGTCAAGACATCCAGAGCCATTTGGATTTGGAGGACAGCCTCACTCACTTGGGATACTTCTAAATTGAGCAGTGAAATGCTACGTTGTGTATCATTTAATGTCTTCATAGTAAATTTGTCTAGGACTTCCATGTGCAAGACTTGAATATGCTACAAAAGTCGATTCCTAATTGGTGAAAGAAAATTGCGGAAAGATGGTCATACCAGTGGAAGACAGGGCTGGTCAAGTGCTGTTGCAAGTTGGGTAGGTTAGCAGGAGGAGATATAGTAAATGTAGTTCCACCTTGCATCCAGACAAAGCCTAGAGTGCATCGTCCAATCCATGCAGGTGGTAGCCAAGGTCATAAATTGGAGCCACATATCCACTGAGCACCGTTAGGGGCTAACCAACGCGTGTTGAGCCATGTATCCCAGTCAGTCTGAAACCAATCAGTATTTTTTTTAAGGCTATGATATGAGAACACATATAACAGGGATTTTTTCCCATAGGTCGAGTGCTATAAGGCCATGTATCACAGGGGTGATATTTTTTCCCCAAAAGAAAGTGGCCTTTTACTGAGTTGCCCACTAGTAGGAGTGAACCAAATATATTCATCCCAAATTTTGTATTGTCCATCCTGTGTGTATTAATAAGTTGGGGACATTACCTTTGGAACTTGTTCTGTATGATCCAAGTGTGACAAGGCAAATCTAGTTAGTATTTGGACAGTAGTATTGAAGGAAAATGTTTGATTGTGGCCAGGGAACTTCCAGGTGTCAGAGGTAGATGGCCACAAGGTGACATTACTATTAATAATACATGAATATTGCGGAAGAAAAGAACGAGAATCTAATATCCATGAATGCATACTATAGCTTCTACAGAAACATAATTTTTTCTCTCTTAAATCACTCTCATTTTTACAAAACATAGCCAAATCTGGATTAACAGGCTTGCAAATCAAGTGTAGTTTCAATAAACTTGCTCCAATTATTTACATAAGAGCAGCAAGAATAGTAATTGTTCATACAGGCTTTTTTAAATGTGCTTCACTGGATCTTTTCCTGCGGAATCTCAGATTGAACTGTGAAGCCCTCTCGAGGCCAGAAAAGCCAAGCCAAGGACTTGCCATCAGATTTGGCCTGAAGTACCTACAGATTTGAGTGGTGTTCTCTTTGAGGTCTCCCCAAATATTCGGAGGTTCCTTGCACCAGCCAGATAAGCAAGCTTCCTTACTTACAGGGTAAGATTGTCAAAATCTCAGTAAACAAGGTACCAGGCCTGTGTTTCCGAGTGGCTGTATTCCAGAAAGTCCAATCTTTGTTCCTGAAATGCTGTCTTGTCATATCTGAGACTGTGTGTTTCAAATATGACATTCCAGTCAAAGCCTTGGTCATATAACCAATGTTTCCTGTTATAAGGAGAACAGATTCTTATGGAACTAATGCAAATATTGCCACGAAATGACCATACTCAGTCACAAAGGGTTTCCCAATTCCAGAGGGATAAGGTAGGGAGAAAAAGATAAATGTTTCAGTTTTGCTCATAAATGTATAATTTCACCAAATGGCTGTAAGTTATAGTTAGCATAAGAGAAAAGAGAAAAAGATTTCCTTCATTATGAGAAAACAAAACAACACATCCAAACTCAACAATATGTCAAACAGAAGTCCTAAAAATTTATAATCGTCCTAATCAGTGCACACAGTCCTGTATAATCAATTCTTGAGCTGAATATTCTGTTAGCAGATCGATGAGCTTAGTTTCTGTTAGAATTCTGTCATTTCTTACTCCGTTCAGTTTTACAATCTGAAGGTTTAACAGAAACCTGTCGTTTAGACTCTTTGTGTCAGAATCCTTTCCAGGAATTTCTCGGAAGTTGAAACATATTTGCAAAAGGAAAAAGCATCAGAGTAAAACAACAACTATCTGCAAATGGACAAAGAACTCAAAATGGCAATTGGCAAAGAAACTTGACTACTTCTGTGACATATAACACTGCCAGATAATAAGTGAACTTATCACTGACAACCAGGGCAGATCAGAATTTTAGGAATGCTATCTAATTTTGAGACGTCTATATTAATAACATTTACCCATCAAATACCAGCTAAAAAAGTCTATTGTCGCTTATTTCACAATGTTTCCCCTTTACTTTAATAGACCAAATAAGCCAAATTACTTTAGCATTTTCCTCCTTGTAGGAAGAGAGAGCAAATTTTTTGAGAAGTCTCAGGGACCCTCTGAAAATCCTCAGAGTAATCATTCTTCTGTCTACCAGGTCTAAAGAACGCCTTCATTCAGGATTTGAATATTTTTGAGGGAGAAGCTTGTCACAACATATCAAAAGTTTTTAAAATGTTGTTCAAATAGCAAACAACACTCACGGTGAAACAATGCTCAGGTATCCATTCAAAGTGATAACAGAAAGAGTCAACAATATTAAGAGTAACCTCAGCCATTCTTTTCACAAAACAGGTTTGTCTCTTAGGTAGACGTACTCAAAGGAACAGCACTTACATCCTCTTTACCAAGAGCAGATCAAAGGTTGAAGAAAATGTATCCTTTTAGAGAAAACTAAATTTGTATTTCTGCACCTACTTATGTTTCACATTCAAACTCATTCACTTAATTGAGCTTACTTTAGTCTACTTGAGCAGGCATAAAACTCATTTGAGAATTCCTCCTTCACAAACCTTCTACATCTTTCTTTTTCATTTTCAGTACTTGTCCCAAAGTCTTTCTCTTTTCCTTTCTAGTACATCAGGAGCAATTTATCTTTCTTAACCCATCAAACAAAAATATTTCCATTCTTTATACCTTTTTTACTGAAAACATACATTTTAACTTCCTTGAATACAGAGCTCTTTTGCTTAGTAATTTCCAGTAGCTTTAATTCCATAGGTTAGTTAGAGCCTTTAACGCTTAACGGACCTAGTAAACACTAAAAAGGTAAACAATTATGAAATGTGTTTTATATCAGCATTCTAAACACTTCACAACTTCAGAAACATGCCACTTCGCACTAAAACACAAGGCATGCTTTTTGATACACCCAAACGCTTTTTGCCTCTTCAATAAGAAGCCAAAAGTAGATAACTTAGATATGTTTAACAATAATGTGTGAGTGTTCCGTTCTATCCAAAAGTGACTCTCATATTCATCTTTTTATCATTTAACTTAACTTGGCAAAACTCAAGATTGTTACCAAAAAGGATTTCGAAGCTGTTTTTTTTCCCCAAGTATACAGACCATAAAAGTTATTGTACTCACTTTTATGAGTTTTATGTATTTAAACCATTTGTTTCCAACAATTATGTTCAGATTACTACGGATGCCTCATGAGGCATTAGACAAAACTGGTCATCATTTAAAGCTATTATTTTGCTGACAAATTTAACAGACAACGTGAACTTATATGACTAGTAAACCGAGTCTGAATGCCTGCATCTTATGCAAATACTGACAACTCTGACAAGAAGACAATTTTCAATAATACCAACAAACTTAAACAAGCTTTCACTTACCAAAGTTTAATTCACATCACGTTAACCTTGAAAGTCACTCTGTTAATTTGGACTACATTTAGAATTTAAGAAAGCACTTACTTTAAGCCAACTAAACAGAGATCTTAATTTTGGCCAGACCATCCAGGGGTTAAAATATCACACATATAATGTACACATAGAACCATATACACAGAGACTGTACAACTATTGTTTTAAAAACTACTGCCATGAATCAGGTACAATAATATAAAACTTACCAGTTACAAATCAAACCTTTGTTTTGAGCCTTTTTACTAATACTTATGGAGAAGACCCTCAAGATGCTAGACTTTTTGCAAGGGCACACTTATGGCCATTTATCCTTGCCCCTCCTTTTTTTTTTTTTTTTCAGTCTTAAGAATGAGTGATATGCTAGATAGTAGTTCCTGGAGAGGGGGGAAGATAATCCTTTTCATGGTAAAGGAACAAGGTGGAATCTGAACTGCCTCTAGAACTGTATTTCCAGTCTTGCAAGGATTTTCTAAGCACAGTTGCTCTTGATTTCTCCGAAACTGGACTGTAACTTGAAGGACGTTCTAGGTTGATCTACCTGTCCAACTGCACCAGAAAGGCAGAGAGAAACATCACACATTTTCTACCAGCTGGAGTTTCTGGGGCATAACGCATACAAGTGAAAGTGTTTCTAATTAGTTAGAATGACCCTGAGTGATGAGTCTTAAGGGATGTTTATCTCATTCCCCACGGCAGTAAAGCCAGTGTCCGACTGACAGTGAAGTGGAGAAGGGAGGAGTGCATACAAAGGGCTTGAACTGGCTGGAGGCCGGGGCTCCCAGTACCCGGGTTGAGAATGAAGTTCCTTGCAAAAGGTTTTCAAGTTTTCTGATTTTACAGAAGTTCCAGGTTCTGGTCAAGTCCAGCCTGAACTTAACCAAGACTTGGTGACAACAGAGGACATGATGAGCAAAACAAAGAAAGGAAATGAAGACATCAGACCTCACCCTCATGGCCGCTCAAAGAGGGTTCTCAAGAGAAGACTCACTCAACAGTTCCCGTGCTGGGGCACTCTATAGTAGCATGACAGTTCACAGAATACATCCCAGGTCTGCTACCCTCATAGCCAACTCAGTAGGTGACTAAAACACTCAATGAGTCAACCCCCAAGAGAGGGCACCCTACTTGGGCTTTCCGGGGTGTTCAGGCCCAGAAATGCCAAGTTTGGGGTCCCAGGGTTGGAGGCCATGACTGTTGACAGATTTCTTTGCTTCCCTGTTGCAAAGCTCAAAAGGAGACGCAAAACGCCATTGCAACTCTAAGAAAGATGAAAGAGACAGGTCCATTACCTTGAAAATCCCCCCTGAACCTGGGGCAGCATCCTACCTGTCATTCCTACTGTGGGGTTCCTATAACAAGGGGTCATGGGGGTGTCCCCCAGCATTGCATCCATTGCATATCTTCCCTGGTATGCCTGGAAGTTACAGGTGCCTGGTGAACATCCTTCCTATTCTACCTGGAAGTAATAGGTGCCTGATGAATGGTCCCCAAGACAAAGGGAGAATTTCAAGAGAGAACAGGACGGAGAAAATTAGTGAGGCATTTTCTGCCGCTCTGGGGGACATTCTACCCAATTGCGTGTTGGAGGCATTCTCCGAGAAGGGCTTCCCATACGCAACCAAAGGTTAGACTTTGGTACTTTCCTTGAACTGGAGTCCCAATTGGGACATTCACACAGTTCAGAGCATGGTCAGGAGCCATGGGAGGTATCCTAATCCAACCTTAGGAAAAGAAACCTTACAGGGGAGTCTTGCAGATTGCTGACCATCCTAATGACTTAAGTGGCCGACCCGTGCCCACCTAAAATTTGTATATTAGAGATAGGGTCAGGAAGGAATGGAGTAATTCACTCTACATCGCCCTTAGGCTTAAGGTACTGATTCTCTTCAAGCTGAATGTCATGATTTGCCCCATAGAGTAGCCATGGGCAGCAAACGTGGATTCTTACAGCTATCCAAGACAGTTCCTGATGGAGAAGTGAATTTAGATTCATCCTCGAAACAGAGAGAGGCACAAGGAAGAAAGGGCACTTACCAGAAGTTGAGCTCAGAAACCGATGAAGCAAGTTCCTGATAGGGGGGCCACAATATATGATGGTGGGTCAGTGAGCTGATGAGTCGGAAGAAAGATTTCTTGCTCTCTCAAGGCCTGGCAGAGATGCTCTTTTATTTAGAGAATGGTACAGGATAACATAGGGACAGGACCCATGGGGAGTAAAGAGTTGCTTCATGGGGACAGGACCTATGGGTAGTGAAGAGCTGCAGGCATGGGAACTGGACGCACAGGCAGTGAATAGATGCTGCTGCTGCATGGGGAAAGGAGCCATGGGCAGTCAGATGTCCTGCCGCTGCCCTGAGTTGAGGGTAAGGGCAAATTTTATAAGGCATGGGTACGTGACATTTTTACCGGAAAAAGAAAAGATGATGTAAAAAGCCATTAAATGACTTCAGTACAGAATGGAGTCTGGTTATTGTGTGGTATAACATTAGATATGAATTTGGCCATATAGATAGGCATGTAGGTGAGCATCGCCTGGGCTTCTCTCACTGGGGCACCTCTAATTCATACCAAAAAAACTTCACCGGCTCATAAGCTTTGACATGTAGGCCAGGTAACCTTGGGCTTTTCGAGCTGGGGCAGCCTTAATCCACATCAATCGTCATTGTCTTTCTCAGCCATCTCCCATAGATACGCTTATCAGTCCATTCTGCTTCATTCCAAGTTATGAATTTTGTGTTTTTTAATCACCATGTGTTCTCTAAGCTGATGTGTGAGTGTTTTCATGATTGTTGGGCATTGCCTTTGAATTTCCATCGTTCACTTGAGGGAATCTTTGCTATCCTAGCCTAGGTCCAACTGAGCACTGAGAACACGATGTGATCTTGGTTGGTTTGACATTCTGAGATCAGAAACTCCGAATTCTAGGTTGTCCAGGCAATCACCTTATGGACATAATGTTTCTGAGACAAATTAGGGAAATGTGATGAATTCCTGTCTCCAGGTAAGATATTTTTATGTCTCCTTTCTAAATTTGGGAAGGCTGGAACTTGACCCCAGATCCATAGTCCTTCTAGTAGATTACATCTAGATACTGCTTTACTTTATTTCTGTAGGGTTTGTAAGTTGTTTGATTTACACCCTAAGCTCTGGCATGTTTATTTTTCATTAAATATAAGTGTAAGGTTCTAATTTTCATCCAACTTCCTCACATATGCTGTCAAAACACATAGTCAATAATCTTCTACGGCCAGAGATGGGAGAGAATTTCACTGGTGCCAAAGTGAGCATTCTAGCTTTGGATGTCAGCCTTCACTTTGGATTGGTGATTCCCAGAGGGAATGAAAAAATCCAAAAAGGCATGCTGATTTGGGGCATAAAGGATTTGAGGCTGAAAGAGATTAGAGAAGATGAACTTCCAAGGACCGTGTATCTCCTCCAAATGCTTAATGATGCTACAGAAAGTAGACCATTGCAAATAGATTATGGGGAATACTATGAAGAGAATGTGTTCCGTGCTAAACAGATGAACCAAGGGAAAATGTTACCGTCTATGATGTTACGAGTAATTACATTCATGAATAATCACAGCAGGCCATCTTCTTCCCAAGTTCAGGAAAAATATTGGTCCACAAGTAAAATTCAGGGCCAGCCATGTGTTCAGGAGTGTAAGTGCCCACATTCCTATTGGGTGGCCTGGGATTCATGGATTCGCATCACTAGTGCTGATCAGATTAGTAACGTTGGGAAAGATAGATTTCATGATATGGTGTGTACAGAGATCACAAAGAAGTCGAAATTGTGAGCATACGTTAGAGATAGGCAATAGGAAAGAAACATGAAAATATTGCAATCTATGTCACATCTGGTACACTTCCCTAAATACAGACTGAAGGAAGTGATGTGACCTGCATAGGTAGAATTGGCGGACTGCATGAGATGACACGATCATTGCACATCAGAGGCTTGAGTGGGCAACTTCAGCTTTGGATGGACTCCAGGACTTTCACTGGGGAAAGTCTACACATTCGGCCATATTCACAAAATGTAACAGATAAAACCCAGGATAAACTTAAAGTAAAGAAACCATGTCTAGAGAGAATGTAGTAGACATTTAAAAGTTCAAGGATAAAGTTAGAAACCCACAAGAAATCCAGGAAATGGAAAACTATTCAAGCTGGAAAGGGAGAGTAGTCATGTGCATAGAAGATGCTGGGAGAACTTAGAAGTTTGAGGGAGTTTATGACATCACAGTGAACATGTCACCCAAGATGGCCTCATGGTTATAGTCTGAGGATTGTCCTAGGCTACGATACTCAAGTTAGAGATACCCAGAAGAGAATTTAAAAACAGAAACCAGGCACTGAAACTTGAAGAGAGAGAATACATGCTGATTAAAGGGGTAAGAAAGAAGTCATTGTGAGGAAGCAATAATAGGGGGACAAGCACTGAGTGGAGAACATTGTAATCTACTCAAGTGTATGGGGAGGCCATGCTGATGCAAGCTTGAAACTTGATTTGAAACTAGAGGCTGGACTTGGGGCTTATCAGACCTACATTGTCCTTCTGCCTTAATCATAATCCAAAATTAAGAATGATCTCCTGAGGACACTGTAGACAATGATTGATGCTTCCTTTCCTATGCCCCTAGCATTCATTGAAGAGAAGTCTCACTTTCCATAGCTCTGGCATTACAGAGGCCCATTGGGTACATGCTAATGTGTCACAAGATATCTCTTTGAACCCTTGAAGGAATGGACCCCCATCATGCTTCGTGTATGTCCTATTGTTTGACAGGGCTCCAGAATTGTGCTGAGAAGCACCCTATTCCAGACGGCTTCGTTGCTTTGTGAGGGCTGGCCTACCAGGCTAGTATGCTTGGTTTGGCTTCAATGAAATTCTCTCCCCGTATCTCTTGAAGTAGAATGATTATTAATATCGTGAATTGACAGCAGATGTAAGGAGGTTGGCTCAAAATTAGAACATTACAATTATGTTTATAGAAAAATAAACATGCCAGAGCTGAGGATGTAAATCGAACAAGTAAAACACTCTATAGAACTATAGTAAGCCAGTATCTAGACGTAATCTAGTGGAACACTCAAGGATCGGGAGTAAAGTTCAAAACTTCCCAAATCCAGAAATGAGACAGAAAAGTATCTTACCTGGAGCGGAGTTCATCGGATTTCTCTAATATGTCTCGGAAACATAATGTCCGTGAAGGTGGTTGCCAGCACAACCTGGAATCTGTAGTTTCTTATCTCAGAATGTCAAAGCAACCAAGACGACCACGTGTTCTCAGGGCTCAGTGTCACCTCGGCCAGGATAGCAGTTTCCTACAGGTGACTGATGGAAATTCCAAGACAACACGCAACAATCACGAAAAGACTCAGACCTCGGCATACAGAACATATGGTGATTACAGAAATACAAAAGTCATAGCTTGCAATGGAGGAGAACGGACTGATAAGCATATCGAAGAGAGATAGGTCAGAAAGACCATAACGATTAGACTTTGGAAAGAGAAAAAAATCCCTGAAAATGGAAGGCCAATAGAAATCACATCTGAATAATCCACAGTGAAAGACTTCAGTCATTAGACAGACTCTCACTGGACGTTTGAAAGTCCGAGAAAGTCACAACGCCAAAAACTGCAGTGAAGGTCAAACCTGGACTAACTGGGAAGGGTGAGTTATTGGACTGCTCCCCACGGGCTCTGAAAGCCTGCATCCACGAAACTAGACAGGACAGCAGACACACGATTCTGACAAATCCTCCGACATCACAGAGGGCCAGAAAAAGAAGCTGGCCTCATCTACACAGGGCCAGAGGTGGGCTCAAGTAGCATATTCAAGTCATGTCCCACTCAAATGCAGGTTGCCAATGAAACACGAAAGGGGCCTGCCAGTGGGGAAGTGGTGAAGTCCGTGCATTCTGGTTCGGCAGCCCGGCTTCGGCCACATTTAATCCTGTGGGTGAGCATCCTCACGGCTCGTCCAGCCATTCTGGGGCAGATGTGTGAGGTAGTGTAGAGGTAGATGGGAAGCGACATTAGACAGCTCCACTCTTCCACAGCAAATACAGCAGCATGGCCCGCAGATGTGAGCGCAGCCATAAACTTCTGCCAAAACAAAGCCAATCGAAAGTTGCAAAGAATTGAAAAATTGAACCTCAAAAAAGAAAGCATGCCAGTAAGAAGTAAAAGATATCTAGCAATAAACTTGGCCAAACAGGAGAAAGCTATGGAAACCGAAATCCAGCAAAGATTCTGGGGAAGAAACTCCGGAATACACAAGGAAATGGAAGGCTATTCCGTGTTCTTCGAATGGAAGAACTAACACACTTGAAGCGTCCATACCACATAAAGCCATCTCTGGATTCCATGCAGTCCCAGTCAAAGTCGCAGCACTATTTCCCACAGAAATGGAAGAGAGAATCCTAGAGTTTCTATCCAGCAACAAAGGACACTGAATAGCCAAAGGAATACTGAGGAAAACGGACAAAGCAGCAGCCATAACACTTTCTGATTTCCAGATATAGGACTAAGTGCTAGGTACGGAAACAGCACAGCCTGGCGCCCAAAAGAGGCACACAGTCCCATGGAACAGAATCGACAGCCCAGAGGTCAACTGACACACATATGGACAGCCCATTTTCGACCAGGGAGCCAAGAGGAGACAGCAGAGAAAGGAGAGTCTCGACAAGAAATGGTGCTGGGAAGACAGCGCAGCCACATGGAACACAGTGACAGCAGACGGTGATGTTAGACCAGGGACACACACCACCTCGAAATGGATTAAAGCCTTGAACAGAAGACTTGAAAACGTGCAGCTTCTAGGAGAAAACGCAGTCAGCTAGCTCTTTGCCATCAGGCTTAGCCACCTGTTTGGAAGAAGCATGTGTGACCGGGCAAGGGAAACAAAGGAAACAAGAAACAAGCGGGACTCCATCCAACGCAGAAGCTTCTGCCCAGCCAACGACACCATCGATTGACTGCGAAGACTGTGCAACAACTGACAGCAGATGTTTGCAAACCGCATATCGGAGAAGGGGTGAACAGCCATAAGATCCAATGAACTCAGACGTCTTCACAGGAAAAGAAACAGCGAGCCCAGTAAAACCAGGGCAAAAGATGGAAACAGACAGCTCTCCCAGGAAGATAGAAAGATAGCCAACAGGCTGTATGAAAACATGCTCATCAACATTAAGTCTCTGCTCAATGCAAATATGAACGGCACTGAGATAGCAGCTCACAGCGGTCAGAATGGCTATAAGGATGAAGACAGGAACCAACAAGTTTCAGAGAGGAGGTGGAGAGAAGGCAAGCCTCCTGCACTGCTGGTGGGAGTGCAAACCGGTGCAGCCACTACGCACACTAGTGTGGAATTGCCTCAGAATTTTCAGAATCCATCTACCACATGATCCAGGTATTCCTCTGTGGCGTATATATCCAAAGATCTTGGAAACACTAATGCACAGAGATCCATGCATCGCTGTATTCCCCACAGCCTTACTCGCCATATGCAACAATTGGAAGCCTCCCTGATGCCCATCAAGCGACGAATGGAGAAGGAAGATGGGCTATAGCCACACAATGGCATAGCACTCAGCTGTAGGAACAGATGCAGTACAGCCATTTGTGACCACCTGAATGGCTCCTGAGGGTATCAGGGTAACTGAAACAAGCCCTGGGGTAAGGTCAAATACCACAGGATCTCACGTACAAGGAGAAGAGGAAAAATGGACCAAGAAACAGGTAGCACGTGACATAGGATTGGCAGTTCCCAGAGGGAAAGGGGTGCGGGGGACGGAGGGACAAAGAGTTGATTAGGCACAAGTGTGTGGTGACGGCCTGTAATTAGGCTTACACTGGTGAAGATGATGTAGCCTACACAGAAGTCTAAATCTATGAGGATGTAGATTTGAAAGCTATAGGATGTTAGAATGCAGGGTTTCGGATATCAATTCACATAAAATCAAAACTCCGAAAACGGGTGCAGATTTACGGCCTAAAGCTTTGGAGGCTGAAAGAGATTAGAGAAGATGAACATCCAAGGATTAGCAATCGCCTCCAAATGCTTAATGATGATACCTAAAGGTAGAACTTTGCAAAGAGATGAAGAGGAATACTACCAAGAGAACATGGTCCGAGCCAAATCATGAATCAACGGAAAATGCTACCGTCCCTGATGTTACTACTGCTTCCCTTCACGAATGATCGAATCAGGCCAACATCTTCTCAAATTCAGGCCAAAGGTTGGTCCAAAAGCCCAATTTGGGGCCTGGCTGTGGTGTAGCAGGTAAGTGCCCACATCCGCTTGGGCGGCCCGGGCTTCACTGGCTGGCATCATGTGTGCGGATCAGATTACTAGCATAGAAAATACAGATTTCAAGGTCTAGTGGTCACAGAGATCATAAAGAAGTAGAAATGGTGAGGAGACCTTATGAGTACGCACCAGAAAAGGATCCACGAGAATATTACAATCTATGAACGCATAAGGAACACTTCCCCAAATGATGAAGGAAGGAAAACATGTGACCTGCCAAGGTGGAATTGTCAGACTTCTAAGAGATCACACGATCAGTGTGCATTAGGGGAATGCCTGAGCAACTTCAACATGAGAGGGCCTCCCGGACGTTCTCTGGGGAATGTCCACCCATTCGGCCATATCCAGAAAAGATAAGAGATAAAACCCGGGATAAGCTTAAAGGAAAGAAACCGGTGTCTAGTGGGAACGTAGTAGACCCTTCAAGTCCTTGGAGAAAGTTAGAAACCGACAAGAAATCCAGAGCAAGGAAAACTATCCTACCTGGAAAGGGGGACTAGTCAGATTGGGATGAGATGGCTCTGAAACACTGTGTGCATTGAGGTTGTCAGGACAACTTAGAATCTGAGGGTGTTTATGACATCACGGTGAACATGTCACCCAAGATGGCCGCTTGTTTACAGTCCGAGGATTGGCCTAGTCTAGGACACTCAAGTGAGAGATACCCAGAAACATCTTCTCCACACAAAAACTTGAAAGGATCAAACAGACTCTGATTCAAGGGAGAAGAAAGGAATCATTGGGAACAAGGGATAATAGATGGACAAGCACTGAGAGGAGAACATTGTCACCTACTCAAGTAGATGGTGAGGTCGTGCAGATTCAATCTTGGAACTTGATTTGAAACAAGAGGCCAGACTTGGGGCTTATCAGACCTACGTTGTCCTTCTGCCTTACTCATAATCCAAAGTACAGAATGATCTCTTGGGGACGTTGAAGAGAAGAATCGAGGACTCCTTTCGTAGGCCCCTAACATCCTTTGAAGAGAACTCTACCTTTGCATAACTCTGGCCTCACGGGGGCCCACTGGCTACATGCTAAGCTTTCCCAAGAGATCTCTTTGAAGCCTTGAAGGCATGGACGCCTGTCATGCTTTGGGTATGTAGCTTGGTTTGGAAGGGTTCTAGAAGTGTGCTGAAAAGCACCCTTTTCCAGAGGGCTTCATTCCTGTGTGAAGGCTGCCCTCCCAGGCTACAGTGCTCAGTTGGGCTCCAATGAAATTAACTCCCCCATCTCTTGCCGTAGAAGGAGTACTGATTCTGTGTTTTGACACCATATGGAAGGAGGTTGACTGAAAACTAGAACATTACCATGATATTTAAAGAAAAATACACATGCCAGAGCTGAGGATGTCAATCAAACAGTAACAGACTCTGTAGAAATAAAGTAAGCCAGTATCTAGATGTAATCTAGGGGAGCGTTCAAGGTTCAGGGCTGAACGTCGAAGCTTCCCAAATCCAGGGGAAGAGACGGAAGGATTTCTCACCTGGAGAGAGGAATTCATCAGACTCATCGAATTTGTCTCGGAACCATTGTGTCCGTGAAGGTGGTTGCCAGGACAACGTCTAACCTGGAGTTTCTCATCTCACAATGTCAAATGAACCAAGATGGACACGTGTCCTCAGTTCTCACTTGGACGTAAGCTAGGATAGCAAAGATTCCTTCAACTGACAGATGGAAATTCAAAGACCACATCCAACAATCACCAAAGCACCTACACGTCGGCCTACAGAACATATGGTGATTAAAAAATACAGAATTCCTAACCTAGAATGAAGGAGAACCCACTGATAAGCATATCGAAGGGAGAGAGATCAGAAAGACCACTACGATTAGACTAAGGAAAGAAAACAAGCTCCCAGAAAATGGAAGGCAAACAGAAATCACACCTGAATACTCCACAGTGAATGAAGTCAGTATTTACAAAGAGTCGGCTTGAACGTTTGAAAGTCCGAGAAAGTCACAACCCCAAAATTTGCAGTGAATGTCAAACCTGGGCTAACTGGGAAGGGTGAGTTCTCAGACTGCTCCAAGCTGGCTCTGAAACCCTGTGTCCATGATGCTTGCTGGGACAGCAGAGACCCAATTCTGACAAATCCCAGTGACCCGGAAAAACCACCTGGCCTCGTCTACACTGGACCAGATTTGGGCTCAAGTAGCATATTCAAGTCCCATTCCACTCAACTGCAGGTTGCCAATGGAACACGAAAGGGGCCGGCCAGTGTTGCATAGGTGACGTCCGCGTGTTCTGTGTCGGCAGCGTGTGGTTGGCTGCGTGGAATTCTGGGGGTGAGCCTCCTCACCGCTCGTGCAGCCTTTCTGGGGCAGGCGTCCGAGGTAGTGTAGAGGCAGATGGGAAGCGACGTTAGTCTTCCTCAGCAAATACGGCAGCGTTGCCAGCAGATATGAGCACAGCAGTAAACATCTGCCTAAACAAAACCAATTAAAAGTTGCAAATGATAGAAAAACTGAACCTCAAAAAAAAAAGCATGCTAGAAAGAATAACAAGTAATCTAGGGATAACCTGCACAAAACAGGTGAAAGCTATGTAAACGAGAAATAGGAAACCTTTGGGAAAGAAATTCCAGAGGACACAAGGAAACGGAAGGGAATTCAGTGCTCTTGGAATGGAAGAAAACGAAGAAAGCATGAGGTATCATCACAATGATTCCTTTCTCATGCCTTGGATCAGCGTCTCTTTGGTCTCTTCAAGTTTCTGTGCCCGGTTTCTGTTTGGAAAAGCTGTTTCTGGGTATCTCTCACTTGATTCTCCTAGCCTAAGCCAATCCTTGGACTGTAAACATGTGGCCATCTTGGGTGACATGTTCATCGTGATATCATAAACACCCTCAGAATTCTAAGTTGTACTGACAACCTCCATGCATTCAGTGTTTCAGAGCAATCTCATACCATTCTGACTACTCCCGTTTTCCAAGTAGGATAGTTTTCCCAGTTCTGGATTTCTTGTCGGTTTCTAACTTCCTCCTCGAACTTTGAAAGATCTACAACATTCCCTCTAGACACGGGTTTCTTTCCATGAAGATTATCCCCGGTTTTCTCTCTTATCTTTTGTGGATGTGGTCAAACGGGTGGACCTTCCCCAGAGAAATTCCTGGAGCTCCTCCCAAGTTGAATTTGCCCAGGCAATTCTCTGATGTGCAATCAACGTGTCATCTCCTAGGAGTCTGACAATTCCACCTGGGCAGGTCACATGTTTTCCTTCCTTCATCATTTGGGAAATTGTACCTTATGCATTCATAGGTTGTAATATTCTCAGCGTTCATTTTCTGGTGTGTATTGAAAATGTATCCTCAGAATTTCTACTTCTTTATGATCTCTGTGCCCACCATACTGTGAAATCTGTATTTCCTAATGCTAGCAATCTGATCTGCAACCCTGATGATAGCAGGTGAAGCCCGGCCGCCCAATCAGAACTTGGGCACTTACCTGCTACACCACAGGGCCGACCCTGAATTGGGCTTTTGGACAAACCTTTGGCCTGATCTTGGGAATATGTTGGCCTGCTGCGATCATTCGTGAAGGCAGTTAGTAACATCATGGACGGTAGCATTTTCCGCTGGTTCATGAGTTTAGCAGGGAACACGTTCTCTTGTTAGTGTTCCTCTTCGTCTCCTTGCAATGGTCTACCTTTCTGTAGCATCATTTAGCATTTGGAGGTGATTACCAATCCTTCGAAGTTCATCTTCTCTAATTTCTTACAGACTCCAAAGCTTTAAGCCGTGAACCTTAACGTCTTTTGGGAGTTTTGATTTTACGTGAATTGTTTGCCATAACCCAGCATTATAACATCCTATACCTTTCCGATCTACATCCTCATAGATTTAGACTTCTGTGTACGTTACATCATCTTCACCACCGTAAGCCTAATTACAGGCCCTCACCACACACTTGTGTCAAATCAACTATTTCTCCCTCTGGGCCCCGCCACCCTTCGCTCTGGGAACCAGAAATCCCATTTCACGTGCTACCTGTTTCTTGGTCCTTTTTTTCCTCTTCTCCTTGTAAGTGAGACCCTATGGTATTTGACCTTCCCTCTGGGGATGGTTCCATTCCCCTAAAACCCTCAGGAGCCATTCTGTTGGTCACAAATGGCTGAAATGCATCTGTTCCTGCAGCTGAGTGCTATGCCATTGTGTGGCTATAGCCCATCTTTCTTGTACATTCGTCCCTTAATGGGCACCAGGGAGGCTTCCCTGTCTTCGATATCGGGAGTAAGGTTGTGGTGAGCACAGCGGTGCATGGATCTCTGTGCATTAGTGTTTCCAAGTTCTTTGGATATATATGCCACAGAGGAATACCTGGATCATGTGGTAGATGGATTCTGAAAATTCTGAGGCAATTCCACACCACTGGGCGTAGTGGCTGCACCGGTTTACACTCCCACCAGCAGTGCAGGAGGCTTGCCTTCTCTCCACCTCCTCTCTGAAACTTGTTGGTTCCTGTCTTCATCCTTATAGCCATTTTGACCACTGTGAGCTATCTCAGTGCCGTTCGTATTTGCATTGAGCAGAGACTTAATGATGATGAGCATGTTTCCATACAGCCTGTTGGCCATCTTTCTATCTTCCTGGGAGAAATGTCTGTTTCCATCTTTTGCCCAGGATTTATTTGGCTCGTTGTTTTTTCTCCTGTGGAGACATATGACTTCATTGGATCTTTTGGCTATTCACCCCTTCTCTGATGTGTGGTTTGCAAACCTGCTGTCGCCGTTGTTGTGACGTCTTTGCACTGAGTCCATGGTGTCGTTGACTGGGCAGAAGCTTCTGCGTTGGATGGAGTCCTGCTTGTTTCTTGTTTCCTTTGTTGCCCTTGCCCAGTCACACATGCTTCTTCCAAATAGGCGGCTACCCCAGATGGCAAAGAGCAAGCTGCCTGTGTTTTCTCCTAGAAGTTTCACTGTTTCAAGACTTCCGTTGAAGGCTTTAATCCATTTCGAGGTGGTGTGTGTGCCTGGTGTAACATCATGATCTACTCTTATTGTGTTACATGTGGCTGTGCAGTCTTCCCAGCACCATTTATTTTAGAGACTCTCCATTCTCCACTGTCTCCTCTTGCCTTCCTCATTGCAAATGCGCTGTCCATATATGTGTGAGTTGACCCTTGTGTTCTCCATTCTGTTCCACTGGGGTTTGTGCCTGTTTTTGGGACCAGGCTGTGCTGGTTCGGTACCAAGAGCTTCGTCCTACATGTTGAAATCAAAGTGTGATAGTCCTGCTTTGTTCGTTCTCCTCAGAATCCCTTTGGGTATTCCGGGTCCCTTGTTGCTGGATAGAGACTTTAGGATTTTCTCTTCTATTTCTGTGGAAAAGATTGCTGCAACTTTGACTGGGATTGCATGCAATCCAGAGATTGCTCTATCCATTGCGGACGTTTCAGGTGTTTCAGATCTTACATTCCTAGAGCACGGAATACCCTTCCGTTTCCTTGTGTTTTCTGGAATTTCTTTCCCTAAAGCTTTGCTAGTTTTTGGTTTCCATAGCTTGCACCTGTTTGTCTAAGCTTATTCCTAGAAATCTTCTTCTTCTTACTTGCATGTTTTTTTCCAGAGGTTCAGTTTTTCTATTCTTTGAAACTTTTCATTGTTTTTGTTTTGGCAGATGTTTATGGCTGTACGCACATCTGGTGTCGATGCTGCTGTATTAGCTGGGCAAGAATGACGCTGTCTGACGTTGCTTCCCATCTGCCTCTACACTACCTTGGACGCCTGCCCCAGAATATCTGGACCATCGGTGAGGAGGTTCACCTCCAGCATTCTGCATGGTCTGCCCTGGGTGCTGACCCAGAATTTGTGGACTTCACCACTGCACCACTGACCAGCACCTTTCATGTTCCATTGGAAACCTGCATTTGATGTGGAATGTGAGTTGAATATGCTATTTGGGACAAATCTTGCACTGTGTAGACGAGGCCAGTTTGTTTTTCTTCTCCACTCTGATGTCAGAGGATTTCTCAGAATTGTGTCTCTGCTATCATGGCAAACTTCATCGACACAGGTTTTCAGAGCCAGATTTTAACAGTCTCATAACTCACCCTTACCAGTTAGCCTAGGTTTGACATTTGCTACAGTTTTTGGGTTTGTGACTTTCTCTGTCTTTCGAACGTTCAGGGAATGTCCAAAACGGACATCTTTCATTGTGGATTATTCAGGTGTGATTTCTGTGTGCCTTCCATTTTCTGGGACGGTTTTTTGTTTTCCATGTTATAATTGTTGAAATGGGCTCGGCGAGCTGAAGACTCGAATGAAAGATTTCTCGGACATTGAAGGTCTGGCACTGGTGCTCTTTTATTTAGAGAATAGTATGGGATAGCATGGGGACAGGACCCATGGGTAGTGAAGAGTTGCTGCTGCTCCCTGGGGATGGGACCCATGATCAGTCAAAGCTCCTGCTGCTGCCCTGAGTTGAGGGTTAGGGCTAGTTTTATAAGTCATGGGTACATGATTTATTTTTACTGGAAAAAGAAATGATGTGGTAAAATGTCTTTAAATGATTTCAGTGCAGATGGGGTCTGGTTAATGTGCAGTCATATAACTTTAGATACGGATCTGGCCCTGTAGATCAGCATGTAGGTGAGGATGCGCTGAGCTTCTCTCCCTGAGTCAGCCCTAATTCCACCTGCTCATATAGTTTGGCATGTAGGCCAGATCACCTTGGGCTTCCCTAGCTGGGGAAGCCTTAATACACATCATAAACACCCCCTGAACCCATTTGGACTGGAGAGCTTTGGGGATATGGACGATGGTCAGTCTTCTGTAACTACTTATGGCTGTACAAGGTTGCAGAGCTGTCCCTAAATGGGGTCATAGGTACAGGTAGGATGTTCAGTGGACTGGAAGCCTTCACCTGTGGAGTTCAAGGCTGACAAGGTATACAGAGCCTCTGGAGACGGGAGAATCATTTGACGAGAGGTGGTCCAGGAGGTGAAACTTTATTCACATACGGATGACAGACAATGAAACAGACAACAAAATATCATAAGAAATACAAGCAGTATGTTTAACCCAATGTATAACGTATTGAAGTAGTGCAGAAACCTGGTCCTGACTTGGAGTTCAACCAATCGTTTAGAGTTAGGGTTGATAAGACACGGATTTAATTTGGTGGTTGGGATAGGAAGCCAGAAATATTTTGACAGTAGTCAGGAATATAGACACAACATTCAGTTTTTATAATGGCATAGGTGCCCCCTTGTGCTGCTGTCAAGACATCCAGTGTCATTTGGATTTGGAGGACTGCCTTACACATTTGGGATACTTCTAAATTGAGCAGCGAAATGCTATGTTGTGCATCATTTAATGCCTTCATACTAAATTTGTTTAGGACTTCCATGTGCAAGACGACACTTTCGATTCCTAATTGGGGAAGGAAAATTGCGGAAAGATGGTCATACCAGTGGAAGACAGACCTTGTTCAGCGCTGCTGCAGGTTGGGTAGGATAGCAGGAGGAGATGTAGTAAATTTAGTTCTACCCCGCATCCAGCTAAAGCCTAGTGTGCATCATGCAATCCACTTAGGTGGCAGCAAAGGCCATAAATTGGAGCCGCATAGCCACTGAGCACCATTAGAGACTAACCAAAGCGTGCTGGGCTGTCTATCCCAGTCAGTCCCAAACCAATCAGTACTTTTTTAAGACTATGATATGAGAACACATATAACAGCGAATTTTTCCCATAGGTCGGCTGTTGTTAGGCCATGTCTCACAAGTGTGATTGGTTTGTTCCCAACAGAGAGTGACCTTTTACTGAGTTGACCACTAGTAGGAGTGAACCAAATACATTCATCCCAAATTTCATATTGTCCATCCTGTGTGTATCGATAAGTTGGGGACTTTCCCTTTGGAACTTGTTGTTTCTGATCCACCTGTGACAAGGCAAATCTAGTTAGTATTTGGGAGTAGTTTTAAAGGAAAATGTTTGATTGTGGCCAGGGAACTCGCAGGTGTCAGACATAGATGAGCACAAGGAGACATTACGATTAGTAATAGATGAATCTTGTGGATGAAAAGAGCTAGAATCTAATATCCATGAATGCCTACTATAGCTTCTACAGAAACATAATTTTTTCTCTCTTAAATCACCCTCATTTTTACAAAAGATAGCCAAATCAGGATTAACAGGTTTGCAAGTAAAGTGTAGTTTCAATACAACTTGCTCCAATTATTTACATAACAGCTACAAGAATAGCAATTGTTTATACAGGCTTTTTAAAGTATGCTTTGCTGGAAATTTTTATGAGGAATCTCGGCTTGAACTGTGACGGCCTCTAGAGGCCAGAAAAGCCAAGTCAAGGATTTGCCATCAGATTTTGCCTGCAGTACTTACAGATTTGAGTGGAGTTCTCTTTCAGGTCCCCCAAAGTATTCGGAGGGTACTTGCACCTGCCAGATAAGCACGCTTCCTTACTTAACGGGTAAGATTCCCAGAATCTCTGTAAACAAGGTACCATGCCCATGTTTCCAAGTGGCTGTATTCCAGAAAGTCCAATCTTTGTTCCTGAAATGCTGTCCTGTCATATCTGACCCTGTATGTTTCAAATATGACATTCCAGTCAAAGCCTTCGTAATATAACCAATGTGACCTGTTATAAGGAGAACAGATTCTTGTGGAACTTATGCAAATGTTGCCACGAAATGACCATACTCAGTAACAAAGAGTTTGACAATTCCTTAGGGATAAGGTAGGGAGAAAAAGATAAATGTTTCAGTTTTGCTCATAACAGTATAATTTCACCAAATGGCTGTAAGTCAAAGTTAGCATAAGAGAAAAGAGAAAAAGAAATCCTTCATTATGAGAAAACAAAACAACACATCAAAACTCAACAATATTTCAAACAGAAGTTCTAAAAAATTATAATCGTCCTCATCAGTTCACACAGTCCTGTATAATCAATTCTTGAGCTAAATCTGTCCTTAGCAGATCGAGGAGCTTAGTTTCTGTTACAATTCTGTAGTTTCTTGCTCAGCTCAGTTTTACAATCTGAAAGTTTATCAGAAACCTGTAGTTTAGATCCTCTGTGTCAGAATCCTTTCCCAGAATATCTCGGAAGATGAAACATATTTGCAAAAGAAAAAAGCATCAGAGAAAAACAACAATTATCTGCAAATGGACAAAGGACTCAAAAGGGCAATTGACAAAGAAACTTGGATACTTCTGTGACATATGACCCTTACAGATAATAAGTGGACTTATGACTGATAACCAGGACAGATCAGAATCTTAGGAATTCTATATAATTTGAAGACATCTATATTAATAACATTTACCCATCTAATACCACCTAAGAATATCTATCATCACTTGTTTCACAATGTTTCCCATGTAATTTAATAGAAAAAATAAGCCTAATTAGTTTAATGTTTTCCTCCTTACAGGAACAGAGAGCAAATCTCTTTGAGAAGACTCAGGGGCCCTCTGAAAATCCTCAGAGTAATTTCTCTTCTGTCCACCAGGTCAAAAGAAAGACTTCATTCAGCATTTGAATATTTTTGAAGGAGAAGCTTGTCAAAACATATCCAAAGTTTTTTAAATGCTTCTTCAAATAGGAAACAACACTCACTGTGAAACAATGCTCAGGTATCTATTCAAAGTGATGACAGAAAGAGTCAAAAATCTTAAGAGTGACCTCAGTCATTATTTTCACAAAACACGTTTCTCTCTTAGGTAGACTTACTCAAAGGAAGAGCTTTTATAACCTCTTTATCAAGAGCAGATCCAAAGTTCAAGAAAAAGTATCCTTTTAGAGAAAACCAAATTTCAATTTTTGCACCTACTTATTTTGAACATTCAAACTCATTCACTTAATTGAACTTACTTTAGTCTACTTGAGTAGGCATAAAACTCTTTTCAGAATTTCTCCTTCACAAACCTTCTACAACTTTCTTTTTCGTTTTCAGAATGTGTCAACAACTCTTTCTTTTTTCCTTTCTAGTACATTAGGATAAATTTATGTTTCTTAACCCATCAAACAAAAACATTTCCATTCTTTATACCTTTTTTACTGAAAGCATACATTTTAACTTCCCTGAATACAGAGCTCTTTTCCTTATTAATTTCCTGCAGCTTTAATTCCATAAGTTAATTAGAACTTTTAAGCCTTAACAGATCTACTAAACACAAAAAAGTAAGCAATTATGAATTGTCTTTTATATCAGCATTCTAAACACTTCATAACTTTAGAAACATGCAGCTTTACAATAAAACACAGGCATGCTTTTTGATACACCCACACGCTTTTAGCCTCTTCAAGAAGAAGCCCAAAGTAGATAACTTAGATATGTTTATTAATAATGATTCAGTGTTTCATCCTATCCAAAAATGACCTGCATATTCATCTTTTTATCATTTAACTTAACTTTGCCAAAGTCAAGATTGTTACACAGAAAAATTTTGAAGCTGCTTTGTTTCAACAAGTATACTGACCATAAAAGTTATTGTACTCACCTTTATGAGTTTTATGTATTTAAACCATTTGTTTCCAACAACTATGTTCAGATTACCTATGGAAACCTCATGAGGAATTAGACAAAACAGGTCATCATTTAAAGCTATTATTTTACTGACAAATTTAAGAAAGTGAACTTATATGACTAGATAACCCAGGCTGAAATGCCTGCATCCTAGGCAAATACAGACAACTCTGACAAGAAGATAATTTTCAATCGAACCAACAAACTTTAACAAGCTTTCATTTACCAAAGGTTAATTCACATCACATTAACTTTGAAAGGCACTGAGTTGATTTCTACTACATTTAGAATTTATGTAAGCACTTTCTTTAAGCCAACTAAACAGAGATCTTAATTTTGGCCAGACCATCCAGGGGTAAAAATATCACACGTATAATGTAGACATAGACACACATAGACAGAGACTGTACAACCATTGTTTTAAAAACTACTCCAGTGAATCAGGTACAGCTCACCGGTTATGAATCCACACTTTGTTTTGAGCCTTTTTACTAATACTTATGGAGAAGACCCTCGAGATGGTAGACTTTTTGCAAGGGCGCACTTATGACCATTTATCCTTTCCCCTCCTTTTTTTTTTTCAGTCTTAAGAATGAGTGATGGGCTACATAGTAGTTCCTGGAGAGGAGGGATGAGAATCCTTTTCATGATAAAGGAAGTAGGTGGAATCTGAACTGCCTCTAGAGCTGTCTTTCCAGTCTTGCAAGGATTTCGTAAGGACAGTTGCTCTTGATTTCTCAGAAACTGGACTGTAACTTGAAGGACATTCTAGGTTGATCTACCTGTCCAACTGCACCAGAAAGGCACAGAGATACATCACAAATTTTCTCCCAGATGAAGTTTCTGGGGCATACCCATACAATTGAAAGTGTTTCTAATTAGTTAGAATGACCCTAAGTGGTGAGTCTCTTGGGATGCTTACGTCATTCCCCATGGCAGTAAAGCCAGTGTCGGACTGACAGTGAACTGTTCAAGGGTGCAGTGCCTACAAAGGCCTGGAACATGCTGGAGGCCGGGGCTCCCAGTAGCCGGGTTGAGAGTTAAGTCCCTTGCAAAATATATTCAAGTTTTTCAATTTTACAGAATGTCCAGGTTCTGGTCAAGTCCAGCCTGAACTTAACCAAGACTTGGTGACAACAGAGGACATGATGAGCAATACAAAGAAATTAAAAGAAGACACCAGACCTCACCCTCATGGCCGTTCCCAGAGGGTTATCATGATAAAAGTCACACAACAGTTCCCATGCTGGGGCACACTACCCTAGCATGACAGTTCACAGAATAAATCACAGCTCTCCTAACCTCATAGCCAACTCAGTAGGTGACTAAAATACTCAATCAGTCAACCGTCAACAGAGGGCACCCTACTTGGGGTCGTCGGGGTGACCAGGCCCAGAAAGCCAAAGTTGGGGCTCCCAGTGTTGGAGGACTTGACTGTTGAAAGATTTCTTTGTTTCCCGGTTGCAAAGCTCAAAAGGAGATGAAAATGGCCATTGTAACTTTAAGAAAGATGAAAGAGACAGGTCCATTACCTTGAAAATCCCCCCTGAACCTAGGGAAGCATCCTACCTGTTGTTCCTACTGTGGGGTGCCTATAGCAAGGGGTGATGGGGGTGTCCCCCAGAATTGCATCCCTTGGATAACTTCCCTGCTATGCCTGGCAGTAACAGGTGCCTGCTGAACATCTTTCCTATTCTGCCTGGAAGTAATAGGTGCCTGGTGAGTGGTCCCCAAGAGAAAAGGAGAAGTTTAAGAGAGAACATGATGGAGAGAAATAGTGAAGAAGTTTCTGCCACGCTGGGGTCATTCTACCCAATGCGTGTTGGAGCCATTCTCCAAAGAAGGGTTTCCAATACTCAGCCAAAGGTTAGACGTTGGTACTTTCCCTGAACTGCAGTCCCGATTGGGACATTCACACAGTTCAGATGGTCAAGTGCATGGGAGGTATCCCAATCCAGCTTTAGGGATAGAAACCTTCCACGAGAGTCTTGGAGATTGCCAACCATCCTAATGACTTAAATGGCTGACCCGTTCCCACGTAAAATTTATGTATTAGAGATAGGGTCAGGAAGGAATGGATTAATTCATTCTACATCACTCTTAGGCTTAAGCCACTGATTCTCTTCAAGCTGAATGCCAGATTTGCACCATAGAGTAGCCATGGGCAGCAAACATGAATTCATACAGCTATTCAAGACAGTTCCTGATGGAGAAGTGAATTTAGATCCATCCTCGAAAAAGAGAGAGGCACAAGGAAGGAAAGGGCACTTACGAGAATTCGAGCTCACAAACCAATGAAGCACGATCCTCATATGGGACACGAGATATGATGTGGGGTCGGCAAGCTCAAGAGTTGAAAATAAGATTTCTTGGACCCTCAAGGTCTGGCAGTGGTGCTCTTTTATTTAGAGAATGGTACAGGATAGCATGGGGACAGGACCTATGGGCAGTGAAGAGCTGCAGGCATGGGGACAGGACCCATGGGCAGTGAAGAGCTGCTGCTGCTGCTGCATTGGGAAAGGACCCATGGGCAGTCACAGCTCCTGCTGCTGCCCGGAGTTGAGGTTAAGCACTAATTTTATCAGGCATGGTTACGTGACTTATTTTTCCTGGAAAAAGAAAAGATGATGTAAAAAGTCATTAAATGATTTCAGTTCAGATGGGTTCTGGATATTGTGTGGTCATATAATACTAGATACGAAACTGGCCCCATAGATAGGCATGTAGGTGAGCATGACCTGGGCTTCTCTCACTGGGGCACCTCTAATTCATACCAAAAGAAATTCAACGGGTCCTATAGTTCTGCATGTTCACCAGCTAACCTTGGGCTTTCGAATGGGGGCAGCCTTAATCCACATCAATCCTCATGGTCTTTCACAGCTGTCTCCCATACATATGCTCATCAGTGTGTTTTCCTTCATTCCAAGTTAGGAATTTTGTATTTCTTTAATCACCATGTGTTCTCTAGGCCGATGTGAGTGCTTTCGTGATTGTTGGGTTTTGTCTTTGAATTTCCATCGTTCACTTGAAGGAATCTTGGCTATCCTAGCCTAGGTCCAACTGAGCACTGAGAACAGGAGGTCATCTTGGTTGGTTTGACATTTTGAGATCAGAAATGCCAAATTCTAGTTTGTCCTGGCAACCACCTTATGGACATAATGTTTCTGAGACAAATTAGAGAAATTTGATGAATTCCTCTCTCCAGGTAAGATATTTTTATGTCTTTTTTTCTGAATTTGGGTAGGCTAGACCTTGACTTCGGATCCTTCATTGTGCCAGTAGATTACGTCTAGATACTGGTTTACTTTATTTCTGTAGGGTTTGCTAGTTGTTTGGTTTACATCCTCAGCTCTGGCATGTTTATTTTTCGTTAAATATAAGTGTAATGTTCTAATTTTCAGCCAACTTCCTCACATACGGTGGCAAACCACATAATCAATACTCTTCTATGACAAGAGATAGGGGGAGAGAATTTCATTGGGGCCAAATGGAGCATTTTAGCTTTGATGGCAGCCTTCACTTTGGATTGGTGGTTCCCAGGGGGAAAGAAAAAATCCAAAAAGCTGTGCAGATTCACGGCATAAAGCTTTTGAGGCTGAAAGAGATTAGAGAAGATAAACTTTCAAGGATTGTGAATCTCCTCCAAATGCTTAATGATGCTACAGAAAGGTAGACCATTGCAAATATATTAAGAAGAATACTACAAAGACAGCGTGTTCCATGCTAAACTCATGAACCAAGGGAAAATGTTACCTTCTGTGAGGTTACTACTCATTACCTTCACGAATAATCACAGCAGGCCAGCTTCTCCCAAGTTCAGGCAAAAGATTGGTCCAAAAGTAAAATTCAGGGCCAGTCATTTGTTCTGGTGTGTAAGAGCCCACGTTCCTAGTCTGTGGCCTGGGACTCATGGATTTGCATCACGGGTGCTGATCAGATTAGTAACATCCAGAGAGATAGATTTCATGGTATGGTGCGGGCAGAGATCATACATAAGTGGAAATTGTGAGCATACCTTATACATATGCACCAGGAAAACAACATGAATATATTGCAATCTATGACGCATCTGGTAGACTTCTCAAATACAGAATGGAGGAAGTGATGTGAGTTGCATAGGTGGAATTGTCGGACTGCACAAGATGACACGATCATTGAACATCAGAGGATTGGCTGGGCAACTTCAACTTGGGAGGGACTCGTGGACTTTTTCTGGGGAAAGTCTACATATTTGGCCATATCCACAAAATGTGACAGATAAAACCAAGGATAAACTTAAAGTAAAGAATTCAGTGTCTAGAGAGAATGTAGTAGACATTTAAAAGTCCAAAGATAAAGTTATAAACAGACAAGAAATCCAGGAAATGGAAAACTATCAGACTGATATCAGATGGCTCTGAAATACTGTGTGCATGGAAGATGCCGGGACAACTGAGAAGTTTGAGGGTGTTTATGACATCACAGTGAACATGTCACCCAAGAGGGCCTCATCTATATAGTCCGAGCATTGTCCTAGGCTACGATACTCAAGTGAGAGATACCCAGAAAAGAATTTAAAAACAGAAACCAGCACTGAAACTTGAAGAGTTAAATTGCCGCTGATTAAAGGGATAAGAAAGAAGTCATTGTGGAGAAGCAATAAATAACAGAGAGACAAGCACTGACTGGAGAACATTGTTATCTACTCAAGTAGATGTGGAGGCCGTGCTGATTGAAGCTTGCAACTTGATTTGAAACCAGAGGCTGGACTCTGTCTTATCAGACCTACGTTGTCCTTCTGCCTTAATCATAATCCAAAATCAAGAATGATCTCCTGAGGACATTGTAGAGAAGGATCGATGCTTCCCTTCCTATGCCCCTAGCACTCATTGAAGAGAAGTCTCACTTTCCATAGCTCTGGCATTACGGAGGCCCACTGGGTACATGCTAATGTGTCACAATACATCTCTTTGAACCCTTGAAGGACTAGAACCCCGTCATGCTCCTGGTATGTCGCATTGTTTGGCAGGGCTCCAGAAGTGTGCTGAGAATCACTCTTTTCCAGAGGGCTTCATTGCTTTGTGAGGGATGCCCTACCAGGCTAGTGTGCTCAGTTTGGCTCCAATTCAATACTCCTCCCCCATCTCTTGGAGTAGAATGATTACTGATGACGTGTATTGACACCATGTGAAAGGAGGTTGTCTGAAAATTAGAACATTACAATTATCTTTATAGAAAAATAAACATGAGGTTGTAAATCAAACAAATAACACACCTTATAGAAATACAGTAAGCCAGTATCTAGACGTAATCTAGTGGAACGTTCAAGGATCGGGGGTCAAGATCGAAACTTCCCAAATCCAGAAATGAGACAGAAAAGTATCTTACCTGGAACGGAATTCATCACATCTGTCTAATTTGTCTCGGGTACATTATGTTCATGAAGAAGGTTAACATGACAAACTAGAATTTGGAGTTTAAGATGTCAGAACGTCAGACCAACCAAGATGAACACGTGTTCACAGTGCTCATTTTGACCAAGGCTAGCATGGTAAAGATTGCTACAAGTGACCAATGTAAATTCAAAGACAACACCCAACAATGAAAAGCACTCACACGTAGGCCTATAGAACATAGGGTGGTTAAAGAAATAGAAAATTGATACCTAGGGATGATGGAGAACTGGCTGACAAGCATACCAAAGGGGGAAATCTGAGAAAGACCACGATGATTATGCTATGGAAAAACAAAATGGGCTCAAACGAAGGAAGGCAAACACAAATAACACCTGAATAATCCACAACGAAAGATGTCAGGCTTTAGACAGACTCTGCTTGAACTTTTGAAAGTCAGAAAGTGTCACAAACCAAAAAACTGCAGCGAGGTAAAACCTGGGCTACCTGGAAAGGGTGGGTATGAGACTCCTCCACACGTCCTATGAAACCCTGTGTCCATGAAGCTTGCCGGGAGAGCAGAGACACAATTATGACAAATTCTCTGACATCGCAGTTGACCAAAAATACAAACTGGCTACATCTACTCAGTGCCAGAGTTGGGCTGAAGTAGCCTATTTAAGTCACATTCCACTCAAAGGCAGGTTGCCGAGGGAACATGAATGGGGCTGGTCAGTAAAGAATTGGGGAAGTCCACACACTCTGAGTTGGCAGCCAGGAGTTGGCAGGGTAGAATCCTGGGGGTAAACCTCCTCACCGCTGGTACAGCCATTCTTGGGCGGGAGTGGGAGGTAATGTAGAGGCAGATGAGAAGCGACATTAGACAGAGCCACTCTTCCTCAGCAAATACAGGAGAATTTCCAGCAGATGTGAGCACAGTGATAAATCTCTTTCAAAAGGAAACAAATTAAAAGTTGCAAAGAATAGGAAAATTGAACCTCAATAAAAAAGAAAAAGGATGCCAGTAAGAAGAATAAGATACCTAGGAATAACCTCACCCCAACAGGTGAAAGCTCTGTAAACAGAAAACTAGCAAACCTTTGCAGAAAGAAATGGGAGAAGACACAAGGAAGTGGAAGGATATTCCATGCTCTTGAAATGGAACAATTAACAGACTTGAAATGTCCAACCGCATAGAGAAATCTCTTCATTCCATGCAGTCCCAGTCAAAATTGCAGCAATATTTCTCACAGAGATAGAAGCGAGCATCCTGAAGTTCACATCCAGCAACAAAAGAACCCGAATAGCCAAAGGAATCCTGAGGAAAAAGAACAAAGCTCAATGTATCACACTTGCTGATTTCAGCATATAGGACGAAGAAATTGAAATGGAAACAGCGCAGGCTGGGATGCAAAACAGAGAAACAGAACCATGGAACAGAATCAAGAGCCCAGAGGTATAGGGACACATATATGGACAGCCCATTTTCGACCAGGGCGCCAAGAGGAGACAGTGGAGAAAGGAATGTCTCTACAATGAACAGTGTTGGGAAGAGTGCAGAGTCTCATGTAAGACAAGGAGAGTAGACCATGGTGTTACACCAGGCACAAACACCAACTCGAAATGGATTGAAGTCTAGAATGTAATACTGGAAACCATGAGACTTCTGGAAGAAAACGTAGGTAGGGTGCTCTTTGTCATTTTTCTTAGCCTCATATTTGGAAGAAGCATATCTGTCTGGGAAAGGGCAATAAAGGAAACAAGAAACAAATGGGACTACATAAGACACAAAAGCTTCTGCATAGCCAAGGAAATCATTGATTCAATGGAAAGACAGCACAACAACTGGGAGAGGATGTTTGCAAACCACACATTGGTGAAGGGGTGAATAGCCAAAAGATCCAATAAACTCATACGGCTCCACAAGAAAAAAAAAAAAAACAAGCCCCATTAAAATCTGGGCACAAGCTGGAAACAGACATTTCTCCCAGGAAGATAGAAAGATGGCCAACAGGCTGTATGAAAACATGTTAATCATCATTAAGTCTCTGGTCAGTGCAAATCTGAAAGGCAATGAAATAGCAGCTCACGGCAGTCAGAATGGCTATAACGATGAAGACAGGAAATAAGTTTCGGAGAGGAGGTGGAGAGAAGAGACGCCTCCTGCACTGCTGGAGGGAGTGTAAACAGGTGCAGCCACGACACAAAACGGTGTGGACTTGCCTTAGACATTTCCGAATACATCAACCATATGATCCAGCTATTCCTCTGTGGTGTGTTTATCCAAAGAACTTGGAAACACTCCTACACAGAGATCGGTGCACACCTCTATTTACCCTGGCCTTATTCCTGATATCCAAGACTTGGAAGCCTGCCTGGTGCCCATCAAGGGATGAATGGAGAAGGAAGATGGGCTATAGCCACACAAAGGCATAGCACTCAGCTATAGGAACGGATTCAGGCCAGCCATTTGTGATCACCAGAATGGCTCCTGACGGTTTTAGGGGAACTGAAACAAGCCCCAGGTGTATGGTCAAATACCACAGGATCTCACGTACAAGGAGAAGAGCAAGAACGGACCAACAAACAGGTATCACATGACAATGGATTGGCATTTCCCAGAGGGAAAGTGGGGCAGTGGCCAGAGAGAGAAAGTGTTGATTAGGCACAGGTGTGTGGTTAGGGACAGTAATTAGGCTTACGTTGGTGAAGATGATGTAACCTACTCTGAAGTCTAAATCTATGTGGATGTAGATCTGAAAGCTATAGGTCATTAGAATGTTGGGTTACGGCAATCAATTCACATAAAACCGAAACTCCCAAAAGTGATGCAGATTTACAACCGGAAGCTTTGGAGACAGAAAGAGGTTAGAGAAGATGAACTTCCAAGTATTGGTAATCACCTCAACATGCTCAATGTTGCTACAGAAAGGTAGACCTTTGCAAAGAGATGAAGAGGAATACTACCAAGAGAACATGTTCTGTGCTAAACTCATGAACCAACAGAAAACGTTACCATTCATGATGTTACTACTGCTTCCTTCACGAATGATCGAAGCAGGCCAACATCTTCACAGGTCAGGTCAAAGGTTGGTCCAAAAGTGCAATTCAGGGCCGGCCCTGTGATGTAGCAGGTAGGTTCCTACGTTCCACTTGGACGGCCCGGGAGTCACCAGCTAGCATGAGGGGTGCGGATCAGATTACTAGCATTAGGAAATATAGATTTCAAGGTATGGTGGGCACAGAGATCATAAAGAAGGAGAAATTGTCACGAGACCTTAACAATATGCACCAGAAAAAGAACCATGAGTATATGACAATCTATGAACGCATCAGGAACACTTCCCCAAATGATGAAGGAAGGAAAACATGTGACCTGCCAAGTGGAATTTTTAGACTTCTAGGAGATCACACGATCATTGTGCATCAGGGGATTGCCTGGGCACCTTCCAATTGGGAGGGCCTCCAGGACTTTCTCTGAGGAAAGTCCACCCAATTGGGCATATACACAATGGATAAGATATAAAACAAGGGATAATCTTAAAGGAAAGGAACCGGTGGGTAGAGGGAATGTAGCATACCTTTCAAGTTCCACGAGAAAGTTAGAAACTGACAAGAAACCCAGAACAAGGAAAACTATCCTACCTGGAAAGATGGAGTCATCAGACTGATATGAGATGGCTCTGAAACACTGTGTGCCTGGAGGTTTTCAGGACAACTTAGAATTCTGAGGGTGTTTATGACGTCACGGTGAACGTGTCACCCAAGATGGCAGCAAGTTTAGAGTCCGAGGATTGCCGTGGCTAGGATACCCACGTGTGAGATATCCAGAAACAGCTTTTCCAAACACAAACCGCACACAGAAACTTGAAGAGATCAAAGAGGCACTGATTCAAGGGATAAGAAAGGAATCATTGGGAAGAAGGGACACTAGAGGGGCAAGCACTGAGAGGAGAACATTGTTATCTACTCAAGTAGATGTGGAGGCCATGCTGATTGAAGCTTGCAACTTGATTTGAAACAAGAGGCTGGACTTGGGGCATATCAGACCTACGTTTTCCTTCTGCCTTACTCATAATCCCAAGTCAAGAATGATCTCTTGAGGACATTGAAGAGAACAATTGAGGCCTTCTTTCCTAGGCCCGTAGCATTCTTTGAAGAGAGGTCTCCCTTTGCATAGCTCTGGCGTCACGGGGTCCCACTGGGTACATGCTAATGTGTCCCAAGACATCTCTGTGAAGACTTAAAGGAAGGGATGATTGTCATGCTTGGGGTGTGTCCTTTGGTTTGGAGGGCTGTAGAAGTGTGCTTAAAAGCACCCTTTTCGAGAGGGCTTCGTTCCTGTGTGAAGGCTGCCCTTCCAGGCTACAGTGCTCAGTTGGGCTCCAATGAAATTCTCTCCCCCACCTCTTGCCATGGAAACAGTATTGATTTCTTGTTCTGACAACATATGGAATGAGGTTTGCTGAAAATTAGAACATTGCCATTATGTTTAAATATAAATACACCTGCCAAAGTTCAGAATGAAAATCACACCAATAGGAAACCATGTAGAAATAAAAAGCCCAGTATCCAGACGTACTCTGTTGGAGCATTCAATGATCAGGGGTCAAGTTTGAAACTTCCCAAATCCAGAAAAGAGACAGACAAATCACTTACCTGGAGGGAGGAATTCATCAGATTTCTCTAATTTCTCTCAAAAACATAATGTCCGTGAAGGTGGTTGTCGGGACAACCTCGAATCTGGAGTTTCTGATCTGAGAATCTCAAACCTACCAAGACGACCATGTGTTCTCAGGGCTAAGTGTCACCTGGGCTGGGATAGCAAAGATTCCTACAAGTGACCGATGGAAATTCCAAGACCACACCCAACAATCACGAAATGACTCACACCTCGGGCTACAGAACCTATGGTAATTAAAGACATACAAAACTCCTAACTTGGAAGGAAGGAGAACGCACTGATAAGCAAATCCAATGGAGATATCTCAGCAAGACCATAACAATTAGACTATAGAAAAGAAAAAAGGATCCCGGAATATGGAGGCCAACAGAAATCAAAGCTGACTAATCCACAGTGAAAGACATCAGTCATTAGACACACTCTGTTTGAACGTTTGAAAGTCAGAGAAAGTCACAATGCCAAAAACAGCAGCAAAGGTCAAACCTGGCCTAAATGAGAAGGGTGAGTTATGAGACTGCTCCCCACGGGCTCTGAAAGCCTGTGTCCACGAAGCTAGACTGGACAGCAGAGACACGATTCCGACAAATCACCCAACATCACAGTGGGCCAGAAAATCAAGCTGGCCTCATCTACACAGGGCCAGAGTTGGGCTCAAGTAGCATATTCAAGTCACAATCCACTCAACTGCAGGTTGCCAATGGAACATGAAAAGGGCCAGCCAGTGGGGCCTTGGTGAAGTCTGCACATTGTGGTTCAGCAGACCAGGGTTGGCGATGTGGAATCCTGGGGGTGAGCCACCTCACTGCTCGTCCAGCCATTCTGGGGAAGGCATCTGAGGTAGTGTAGAGGGAGATGGGAACCGACGATAGACATCGCCATTCTTCCTCAGGAAATGCAGCAGCATGGCCAGCAGATGTGAGCACAGCCATAAACTTCTGTCAAAACAAAACCAATTGAAAATTGCAAAGAATAGAAAAACTGAACCTCAAAAAAGAAAGCATGCCAGTAGGAAGAAAAAGATATCTAGGAATAAACGTGGCCAAACAGCAGAAAGCAATGGAAACAGAAAACTTGCAAAGGTTTGGGCGAAGATATTACAGAAGACACAAGGGAACGGAAGGCTATTCCATGCTCTTCCAATGGAAGAACGAACATACTTCAAACGTCCATACCGCATAAAGCAGTGTCTGGATTGCATGCAGTCCCAGTCAAAGTTGCAACAATCATTCCCACAGAAATAGAAGACAGAATCCTAAAGTTTCTATTCAGCAACAAAGGACCCGGAATAGCCAGAGGTATCCTCAGGAAAACGAACAAAGCAGCAAGTCTCACACTTTCTGATTTCAACATATAGGACGAAGCCCTAGGTACGGAAACAGCACAGCCTGGCCCCCAAAATAGGCACACAGACTCATGCAACAGAACGAGAGCCCGGAGGCCAACTCACACATCTACTGACAGCGCATTTTCGAACAGTGAGCCTAGAGGAGAAAGTGGAGAAAGGAGAGTCTCCACAACAAACGGTGCTGAGAAGACTGCACACCAACAGGTAACACAATGAGAGTAGACCATGATGTTACACCAGACATACGCATGACCTCGAAATGGATTAAAGCCTTGAATGGAATACTTGAAACCGTGCAACTTCTAGGAGACAACCCAGGCAGCTTGCTCTTTGCCATCTGGCTTGGCTGCCTATTTGGAAGAAGCACGTGTCAGTGGGCAAAGGCAACAAAGGAAACAAAAAACAAGCGGGACTCCATCCAACGCAGAAGCTTCTGCCCAGCCAACGACTCCATCGACAGAATGCAAAGACAGCACAACAACTGCGACAGGCTGTTTGCAAACCACACATCAGAGAAGGGGTGAGTACCTAAAAGATCCAATGAACTCATACGTCTTCACAGGAATAAAAACAACGAGCCCAATAGAACCTGGGCAAAAGATGGAAACAGACATTTCTCCCAGGAAGATAGGAAGATAGTCAACAGGCTGTATGAAAACATGTTCATCATCATTAAGGCTCTGGTCAATGCAAATCCGAACGGCAATGAGATAGCAACACACAGTGGTCAGAATGGCTATAAGGATGAAGACGGGAAACAATAAGTTTCACAGAGGAGGTGGAGAGAAAGGAAGCCTCCTGCACTGCTGGTAGGAATGTGAACCTGTGCGGCCACTACACAAAGTGGTGTGGAATTGTCTCAAAAATTTCAGAATCCACCTACCACATGATCCATGTCTTCCTCTGTGGCGTATATATCCAAACATCATGGAAACACTAATGCACAGAGATCGATGCACTGCTGTGTTCACCACAGCCTTACTCCCGATATCCAAGACTTGGAAGGGTCAGTGGTGACCATCAAGAGATGAATGGAGAAGGAAGATCGGCTATAGCCACACGATGGTATAGCTCTCAGCTGTAGGAATGGATGCAGTCCAGCCATTTGTGACCACCAGAATGGCTCCTGAGGGTCTTATGGGAACTGAAGCAAGGCCCAGGGATATAGTTGAATACCACAGGATCTCATGTACAAGGAGAAGAGGAAAAACGGAGCCACAAAAAGGTAGGACGTGACATGGGATTGGTAGTTCCCAAAGGGAAATGGATGCGGGGGTCTGAGGGAGAAAGAGTTGATTAGGCACAAGTGTGTGGTGAGGGCCTGTAATTAGGCTTACAGTGGTGAAGATGATGTAACCTACACAGAAGTCTAAATCTATGAGATTGTAGATGTGAAAAGCTATAGGATGTTATAATGCTGGGTTACGGCAATCAATTCACATAAAATCAAAACTCCAAAAAACGGTGCAGATTTACGTCCTAAGCTTTGGAGGCTGAAAGAGATTAGAGAAGATGAACTTCCAAGGATTAGTAATCACCTCCAAATGCTTAATGATGCTACAGAAAGGTAGACCTTAGCAAAGAGATGAAGCGGAATACTAGCAAGAGAATATGTTCCTTGCTAAACTCATCAACCAAAGGTAAATGTTACCGTCATTCATGTTACTACTGATTCCCTTCACGAATAATCGAAGCAGGCTAACATCCTCCCACGATCAGGCCAAAAGGTGGTCCAGAAGTCCAATTCATTGGCGGACCTGTGATGTAGCAGGTAAGTGCCCCTGTTCTGCTTGGGCGGCCTGAGCTTCACAGGATAGCACCACGGTTGTGGATCAGATTACTAGCATTAGGAAATCCAGATTTCACGGTCTGGTGGGCACAGAGATCATAAAGAAGTAGAAATGGTGAGGGAAACTGAGCAATATGCACCAGAAAAAAACCATGTGAATATTACAATCTATGAACGCATCAGCTACACTTCCCCAAATGATGAAGGAAGGAAACATGTGACTTGCCTGGTGGAATTGTCAGACTGCTAGGAGATGACATGATAAGTGTGCATCAGGGGATTGCCTGGGCAACTTCAACTTGGGAGGGAGTCCATGACTTTCTCTGGGGAAAGTCCACCCATTTCACCATATCCACAAAACATAAGAGATAAAATCTTTGATAATCGTAACGGAAAAAGACTGGTGTGTAGAGGGAATGTAGTAGACCTTTCAAAGTTCGAGGAGAAAGTTAGAAACCGACAAGAAATCCAGAGAAAGGAAAACTATCCTACCTGGAAATGGGGAGTGGTCAGACTGGTATGCGATGGCTCTGAAACACTGTGTGCATGGAGGTTGTCAGGACAACTTAGAATTCTGAGGGTGTTTATGAACATGTCACCCAAGATGGCCACATCTATACAGTCCGAAGATTGGCCATTGTGTGGCTATAGATCGTCTTCCTTCTCCATTCGTCACTTGATGGGCACCACGTAGGCTTCCAAGTCTTGGATATTGGGAGTAAGGCTGTGGTGAACACAGTGCTGCATGGATCTCTGAGCATTAGTGTTTCCAAGTTCTTTGGATATATATGCCACAGAGGAATAGCTGGATCATATGGTAGATGGATTCTGAAAATTCTAAGGCAATTCCACAGCACTTTGGGTAGTGGCTGCACCTGATTACACTCCCCCCAGCAGTGCAGGAGGCTTCCCTTCTCTCCACCTCCTCTCCGAGACTTGTTGTTCCCTGTCTTCATCCCTATAGCCATTCTGACCACTGTGAGCTGCTATCTCATTGCCGTTCGTATTTGCATTGCCAAAGACTTAATGATGCTGAACATGTTTTCATACAGACTGTTGGCCATCTTTTATCTTCCTGGGAGAAATATCTCTTTCCATCTTTTGCCCACGTTTTATGGGGCTCGTTGTTTTTTTATTGTGGAGACATATGAGTTCATTGGATATTTTGACTAATCACCCCTTCTCCGATGTGTGGTTTGCAAACATCCACTCGCAGTTGTTGTGCTGTCTTTGCATTGAGTCGATGGAGTCGTTGGCTGTTCAGAAGCTTCTGCGTTGGATGGAGTCCTGCTTGTTTCTTGTTTCCTTTGTTGCCCTTGCCCAGTTACACATGCTTCATCCAAATAATCGGCTAAGCCAGATGGCAAAGAGCAAGCTGCCTGCGTTTTCTCCTAGAAGTTGCATGGTTTCAAGCCTTCCATTCAAGGCCTTAATCCATTTCCAGGTGGTGTGTGTGGCTGGTGTAACATCATGGTCTACTCTCATTGTGTTACATGTGGCTGTGCAGTCTTCCCAGCACCGTTTCTTGTCGAGACTCTCCTTTCTCTGCTGTCTCCTCTTGGCTCCTTGGTCTAAAATGGGCTGTCCATATATGTGGGAGTTGACCTCTGGGCTCTCGATTCTCTTCCTTGCGTCTGTGTGCCTCTTTTTGTGGCCAGCCTTTGCCGTTTCGGTACCTAGCTGTTCGTCCTATAGGTGGAAATTCGAAAATGTGGTACTTGCTGAGTTGTTCGTTTTCCTCAGGATTCCTTTGGCCTTCCCTGCTCCTTTGTTGCTGGATAGAAACTTTAGGATTCTCTCTTCTATTCCTGTGGGAAAGATTGCTGAAACTTCGATGGGGCTTGCGTGGAATCCAGAGATTGCTTTATCCAATATGGACGTTTCAAGTGTGTTCGTTCTTCCATTTGAAGAGCGGTGAATAGACTTCCGTTTCCTTATGTGTTCTTTAATTTCTTTCCGCAAAGCTTTCCAGTTTGTTGGTCCTTGTTTGTCTCTTCTCCTTGTAAGTGAGCTCCTACGGTACTTGAGTTTCTCCCTGCGAGCTGTTTCAGTTCCAATGAAACCCTCAAGAATGATCCTTCTGGTCACTAATGGCTGGATTCTCTCTTTTGTTATGGCTCAGAGATATGCCATTGTGTTCATAAAGCCCAGCTTCCTTCTCCAATCTTCCCTATCTATTCTTCCTTCTGCCTTGATGGGCATCAGGGCAGCTTTCAAGTCTTGGATAACGGGAGTAAGGCCAGGGTGAACACAGGGGTGCACATATATCGGTGCACGACCTTTTCCAAGGTCTTTGGATAAACACGCCACTGAATAATAGCTGGATCATATAGTAGATGGATTCTGACATGTTTGAGGCAATTCCACAGGGCTTTGCGTCATGGCTGCACCAGCTTACACTCACAGCAGCACTGTAGGAGTCTTCCCATCTCTGCAGCTCCTCTCTGACACTTGTTTCCTGACTTTTTACCTATAGTCATTCTGACCACATTGAGCTGCTATCTCGCTGCCATTTGGATTTCAATTGTCCTGAGTCTTAATGATGATTAACATGTTTTCATACACCTGTTGACCATCTCTATCTCTTCTTGGTTGAAATCTCTGTTTCCACCTACTGCCCTGGTTTTAATGGGCTTATTTGTTTTTTTCTCTTGTGGACCCATATGAGTTCACTGCATCTTTTGGCTATTCATCCGTTCACTGATGTGTGGTTTTCAAACTTCCTCTCCCTGTGGTTGTACTGTCTTTGCATTGAATCGATGGTTTCCTTGGCTGGGTAGAAGCTTTTGCGTTTGATGTAGTCCCACTTGTTTCTAGTTTCCTTTATTGCCCTTGCCCAGACAGAAAGGCTTCCTCCAAATAGGAGGCTATGACAGATGACAAAGAGCAAGCTGCCAGCGTTTTCTTCCAGAAGTCTCATGGTTTCCAGTCTTACATTCAAGACTTTAATCCATTTCGAGTTGGTGTTTGTGCCTGGTGTAACACCGTGGTCTATTCTCCTTGTCTTAGGTGAGGCTCTGCAGTCTTCCCACCACCATTTATTGTAGAGACTTTCCTTCCTCCCCTGTCTCCTCTTGGCGCCGTGGTCGAAAATGGGCTGTCCATATAGGTGTGCGTATACCTCTGGGCTCTTGATTCTGTTCCATGGTTCTGTGTGTCTGTTTTGCATCCCAGCCTGTGCCGTTTCCATTTCTAGTTCTTCGTCCTCTATATTCAAATCAGAAAATGTGATACATTGAGCTTTGTTCTTTTTCCTCAGGATTCCTTTGGTTATTTGGGGCCTTTTGTTGCTGGATGTAAACTTTAGGATGCTCGCTTCTATCTCTGTGAGAAATATAGTTGCAACTTTGACTGGGATTTCATGTAATCTAGAGATTGCTTTAGCTGGTGTGGAGGTTTCCAGTGTGTTAATTCTTCCATTTCAAGAGCATGCAATATCCTTCCGCCTCCTTGTGTCTTCTCCCATTTTTCTTCTGCAAAGGTATGCTAGTTATCGATTTACAGAGCTTTCACCTGTCGGGGTGAGGTTATTCGTAGGTATCTTATTATTCTTACTGGCATTTTTTTTGAGGTTCAATTTTCCTATTCATTGCAACTTTTAATTTGTTTCCATTTGACAGAGGTTTATCGCTGGGCTCACATCTGCTGGAAGTGCTCCTGTATTTGCTGAGGAAGAGTGGCCCTGTCTCACGTCGCTTCTCATCTGCCTCTACACTCCCTCCCACACCTGCCCCAGAATGGCTGGACCAGCGGTGAGGAGGTCTGCCCCCAGGATTCCACCCAGCCAAGTGCAGGCTGCCGACCAAAAACCCGCGGACTTCCCCAGTTCTCCACTGCCCGACCCCTTTCAAGTTCCCTTGCAACCTGCAGTTGTGTGGAATGTGACTTAAATAGGCTACTTCAGCCCAATTCTGGCACTGAGTTGATGTAGACGGTTTGTATTTTTGCTCAACTGTGATGTCAGAGAATTTGTCATAATTGTGTCTCTGCTGTCCAGGCAAGCATCATGGACACAGAGTTTCAGAGCAATCTCAGACTCACCCTTTCAAGGTAGCCCAGGTGTTACCTCGCTGCAGCTTTTTGGTTTGTGACTTTCTGACTTTCAAAAGTTCAAGCAGAGTCTGTCTAAAGTCTGACATCTTTTGTTGTGGATTATTCAGGTGTTATTTGTGTTTGCATTCCCTTTTCTGAGCACATTTTGTTTTTCCATAGTATAATCATCCTGGTCGTTCTCAGATTTCCCCCTTTGGTATGCTTGTCAGTCGGTTGTCCTTCATCCCAAGGTATCAATTTTCTATTTCTTTAAGCACCCTATGTTCTATAGACCTACGTGTGAGTGCTTTTCATTGTTGGGTGTTGTCTTTGAATTTACATGGTCCCGTGTAGCCATCTTTGCCATGCTAGCCTTGGTGAAGATGAGCACTGAGAACACGTGTTCATCTTGGTTGGTCTGACATTCTGAGATCTTAAACTCCAAATTCTAGGTAGGCCTGGCAACCTCCTTCATGAACATAATGTATCCAAAACAAATTCAGCAAATCTGCTGAATTCCGCTCCAAATAAGATACTTTTCTGTCTCATTTCTGGATTTGGGAAGTTTCAATCTTGACCCCCATCCTTGAACATTCCTCTAGATTATGTCTAGATACTGGCTTACTTTATTTCTATAGGGTGTGTTATTTGTTTGATTTACATCCTCAGCTCTGGCAAGTTTATTTTTCTATAAAGATAATTGTAATGATCTAATTTTCAGCCAACCTATTTACATATTTTGTCAATACACGTCATCAATAATCATTCTACTCCAAGAGATACGGGAATAGAACTTCATTGGAGCCAAACTGAGCACACTAGCCTGTTACGGTGGCCCTCACAAAGCAACGAAGCCCTCTGGAAAAGGGTGCTTCTCAGCACATTTCTGTAGCCCTGCCAAACAATGAGACATACACAAAGTACGACGGGGGTCCATTCCTTCAAGGGTCCAAAGAGATGTCTTGTGACACATTAGCATGTACCCTTTGGAGCTCCGTAATGCCAGAGCTATGGAAAGTGATACTTCTCTTCAATGAATGCTAGTGGCATAGGCAAGGAAGCATCAATCCTTCTCTACAATGTCCTCAGGAGATCACTCTTGATTTTGGATGATGATTAACGCAGAAGGAAAATGTAGGCCTGATAAGACCCAAGTCCAGCCTCTGGTTTCAAATCAAGTTTCAAGCTTGAATCTCCATGGCCTCCCCCTATACTTGAGTAGATCACAGTGGTCTCCACTCAGTGATTGTCCCTCTATTATTGTATCTTCACAATGACTTCTTTCTTATCCCTTTAATCAGCGTCTATTCTATCTATTCAAGTTTCACTGCCTGGTTTCTGTTTTTAAATTCTCTTCTGGGTATCTCTCCCTTGAGTATCAGTAGCCTAAGATAATCCTCGGACTATTAACATGAGGCCATCTTGGGTGACATGTTCACTGTGATGTCATAAACACCCTCAAGCTTCTCAGTTGTCCCGGCATCTTCCATGCACAAAGCATTTCAGAGCGATCTCATACCAGTCTGACTACTCACGCTTTCCAGCTAGAATACTTTTCCATTTCCTAGATTTCTTGTCAGTTTCTAACTTTATCCTTGAACTTTTAAACGTCTAGTACATTCTCTCTAGACACTAGTTTCTTTACTTTAAGTTTATCCTGGGTTTTAGCTGTTACATTTTGTAGATATGGCCAAATGTGTAGACTTTCCCCAGAGAAAGTCCTGGAGTCCCTCCCAAGTTGAAGTTGCCCAGCCAATCCTCTGATGTGCAATGATCACGTTATCTCGTGCAGTCTGACAGTTCCACCTATGCAGGTCACATCCCTTCCTTCATTTTGTATTTAGAGAAGTGTACCAGATGTGTCATAGACTGCAATATTTTCATGTTTATTTCCTTGTGCGTATCTATAAGGTATGCTCACAATTTCCATTTATTTTTGATCTCTGTCTGCACCATACCATGGTGATAGATTCAGAAATCTATCTTTCCTAATGTTACTAATCTGATCAGCACCCATCATTGAATCCATGAATCCCAGGTCGTCCACTAGGAACGTGGGCACTTACACACCAGAACACATGGCTGGACCTGAATTTTACTTTTGGACCAATCTGTTGCCTGAACTTGGGAAGAAGCTGCCCTGCTGTGATTATTCGTGAAGGTAATTAGTAGTAACCTCACTCATGGTAACATTTTCCCTTGCTTCATGAGCTTAGCACGGAACACGTTCTCTTCATTGTATTCCTCTTAATCTATTTGCTATGGTCTACCTTTGTGTATCATCATTAAGCATTTGGAGGAGATTCACAATCCTTGGAAGTTCATCTTCTCTAACGTCTTTCAGCCTCAAACGCTTCATGGTGCAAATCTGCATGCCTTTTTGGAAGAGTATTGATTATGTGTTTTGAAACATATGTGAGGAAGTTGGCTGAAAATTGAAACATTACACTTATATTTCAAGAAAAATAAACATGCCAGAGCTGAGGATGTAAATCGAACAACTAACAATCCCTACAGAATTAAAGTAAAGCAGTCCTTAGATGTAATCTACTCTAACGATCAAGTTCGAGCCTTCCCAAATTCAGAAAATAGACATGAAAATATCTTACCTGGAGAGAAGAATTCATCAGGTTTGTCTAATTTGTCTCAGAAACATTATGTCCATAAGTTGGTTGGCTGGACAACCTAGCATTTGGAGTTTCTGATCTCAGAATGTCAAACCAACCAAGATGATGATGTGTTCTCAGTGCTCAGTTGGATCTAGGCTAGGGTAGCAAAGATTCCTTCTAGTGAACAATGGGAATTCAAAGACAATACATAACAATCACAAAATCACTCATGCATCGGCCTACAGAACATATGGTGATTAAAGAAATACAAAATTAATAACTTGGAATGAAGGAGAATGGACTGATAAGCATACCTATGAGAGATAGCTGAGAAAGAAAAAGACGATTGATGTAGATTAAGGATTGAAAATAGTCTTTTTCTCAGAGTTGTTGGTATTTGCATAGTATGCAGGCATTCAGCATGGGTTTTCTAGTCATATAAGTTCACGTTGTCTGTTAAATTTGTCAACAAAATAATAGCTTTAAATGATGACCAGTTTTGTCTAATGCCTCATGAGGTTTCTGTAGGTAATCTGAACATAATTGTTGGAAACAAATGGTTTAAATACATAAAACTCATAAAAATGAGTACAATAACTTTTATGGTCAGTATACTTGTTGAAAAAAAAACAGCTTCAAAATTCTTTTTGGTAACAATCTTGAGTTATGCCAAGTTAAGTTAAATGATAAAAATCTGAATATCTGGGTTGTTTTTGGATTGGATGTAACACCGAAACATTATTAATAAACATATCTATGTTATCTACTTTTGGCTTCTTATTGAAGAGGCTAAAAGCGTTTGGGCGTATAAAAAGCATGCCTTGTGTTTTATTGTAAAGTGGCGTGTTTCTAAAGTTATGAAGTGTTTAGAATGCTGATATAAAAGTCGATTCATAACTGTTTGCCTTTTTAGTGTTTACTACGTCTGTTAAGGGTTAAAAGTTCTAATTAACCTATGGAATTAAAGCTACTGGAAATTACTAAGGAAAAGAGCTCATATTCAAGGAAGTTAAAGTCTACGCTTTCAGTAAAAACGGTATAAAGAATGGAAATATTTTTGTTTGATGGGTTAAGAAAGATAAATGTGTCCTAATGTACTAGAAAGGAAAAATGACAGAGTTTGGGACAAAATCTGAAACCAAAAAAGAAAGTTTTAGAAGGTTTGTGAAGGAGAAATTCTGAAAGGAGTTTTATGCCTGGTCATGTAGACTAAAGTAAGTTCAATTAAGTGAATGAGTTTGAATGTTCAAAATAAGTAGGTGCAGAAATTCAAATTTGGTTTTCTTTAAAAGGATAAATGTTCTTGAACCTTTGATCTGCTCTTGATAAGGAGGTAATGAAAGCTGTTCCTTTGAGTAAGTCTACCCAAGAGACAAATCTGTTTTGTGAAAATAATGACTGAGCTCAGTCTTAATATTTTTGACTCTTTCTGTTATCACTTTGAATAGACACCTGAGCATTGTTTCACAGTGAGTATTGTTTCCTATTTGAAGAAGCATTTTAAAAACTTTTGATATGTTTTAACAAGCTTCTCCCTCAAAAATATTCAAATCCTAAATGAAGGCTATCTTTTCACATGGCAGACAGAAGAATGATTACTCTGAGGATTTTCAGAGGGCCCCTGAGACTTCTCAAAGAAATTTGCTCTCTCTTCCTATAAGGAAGAAAATACTAAACTAATTAGGCTTATTTGGTCTATTAAATTACATGGGAAACATTGGGAAATAAGTGATGATAGATCTTCTTAGGTGGTATTAGATGGGTAAATGTTATTAATATAGATGTCTTAAAATTATATAGCATTCCTAGAATTCTGATCTGTCCTGGTTATCAGTCATAAGTCCAATTATTATCTGGAAGTGTTATATGTCACAGGAGTAGCCAAGTTTCTTTGTCAATTGCCCTTTTGATTCCTTTGCAAATTTTCAGTTAGTTCTTGTTTTACTCTGCTGCTTTTTTCTTTAGCAAATATGTTTCAACTTCCGAGAAATTTCTGGAAAGGATTCTGACACAGAGGATCTAATCTACAGATTTCTGATAAACTTTCAGATTGTAAAACTAAACTGAGTAAGAAACTGCAGAATTCTAACAGAAACTAAGCTCCTCGATCTGCTGACAGAAGATTCAGCTCAAGACTTGATTATACAGGACTGTCTGAACTGATGAGGATGATTATAAATTTTTAGGACTTCTGTTTGAAATATTGTTGAGTTTTGATGTGTTGTTTTGTTTTCTCATAATGAGGGAAATCTTTTTCTCTTTTCTCTTATGCTAACTATGACTTACAGCAATTTGGTGAAATTATACCTTTATGAGCAAAACTGAAACTTTTATCTTTTTCTCCCTATCTTATCCCTCCGTAATTGGGAAACACTTTGTGACTGAGTACAGTTATTTGGTGGCAATATTTGTATAAGTTCCATAAGAATCTGTTCTCCTTATAACAGGACACATTGGTTATACTACCAAGGCTTTGACTGTAATGTCATATTTAAAACATACAGGCTCAGATATGACAAGACAGCATTTCAGGAACAAAGATTGGACTTTCTGGAATACAGCCACTTGGAAACATGGGCCTGGTACCTTGTTTACAGAGATTCTGGCAATCTCACCCGGTAAGTAAGGAAGCTTGCTTATCTGCCAGGTGTAAGGAACCTCTGAATATTTTGGGGGAACTCAAGGAGAACTCCACTCAAATCTGTAAGTACTGCAGGCCAAATCTGATGGCAAGTCCTTGGCTTGGCTTTTCTGGCCTCGAGAGGCCTTCACAGTTCAATCTGAGATTCCTCAGAAAAAATTCTAGCAAAGCAGATTTTAAAAAGCCTGTATGAGCAATTACTATTCTTGCTGCTATGTAAATAATTGGAGAAAGTTGTATTGAAACTGCACTTTATTTGAAAACCAGTTAATCCTAATTTGGCTATCTTTTGTAAAAATGAGGGTGATCTAAGAGTCAAAAATTATGTTTCTCTAGAAGCCATAATAGGCATTCCTGGATACTAGATTCTAGCTGTTTTCTTTGGCAAGATTCATCTGTTACTAATCGTAATGTCTACTTGTTGCCATCTATGTCTGACACCTGGGAGTTCTCTGGCCATCATCAAACATTTTCCTTCAGTACTACTGCCCAAATACTAACTAGATTTGCCTTGTCATAGGTGGATCCTAAACAACAAGTTCCAAATGTAAAGTCCCCAACTTATTGATACGCATAGGATGGACAATATCAAATTTGGGATGAATATATTTGGTTCACTCCTACTCGTGGTCAACTCAGTCAAAGGTCACTCTCTGTTGGGAACAAACCAATCACGCTTGTGATACATCACCTATTAACACCTGACCGATGGGAAAAATTCGCTGTTATATGTGTTCTCATATCATAGGCTTAAAAAAATACTGATTGGTTTGGGACTGACTGGGATAGATGGCCCTGCACACATTGGTTAGCCCCTAATTGTGCTCAGTGGCTATGTGGCTCCAATTTACAGCCTTGGCTGCCATCTGGATGGATTGGATGATGCACCCTAGGCTTTGTCTGGATGCAAGGTACAACGAGATCTACTATATCTCCTCCTGCTAACCTACCCAACTTGCAGCAACACTGAACAAGCTGTGTCTTCCACTGGTGTGACCATCTTTCCTCAATTTTCCTTCCCTCATTAGGAATCCAAAATGTCGTCTTGCACATGGAAGTCCTAAACAAATTTATTATGAAGGCATTGCATGACACTCACTATAGCACTTCACTGCTCAATTTAGAAGTATCCCAAATGTGAAAGGCAGTCCTCCAAATCCAAACGGCACTGGATGTCTTGACAGCAGCACAAGAGCAGCACTGTGCCATTATAAAAACTGAATGTTGTGTCCATATTCTTGACTACCATCAAAATATTTCTGGCTTCCTACCCCCACCACCAAATTAAATCAATGTCTTAACCCTAACTCTAAACGATTCATTGAACTGCTAGTCCGGATCAGTTTTCTGTACTACTTCAAAACCTTATTCATTGGGTTAAACATACTGCTTGTATTTCTTGTGATAACTTATCTGTTTCATTGTTTGTCTTCCGCATGTCAAAAATGTTTCACCTCGTGGACCACCTCTCGTCAAATGATTCTCTTGTCTCCAGAGGCTCTGTATACCTTGTCAGCCTTGAACACCATGGGTGAAGCCTTACACTCCACTGAACTTCCTACCTGTGCCTATGGTCCCATTTAGGGACAGCTCTATAACCTTGTACAGCCAGAAGTAGTCACAGAAGACAGCCCATCGTCCATATCCCCAAAGATTTCTGGTCCAAATGGGTTCAGGGGGGTTTATGATGTGGATTAAGCCGGCCCCAGCTAGAGAAACACAAGGTGACCTGGCCTACATGCCAAACTATGTGACCATCTGGATTTCTTTATGGTATGAATTAGGGCTGAGAAGCCAGGGAGAGAAGCCCAGGCCATCATCACGTACATGCTGATCTATATTGCCAGATTCGTATCTAAAGTTATATGACCACACAATAACCAGACCCATTCTGCACTGAAATCATTTAAAGATATTTTACATCATCATTTCTTTTTCCAGTGAAAGTAAGTCATGTACCCATGCCTTATAAAATTCGCCATAACCCTTAACTCAGGGCAACAGCAGGAGCTCTGACTGCCCATGGATCCTGTCCCCATGTTATCCCGTACTATTCTCTAAATAAAAGAGCACCAATGCCAGACATTTAGATTCCAAGAAATCTTTCATTCGAGTCTTCAGCTCGCCGAGCCCCTATCAACGATTATATCATGGAAAAGAAAAAACGGTTCAAGAAAATGGAAGGCACACAGAAATCACACCTGAATAATGCACAATGAAAGACATCAATTTTGGACATACTCTGAACGTTCTAAAGTCAGAGAAAGTCACAACTCCAAAAACTGCATCGAAGGTCAAACCTAGGTTAACTGGGAAGGGTGAGTTACAAGACTGCTAAAATCGGGCTCTGAAAACCTGTGTTGATGAAGTTTGCTGGAATAGCAGAGACACAATTCTGACAAATTCTCTGACATCACAGTGGAGAAGAAAAACAAACTGGCCTCATCTACACAGTGCCCGAGTTGGGCTCAAGTAGCATATTCAAGTCACATTCCACTCAACTGCAGGTTGCCAATGAAACATGAAAGGCGCCACCAGTGGCACAGTGGTGAGGTCCACATGTTCTGGGTCGGCAGCCCGGGGCCGGACACGTGGTATCCTGGGTGTGAACCTCCTCACTGCTGGTCCAGCCGTTTACCGGCAGGCCTCCGAGGTAGTGTTGAAGCAGCTGGGAAGTGATGTCAGACAGCATCACTCTTCCTGAGAAAATACAGCAGCATCGCCTGCAGATGTGAGCACACACATAAACATATGCCAAAACAAAATCAATGAACAGTTGCAAAGAACAGAAAAACTGAACCTCAAAGAAAAAAATGCCAGTAAGAACAAAAAGATTTCTAGTAATAAGCTTAGCCAAACAGCTGCAAGCTATGGAAACCGAAAGCTAGCAAAGATTTGGGGAAAGAAATTCCAGAAGACACAAGCAAACGGAAGGGTATTCCGTGCTCTAAGAATGTAAGTACTAAAACACTTGATACTTCCATAATGGATAAAGCAATATCTGGATTCCATGCAATCCCAGTCAAAGTTGCGGAATCTTTCCCACAGAAATAGAAGAGAGAATCCTAAAGTCTCTATCCAGTGAAAAGGGACGCTGAATACCCAAAGGAATCCTGAGGGAAACAAGCAAAGCAGGACGTATCACACTTTGTGATTTCAACATGTAGGACGAAGTGCTAGGTACTAAAACGGCACAGTTTGGTCTCCAAAACAGGCAAACAGACCAATGGAACAGAATCCAGAACCCAGAGTTCAACTCACACATATATGGACAGCACATTTGCAACGAGGAAGGCAAGAGGAGACAGTGGAGAAAGGAGAGACTAACAGAAACAGTGCTGGGAAGACTGGAGAACCACATGTAACACAATGAGAGTAGACCATGATGTTACACCAGGCACACACACCATCTCGAAATGGATTAAAGCCTTGAATGGAAGTCTTGAGACCGTGAAACTTCCTGGAGGAAACACAGGCAGCCTGCTCTTTACCATCTGGCTTAGCCACCTATTTGGAAGAAGCATGTGTGACTGGGCAAGGGAAACAAATGAAACAAGAAACAAACGGGGTTCCATCCAATGCAGAACCTACTGTCCAGCCAAGGAAACCATCTACTGAATGCAAAGACAGCACAACAGGGAGAGGATGTTTCAAACCACACATCGGAGAAGGGCTGAATAGCCAAAACATCCAATGACCACACACGTGTCCACAAGAGAAAAATCAACAAGCCCATTAAAACCTGGGCAAAAGATGGAAACAGAAATTTACCCCAAGAAGACAGAAAGGTTGGGAAATAGCTATATAAACACATGTTCATCATCGTTAAGTCTAAGGCCAATGGAAATCCAAACGGCAATGAGATAACAGCTCACTGTGGTCAGAATGGCTACAAGGAACAAGACAGGAAACAAGTGTTGGAGAGGAGGTGGAGAGAAGGGAAGAGTCCTGCAGAACTTGTGGGAGTGTAAACCAGTGCGGGCACTACGTAAAGCCATGTGACATTACCTCAAAAATTTCAGAATCCATCTACCATATGATCCAGCTATTCCTCTGCAGCGTGTTTATCCAAAGACCTTGGAATCACTAAGGCATGGAGATCCCTGCACTGCTTTGTTCACCACAGCCTTACTCCCGATATCCAAGACTTGGAATCCTCCCTGGTGCCCATCAAGGGCTCTTGGAGAAGGAAGATGGGCTATATCCACACAATGGCATAGCACTCAGCTGTAAGAAAGGGTGCAGTCCAGCCATTTGTGACACCAGAATGGCTACTGAGTGTACGAAGGTAACTGAAACAATCCCCAGGGAGAAAGTTAAATACCATAGGATCTCACTTACAAGGAGAAGGTTAAAACAAGGAGCAACAAAGCGGTAGCATGTGACAAGGATTGGTGGTTCCCAGAGGTAACGGGTGGCAGGGGACGGAGGGGGAAACAGTTGATTAGGCACAAGTGTGTGGTGTGGGCCTGTAATTAAGCTTAGAGTGGTCAAGATGACGTAGCATACACAGAAGTCTAAATATATGAGGATGTAAATCTGAAAGTTATAGGATGTTATAATGCAGGGTTACGGAAACCAGTTCACATAAAATCAAAACTCCATAAAGGCAAGCAGGTTTATGGCATAAAGATTGCAGGCTGAAAGAGTTTAGAGAAGATGGGCTTCCATGGATTGATAATCACCATCAAATGCTTAATGATGCTACAGAAAGGTAGACCATTGGAAAGAGATTAAGAGGAGCACTACCAAGAGAACACGTTCCATGCTAAGCTCATGAGAGAACGGAAAATGTAGCTGTCTATGATGTTACTACTAATAACCTTTATGAATAATCAAAGCAGGCCAACATCTTCCAAAGTTCAGTACAAAGGTTGGTTCAAAAGTCCTATTCAGGGTCGGCCCAGTGGTGTAGCGGGTAAGTGCCCATGTTCTGCTTGTGTGGCCTGGGCTTTGCTGGCCAGCATCACAGGTCCGGATCAGATTAGGAGCATTTGGAAACATAGATTTCAAGGTATGATGCAGACAGAGATCATGAAGAAGTAGAAATTGTGAGGATACCTTATGAATACACACCAGAAAAAGAACCATGAGAATATCACAATCTATGAACGCATCAGGTACACTTCCCCACATGATGAAGGAAGTAAAACACGTGACCAGCCAAGGTGGAATTGCCAGAGTGCTATGAGATGACACGATCATTGTACATCAGAGGATTGCTGGGAACATAAAGTTGGCCAGGACTCCAGGACTTTCTGTGGGGAAAAACCACACATTTGGCCACATCCACAAATGATAAGAGATAAATCCCAGGACGATCTTAAAGGAAAGAAACCAGTGTCTAGAAGGAATGTAGTAGACCTTTCAAGGTTCGAGGATAAAGTTAGAAACTGACAACAAGTCCAGAAAAAGGAAAACTGTCCTACCTGGAAAGGGAGAGTAGTCAGACTGGTATGAGATCACTCTAAGCCACTGTGTGCATGGAGGTTGTCAGGACAACTTAGAATTCTGAGGGTGTTTATGACATCATGGTGACCATGTCACCCAAGTTGGCTGAGGTTTCCAGCCCGAGGATAGGCCTGGGACAGTATATTCAAGTGACAGTTACCCAGAAACAGCTTTTCCAAACAGAATCCTGGCACAGAATGTTGCAGAGATCAAAGAGATGCTGATTCAAGAGTTGAGAAAGGAATCATTGGGAAGAAGCGATACTAGAGGGGCAAGCACTGAGAGGAGAACAGTGTCATCTACTCAAGTAGATGGGCAGACTGTGCTGATTCAAGCTTGAAACTTGTTTAGAAAAAGGGGCCAGACCTGGGGCTTATCAGACCTACGTTGTCCTTCTGCCTTACTCATAATCCAAAGTCAAGAATGATCACTTGAGGACATTGAAGAGAAGAATCAAGACCTCCTTTTCTAGGCCCCTAGCATCTTGAAGACAAGTCTCTCTTTCCATAGCTCTGGCTTCACAGGGGTCCACTGGGTACATGCCAGTGTGTCTCAAGAGATCTCATTGAAGCCTGGAAGGAATGGATCTCTGCCATGGTTGGGTGTGTTTCTTGCTTTGGAAAGGCTCTAGATGTGTGCTAAAAAGCACCCTTTTCCAGAGGGCTTCGTTCCTTGGTGATGGCTGCCCTCCCAGGCTAGAGTGCTCAGTTGGGATCAATGAGATTCTCTCCCCCATCTCTTATCTTAGAAGGAGTATTGATTATGTGTTTCGAACTACATGTAAGGAGGTTGGCTGAAAAAGTAGAACATTTCCATTATATTTAAAGAAAAATAAACATGCCACAGCTGAGGATGTAACTCAAACAAATAAAAAACACCTGTAGAAATAAAGTAAGAAACGATCTACACGTAATCTAGTGGAGCGTTCAGGGATGAGGGGTGAAGTACAAAACCACCCAAATCCAGAAAAGGGATGGAAGGATCTCCCCCCTGGAGAGAGGAATTCATCAGATTCATCCAATTTGTCTCTAAACCCTTGGGTCCTTGAAGTTGGTTGCCAGGACAACATGGAGTTTCTCATCTCACAATGTCAAACGAACCAAGATGACCACATGTACTCAGTGGTCAGTTGCACCTAGACTAGCATAGCAAAGATTACTTCAAGTTACCAATAGAAATTCAAAGATAACACCAAACAATCACAAAAGCACTCACACACCAGCCTACAGAACATACAGTGATTAAAGAAATACAAAATTCCTAACTTGGAATGAAGGAGAATGCAATCATAAGCATGTCAAAGGGAGATAGATCAGAAGGACCATGACAATTAGACTATGGAAAAGAAAACATGGTCCCAGAAAATGGAAGGCCAACAGAAATCACACCTCAATGATCCACAGTAAAAAACGTCAGTCTTTAGACAGACTCTGCTTGAATGTTGGAAAGTCTGAGAAAGTGACAACCCCAAAACCTGCAGTGAAGGTCAAACCTGGGCTAACTGAGAAGGGTGAGTTCTCAGGCTGCTCCAAACGGGCTCTGAAACCGTGTGTCCATGAAACTTCCGGGGACAGCAGAGACAAAATTCTGACAAATCCTGTGAAATCACATTGCACCGGAAAAACAACCTGGCCTAGTCGACACAGGGCCAGAGTTGGGCTCAAGTAGCATATTCAAGTCACATTCCACTCAACTGCAGGTTGGCAATGGAACATGTAAAGGGCCGGCCAGTGTTGCAGGGGTGAAGTCCACGTGTTCTTGGTCGGCCGGCCGCGGTCGGGAGCGTGGAATCCTGGGGTGATCCTCCTCATGGTGGTTACAGCCATCTGGGGCAGGCGTCCGAGGTAGTGTAGAGGCAGTTGGGAAACGACGTAAGACAGTGCCACTCATCCTCAGCAAGTACAGCAGCATTGTCAGCAGATGTGAGCATAGCAATAAACGTTTGCCAAAACAGAACCAATTAAAAGGTGCAAAGAATAGAAATAATGAACCTCAAAAAGGGAAGCATGCCAGTAGGAGAAATAAGATATCTAAGACTATGCTTCGCCAAACAGATGCAAGCTATGTAAACTAAAACCTGGCAAATCTCTGCGGAAAGAAATTCCAGAAGACCTAAGGAAACGGAAGGCTATTTCATGCTCTTCAAATGGAAGAACTAATACACTTGAAACGTCCATACCCCATAAAGCAATCTGTGGATTCCATGCAATCCCAGTCCAAGTTGCAGCAATCTTTCTCACAGAAATAGAGAGAGGATAGTAAAGCCTCTACCCAGCAGCAAAGGAATCTGAATACCCAAAGGAATCCTGAGGAAAACGAACAAAGCATGACATATCACACTGTCTGATTTCCTCATGTAGGACGGAGTGCATCCAACCGAAATGGCACAGTCTGGGTCCAAAAACAGGCACACAGACACATGGAACAGAATCGAGAGCCCAGAGGTCAACTTAACTACATATGGGCAACCCATTTTCGACAAGGGAACCAAGAGGAGACAGCGGAGAAAGGAGAGTCTCGACAAGCAACGGTGCATGGAAGACTGCACAGCCACATGTAACACAATGAGAGTAGACCATGATGTTACACCAGGCACACACACCACCTCGAAATAGATTAAACCCTTGAATGGAAGACTTGAAGCCGTGCAGCTTCTAGGAGACAACCCAGGCAGCTTGCTCTTTGCCATCTGGCTTAGCCACCTATTTGGAAGAAGCATGTTTGACTAGTCAAGGGCAACAAAGGAAACAAGAAACAAACGGGACTTCATACACTGCAGAAGCTTCTGCCCAGACAAGGAAACCATCGACTCAGTGCAAAGTCAGCACAACAACTGGGAGAGGATGTTTTCAAAACACACATCAGAGAAGGGGTTAAGAGCCAAAAGATCCAATGACCTCATACGGCTCCAAAAGAGAAAACACAACAAGCCCACTAAAACCTGGGCAGAAGATGCAAACAGAGATTTCTCCCCAGAAGATAGAAAGATGGCCAATAGGCTGTATGAAAACATGTTCCTCATCAGGAAGTCCCATGCCAGTGCAAATCCAAACTTCAATGAGATAGCAGCTTACTGTGGTCACAATGGCCCTAAGTAACAAGCCAGGAAACAAGTGTCTGAGAGGAGGTGGAGAGAAGTGGAGACTCCAGCACTGCTGGTGGTAGTGTAAACCGATGCTGCCACTCCACAAAGCAGTGTGGACTTGCCTCAGAAATTTAAGATTCCATCTACCATATGATCCAGCTTTTCCTCGGTGGTGTATTTATCCAAAGAACTTGGAAACATCAATGCATAGAGATCCCTGCACCGCTGTGTTCACCACGGCCTTGCTCCTGATATCCAAGACTTGGAAGCTGCCCTGGTGCCCATCAAGGGACCAATGGAGAAGGAAGATGGGCTATAGCGACACAAGGGCATACTACTCAGCTATAAGTAAGGATGTAATCCAGCCCTTTGTGACCTCCAGAATGGCTCCTGAGGGTCTTATGGGAAGTGAAACCAGTCACAGGGAGAAAGTCAAATCCCGTAGGTTCTCACTTACAAGGAGAACAGAAAAACATGGGCTAATGTACAGGTACCATGGGACAGTGGATTGGTGGTTCCCAAGGGGACTGGGGGGCGGAGGGAGGGTGAAAGAGAAGATTAGCCACAAGCATGTGGTTCAGGCCTGTAATGAGGCTTCCGGAGGGGAGGATGATATAACCTACACAGAAGTCTAAATCTCTGGGGGTGGAAATCTGAAAGCTACAGGATGTTATAATGCAGGGTTACAACAATAAACTAACATAAAATCCAAAATCCAGAAAGGCGTGTGGATTTATGGCATAAAGCTTTGGAGTCTGAAAGAGATGAGAGAAGATAAACTTCCAAGTATTGACAATCACCTCCAAATGCTTAGTACTGCTACAGAAAGGTAGACCATTGCAACGAGATGATGAGGAATACTATCAAGAGAACATGTTCTGTGCTAATCTCATGCACCATCGGAAAATGTTCCCGTCCATGATGTTGCTAGTAATGCCATTCACCCATAATCAAAGGAGGATAACATCGTCCCCAGTTCAGGCCAATGATTGGCCCAAAAGTCCAATTCAGGGCTGGCCCTGTGGTGTAGGGGGTAAGTGCCCACGTTCCGCTTGGGCGGCCCGGGCTTCAGTGGTTCGCATCAGGTGTGGGGATCAGATTAGTAGCAATCGGAAATGTAGATTTCACGGGATGGTGCAGACAGAGACCATAAAGAAGTAGAAATTGTGAGGATGTGTTAGCAATATGCACCAGAAAAAGAAACATGAGGGTACTACAATGTGTGAAAGCAGCTGGTACACTTGCCAAATGAAGAAGGAAGGAAAACTTTTAACCTGCCAAGGTGGACTTGTGAGACTGCTAGGAGATGAAACGATCATTGCGCATCAGAGGATTGCCTGGGCAACCTCAACTTGGGAAGTACTCCAGAACTTTCTATGGGGAAGGTCCACCCATTTGGTCATAGCCACAAATTATGAGAGATGACCTAGGATAATCTTAAAGGAAAGAAACCGGTGTCTAGAGAGAATGTAGTACACCGTTCAAAGTTGGAGGATAAAGTTGGAAACTGACAAGAAATCCAGAAAAAGGAAAACTATCCTGCCTGGAAAAGGTGCGTGGTCAGACTTGTATGAGATGGCTCTGAAACATGGTGTGCAGGGAGGTTGTCAGGACAACTTGTAACTTTGAGGGTGTTTATGATATCACGGTGAACATGTCACCCAAGATCGCCGCATATTTCCAGTCGGAGCGTTGGACTAGGCTAGGATATTCAAGTGAGAGATACCCAGAGACAGCTGCTACAAACAGAAACTGGGCACAGAATCTTGAAGAGATCAAAGAGACTATGATCCAAGGGACAAGAAAGGAATCATTGGGAAGAAGCGATAATAGAGGGACAAGCACCAAGAGGGGAACATTGTCATCTACTCAAGTAGATGGGGAGACCATGCTGATTCAAGCTTGAAACTTGATTGGAAACAAGAGGCCAGACTTGGGGCTTATCAGACCGACATTGTCCTTCTGACTTAATCTTAATCCAAAGTCAAGAATGAAGTCTTCAGGACATCAAAGAGGAGAATCCATGCCTTCTTTCCTGGGCCCCTAGCATTCTTTGAGGAGAAGTCACCCTTTCCATAGGTCTGGCATCACAGGGGCCCACTGGGTAGACGGTTATGTCTCACAAGAGTACTCTTTGAAGCCCTGAAGGCGTGGGCACCTGTCATGCTTGGGGTATGACTCCTTGTTTGGAAGGGCTCCAGAAGTGTGCTGAAATGCACCCTTTTCCAGAGGGCTTCGTTCCTTTGTGAAGGCTGCCCTCCCAGGCTAGATTGCTCCATTGGACTCTAATGAAGTTCTCTCCCCATATCTCTGACCCTGGAAGGAGTATTGATTATGTGTTTTGACACCTTATGTAAGGAGTTGGTGGAAAATTAAACATTACAGTGACATTTAAAGAAAACTACACATGCCAGATCTGAGGATGTAAATCAAACAAATAAACCCTATAGAAATACAGCAAGCCAGTATCTGGACGTAAGCTAGTGGAATGTTCAAGGATCAGGGCTCAAGTTAGAAACTTCCCAAATCCAGAAAAGAGACAGAAAAATCTGTTGCCTGGAGAGAGGAGTTCATCAGATTTGTCTAATTTGTCTCGGAAACATCATTTCCGTGAAGGTGGTTGCCAGGACACCCATGAATCTGGAGTTTCTGATCTCAGAATGTCAAACCATCCAAGAGGACCTGGTGTTCTCAGTGCTCAGTTTGGCCTAGGCTAGGATAGCAGAGATTCCTTCAAGTGACAGATGGAAATTCCAAGACAACACCCAACAATCACGAAAGGACTCACACCTTGGCCTACAGAAAATATGGTGATTAAAAAAATACAAAATTAATAACTTGGAATGAAGGAGAACGGATTGATAAGCATATGTAGGGGAGATAGCTGAGAAAGACCATGATGATTAGACTATGGAAATGAAACCAAGGTCCCCGAAATGGAAGGCAAACTGAAATCACACCTGAATAATCCACTATGAAATATGTCATTCATTAGACAGACTCTGCTGGAATGTTTGAAAGTCCGAGAAATTCACAACCCCAAAAACTGCAGCAAAGGTCAAAGCTGGGCTACCTGGGAAGGGTGAGTTATGAGTTTGCTCCAAGTGGGCTATGAAAGCCGGTGTCCATGAAGCTTGCCGGGACAGCAGAGACACAATTCTGACGGATCCTCTGACATCACACTGGACCAGATAAACAAGCTGGCCTCATCTACACAGGGCCAGAGTTGGGTTCAAGTAGCATACTCGAGTCACCTTCCACTCAACTGCAGGCTGTCAATGGAACATGAAGGGGCCGGCCAGTGGTGCAGAGGTGAAGTCCATGTGCTCTGGGTAGGCAGCCAGCGGTGGCCGCATAGAATCCTGGCGTGAACCTCCTCACGGCTGGTCCAGCCACTCTGGGACATGCGTCCGAGGTAGTGTAGAGGCAGAAGGGAAGAGACGTTAGACAGGGCCCTCTTCATCAGGACATACAGGAGCATTGCCAACAGATGTGAGCACAGCGATAAACTTCTGCCTAAACAAAAGCAATTAAAAGTTACAAATGACAGAAAAACTTACCCTTAAAAAAAATAAAAGCATGCTTTAGAAGATTAAGGTATCTAGGAATAACCTGAGCCAAACAGGTGAAAGCTATGTAAACCGAGAAATAGCAAAGCTTTGAGGAAAGAAATTCCACAAGACACAAGGAACTGGAAGGGCATTCAGTGCTCTTGGAATGGAAGATGTAACAAATTTGAAACGTCCGTACTGGATAAAGCAATCTCTGGATTCCATGCAATCCCAGTCAACGTTGCAGCAATCTTTCCCACAGAAATAGAAGAGGGAATCCTAATGTTTCTCTCCAGCAACAAAAGACCCTGAAGAACCAAAGGAATCCTGAGGAAAACAAAGAAATCATGACGTATCATCACAATGATTCCTTTCTTATCCCTTGAACCAGCGTCTCTTTGGTCTCTTCGAGATTCTGTGCCTGGTTTCTGTTTGTAAAAGCTGTTTCTGGGTATCTCTCACTTGACTATCCTAGCCTAGTCCAATGCTAGGACTGGAAACATGTGGCCATCTTGGGTGACATGTTCACCGCGATGTCATAAACACCCTCAGAATTCTAAGTTGTCCTGAAAACCTCCATGCACGCAGTGGTTCAGACCCATCTCATACCAGTCTGACTGTTCCCCCTTTCCAGGTAGGATAGTTTTCCTTCTTCTGGATTTCTTGTCAGTTTCTAACTTTCTCCTCGAACTTTGAAAGGTCTACTATATTCCCTCTAGACACTGGTTTCTTCCCTTAAAGATCATCCCTGGTTTTATCTCTCATCTTTTGTGGATATGGCCAATGGACTTTCCTCAGAGAACGTCCTGAACTCCGTAAGAAGTTGATGTTGTCCAGGCAATCCCCTGATGCACAATGATCGTGTGATCTCCTAGCGGTGTGACAATTCCACCTTGGCATCTCACATGTTTTGTTTCCTTCATCATTTGGGCAAGTGTAGTTGACGCGTTCATAGATTGTAATATTCTCATGGTTCTTTTGCTGGTGAGTATTGATAAGGTCATCTCACACTTTCTACTTCTTTATGATCTCTGTGCCCACGAGACCATGAAATCTGGATTTCCTAATGCTAGTAATCTGATCCACATACGTGATGCTAGCCAATGAAGCCCCGGCCACCGAGGCGGAACGTGGGAACTTACCTGCTGCAATACAGGGCAGGCCCTGAATTGGACTTTTGGACCAAACTTTGGGCTGAAATTGGGAAGATGTTGGCCTGCTTGGATCATGGATGAAGGGAATCAGTAGTAACAACATGGAAGGTAGCATTTTCCGTTGGTTCATGAGTTTAGCACGGAACATGTTCTCTTCTTAGTATTCCGCTTCATCTCTTTGCAAAGGTCTACCTTTCTGTAGCATCATTAAGCATTTTGAGGTGATTACCAATCCTTGGAAGTTCATCTTCTCTAATCTGTTTCAGCCTCCAAAGCTTTAGGCCGTAAATCTGCACCCCTTTTTGGAGTTTTGATTTTATGTGAATTGGTGGCCGTAACCCTGCATTATAACATCCTATATCTTTCACATTTACATCCTCACAGATTTAAAGTTCTGTGTAGGTTACATCATCTTCACCACCATAAGCCTAATTACAGGCCCTCACCACACACTTGTGCCTATTCAACTATGTCTCCCTCCAGGCCCAGGCTCCCATTCCCTCTGGGAACCACCGGTTCCATCTCACGTGATTCCAGCTTGTTTGTCCTTTTTTTCTATATCTCTTTGTAACTTAGATCGCATGGTATTTGAGCTTCTCCCTGGTCTTGTTTCAATTCCCCTCATACCCTCAGGAGCCATTCTGGTGGTCACAAATGACTGGACTGCATCCATTCCTACAGCTGAGTGCTATGCCATTGTGTTGATATAGCCCATCTTCCTTCTCCATTCGTCCCTTGATGGGCACCAGGGCGGCTTACAAGTCTTGTATCTCGGGAGTAAGGCTGTGGTGAACACAGTGGTGCACGGATCTCTATGCATTAGTGTTTCCAAGTTCTATGGATAGACAAGCTGCCGAGGAATAGCTGGATCAGATGGTAGAAATTTCTGAGGCAATTCCACACTGCTTTTCCTACTGGCTGCACCGGTTTACACTCCCACCAGTGGTGCAGGAGGCTTCCCTTGTCTCCACCTCCTCTCTGACACTTGTTTCCTGTCTTGTTCCTTATAGCCATTCTGACCACAGGGAGCTGTTATCCCATTGCCGTTTGGATTTGCACTGGCCTGAGAATTTATGATGGTGAACATGTTTTCATACAGCTGTTGCCCATCTTTCTCTCTTTGGGAGAAATCTCTGTTTCCATCTTTTGCCCAGGTTTTACTGGGTTTGTTGTTTTTCCTCTTGTGGAGACGTGTGAGGTCATTGGATCTTTTGGCTATTCAGCCTTTCTCTGATCTGCGGTTTGAAATATTCTCTTCCTGCTGTTGTGCTGTCCTTGCATTGAGTCGACGGTTGCCTTGGCTGGACAGAACCTACTGCATTGGATGGAGTCCCGTTTGTTTCTTGTTTCCATTGTTGACCTTGACTAGTCACACATGCTTCTTCCAAATAGGCAGCTACGCCAGATGGCAAAGAGCAAGCTCCCTGGGTTTTATTCTAGAAGTTTCACGGTTTCAAGTCTTAAGTTGAAGGGTTTAATCCATTTCGAGGTGGGGTGTGTGCCTGGTGTAACATCATGGTCTACTCTCATTGTGTTACATGTGGCTGTGCAGGCTTCCCAGCACCGTTTCTTTTAGAGACTCACCTTTCTCCACTGTCTCCTCTTGCCTTCCTCGTTGCAAATGAGTTGTTCATATATGGACGAGTTGACCTCTGGCCATGGATTCTGTTCCATTGGTCTGTTTGCCTGTTTTTGGGAGCAGGCTATGTTTCGGTACCTAGCTCTTCGTCCTACATGTTGGAATCAGAAAGTGTTTTACATCCTGCTTTGTTCGTCCTGCTTTTTTCCTCAGGATTCCTTTGGGTATTCAGGGTTCTTGTTGCTGGATAGAGACTTTAGGATTCTCTCTTCTATTTCTCTGGGAAAGATTGCTGCAACTTTGACTGGGATTGCATGGAATCTAGAGATTGATTTATCCTTTACGGCCATTTCAGTTGTTTTAGTTCTTACATTCCTAGAGCATGGAATACCCTTCCGTTTGCTTGTGTCTTCTGGAATTGCTTTCGCCAAAGCTTTGCTAGTTTTCGGTTTCCATTGCTTGCACCTGTTTGTCTAAGCTAATTCCTAGAAATCCTATTGTTCTTACGTGCATGTTTTTTCTTTCTGAGGTTTTTTCTATCCTATGCAACTTTTCATTGGTTTTGTTTTGGCAGATGTTCATGGCTGTGCTCACATCTGCTGGCGATGATGCTGTACTTTCTGAGGAAGATTGACGCTGTCCGACGTTGCTTCCCATCTGCCTCTACACTACCTCAGACGCCTGTCCCAGAATGGCTGGACCAGCTGTGATGAGGTTCACCCCCAGGATTCCGCATGGCCTGCCCGGGGCTGCTGACCACAACATGCAGTGTTCACCACTACACCACTGGCCGGCACCTTTCATGTTCCATTGGCAACCTGCAGTTGAGTGGAATGTGACTTGAATGGGCTACTTGGGCCAAATGTGGCACTGTGTAGATGAGGCCAGTTTATTTTTCTTCTCCACTGTGATGTCAGAAGATTTGTCAGAATTCTGTCTCTGCTGTCCTTGCACACTTCATTGACACAGGTTTTCAGAGCCCGATGTTAGCAGTGTGATAACTCACCTTTACCAATTTGCCTAAGTTTGACATTTGCTCCAGTTTTTGTGGATGTGACTTTCTCTGACTTTCGAACGTTCAGAGTATGACTAAAACTTAATTGTTTCATTGTGGATTATTCAGATGTGATTTCTGTGTGCCTTCCATTTTCTGTGACCGTTTTCTCTTTTCCATGGTATAATTGTTGATATGGGCTCGGCGAGCTGAAGACTCAAATATAAGATTTCTTGGACTCTCAAGGTCTGGCATTGGTGCTCTTTTATTTAGAGAATAGTACGGGATGGCATGGGGACAGTACCAATGGGCAGTGAAGAGCTGCTGCTGCTCCCTGGGGAAGGGACCCATGAGCAGTCAGAGCTCCTGCTGCATCTCTCATTTGAGGGTTAGTGATAATTTTATAAGGACTTGGTACATGACTTGTTTTTACTGGAAAAAGAAATGATGATGTTCAATGTCTTTAAATGATTTCAGTGCAGATGGGGTCGGGTTATTGTGCGGTCATATAACTTTAGATACGGATCTGCCCATATATATTACCATGTAGGTTAGTATGCCCTGAGATGCTCTCCATGGGACAGCCCTAATTCATATCAACAAAAACTCCACCGGGTCATATAGATTGGCATGTAGGCCAGGTCATCTTGGGCTTTTGTAGCTGGAGCAGCCTCAATCCACGACATAAACCCCCTCGAACCCATTTGGACCGGAAATATTTGGGGATATGGATGATGTTCACTCTTCTGTAAATACTTCTGGCTGTACAATGTTGTAGAGGTGTCCCTAAATGGGGCCATAGGCACAGGTATAAGTTCAGTGGACCAGAAGTCTTCACCTGTGGAGTCCAAGGCTAAGTTATACAGAGCCCCTGGAGAGGAGAGAATCATTTGACGAGATGTGCTCCAAGAGGTGAAATATTTTGGCATGCAGAAGACAAACAACGAAATAGACAACAAACTACAAGTAGAAATACAAGCAGTATGTTTAACCCAATGAATAAGGTTTTGAAGTAGTGCAGAAACCTGGTACTGACTGGGAGTTCAACCAATCGTTTAGAGTTAGGGTTGGTCAGACATGGATTTAATTTGGTGGCTGGGATAGGAAGCCAGAAATATTTTGATGGTAGTCAAGAATATAGGCAAAACATTCAGTTTTTATAATGGCACAGGTGCCCCCTTGTGCTGCTGTCAAGACATCCAGTGCCACTTGGATTTGGAGGACTGCCTTACACATTTGGGATACTTCCAAATTGAGCAGCGAAATGCTATATTGTGCGTCATTTAATGCCTTCCTACTGAATTTGATTAGGACTTCCATGTGCAGGACAGCATTTTCAATTCCTAATTGGTGAAGGATAATTGAGTAAAGATGGAAATACCAGTGGAAGACACAGCTGGTCCAGCGCTGTTGCAGTTGGGTAGGTTAGCAGGAGGAGATATATTAAATGTAGTTCTACCTTGCATGCAGACAAAGCCTAGGGTGCATCATCCAATCCATCCAGGTGGCAGCCAAGGCCATAAATTGGACCCACATCAACACTGAGCACCATTAGGGGCTAACCAAAACGTGCTGGGCCGTCTATCCCAGTCAGTCCCAGACCAGTCATTATTTTTTTAAGGCTATGATACGAGAACACAAATAACAGGGAATTTTCCCCATAAGTCGAGTGCTATTAGGCCATGTATCACAGGTGTGATTGGTTTGTTCCCAACAGAGAGTGATCTTTTACTGGGTTGACCACTAGTAGGAGTGAACCAAATATATTCATTCCAAATTTGATAGGGTCCATCCTGTGTCTTGATAAGCTGGGGACTTTAAATTTGGAACATGTTGTTTAGGATCCACCCGTGACAAAGCAAATCTATTTAGTATTCGGGCAGTAGTATTGAAGGAAAATGTTTGATGGTGGCCAGGGAACTCCCAGGTGTCAGAGATAGATGGCCACAAGGAGACATTACAATTAGCAATAGATGAATCTTGCAAAAGAAAACAGCTAGAATCTAATATCCAGGAATACCTACTATAGCTTCTACATAAACGTATTTTTTCTCTCTTAAATCACCCTCATTTTTACAAAAGATAGCCAAATTAGGATGAACTGGTTTGCAGATAAAGTGTAGCTTCAATACAACTTGCTCCAATTATTTACATAAGAGGAACAAGAATAGTAATTGCTTATACAGGCTTTTTAAAATCTGCTTTGCCGGACTTTTTTATGAGGAATCTCAGATTCAACTGTGAAGGTCTTGCAAGGCCAGAAAAGCCAAGCTAAGGACTTGCCATCAGATTTGGCCTGCAGTACTTACAGATTTGAGTGGTGTTCTCTTTGAGGTCCCCCAAAATATTCGGAGGTCCTTACACCTGTCAGATAAGCAAGCTTCCTTACTTACTGGGTAAGATTGCCAGAATCTCTGTAAACAAGGTACCAGGCCCATGTTTCCAAGTGGCTGTATTCCAGAAAGTCCAATCTTTGTTCCTGAAATGCTGTCTTGTCATATCTGAGCCTGTGTGATTCAAATATGACATTCCAGTCAAAGCCTTGGTAGTATAACAAATGTGTCCTGTTATAAGGAGAACAGATTCTTATGGAACTTATGCAAATATTGCCACTACATAACCATACTCGGTCACAAAGGGTTTCCCAATTCCAGAGGGATAAGGTAGGGAGAAAAAGATAAATGTTTCAGTTTTTCTTATAAAGGCATAATTTCACCAAACGGTTGTAAGTCAAAGTTAGCATAGGAGAAAAGAAAAAATATTTCCTCCATTACGAGAAAACAAAACAACACATCAAAAGTCAACAATATTTCAAACAGATGTCCTAAAAAAATTATAATCATCCTCATCAGTTCACACAGTCCTGTATAATCAACTCTTGAGCTGAATCTTCTGTCAGCAGATTGATGAACTTAGTTTCTGTTAGAATTCTCTCATTTCTTACTCAGTTCAGTTTTACAATCTGAAAGTTTGTCAGAAACGTGTAGTTTAGAACCTCTGTGTCAGAATCCTTTCCAGGAATTTCTTGGAAGATGAAAGATATTTGCAAAAGAAAAAGCATCAGAGTAAAACAACAGCTATCTGCAAATGGACAAAGGACTCCAAAGGGCAATTGCCAAAGAAACTTGGCTACTTCTGTGACATATAACACTTCCAGATAGTAATTGGACTTATGACTGATAACCAGGACAGATCAGAATCTTAAGAATGCCATATAATTTTAAGACATCTATATTAATAACATTTACCCATCTAATACCACCTAAGAAAGTCTATCTTCACTTATTTCCCAATGTTTTCCATGTAATTTAATAGACCAAATAAGCCTAATTAGTTTGGTATTTTCCTCCTTATAGGAAGAGAGAGAAAATTTCTTTGAGAAGACTCAGGGGGCCTCTGAAAATCCTCAGAGTAATTTTTCTTCTGTCTACCAGGTCAAAAGAAAGCCTTCATTCAGGATTTGAATATTTTTCAGGGAGAAACTTGTCAACACATATCAAAAGTTTTTAAAGTGCTTCTTCAAATAGGAAACAACACTCACTGTGAAACAATGCTCAGCTATCTATTCAAAGTGATAACAGAAAGAGTGAAAAATCTTAAGAGTGACCTCAGTCATTATTTTCAAAAAACAGATTTGTCTCTTAGGTAGAATTACTGAAAGGAATAGCTTTTACAACGTCTTTTTCAAGAGCAGATCCAAAGTTCAAGAAAAAGTATCCTTTCAGAGAAAACCAAATTTGAATTTCTGCACGTACTTATTTTTAACATTCAAACTCATGCACTTAATTGAACTTACTTTAGTCTACTTGACCAGGCATAAAACTCCTTTCAGAATTTCTCCTTCACAAGCATTCTACAACTTTGTCCCAAAGTCTTTCTTTTTCCTTTCTAGTACATCAGGACAAATTTATGTTTCTTAACCTATCAAACAAAAATATTTCCATTCTTTATACCTTTTTTACTGAAAACATCCATTTTAACTTCCTTGAATACAGAGCTCTTTTGCTTATTAATTTCCAGTAGCTTTAATTCCATAGGTTAATTAGAACATTTAAACCTTAACAGACCTAGTAAACACTAAAAATGTAAACAATTATGAATTGTGTTTTATATCAGCATTCTAAACACTTCATAAATTTAGAAACGTGGTAGTTTACAACAAAACACAAGGCATGCTTCTTAATACACCCAAACGCTTTTAGCCTCTTCACTAAGAAGCCAAAATCAGATAACTTAGCTATGTTTATTAATAATGTTTCAGTGTTTCATCCTATCCAAAAATGACCCAGATATTCAGATTTTTATCATTTAACTTAACTTGGCAAAACTCAAGATTGTTACCAAAAAGAATTTCGAAGCTGTTTTTTTCCCCAAGTATACAGACTGTAAAAGTTATTGTGAGTTTTATGTATTTAAATCATTTTTTCCGACAATTATGTTCAGATTACCTACAGAAACCTCATGAGGCATTTGAAAAAACTGGTCATCGTTTACAGCTATTATTTTGCTGACAAATTTAACAGACAACGTGAACTTATGTGACTAGTCAACCCAGGATGAATGCCTGCATACTATGCAAATACAGACAACTCTGACAAGAAGACTATTTTCAATCAAACCAACAAACTTAAACAAGTTTTCATTTACCATAGGTCAATTCACGTCTCATTTACTTTGAAAGGCACTGAGTTAATTTCTACTACATTTAGAATTTAATAAAGCACTTACTTTAAGCCAACTAAACAGAGATCTTAATTTTGGCCATAGCATCCAGGATAAAAGTATCACACCTATAACATACACATAGCCACACATACAGAGAGACTGTACAACCATCCTTTTAAAAACTACTGCTGTGAGTCAGGAACAATAATATTGAGCTCACAAGTTATGAATCCAAACTTTGTTTTGAGCCTTTTTACTAATACTTATGGAGAAGACCTTTGACATGCTAGACTTTTGGCAAAGGCACACTTATGTTCATTTTCCTTTCCCTTCCTTTTTTGTTTTTCAGTCTTAAGAATGAGTGATGGACTGGACAGTAGTTCCTGGAGAGGGAGGATGATAATCTTTTTCATGATAAAGGAACTAGGTGGAATCTGAACTGCCTCTAGAGCTGTCTTTCCAGTCTTGCAAGGATTTTGTAAGGACAGTTGCTCTTTATTTCCCAGAAACTGGACTGTAACTTGAAGGTCCTTTTAGGTTGATCCACCTGTCCAACTGCACCAGAAAGGCACAGAGATACCTCGCAAATTTTCTCCTAGTTGGAGTTTCTGGGGCATCACCATACAATTGAAAGTGTTTCTAATTAGTTAGAAGGATTCTGAGTGGTGAGTCTCTGGGGATGCTTACGGCATTCCCCATGGCAGTAAGGCCAGTGTCTGACTGACAGTGGACTGGAAAAGGGTGCAGTGCCCACAGAAGCCGGGAACTGGCTGGAGGTCAGGGCTCCCAGCAGCCGGGTTGAGAGTTAAGTCCCTTGCAAAATGTTTTCAAGTTTTTCGATTTTACAGAAGGTCCAGGTTCTGGTCAGGTACACCCTGAACTTAAGCTCGACTTGGTGACAACAGACTACATGATGAGCAAAACAAAGAAAGGAAAAGAAGACACCAGACCTCACCCTCATGGCCACTCCCAGAGGGTTCTCAAGATAAGAGTCACACAACAGTTCCCATGCTGGGGCACACTACCCTAGCACGACAGTTCACAGAATAAATCACAGGTCTGCTACCCTCATAGCCAACTCAGTAGGTGACTAAAATCCTCAATCAGTCATCTGCCAAAAAAGGGCACCCTACTTGGTGTTGCCGTGGTGATCAGGGTAGAAAGCCAAAGTTGGGGCTCCCAGGCGTGGAGGCCTTGACTCTTCAAAGATTCCTCTGTTTTCCGGTTGCAAAGCTAAAAAGGAGATGAAAATGGCCCGTGTAACTCTAACAAAGATGAATGAGACACGTGAATTTCCTTGAAAATCCCCTGTGAACCTAGGGCAGCATCCCACCTGTCGTTCCTAATGTGGGGTTCCTATAGCAATGGGTGATGGGGAAGTCCACCAGCATTGCATCCCTTGTGTACCTTCCCTCGGATGCCTGGCAGTAACAGGTGCCTGGTGAACATCTTTCCTATTCTGCCTGGCAGCAATAGATGCCTGGTGAATGGTCCCTGAGAGAAAAGGAGAAGTTTAAGAGAGAACAGGATAGAGAAAAGTAGTGAGGAATTTTCCGCCGCTTTAGGGGACATTCTACCCAATTGCGTGTTGGAGCCATTCTCCGAGAAGGGTTTTCCATACTCAACCAAAGGTTAGACTTTCTTACTTGCCTTGAACTGGACTCCCAATTGGGACATTCACACAGTTCAGAGCATGGTCAGGTGCCATGGGAGGTATCTCAATACAGCCTGAGGAAAAGAAACCTTCCACAGGAGTCTTGCAGATTCCCAACCATCCTAATGACTTAAGTGGCCAACCCGTGCCCACGTAAAATTTATATATTAGAGATAGAGTCAGGAAGGAACGGATTAATTCATTCTACATCACCCTTAGGCTAAAGGTACTGATTCTCTTCAAGCCAAATGCCATGATTTGCCCCACAGCATAGCCATGGGCAGCAAACGTGGATTCATACAGCTATCCAAGAAAGTTCCTGATGCAGAAGTGAATTTCATATCCATCCTCGAAAAGGAGAGAGGCACAAGGAAGGAAAGGGCATTTACCAGAAGTCAAGCTCACAAACCGATGAAGCAAAATCCCCGTACGGGCCACAAGATATGATGCGGGGTTGGCGAACTGAAGAGTCAAAAGAAAGATTTGTTGGACTCTCAAGGTCTGGCAGTGATGCTCTTTTATTTAGACAACGGTACAGGATAGCATGGGGATAGGAGCTATGGGCAGTGAAGAGCTTCAGACATGGGGACAGGACCCATGGGCACTAAAGAGTTGCTGCATGGGGACAGGACCCATGGGCAGTCACAGCTCCTGCTGCTGCCCTGAGTACAGGGTAATTGCTAATTTTATAAGCATAGTTACGTGACTTACTTTTGCTGGAAAAAGAAAATATGATGTAAAACGTCATTAAATGATTTCAGTTCAGATGGGGTCTGGTTATTGTGTGGTTGGATAACGTTAGATACGAATCTGGCCATATAGATAGGCATGTAGGTGAGCATGACCTGGGCTTCTCTCACTGGGGCACCTCTAATTCATACCAAAAAATGATTCACCACGTCATGTAGTTTGGCATGTAGGCCAGGTAACCTTGGGCTTTTCGAGCTGGGGCAACCTTAATCCACATCAATCGTCATGGACTTTCTCAGCTATCTCCCATCAATATGCTTATCAGTCCGTTCTCCTTCATTCAAGTTATTAATTTTGTATTTCTTTCATCACCATATGTTCTCCAGCCTGATGTATGAGTGATTTCCTGATTGTTGGGTATTGTCTTTGAATTTCAATCGTTCACTTGAAGGAATCTTTGCTAAGCTAGCCTAGCTCCAACTGAGCACTGAGAACACGTGGTCATGTTTGTTGGTTTGACATTCTGAGATCAGAAACTCCAAATTCTAGGTTGTCCTGGCAAGCACCTTATGGACATAATGTTTCTGAGACAAATTAGAGAAATTTGATGAATTCCTCTCTCCAGGTAAGATATTTTTATGTCTCTTTTCTGAATTTTGGAAGGCTCAAACTTGAGTCCAGATCCCTGATCGTTCAGGTAGATTATGTCTAGATACTGGTTTACTTTATTTCTGTAGGATTTGTTAGTTGTTTGATTTACATCCTCTGCTCTGGCATGTTTATTTGTCATTAAATATAAGTGTAATGTTGTAATTTTCAGCCAACTTCCTCATTATGGTGTCAAAACACATAATCAATACTCTTCTATGGCAATACATTGGGGGAGAGAATTACACTGGGGCCACTGAGCATTCTAGCTTTGGATGGCAGCCTTCACTTTGGATGTGAGTTTCCCAGAGGGAAAGAAAAAATCCAAAAAGGCATGCAGATTTGTGGCAAAAAGCTTTTGAGGCTGAAAGACATTAGAGAAAATAAACTTCCAAGGATTGTGAATCTCCTCCAAATGCTTAATGATGATACAGAAAGGTAGACCATTTCAAATAGATTAAGAGGACTACTTTGAAGAGAACGTGTTCCGTGCTAAACTCATGAACCAAGGGAAAATGTTACCGTCTATGAGGTTACTACTAATTACCTTCATGAATAATCACAGCAGGCCAGCTTCTTCCCAAGTTCAGGCAAAAAATTGGTCCCAAAGTAAAATTCAGGGCCAGCCATGTGTTCTGGTGTGTAAGAGTCCATGTTACTAGTGGGCGGCCTGGGATTCATGGATTCGTATGACACGTACTGATCACATTAGTAACATTAGGAAAGATAGGTTTCATGGTATGGTGCAGACAGAGATCATAAATAAGTGGAAATTGTGAGCATACCTTATAGATATGCACCAGGAAAAAAACATGAAAATACTGGAATCTATGACACATCTGGTACACTTCCCTAAATACAGAGGGAAGAAAGTGATGTGACCTGCATAGGTGGAATTGTCAGCCTGCACGAGATGACACGATCATTGCACGTCAGAGGATTGCCTGGGCAGCTTCCACTTGGGAGGGAGTCCAAGACTTTCACTGGGGAAAGTCTAAACACTCGGCCATATCCACAAAATGTAACAGATAAAACCCAGGATAAACTTAAAATAAAGAAACCAGTGTCTAGAGAGAATGTACTAGACATTTAAACGTTCAAGGATAAAGTTAGAAACCGACAAGAAATCCAGGAAATGGAAAGGGTGAGTGTCAGAGTGGTATGAGATGGCTCTGGAACACTGTGTGCAAGGAAGACGCCGGGACAACTTAGAAGTTTGAGGGTGTTTATGACACCACAGTGAACCTATCACCCAAGATGCCCTCATCTTTATAGTCTGAGGATTATCCTGGGATACGATACTCAAGTGAGAGATACCCAGAAAAGAATTTAAAAACAGAAACCAAGCACTGAAACTTGAAGACATAGAATAGACGTTGATTAAATGGGTAAGAAAGAAGTCATCGTGATGAAACAATAATACAGGGCTAAGCACTGAGTGGAGACCATTGTCATCTACTCAATTATATGGCGAGGCCATGCTGATTCAAGCTTGAAACTTGATTTGAAACCAGAGGCTGGACTTGGGGCTTATCAGACGTACAAATTCTCCTGCCTTACTCATAATCCAAAATCAAGAATGGTGTCCTGAGGACATTGTAGAGAAGGATTGATGCCTCCTTTCCTTTGCCTCTAGCATTAATTGAGGAGAAGTCTCACTTTCCATAGCTCCTGACATTACGGAGGCCAACTGGGTACATGCTAATGTGTCACAATACATCTCTTGGAACCCATGAAGGAATGGAACCCCGTAATGCTTCTAGTATGCCTCATTTTTTGGCAGGGCACCAGAAGTGCGCTGAGAAACACCCTTTTCCAGATGGCTTCGTTGTTTTGTGAGGGCTGCACTGCCAGGCTAGTGTGTTCACTTTGGCTCCAATGAAATACTCTCCCCCATCTCTTGGAGTAGAACGATTATTGATAACGTGTATTGACACCATATGTAAGGAGGTTGGCTCAAAATTAGAACATTACCATTATCTTTATAGAAAAATTAACATGCCAGATCTGAGGATGTACATCAAACAAACAACACACCCTATAGAAATAAAGCAAACCAATATCTACACGTAGTCTAAGGGAACGTTCAACGATCGGTGGTCAAGTTCGAAACTTCCCAAATCTAGGAATGAAACAGAAAAGTACCTTCCCTGAAGCGGATTCATGAGATTCGTCTAATTTGTCTCAGATACATTATGTTCATGAAGGAGGTTGCCATGACTACCTATAGTTTGGAGTTTAAGATCTCAGGAGGTAAGACCAAGCAAGATGACCACGTGTTCTCAAGCTCAGTTTGACTTAGGCTAGCATGGCAAAGATTGCAACAAGTGACCAATGTAAATTCAAAGACAACACCCAACAATGAAAAGCTCTCACACGTAGGCCTATAGAACATAGGGTGATTATAGAAATAGAAAATTGATACCTTGGGATGAAGGAGAACTGACTGACAAGCATACCATAGGGAGAAATCTGAGAAAGACCATGATGATTATACTATGGAAAGCAAAATGGGCTCAGAAAAGGGAAAGCAAACACAAATCACACTTGAATAAACCACAACGAAAGATGTCAGACTTTAGGCAGACTATGCTTGAACTTTTGAAAGTCAGAGAGTGTCACAAACCAAAAAACCGCAGTGAGGTAAAACCTGGGCTACCTGGAAAGGGTGAGAATGAGACTGCTCCAAACGTGCTCAGAAACACTGTGTCCATGAAGCTTGCTGGGACAGCAGAGACACAATTTTGACAAATTGTTTGACTTCGCAGTTGACCAAAAATGCAAACTGGCTACGTCTACTCAGTGCCAGACTTGGGCTGAAGTAGCATATTTAAGTCACATTATACTGAACTGCAGGCTGCCAAAGGAATATGAAAGGGGCCGGTCAGTGGAGAATTGGGGAAGTCTGTGCATTCTGGGTCAGAAGCCTGGAGTTGACAGGGTGGAATACTGGGGGTAAACCTCTTCACCGCTGGCCGAACCATTCTGTGGCAGGCGTGGGAAGGAGTGTAGAGGCAGATGAGAAGTGACGATGGACAGGGCCACTCTTCCTTAGCAAATACAGGAGCACTGTCATCAGATGTGAGAACAGCGATAAACTTCTGTCAAAAGGAAGCAAATTAAAAGTTGCAAAGAATAGGAAAATTGAACCTCAAAAAAAAAATGTCAGTGAGAAGCTTTAGATACCTAGGAATAACCTCGCCCCAACAGGTGAAAGCTCGGTAAATCGAAAACTAGCAAACCTTGTGGAAAGAAATGGGAGAAGACACAAGGAAGCAGAAGGATATTCCATGCTCTTGAAATGGAAGAATTAACACACTGGAAACCTCCACTCCGGATAAAGCAATCTCTAGATTACATGAAGTCCCAGGCAAAGTTGCAGCGATATTTCTCACAGAGATAGAAGCGAGCATCCTAAAGTTCACATCCAGCAACAAAAGACCACGGATGGCCAAAGGAATCCTGAGGAAAACGAACAAAGCTCAATGTATCACACTTTCTGATTTCAACATATAGGATGAAGAAATAGGATTGGAAATGGCGCAGGCTGGGATGAAAACGGACAAACAGAACCATGGAACACAATCGAGAGCCCAGAGGTATACGCACACATACATGGACAGCCCATTTTCGACCACGGAACCAAGAGGAGACAGTGGAGAAAGGAAAGTCTCTACAATAAACGGTGCTGGGACGACTGCAGAGGCTCATGTAAGACAAGAAGAGTAGACCACGATGTTACACCAGGCACAAACACCAACACAAAATGCATTAAAGTTTTGAATGTAAGACTGCAAACCACGAGACTTCTGTAAGGAAACCTAGGCAGCATGCTATTTGACATCTGTCTTAGCCTCCTATAAGTAAGATGCATGTCTGCTTGGGCAGGGGCAACACCGGAAACAAGAAACAAATGGGACTACATCAACTGCAAAAGCTTCTGCCCAGCCAAGGAAACCATCGATTCAATGAAAAGACAATAAAACCACTGGGAGAGGATGTTTGAAAACCACACATCGGTGAACGGGTGAATAGCCAAAAGATGCAGTGAACTCATATGCGTCCACAAGAGAAAAAAAAATAAGCCCATTAAAACCTGGGCAGTAGGTGGAAACAGATTTCACCCAAGAAGATATAGAGATGGCCAACAGGTGTATGAAAACATGTTAATCATCATCAAGACTCAGGGCAATTGAAATCCAAATGGCAGTGAGATAGCAGCTCACTGTGGTCTGAATGACTATAGGTAAAAAGTCAGGAAACAAGTGTCAGAGAGGAGCTGCAGAGATGGGAAGATTCCTACAGTGCTGCTGTGAGTGTAAGCTGGTGCAGCCATGACGCAAATCAGTGTGGAATTGCCTCAGACATGTCAGAATCCATCCATGGTAGATGGATCTACCATATGATCCAGCTATTATTCAGTGGCGGGTTTATCCAAAGACCTTAGAAGAAGTCGTGCACTGATGTATGTGCACCCCTGTGTTCACCCTGGCCTTACTCCCGTGATCCAAGACTGGGAAGCCTCCCTGATGCCCATCAAGGCAGAAGGACGAATAGAGAAAGAAGATTGGAGAAGGAAGCTGGGCTTTATGAACACAATGGCATATCTCTGAGCCATAACAAAAGAGAGAATCCAGCCATTAGTGACCAGAAGGATGGTTCTTGAGGGTTTCATTGGAAGTGAAACAGCTCGCAGGGAGAAACTCAAGTACCGTAGGAGCTCACTTACAAGGAGAAGAGACAAACAAGGACCAACAAACTGGAAAGCTTTGCGGAAAGAAATTAAAGAACACATAAGGAAACGGAAGTCTATTCACCGCTCTTCAAATGGAAGAACGAACACACTTGAAACGTCCATATTGGATAAAGCAATCTCTGGATTCCACGCAAGCCCCATCGAAGTTTCAGCAATCTTTCCCACAGGAATAGAAGAGAGAATCCTAAAGTTTCTATCCAGCAACAAAGGAGCAGGGAAGGCCAAAGGAATCCTGAGGAAAACGAACAACTCAGCAAGTACCACATTTTCGAATTTCCACCTATAGGACGAACAGCTAGGTACCGAAACGGCAAAGGCTGGCCACAAAAAGAGGCACACAGACGCAAGGAAGAGAATCGAGAGCCCAGAGGTCAACTCCCACATATATGGACAGCCCATTTTAGACCAAGGAGCCAAGAGGAGACAGCAGAGAAAGGAGAGTCTCGACAAGAAACGGTGCTGGGAAGACTGCACAGCCACATGTAACACAATGAGAGTAGACCATGATGTTACACCAGCCACACACACCACCTGGAAATGGATTAAGGCCTTGAATGGAAGGCTTGAAACCATGCAACTTCTAGGAGAAAACGCAGGCAGCTTGCTCTTTTCCATCTGGCTTAGCCGATTATTTGGATGAAGCATGTCTAACTGGGCAAGGGCAACAAAGGAAACAAGAAACAAGCAGGACTCCATCCAACGCAGAAGCTTCTGAACAGCCAACGACTCCATCGACTCAATGCAAAGACAGCACAACAACTGCGAGTGGATGTTTGCAAACCACACATCGGAGAAGGGGTGATTAGTCAAAATATCCAATGAACTCATATGTCTCCACAATAAAAAAACAACGAGCCCCATAAAACGTGGGCAAAAGATGGAAAGAGATATTTCTCCCAGGAAGATAAAAGATGGCCAACAGTCTGTATGAAAACATGTTCAGCATCATTAAGTCTTTGGCAATGCAAATACGAACGGCAATGAGATAGCAGCTCACAGTGGTCAGAATGGCTATAGGGATGAAGACAGGGAACAACAAGTCTCGGAGAGGAGGTGGAGAGAAGGGAAGCCTCCTGCACTGCTGGGGGGAGTGTAATCAGGTGCAGCCACTACCCAAAGTGCTGTGGAATTGCCTTAGAATTTTCAGAATCCATCTACCATATGATCCAGCTATTCCTCTGTGGCATATATATCCAAAGAACTTGGAAACACTAATGCTCAGAGATCCATGCAGCACTGTGTTCACCACAGCCTTACTCCCAATATCCAAGACTTGGAAGCCTACGTGGTGCCCATCAAGTGACGAATGGAGAAGGAAGACGATCTATAGCCACACAATGGCCAATCTTCGGACTGTATAGATGTGGCCATCTTGGGTGACATGTTCATAAACACCCTCAGAATTCTAAGTTGTCCTGACAACCTCCATGCACACAGTGTTTCAGAGCCATCGCATACCAGTCTGACCACTCCCCATTTCCAGGTAGGATAGTTTTCCTTTCTCTGGATTTCTTGTCGGTTTCTAACTTTCTCCTCGAACTTTGAAAGGTCTACTACATTCCCTCTACACACCAGTCTTTTTCCGTTACGATTATCAAAGATTTTATCTCTTATGTTTTGTGGATATGGTGAAATGGGTGGACTTTCCCCAGAGAAAGTCATGGACTCCCTCCCAAGTTGAAGTTGCCCAGGCAATCCCCTGATGCACACTTATCATGTCATCTCCTAGCAGTCTGACAATTCCACCAGGCAAGTCACATGTTTCCTTCCTTCATCATTTGGGGAAGTGTAGCTGATGCGTTCATAGATTGTAATATTCACATGGTTTTTTTCTGGTGCATATTGCTCAGTTTCCCTCACCATTTCTACTTCTTTATGATCTCTGTGCCCACCAGACCGTGAAATCTGGATTTCCTAATGCTAGTAATCTGATCCACAACCGTGGTGCTATCCTGTGAAGCTCAGGCCGCCCAAGCAGAACAGGGGCACTTACCTGCTACATCACAGGTCCGCCAATGAATTGGACTTCTGGACCACCTTTTGGCCTGATCGTGGGAGGATGTTAGCCTGCTTCGATTATTCGTGAAGGGAATCAGTAGTAACATGAATGACGGTAACATTTACCTTTGGTTGATGAGTTTAGCAAGGAACATATTCTCTTGCTAGTATTCCGCTTCATCTCTTTGCTAAGGTCTACCTTTCTGTAGCATCATTAAGCATTTGGAGGTGATTACTAATCCTTGGAAGTTCATCTTCTCTAATCTCTTTCAGCCTCCAAAGCTTAGGACGTAAATCTGCACCGTTTTTTGGAGTTTTGATTTTATGTGAATTGATTGCCGTAACCCAGCATTATAACATCCTATAGCTTTTCACATCTACAATCTCATAGATTTAGACTTCTGTGTAGGTTACATCATCTTCACCACTGTAAGCCTAATTACAGGCCCTCACCACACACTTGTGCCTAATCAACTCTTTCTCCCTCAGACCCCCGCATCCATTTCCCTTTGGGAACTACCAATCCCATGTCACGTCCTACCTTTTTGTGGCTCCGTTTTTCCTCTTCTCCTTGTACATGAGATCCTGTGGTATTCAACTATATCCCTGGGCCTTGCTTCAGTTCCCATAAGACCCTCAGGAGCCATTCTGGTGGTCACAAATGGCTGGACTGCATCCATTCCTACAGCTGAGAGCTATACCATCGTGTGGCTATAGCCGATCTTCCTTCTCCATTCATCTCTTGATGGTCACCACTGACCCTTCCAAGTCTTGGATATCGGGAGTAAGGCTGTGGTGAACACAGCAGTGCATCGATCTCTGTGCATTAGTGTTTCCATGATGTTTGGATATATACGCCACAGAGGAAGACATGGATCATGTGGTAGGTGGATTCTGAAATTTTTGAGACAATTCCACACCACTTTGTGTAGTGGCCGCACAGGTTCACATTCCTACCAGCAGTGCAGGAGGCTTCCTTTCTCTCCACCTCCTCTGTGAAACTTATTGTTTCCCGTCTTCATCCTTATAGCCATTCTGACCACTGTGTGTTGCTATCTCATTGCCGTTCGGATTTGCATTGACCAGAGCCTTAATGATGATGAACATGTTTTCATACAGCCTGTTGACTATCTTCCTATCTTCCTGGGAGAAATGTCTGTTTCCATCTTTTGCCCAGGTTCTATTGGGCTCGTTGTTTTTATTCCTGTGAAGACGTATGAGTTCATTGGATCTTTTAGGTACTCACCCCTTCTCTGATGTGTGGTTTGCAAACAGCCTGTCGCAGTTGTTGTGCTGTCTTTGCATTCTGTCGATGGAGTCGTTGGCTGGGCAGAAGCTTCTGCGTTGGATGGAGTCCCGCTTGTTTTTTGTTTCCTTTGTTGCCTTTGCCCACTGACACGTGCTTCTTCCAAATAGGCAGCCAAGCCAGATGGCAAAGAGCAAGCTGCCTGGGTTGTCTCCTAGAAGTTGCACGGTTTCAAGTATTCCATTCAAGGCTTTAATCCATTTCGAGGTCATGCGTATGTCTGGTGTAACATCATGGTCTACTCTCATTGTGTTACCTGTTGGTGTGCAGTCTTCTCAGCACCGTTTCTTGTGGAGACTCTCCTTTCTCCACTTTCTCCTCTAGGCTCACTGTTCGAAAATGCGCTGTCAGTAGATGTGTGAGTTGGCCTCCGGGCTCTCGTTCTGTTGCATGAGTCTGTGTGCCTATTTTGGGGGCCAGGCTGTGCTGTTTCCGTACCTAGGGCTTCGTCCTATATGTTGAAATCAGAAAGTGTGAGACTTGCTGCTTTGTTCGTTTTCCTGAGGATACCTCTGGCTATTCCGGGTCCTTTGTTGCTGAATAGAAACTTTAGGATTCTGTCTTCTATTTCTGTGGGAATGATTGTTGCAACTTTGACTGGGACTGCATGCAATCCAGACACTGCTTTATGCGGTATGGACGTTTGAAGTATGTTCGTTCTTCCATTGGAAGAGCATGGAATAGCCTTCCGTTCCCTTGTGTCTTCTGTAATATCTTCGCCCAAACCTTTGCAAGTTTTCTGTTTCCATTGCTTTCTGCTGTTTGGCCACGTTTATTCCTAGATATCTTTTTCTTCCTACTGGCATGCTTTCTTTTTTGATGTTCAGTTTTTCTATTCTTTGCAATTTTCAATTGGTTTTGTTTTGACAGAAGTTTATGGCTGTGCTCACATCTGCTGGCCATGCTGCTGCATTTCCTGAGGAAGAATGGCGATGTCTATCGTCGGTTCCCATCTCCCTCTACACTACCTCAGATGCCTTCCCCAGAATGGCTGGACGAGCAGTGAGGTGGCTCACCCCCAGGATTCCACATCGCCAACCCTGGTCTGCTGAACCACAATGTGCAGACTTCACCAAGGCCCCACTGGCTGGCCCTTTTCATGTTCCATTGGCAACCTGCAGTTGAGTGGATTGTGACTTGAATATGCTACTTGAGCCCAACTCTGGCCCTGTGTAGATGAGGCCAGCTTGATTTTCTGGCCCACTGTGATGTTGGGTGATTTGTCGGAATCGTGTCTCTGCTGTCCAGTCTAGCTTCGTGGACACAGGCTTTCAGAGCCCGCGGGGAGCAGTCTCATAACTCACCCTTCTCATTTAGGCCAGGTTTGACCTTTGCTGCTGTTTTTGGCATTGTGACTTTCTCTGACTTTCAAACGTTCAAACAGAGTGTGTCTAATGACTGATGTCTTTCACTGTGGATTAGTCAGCTTTGATTTCTGTTGGCCTCCATATTCCGGGATCCTTTTTTCTTTTCTATAGTCTAATTGTTATGGTCTTGCTGAGATATCTCCATTGGATTTGCTTATCAGTGCGTTCTCCTTCCTTCCAAGTTAGGAGTTTTGTATGTCTTTAATTACCATAGGTTCTGTAGCCCGAGGTGTGAGTCATTTCGTGATTGTTGGGTGTGGTCTTGGAATTTCCATCGGTCACTTGTAGGAATCTTTGCTATCCCAGCCCAGGTGACACTTAGCCCTGAGAACACATGGTCGTCTTGGTAGGTTTGAGATTCTCAGATCAGAAACTCCAGATTCGAGGTTGTCCCGACAACCACCTTCACGGACATTATGTTTTTGAGAGAAATTAGAGAAATCTGATGAATTCCTCCCTCCAGGTAAGTGATTTGTCTGTCTCTTTTCTGGATTTGGGAAGTTTCAAACTTGACCCCTGATCATTGAATGCTCCAACAGAGTACGTCTGGATACTGGGCTTTTTATTTCTACATGGTTTCCTATTGGTGTGATTTTCATTCTGAACTTTGGCAGGTGTATTTATATTTAAACATAATGGCAATGTTCTAATTTTCAGCAAACCTCATTCCATATGTTGTCAGAACAAGAAATCAATACTGTTTCCATGGCAAGAGGTGGGGGAGAGAATTTCATTGGAGCCCAACTGAGCACTGTAGCCTGGAAGGGCAGCCTTCACACAGGAACGAAGCCCTCTCGAAAAGGGTGCTTTTAAGCACACTTCTACAGCCCTCCAAACCAAAGGACACACCCCAAGCATGACAATCATCCCTTCCTTTAAGTCTTCACAGAGATGTCTTGGGACACATTAGCATGTACCCAGTGGGACCCCGTGACGCCAGAGCTATGCAAAGGGAGACCTCTCTTCAAAGAATGCTACGGGCCTAGGAAAGAAGGCCTCAATTGTTCTCTTCAATGTCCTCAAGAGATCATTCTTGACTTGGGATTATGAGTAAGGCAGAAGGAAAACGTAGGTCTGATATGCCCCAAGTCCAGCCTCTTGTTTCAAATCAAGTTGCAAGCTTCAATCAGCATGGCCTCCACATCTACTTGAGTAGATAACAATGTTCTCCTCTCAGTGCTTGCCCCTCTAGTGTCCCTTCTTCCCAATGATTCCTTTCTTATCCCTTGAATCAGTGCCTCTTTGATCTCTTCAAGTTTCTGTGTGCGGTTTGTGTTTGGAAAAGCTGTTTCTGGATATCTCACACGTGGGTATCCTAGCCACGGCAATCCTCGGACTCTAAACTTGCTGCCATCTTGGGTGACACGTTCACCGTGACGTCATAAACACCCTCAGAATTCTAAGTTGTCCTGAAAACCTCCAGGCACACAGTGTTTCAGAGCCATCTCATATCAGTCTGATGACTCCATCTTTCCAGGTAGGATAGTTTTCCTTGTTCTGGGTTTCTTGTCAGTTTCTAACTTTCTCGTGGAACTTGAAAGGTATGCTACATTCCCTCTACCCACCGGTTCCTTTCCTTTAAGATTATCCCTTGTTTTATATCTTATCCATTGTGTATATGCCCAATTGGGTGGACTTTCCTCAGAGAAAGTCCTGGAGGCCCTCCCAATTGGAAGGTGCCCAGGCAATCCCCTGATGCACAATGATCGTGTGATCTCCTAGAAGTCTAAAAATTCCACTTGGCAGGTCACATGTTTTCCTTCCTTCATCATTTGGGGAAGTGTTCCTGATGCGTTCATAGATTGTCATATACTCATGGTTCTTTTTCTGGTGCATATTGTTAAGGTCTCGTGACAATTTCTCCTTCTTTATGATCTCTGTGCCCACCATACCTTGAAATCTATATTTCCTAATGCTAGTAATCTGATCCGCACCCCTCATGCTAGCTGGTGACTCCCGGGCCGTCCAAGTGGAACGTAGGAACCTACCTGCTACATCACAGGGCCGGCCCTGAATTGCACTTTTGGACCAACCTTTGACCTGACCTGTGAAGATGTTGGCCTGCTTCGATCATTCGTGAAGGAAGCAGTAGTAACATCATGAATGGTAACGTTTTCTGTTGGTTCATGAGTTTAGCACAGAACATGTTCTCTTGGTAGTATTCCTCTTCATCTCTTTGCAAAGGTCTACCTTTCTGTAGCAACATTGAGCATGTTGAGGTGATTACCAATACTTGGAAGTTCATCTTCTCTAACCTCTTTCTGTCTCCAAAGCTTCCGGTTGTAAATCTGCATCACTTTTGGGAGTTTCGGTTTTATGTGAATTGATTGCCGTAACCCAACATTCTAATGACCTATAGCTTTCAGATCTACATCCACATAGATTTAGACTTCAGAGTAGGTTACATCATCTTCACCAACGTAAGCCTAATTACTGTCCCTAACCACACACCTGTGCCTAATCAACACTTTCTCTCTCTGGCCACTGCCCCACTTTCCCTCTGGGAAATGCCAATCCATTGTCATGTGATACCTGTTTGTTGGTCCGTTCTTGCTCTTCTCCTTGTACGTGAGATCCTGTGGTATTTGACCATACACCTGGGGCTTGTTTCAGTTCCCCTAAAACCGTCAGGAGCCATTCTGGTGATCACAAATGGCTGGCCTGAATCCGTTCCTATAGCTGAGTGCTATGCCTTTGTGTGGCTATAGCCCATCTTCCTTCTCCATTCATCCCTTGATGGGCACCAGGCAGGCTTCCAAGTCTTGGATATCAGGAATAAGGCCAGGGTAAATAGAGGTGTGCACCGATCTCTGTGTAGGAGTGTTTCCAAGTTCTTTGGATAAACACACCACAGAGGAATAGCTGGATCATATGGTTGATGTATTCGGAAATGTCTAAGGCAAGTCCACACCGTTTTGTGTCGTGGCTGCACCTGTTTACACTCCCTCCAGCAGTGCAGGAGGCGTCTCTTCTCTCCACCTCCTCTCCGAAACTTATTTCCTGTCTTCATCGTTATAGCCATTCTGACTGCCGTGAGCTGCTATTTCATTGCCTTTCAGATTTGCACTGACCAGAGACTTAATGATGATTAACATGTTTTCATACAGCCTGTTGGCCATCTTTCTATCTTCCTGGGAGAAATGTCTGTTTCCAGCTTGTGCCCAGATTTTAATGGGGCTTGTTTTTTTTTTTTTTCTTGTGGAGCCGTATGAGTTTATTGGATCTTTTGGCTATTCACCCCTTCACCAATGTGTGGTTTGCAAACATCCTCTCCCAGTTGTTGTGCTGTCTTTCCATTGAATCAATGATTTCCTTGGCTATGCAGAAGCTTTTGTGTCTTATGTAGTCCCATTTGTTTCTTGTTTCCTTTATTGCCCTTTCCCAGACAGATATGCTTCTTCCAAATATGAGGCTAAGAAAAATGACAAAGAGCACCCTACCTACGTTTTCTTCCAGAAGTCTCATGGTTTCCAGTATTACATTCTAGACTTCAATCCATTTCGAGTTGGTGTTTGTGCCTGGTGTAACACCATGGTCTACTCTCCTTGTCTTACATGAGACTCTGCACTCTTCCCAACACTGTTCATTGTAGAGACATTCCTTTCTCCACTGTCTCCTCTTGGCGCCCTGGTCGAAAATGGGCTGTCCATATATGTGTCCCTATACCTCTGGGCTCTTGATTCTGTTCCATGGTTCTGTTTCTCTGTTTTGCATCCCAGCCTGCGCTGTTTCCATTTCAATTTCTTCGTCCTATATGCTGAAATCAGCAAGTGTGATACATTGAGCTTTGTTCTTTTTCCTCAGGATTCCTTTGGCTATTCGGGTTCTTTTGTTGCTGGATGTGAACTTCAGGATGCTCGCTTCTATCTCTGTGAGAAATATTGCTGCAATTTTGACTGGGACTGCATGGAATGAAGAGATTTCTCTATGCGGTTGGACATTTCAAGTCTGTTAATTGTTCCATTTCAAGAGCATGGAATATCCTTCCACTTCCTTGTGTCTTCTCCCATTTCTTTCTGCAAAGGTTTGCTAGTTTTCTGTTTACAGAGCTTTCACCTGTTGGGGTGAGGTTATTCCTAGGTATCTTATTCTTCTTACTGGCATCCTTTTTCTTTTTTATTGAGGTTCAATTTTCCTATTCTTTGCAACTTTTAATTTGTTTCCTTTTGAAAGAGATTTATCACTGTGCTCACATCTGCTGGAAATTCTCCTGTATTTGCTGAGGAAGAGTGGCTCTGTCTAATGTCGCTTCTCATCTGCCTCTACATTACCTCCCACTCCCGCCCAAGAATGGCTGTACCAGCGGTGAGGAGGTTTACCCCCAGGATTCTACCCTGCCAACTCCTGGCTGCCAACTCAGAGTGTGTGGACTTCCCCAATTCTTTACTGACCAGCCCCATTCATGTTCCCTCGGCAACCTGCCTTTGAGTGGAATGTGACTTAAATAGGCTACTTCAGCCCAACTCTGGCACTGAGTAGATGTAGCCAGTTTGTATTTTTGGTCAACTGCGATGTCAGAGAATTTGTCATAATTGTGTCTCTGCTCTCCCGGCAAGCTTCATGGACACAGGGTTTCATAGGACGTGTGGAGGAGTCTCATACCCACCCTTTCCAGGTAGCCCAGGTTTTACCTCGCTGCAGTTTTTTGGTTTGTGACACTTTCTGACTTTCAAAAGTTCAAGCAGAGTCTGTCTAAAGCCTGACATCTTTCGTTGTGGATTATTCAGGTGTTATTTGTGTTTGCCTTCCTTCGTTTGAGCCCATTTTGTTTTTCCATAGCATAATCATCATGGTCTTTCTCAGATTTCCCCCTTTGGTATGCTTGTCAGCCAGTTCTCCATCATCCCTAGGTATCAATTTTCTATTTCTTTAACCACCCTATGTTCTATAGGCCTACGTGTGAGTGCTTTTCATTGTTGGGTGTTGTCTTTGAATTTACATTGGTCACTTGTAGCAATCTTTACCATGCTAGCCTTGGTCAAAATGAGCACTGTGAACACGTGTTCATCTTGGTTGGTCTGACGTTCTGACATCTTAAACTCCAAATTCTAGTTTGTCATGTTAACCTTCTTCATGAACATAATGTACCCGAGACAAATTAGACAGATGTGATGAATTCCGTTCCAGGTAAGATACTTTTCTGTCTCATTTCTGGATTTGGGAAGTTTCGATCTTGACCCCCGATCCTTGAACGTTCCACTAGATTACGTCTAGATACTGGCTTACTGTATTTCTATAAGGTGTGTTATTTGTTTGATTTACAACCTCATGTTTATTTTTCTATAAAGATAATTGTAATGTTCTAATTTTCAGACAACCTCCTTTCACATGGTGTCAATACACGTCATCAGTAATCATTCTACTCCAAGAGATGGGGGAGGAGTATTGAATTGGAGCCAAACTGAGCACACTAGCCTGGTAGGGCATCCCTCACAAAGCAATGAAGCCCTCTGGAAAAGAGTGATTCTCAGCACACTTCTGGAGCCCTGCCAAACAATGCGACATACCAGGAGCATGACGGGGTTCTAGTCCTTCAAGGGTTCAAAGAGATGTATTGTGACACATTAGCATGTACCCAGTGAGCCTCCGTAATGCCAGAGCTATGGAAAGTGAGACTTCTCTTCAATGAGTGCTAGGGGCATAGGAAGGGAAGCATCGATCCTTCTCTACAATGTCCTCAGGAGATCATTCTTGATTTTGGATTATGATTAAGGCAGAAGGACAACGTAGGTCTGATAAGACAGAGTCCAGCCTCTGGTTTCAAATCAAGTTGCAAGCTTCAATCAGCACGGCCTCCACATCTACTTGAGTAGATAACAATGTTCTCCAGTCAGTGCTTGTCTCTCTGTTATTTATTGCTTCTCCACAATGACTTCTTTCTTATCCCTTTAATCAGCGGCAATTCTAACTCTTCAAGTTTCAGTGCTGATTTCTGTTTTTAAATTCTTTTCTGGGTATCTCTCACTTGAGTATCGTAGCCTAGGACAATGCTCGGACTATATAGATGAGGCCCTCTTGGGTGACATGTTCACTGTGATGTCATAAACACCCTCAAACTTCTCAGTTGTCCCGGCATCTTCCATGCACACAGTATTTCAGAGCCATCTGATATCAGTCTGATAGTTTTCCATTTCCTGGATTTCTTGTCTGTTTATAACTTTATCTTTGGACTTTTAAATGTCTACTACATTCTCTCTAGACACTGAATTCTTTACTTTAAGTTTATCCTTGGTTTTATCTGTCACATTTTGTGGATATGGCCAAATATGTAGACTTTCCCCAGAAAAAGTCCACGAGTCCCTCCCAAGTTGAAGTTGCCCAGCCAATCCTCTGATGTTCAATGATCGTGTCATCTTGTGCAGTCCGACAATTCCACCTATGCAACTCACATCACTTCCTCCATTCTGTATTTGAGAAGTCTACCAGATGCGTCATAGATTGCAATATATTCATGTTGTTTTCCTGGTGCATATGTATAAGGTATGCTCACAATTTCCACTTATGTATGATCTCTGCCCGCACCATACCATGAAATCTATCTCTCTGGATGTTACTAATCTGATCAGCACCCGTGATGCAAATCCATGAGTCCCAGGCCACAGACTAGGAACGTGGGCTCTTACACACCAGAACAAATGACTGGCCCTGAATTTTACTTTTGGACCAATCTTTTGCCTGAACTTGGGAGAAGCTGGCCTGCTGTGATTATTCGTGAAGGTAATGAGTAGTAACCTCACAGAAGGTAACATTTTCCCTTGGTTCATGAGTTTAGCATGGAACACGCTGTCTTTGTAGTATTCTTCTTAATATATTTGCAATGGTCTACCTTTCTGTAGCATCATTAAGCATTTGGAGGAGATTCACAATCCTTGAAAGTTTATCTTCTCTAATCTCTTTCAGCCTCAAAAGCTTTATGCCGTGAATCTGCACAGCTTTTTGGATTTTTTCTTTCCCCCTGGGAACCACCAATCCAAAGTGAAGGCTGCCATCAAAGCTAAAATGCTCCATTTGGCCCCAATGAAATTCTCTCCCCCTATCTCTTGTCATAGAAGAGTATTGATTATGTGGTTTGCCACCGTATGTGAGGAAGTTGGCTGAAAATTAGAACATTACACTTATATTTAACGAAAAATAAACATGCCAGAGCTGAGGATGTAAACCAAACAACTAGCAAACCCTACAGAAATAAAGTAAACCAGTATCTAGACGTAATCTACTGGCACAATGAAGGATCCGAAGTCAAGGTCTAGCCTACCCAAATTCAGAAAAAAAGACATAAAAATATCTTACCTGGAGAGAGGAATTCATCAAATTTCTCTAATTTGTCTCAGAAACATTATGTCCATAAGGTGGTTGCCAGGACAAACTAGAATTTGGCATTCCTGATCTCAAAATGTCAAACCAACCAAGATGACCTCCTGTTCTCAGTGCTCAGTTGGACCTAGGCTAGGATAGCCAAGATTCCTTCAAGTGAACGATGGAAATTCAAAGACAAAACCCAACAATCACGAAAGCACTCACATCGGCCTAGAGAACACATGGTGATTAAAGAAATACAAAATTCCTAACTTGGAATGAAGGAAAACACACTGATGAGCATATGTATGGGAGACAGCTGTGAAAGACCATGAGGATTGATGTGGATTAAGGCTGCCCCCATTCGAAAGCCCAAGGTTAGCTGGTGAACATGCAGAACTATAGGACCCGTTGAATTTCTTTTGGTATGAATTAGAGGTGCCCCAGTGAGAGAAGCCCAGGTCATGCTCACCTACATGCCTATCTATGGGGCCAGTTTCGTATCTAGTGTTATATGACCACACAATATCCAGAACCCATCTGAACTGAAATCATTTAATGACTTTTTACATCATCTTTTCTTTTTCCAGGAAAAATAAGTCACGTAACCATGCCTGATAAAATTAGTGCTTAACCTCAACTCCGGGCAGCAGCAGGAGCTGTGACTGCCCATGGGTCCTTTCCCAATGCAGCAGCAGCAGCAGCTCTTCACTGCCCATGGGTCCTGTCCCCATGCCTGCAGCTCTTCACTGCCCATAGGTCCTGTCCCCATGCTATCCTGTACCATTCTCTAAATAAAAGAGCACCACTGCCAGACCTTGAGGGTCCAAGAAATCTTATTTTCAACTCTTGAGCTTGCCAACCCCACATCATATCTCGTGTCCCATATGAGGATCGTGCTTCATTGGTTTGTGAGCTCGAATTCTCGTAAGTGCCCTTTCCTTCCTTGTGCCTCTCTCTTTTTCGAGGATGGATCTAAATTCACTTCTCCATCAGGAACTGTCTTGAATAGCTGTATGAATTCATGTTTGCTGCCCATGGCTACTCTATGGTGCAAATCTGGCATTCAGCTTGAAGAGAATCAGTGGCTTAAGCCTAAGAGTGATGTAGAATGAATTAATCCATTCCTTCCTGACCCTATCTCTAATACATAAATTTTACGTGGGAACGGGTCAGCCATTTAAGTCATTAGGATGGTTGGCAATCTCCAAGACTCTCGTGGAAGGTTTCTATCCCTAAAGCTGGATTGGGATACCTCCCATGCACTTGACCATCTGAACTGTGTGAATGTCCCAATCGGGACTGCAGTTCAGGGAAAGTACCAACGTCTAACCTTTGGCTGAGTATTGGAAACCCTTCTTTGGAGAATGGCTCCAACACGCATTGGGTAGAATGACCCCAGCGTGGCAGAAACTTCTTCACTATTTCTCTCCATCATGTTCTCTCTTAAACTTCTCCTTTTCTCTTGGGGACCACTCACCAGGCACCTATTACTTCCAGGCAGAATAGGAAAGATGTTCAGCAGGCACCTGTTACTGCCAGGCATAGCAGGGAAGTTATCCAAGGGATGCAATTCTGGGGGACACCCCCATCACCCCTTGCTATAGGCACCCCACAGTAGGAACAACAGGTAGGATGCTTCCCTAGGTTCAGGGGGGATTTTCAAGGTAATGGACCTGTCTCTTTCATCTTTCTTAAAGTTACAATGGCCATTTTCATCTCCTTTTGAGCTTTGCAACCGGGAAACAAAGAAATCTTTCAACAGTCAAGTCCTCCAACACTGGGAGCCCCAACTTTGGCTTTCTGGGCCTGGTCACCCCGACGACCCCAAGTAGGGTGCCCTCTGTTGACGGTTGACTGATTGAGTATTTTAGTCACCTACTGAGTTGGCTATGAGGTTAGGAGAGCTGTGATTTATTCTGTGAACTGTCATGCTAGGGTAGTGTGCCCCAGCATGGGAACTGTTGTGTGACTTTTATCATGATAACCCTCTGGGAACGGCCATGAGGGTGAGGTCTGGTGTCTTCTTTTAATTTCTTTGTATTGCTCATCATGTCCTCTGTTGTCACCAAGTCTTGGTTAAGTTCAGGCTGGACTTGACCAGAACCTGGACATTCTGTAAAATTGAAAAACTTGAATATATTTTGCAAGGGACTTAACTCTCAACCCGGCTACTGGGAGCCCCGGCCTCCAGCATGTTCCAGGCCTTTGTAGGCACTGCACCCTTGAACAGTTCACTGTCAGTCCGACACTGGCTTTACTGCCATGGGGAATGACGTAAGCATCCCAAGAGACTCACCACTTAGGGTCATTCTAACTAATTAGAAACACTTTCAATTGTATGGGTATGCCCCAGAAACTTCATCTGGGAGAAAATTTGTGATGTATCTCTGTGCCTTTCTGGTGCAGTTGGACAGGTAGATCAACCTAGAATGTCCTTCAAGTTACAGTCCAGTTTCTGAGAAATCAAGAGCAACTGTCCTTACGAAATCCTTGCAAGACTGGAAAGACAGCTCTAGAGGCAGTTCAGATTCCACCTACTTCCTTTATCATGAAAAGGATTCTCATCCCTCCTCTCCAGGAACTACTATGTAGCCCATCACTCATTCTTAAGACTGAAAAAAAAAAAGGAGGGGAAAGGATAAATGGTCATAAGTGCGCCCTTGCAAAAAGTCTACCATCTCGAGGGTCTTCTCCATAAGTATTAGTAAAAAGGCTCAAAACAAAGTGTGGATTCATAACCGGTGAGCTGTACCTGATTCACTGGAGTAGTTTTTAAAACAATGGTTGTACAGTCTCTGTCTATGTGTGTCTATGTCTACATTATACGTGTGATATTTTTACCCCTGGATGGTCTGGCCAAAATTAAGATCTCTGTTTAGTTGGCTTAAAGAAAGTGCTTACATAAATTCCAAATGTAGTAGAAATCAACTCAGTGCCTTTCAAAGTTAATGTGATGTGAATTAACCTTTGGTAAATGAAAGCTTGTTAAAGTTTGTTGGTTCGATTGAAAATTATCTTCTTGTCAGAGTTGTCTGTATTTGCCTAGGATGCAGGCATTTCAGCCTGGGTTATCTAGTCATATAAGTTCACTTTCTTAAATTTGTCAGTAAAATAATAGCTTTAAATGATGACCAGTTTTGTCTAATTCCTCATGAGGTTTCCATAGGTAATCTGAACATAGTTGTTGGAAACAAATGGTTTAAATACATAAAACTCATAAAGGTGAGTACAATAACTTTTATGGTCAGTATACTTGTTGAAACAAAGCAGCTTCAAAATTTTTCTGTGTAACAATCTTGACTTTGGCAAAGTTAAGTTAAATGATAAAAAGATGAATATGCAGGTCATTTTTGGATAGGATGAAACACTGAATCATTATTAATAAACATATCTAAGTTATCTACTTTGGGCTTCTTCTTGAAGAGGCTAAAAGCGTGTGGGTGTATCAAAAAGCATGCCTGTGTTTTATTGTAAAGCTGCATGTTTCTAAAGTTATGAAGTGTTTAGAATGCTGATATAAAAGACAATTCATAATTGCTTACTTTTTTGTGTTTAGTAGATCTGTTAAGGCTTAAAAGTTCTAATTAACTTATGGAATTAAAGCTGCAGGAAATTAATAAGGAAAAGAGCTCTGTATTCAGGGAAGTTAAAATGTATGCTTTCAGTAAAAAAGGTATAAAGAATGGAAATGTTTTTGTTTGATGGGTTAAGAAACATAAATTTATCCTAATGTACTAGAAAGGAAAAAAGAAAGAGTTGTTGACACATTCTGAAAACGAAAAAGAAAGTTGTAGAAGGTTTGTGAAGGAGAAATTCTGAAAAGAGTTTTATGCCTACTCAAGTAGATTAAAGTAAGTTCAATTAAGTGAATGAGTTTGAATGTTCAAAATAAGTAGGTGCAAAAATTGAAATTTGGTTTTCTCTAAAAGGATACTTTTTCTTGAACTTTGGATCTGCTCTTGATAAAGAGGTTATAAAAGCTCTTCCTTTGAGTAAGTCTACCTAAGAGAGAAACGTGTTTTGTGAAAATAATGACTGAGGTCACTCTTAAGATTTTTGACTCTTTCTGTCATCACTTTGAATAGATACCTGAGCATTGTTTCACAGTGAGTGTTGTTTCCTATTTGAAGAAGCATTTAAAAAACTTTGGATATGTTTTGACAAGCTTCTCCTTCAAAAATATTCAAATGCTGAATGAAGTCTTTCTTTTGACCTGGTGGACAGAAGAGAAATTACTCTGAGGATTTTCAGAGGGCCCCTGAGTCTTCTCAAAGAGATTTGCTCTCTGTTCCTGTAAGGAGGAAAACATTAAACTAATTAGGCTTATTTTTTCTATTAAATTACATGGGAAACATTGTGAAACAAGTGATGATAGATATTCTTAGGTGGTATTAGATGGGTAAATGTTATTAATATAGATGTCTTCAAATTATATAGAATTCCTAAGATTCTGATCTGTCCTGGTTATCAGTCATAAGTCCACTTATTATCTGTAAGGGTCATATGTCACAGAAGTATCCAAGTTTCTTTGTCAATTGCCCTTTTGAGTCCTTTGTCCATTTGCAGATAATTGTTGTTTTTCTCTGATGCTTTTTTCTTTTGCAAATATGTTTCATCTTCCGAGATATTCTGGGAAAGGATTCTGACACAGAGGATCTAAACTACAGGTTTCTGATAAACTTTCAGATTGTAAAACTGAGCTGAGCAAGAAACTACAGAATTGTAACAGAAACTAAGCTCCTCGATCTGCTAAGGACAGATTTAGCTCAAGAATTGATTATACAGGACTGTGTGAACTGATGAGGACGATTATAATTTTTTAGAACTTCTGTTTGAAATATTGTTGAGTTTTGATGTGTTGTTTTGTTTTCTCATAATGAAGGATTTCTTTTTCTCTTTTCTCTTATGCTAACTTTGACTTACAGCCATTTGGTGAAATTATACTGTTATGAGCAAAACTGAAACATTTATCTTTTTCTCCCTACCTTATCCCTAAGGAATTGTCAAACTCTTTGTTACTGAGTATGGTCATTTCGTGGCAACATTTGCATAAGTTCCACAAGAATCTGTTCTCCTTATAACAGGTCACATTGGTTATATTACGAAGGCTTTGACTGGAATGTCATATTTGAAACATACAGGGTCAGATATGACAGGACAGCATTTCAGGAACAAAGATTGGACTTTCTGGAATACAGCCACTTGGAAACATGGGCATGGTACCTTGTTTACAGAGATTCTGGGAATCTTACCCGTTAAGTAAGGAAGCGTGCTTATCTGGCAGGTGCAAGTACCCTCCGAATACTTTGGGGGACCTGAAAGAGAACTCCACTCAAATCTGTAAGTACTGCAGGCAAAATCTGATGGCAAATCCTTGACTTGGCTTTTCTGGCCTCTAGAGGCCGTCACAGTTCAAGCCGAGATTCCTCATAAAAATTTCCAGCAAAGCATACTTTAAAAAGCCTGTATAAACAATTGCTATTCTTGTAGCTGTTATGTAAATAATTGGAGCAAGTTGTATTGAAACTACACTTTACTTGCAAACCTGTTAATCCTGATTTGGCTATCTTTTGTAAAAATGAGGGTGATTTAAGAGAGAAAAAATTATGTTTCTGTAGAAGCTATAGTAGGCATTCATGGATATTAGATTCTAGCTCTTTTCATCCACAAGATTCATCTATTACTAATCGTAATGTCTCCTTGTGCTCATCTATGTCTGACACCTGCGAGTTCCCTGGCCACAATCAAACATTTTCCTTTAAAACTACTCCCAAATACTAACTAGATTTGCCTTGTCACAGGTGGATCAGAAACAACAAGTTCCAAAGGGAAAGTCCCCAACTTATCGATACACACAGGATGGACAATATGAAATTTGGGATGAATGTATTTGGTTCACTCCTACTAGTGGTCAACTCAGTAAAAGGTCACTCTCTGTTGGGAACAAACCAATCACACTTGTGAGACATGGCCTAACAACAGCCGACCTATGGGAAAAATTCGCTGTTATATGTGTTCTCATATCATAGTCTTAAAAAAGTACTGATTGGTTTGGGACTGACTGGGATAGACAGCCCAGCACGCTTTGGTTAGTCTCTAATGGTGCTCAGTGGCTATGCGGCTCCAATTTATGGCCTTTGCTGCCACCTAAGTGGATTGCATGATGCACACTAGGCTTTAGCTGGATGCGGGGTAGAACTAAATTTACTACATCTCCTCCTGCTATCCTACCCAACCTGCAGCAGCGCTGAACCAGGTCTGTCTTCCACTGGTATGACCATCTTTCCGCAATTTTCCTTCCCCAATTAGGAATCGAAAGTGTCGTCTTGCACATGGAAGTCCTAAACAAATTTAGTATGAAGGCATTAAATGATGCACAACATAGCATTTCGCTGCTCAATTTAGAAGTATCCCAAATGTGTAAGGCAGTCCTCCAAATCCAAATGACACTGGATGTCTTGACAGCAGCACAAGGGGGCACCTATGCCATTATAAAAACTGAATGTTGTGTCTATATTCCTGACTACTGTCAAAATATTTCTGGCTTCCTATCCCAACCACCAAATTAAATCCGTGTCTTATCAACCCTAACTCTAAACGATTGGTTGAACTCCAAGTCAGGACCAGGTTTCTGCACTACTTCAATACGTTATACATTGGGTTAAACATACTGCTTGTATTTCTTATGATATTTTGTTGTCTGTTTCATTGTCTGTCATCCGTATGTGAATAAAGTTTCACCTCCTGGACCACCTCTCGTCAAATGATTCTCCCGTCTCCAGAGGCTCTGTATACCTTGTCAGCCTTGAACTCCACAGGTGAAGGCTTCCAGTCCACTGAACATCCTACCTGTACCTATGACCCCATTTAGGGACAGCTCTGCAACCTTGTACAGCCATAAGTAGTTACAGAAGACTGACCATCGTCCATATCCCCAAAGCTCTCCAGTCCAAATGGGTTCAGGGGGTGTTTATGATGTGTATTAAGGCTTCCCCAGCTAGGGAAGCCCAAGGTGATCTGGCCTACATGCCAAACTATATGAGCAGGTGGAATTAGGGCTGACTCAGGGAGAGAAGCTCAGCGCATCCTCACCTACATGCTGATCTACAGGGCCAGATCCGTATCTAAAGTTATATGACTGCACATTAACCAGACCCCATCTGCACTGAAATCATTTAAAGACATTTTACCACATCATTTCTTTTTCCAGTAAAAATAAATCATGTACCCATGACTTATAAAACTAGCCCTAACCCTCAACTCAGGGCAGCAGCAGGAGCTTTGACTGATCATGGGTCCCATCCCCAGGGAGCAGCAGCAACTCTTCACTACCCATGGGTCCTGTCCCCATGCTATCCCATACTATTCTCTAAATAAAAGAGCACCAGTGCCAGACCTTCAATGTCCGAGAAATCTTTCATTCGAGTCTTCAGCTCGCCGAGCCCATTTCAACAATTATAACATGGAAAACAAAAAACCGTCCCAGAAAATGGAAGGCACACAGAAATCACACCTGAATAATCCACAATGAAAGATGTCCGTTTTGGACATTCCCTGAACGTTCGAAAGACAGAGAAAGTCACAAACCCAAAAACTGTAGCAAATGTCAAACCTAGGCTAACTGGTAAGGGTGAGTTATGAGACTGTTAAAATCTGGCTCTGAAAACCTGTGTCGATGAAGTTTGCCATGATAGCAGAGACACAATTCTGAGAAATCCTCTGACATCAGAGTGGAGAAGAAAAACAAACTGGCCTCGTCTACACAGTGCAAGATTTGTCCCAAATAGCATATTCAACTCACATTCCACATCAAATGCAGGTTTCCAATGGAACATGAAAGGTGCTGGTCAGTGGTGCAGTGGTGAAGTCCACAAATTCTGGGTCAGCACCCAGGGCAGACCATGCAGAATGCTGGAGGTGAACCTCCTCACCGATGGTCCAGATATTCTGGGGCAGGCGTCCAAGGTAGTGTAGAGGCAGATGGGAAGCAACGTCAGACAGCGTCATTCTTGCCCAGCTAATACAGCAGCATCGACACCAGATGTGCGTACAGCCATAAACATCTGCCAAAACAAAAACAATGAAAAGTTTCAAAGAATAGAAAAACTGAACCTCTGGAAAAAAACATGCAAGTAAGAAGAAGAAGATTTCTAGGAATAAGCTTAGACAAACAGGTGCAAGCTATGGAAACCAAAAACTAGCAAAGCTTTAGGGAAAGAAATTCCAGAAAACACAAGGAAACGGAAGGGTATTCCGTGCTCTAGGAATGTAAGATCTGAAACACCTGAAACGTCCGCAATGGATAGAGCAATCTCTGGATTGCATGCAATCCCAGTCAAAGTTGCAGCAATCTTTTCCACAGAAATAGAAGAGAAAATCCTAAAGTCTCTATCCAGCAACAAGGGACCCGGAATACCCAAAGGGATTCTGAGGAGAACGAACAAAGCAGGACTATCACACTTTGATTTCAACATGTAGGACGAAGCTCTTGGTACCGAACCAGCACAGCCTGGTCCCAAAAACAGGCACAAACCCCAGTGGAACAGAATGGAGAACACAAGGGTCAACTCACACATATATGGACAGCGCATTTGCAATGAGGAAGGCAAGAGGAGACAGTGGAGAAAGGAGAGTCTCTAAAATAAATGGTGCTGGGAAGACTGCACAGCCACATGTAACACAATAAGAGTACATCATGATGTTACACCAGGCACACACACCACCTCGAAATGGATTAAAGCCTTCAACGGAAGTCTTGAAACACTGAAACTTCTAGGAGAAAACACAGGCAGCTTGCTCTTTGCCATCTGGGGTAGCCGCCTATTTGGAAGAAGCATGTGTGACTGGGCAAGGGCAACAAAGAAAAGAAGAAAGAAGCAGGCCTCCATCCAACATAGAAGCTTCTGTCCAGCCGGGGAAACCATCCACTCAATGCAAAGACAGCACAACAACAGGGAGAGGATGTTTCAAACCACACATCTGAGAAGGGCTGAATAGCCCAAAGACCCAATGACCACACACGTCTCCACAATTGAAAAAACAACAAGCCCATTAAAACCTGGGCAGAAGATGGAAACAGAGATTTACCCCAAGAAGACAGAAAGTTGGCCAACAGCTGTATGAACACATGTTCAACACCGTTAAGTATAAGGCCAACGCAAATCCTCACGGCAATGAGATGACAGCTCCCTGTGTTCAGAATGGCTATAAGGAACAAAACAGGAAACAACAAGTGTCAGAGAGAAGGTGGAGAGAAGGGAAGAGTCCTGCACCTCTGGTGGGAGTGCAAACCGGTGAGGGAACTAGGCATAGCCATGGGAAATTGCCTCAGAAATTTCCAAATCCATCTACCATATGATCCAGCTATTCCTCTCCGGCGTGTTTATCCAAAGAACTGCAAAACACTAATGCACACAGATCCGTGCCCCGCTGTGTTCACCACAGCCTTACTCCCGATATCCAAGACTTGGAAGCCGCCCTGGTGCCCATCAAAGGACCAATGGAGAAGGAAGTTGGGCTATTTCCACACAAAGGCAAAACACTCAGCTGTAAGAAACAGTGCAGTCCAGCGATTTGTGACAGCAGAATCACTCCTGAGGGTGGGAGGGGAACTGAAACAATCCCAAGGGAGAAATCAAATACCATCGCATCTCACTTACAAGGAGAAGATTAAAATAAGGACCAACAAACAGGTAGAACGTGATATGGGATTGGTGGTTCCCAGAGGGAACGGGTGGCAGTGGACGGTGGGAGAAAGAGTTGATTAGGCACAAGTGTGGGGTGTGGGCCTGTAATTAGGCTTACTGTGGGGAAGAAGATGTAGCATACACAGAAGTCTAAATCTATGAGGATGTAAATCTGAAAGCTATAGGATTTTCTAATGCTAGGTTATTGAAATCAATTCACCTAAAATCAAAACTCCATAAAGGCAAGCAGGTTTAAGGGATAAAGTTTGCAGGCTGAAAGAGTTTAGAGATTATGAACTTCAAAGGATTGATAATCACCTCGAAATGTTTAATGATGCAACATAAAGGTAGACCATTGCAAAGAGATGAAGAGGAACACTACCAACAGAACATGACCCCTGCTAAACTCCTGAGCCAACTGAAAATGTTGCTGTCCACGATGTTACTGCTAATTACCTTTACGAATAAACAATGCAGACCAACATCTCCCCAAGTTCAAGCCAAAGGTTGGTCCAAAAGTCCACTTCAGGGCCAGCCCTCTGGTGTAGTGGGTAAGTGTCCGTGTTCCACTTGGGCGGCCTGGGACAGGCAGGCTGGCATCGCAGGTGCAGATCCGATTAGGAGCATTAGGAAATATAGATTTCAAGGTATGGTGCCGACAGAGATCATGAAGAAGTAGAAATTGTGAGGATACCTTATGAATACACACCAGGAAACGAACCATGAGAATATTACAATCTATGAACACATCAGGTACACTTCCCCAAATGATGAAGGAAGGAAAACATCTGACCTGCCAAGGTGGAAACACCAGACTCCTATGAGTTGACATGATCATTGCTCATCAGAGGATTGCTTGGGTAACTTCAGCTTCACAGGGACTCCAGGACTTTCTGTGGGGAAAGTCCACACATTTGGCCACATCCACAAAAGATAAGAGATAAATCCCAGGACTATCTTCAAGGAAAGAAACCACTGTCTAGAAGGAATGTAGTAGATCTTTCAAGGTTTGAGGAGAAAGTTGGAAACCGACAAGAAGTCCAGAAAAAGGAAAACTATCACACCTGGAAAGGGGGAGTCGTCAGACTGGTATGAGATGGCTCTGTAACACTGTGTGCATTGAGGTTGTCAGGACAACTTAGAATTCTGAGTGTGTTTATGACATCACGGTGACCATGTCACCAAAGTTGGCCATAGGTTTCCAGCTCTAGGATTGGCCTGGGCTAGGATATTCAAGTGAGAGGTACACAGAAACAGCTTTTCCAAACACAAACCGGGCACAGAAACTTGAAGACATCAAAGAGACGCTAATTCAAGGGATGAGAAAGGAATCATTGGGAAGAAGAGACAATAGAGGGTGAAGTACTCAGAGGGCAACATTGTCATCTACGGAAGTCTGGGGAGGCCATGCTGCTTCAAGCTGGAATTGTGTTCTGAAAAGCGAGGCCGGACCTGGGGCTTATCAGACCTACGTTGTCCTTCTGCCTTACCCATAATACAAAGTCAAGAATGATCAATTGAGGACATTGAAGAGAAGAATCGAGGCCTCCTTTCCTAGGCCCCTAGCATTCTTGAAGAGAATTCTCACTTTCCACAGCTCTCAAGTCACGGGGGCCCACTGGGTATATGCCAATATGTCACAAGAGAGCTCATTGATGCCTTGAAGGAATGGACCCCTGCCATGCTTGGGTATGTCTCTTGGTTAGGAAGGGCTCTAGAAGTGTGCTGAAAAGTACCCTTTTGCAGAGGGCTTCCATCCTTTGTGAAGGCTGGCCTCCCAGGTTACAGGGCTCAGTGGGATCAGTGAGATTCTCTCCCCATATCTCTTACCGTAGAAGGAGTATTGATAATGTGTTTCGAAACCACACGTAGAGAGGATGGCAGAAAATTAGAACATTACCATTATACTTAAAGAAAAATAAACATGCCACAGCTGAGGATGTAAATCAAACAAATAACAAACCCTGTAGAAATAAAGTAAGCCAGTATCTAGACGTAATCTAGTGGAACGTTCAAGGATCAGTGGTCAAGCTCGAAACTTCCCAAATCCAGAAAAGAGACAGAAGGTCTCTCACCTGCAGAGAGAAATTCATCAGATTCATCTAATTTGTGTCGAAACCATTGAGCCCGGGAAGGTGGTTGCCAGGATAACCTTGAACCTGGAGTTTATCATCTCACAATGTCAAACGAACCAAGATGACCACGTGTAGTCAGTGCTCAGTTGGATCTATGCTGGGATAGCAAAGATACCCTCAAGTGAACGATGAAAATTCCAGGACAACGCCCAACAATCACGAAAGGACTCACACCTTGGCCTACAGAACATATGGTGATTAAAGAAATACAAAATTCCTAAAATGGAGTGAAGGAGAACGCACTGATAAGCATGTCAAAGCACAAGCTCATAAAGAACATGATGATTAGAACATGGAAAAGCAAACAGGGTCCCATAAAATGGAAGGCCAACAGAAATCACACCTCAATAATCCACAGTGAAAGATGTCAGTCTTTAGACAGAGTCTGCTTGAACGATTGAAAGTCCGGGAAAGTCACAACCCCAAAAACTGCAGGGAAGGTCTAACCTGGCCTAACTGGGAAGGGTGAGTTATGAGACTGCTCCACGCGTGCTTTGAAACCATGTGTCCACCAAGCTAGACCAGACAGCAGAGACACGATTCTGAAAAATCCTCCGACATCACAGTAGGCCAGAGAAACAACCTGGCCTCATCTACACATGGCCAGATTTGGGCTCAAGTAGCATATTCAAATCACATTCCACTCAACCGCAGGTTGCCAATGGAGCATGAAAGGGTCCAGCCAGTGGGCCAGCAGTGAAGTCCGCGTGTTCTGACACTGCAGCCCAGGGTCAGCCACGTGGAATCCTGGGGGTGAGCCTCCTCAACGCTCCTCCAGACATTCTGGGCCAGGCGTGTGAGCTGGTGTAGAGGCAGATGGGAAGCGACATAAAACAGCGCCACTCTTCCTCAGCAAAGACAGCGGCATGGCCAGCAGATTTGAGCACAGCCGTAAACTTCTGCCAAACAAAACCAATTAAAAGTTGCAAAGAATAGAAAAGATGAACCTCAAAAAAAACCCATGCCAGTGAGAAGAAAATGATATCTGCGAATAACCTTGGACAAACAGGAGAAAGTGATGGAAACAAAAAACTAGCAAAGTTTTGGGGAAAGAAATTCCACAAGTCACAAGGACACGCAAGGCTATTCCGTGCCCTTCGAATGGAACAACGGACACACTTGAAACGTCCATACCGCATAAAGCTGAGAAATATAAATGGAAAGCAATAGGATATATTGGAGTATATGAGGAAGCCATTTGGTATAGACCTAATTCGGCCTGATTTTGTTTTTTCCAAAAGGGCCTGACTATGGCTATTTAGCACGCATTGCATATCTGCTTAGATATTTCCTATGGCCCTTGAGATAAAGGTGCAACTTCCCCCCACATTAGCATTTCTTTAGGGATAAGCATTTCTCCCTAGGCTAGGAACTGATTGCTGCACTCACCTTTGACCACCCAGCTCACCTGTGACCAGTCAGCTGGAGACAACAGACTGCCACCCTACTGTGTTCACTGAGACAGAAGACCTACCTGCTATTTCCATCAATCGCTGTGCCAACAGAGCAGTCTCGTGACTATTGAAAATGGGACATTTCAATTCTATGTGAAACATCCTCTATGAGGAGAATACAACCAGTCTGTGCACCCCACTTCTCTGATGCTCTTCCTTCCTTTGGGTAGAAAGGCCCTGGGTTATAATCCTCAGATTGAAGCTCAGAATAAACTCCCCCAAATTTTCATTTACAGATTGGTTACAGATTATTTTTGTCGACAAAGCAATGTCTGGATTCCATGCAGTCCCAGTCAAAGTTGCAGCAATCTTTCCCACAGAAATAGAAGAGAGAATCCTAAAGTTTCTATCCAGCAACAAAGGACCCTGAATAGCAAAAGGAATCCTGGGGAAAACGAACAAAGCAGCAATTATCACACTTTCTTACTGTCACATATAGGACGAAGAGCTAGGTACCAAAACAGCACAGCCTGGCCTGCAAAGGAGGCACACAGATGCATGGAACAGAATCGAGAGCCCAGAAATCAACTCTCACATCTATGGACAGCCCATTTTCGACCAGGGAGCCAAGAGGAGAAAGCAGAGAAAAGAGACTCTCGACGGGAAACGGTGCTGGAAAGACTGCACAGCCAGATGTAACACAATGAGAGTAGACCGTGATGTTACACCAGGCACACACGCCTCCTCGAAATGGATTAAGGCCTTGAATGGAAGATTTGAAACCGTGTCACTTCGAGGAGAAAACGCAGGCAGCTTGCTCTTTGCCATCTGGCTTGGCCGCCTATTTGGAAGAAGCATGTGTGACTGGGCAAGGGCAACAAAGGAAACAAGAAACAAGCAGGACTCCATCCAATGCAGAAGCTTCTGCCCAGCCAATGACACCATCGACTCAGTGCAAAGACGTCACAACAACTGCGACAGCAGGTTTGCAAACCACACATCGGAGAAGGGGTGAATAGCCAAAAGATCCAATGAAGTCATACGTCTCCACAGGAGAAAAAACAATGAGCCAAATAAATCCTGGGCAAAACAGGGAAACAGACATTTCTCCCAGGAAGATAGAAGGATGGCCAACAGGCTGTAGGAAAACATGGTCATCATCATTAAGTCTCTGCTCAATGCAAATACGAACGGCACTGAGATAGAAGCTCACAGTGGTCAGAATGGCTATAAGGATGATGACAGGAACCAACAAGTTTCAGAGAGGAGGTGGAGAGAAGGGAAGCCTCCTGCACTGCTGGTGTGAGTGTAAATCGGTGCAGCCATGACGCAAAGTGGTGTGGAATTGCCTCAGAATTTTTAAAATCCATCTACCACAGGATCCAGTTACTCCTCTGTGGCATATATATCCAAAGAACTTGGAAACGCTAATGCACAGAGATCCGTGCACCGCTGTGCTCACCAAAGCCTTACTCCTGATATCGAAGACAGGGAAGCCTCCCTGGTGCCCATCAAGGGACGAATGGACAAGAAAGATGGGCTATAGCCACACAATGGCATAGCACTCAGCTGCAGGAACAGATGCATTCCAGCCATTTGTGACCAACAGAATGGCTCCTGAGGGTTTTACGGGAAAGGAAACAAGCCCCAGGGGGAGGTCAAATACCACAGGGTCTCACTTACAAGGAGAAGAGGAAAAAAAGGACCAAGAAACAGGTAGCACGTGACATGGGATTTCTTGTTCCCAGAGCGAAAGGTGGCGGGGCCCAGACGGAGAAATAGTTGATTAGACACAAGTGTGTGGTGGGGGCCTGTAATTAGGCTTACGGTGGTGATGATGATGTAACGTACACAGAAGTCTAAATCTATGAGGATGTAGATCTGAAAGGCATAGGATGTTATAATGCTGGGTTATGGCAAACAATTCACGTAAAATCAAAACTCCCAAAAGACGTTCAAGCAGACTCTTTGTAAACACTGACTTCATTCACTGTGGAGTATTCAGGTGTGATTTCTTTTGCCTTCCATCTTCTGGGAGCTTGTTTTCTTTCCTTAGTCTAATTGTAGTTGTCTTTCTGATCTCTCTCCCTTCGATATGCTTATCAGTGGGTTCTCCTTCATTCTAGGTTAGGAATTCTGTATTTTTTTAATCACCATATGTTCTGTAGGCCGACGTGTAGGTGCTTTGGTGATTGTTGGATGTGGTCTTTGAATTTCCATCTGTCAGTTGAAGGAATCTTTGCTATCCTAGCTTACGTCCAACTGAGAACTGAGGACACGTGTCCATCTTGGTTCATTTGACATTGTGAGATGAGAAACTCCAGGTTAGACGTTGTCCTGGCAACCACCTTCACGGACACAATGGTTCCGAGACAAATTCGATGAGTCTGATGAATTCCTCTCTCCAGGTGAGAAATCCTTCCGTCTCTTTCCCTGGATTTGGGAAGTTTCGACGTTCAGCCCTCAACCTTGAACGCTCCCCTAGATTACATCTAGATACTGGCTCACTTTATTTCTACAGAGTCTGTTACTGTTTGATTGACATCCTCAGCTCTGGCATGTGTATTTTTCTTTAAATATCATGGTAACGTTCTAGTTTTCAGTCAACCTCCTTCCATATGGTGTCAAAACACAGAATCAGTACTCCTTCTACGGCAAGAGATGGGGGAGTTAATTTCATTGGAGCCCAACTGACCACTGTAGCCTGGGAGGGCAGCCTTCACACAGCAATGAAGCCCTCTCGAAAAGGGTGCTTTTCAGCACACTTCTAGAGCCCTTCCAAACCAAGCTACATACCCCAAGGATGACAGGCGTCCATGCCTTCAAGGCTTCAAAGAGATCTCTTGGGAAACCTTAGCATGTAGCCAGTGGGCCCCCGTGAGGCCAGAGCTATGCAAAGGTAGAGTTCTCTTCAAAGGATGTTAGGGGCCTACGAAAGGAGTCCTCGATTCTTCTCTTCAACGTCCCCAAGAGATCATTCTGTACTTTGGATTATGAGTAAGGCAGAAGGACAACGTAGGTCTGATAAGCCCCAAGTCTGGCCTCTTGTTTCAAATCAAGTTCCAAGATTGAATCTGCACGACCTCACCATCTACTTGAGTAGATGACAGTGTTCTCCTCTCTGTGCTTGTCCATCTATTATCGCTTGTTCCCAATGATTCCTTTCTTCTCCCTTGAATCAGAGTCTGTTTGATCCTTTCAAGTTTTTGTTTGGAAAAGCTGTTTCTGGGTATCTCTCACTTGAGTGTCCTAGACTAGGCCAATCCTCGGACTGTAAACATGCGGCCATCATGGGTGACATGTTCACCGTGATGTCATAAACACCCTCAGATTCTAAGTTGTCCTGACAACCTCAATGCACACAGTGTTTCAGAGCCGTCTCATCCCAATCTGACTAGTGCCCCTTTCCAGGTAGGATAGTTTTCCTTGTTCTGGATTTCTTGTCGGTTTCTAACTTCCTCCAAGGACTTGAAGGGTCTACTACATTCCCTGTAGACACCGGTTTCTTTCCTTTAAGCTTATCCCGGGTTTTGTCTCTTATCTTTTGTGGATATGGCCAAATGGGTGGACTTTCCCCAGAGAACGTCCGGGAGGCCCTCTCATGTTGAAGTTGCCCAGGCATTCCCCTGATGCACACTGATCGTGTGATCTCCTAGCAGTCTGACAATTCCACCTTGGCAGGTCACATGTTTTCCTTCCTTCATCATTTGGGGAAGTGTTCCTTATGTGTTCATAGATTGTAATATTCTCGTGGATCCTTTTCTGGTGCGTACTCATAGGTCTCCTCACCATTTCTACTTCTTTATGATCTCTGTGACCACCAGACCTTGAAATCTGTATTTCCTATGCTAGTAATCTGATCTGCATGCTTGATGCTAGCCGGTGAAGCCCGGGCCGCCAAAGCGGATGTGGGCACTTACCTGCTACACCACAGCCCGGTCCCAAATTGGGCTTTTGGACCAACCTTTGGCCTGAATTTGGGAAGATGTTGGCCTGCTTCGATCATTCATGAAGGGAAGCGGTAGTAACATTAGTGTCGGTAACATTTGCCGTTGATTCATGATTTGGCTCGGACCATGTTCTCTTGGTAGTATTCCTCTTCATCTCTTTGCAAAGTTCTACCTTTCTGTATCATCATTAAGCATTTGGAGGCGATTGCTAATCCTTGGATGTTCAACTTCTCTGATCTCTTTCAGCCTCCAAAGCTTTAGGCCGTAAATCTGCACCCGTTTTTGGAGTTTTGATTTTATGTGAATTGATATCCGTAACCCTGCATTCTAACATCCTATAGCTTTCAAATCTACATCCTCATAGATTTAGACTTCTGTGTAGGCTACATCATCTTCACCAGTGTAAGCCTAATTACAGGCCCTCACCACACACTTGTGCCTAATCAAATCTTTGTCCCTCCATCCCCCGCACCCCTTTCCCTCTGGGAACTGCCAATCCTATGCCACGTGCTACCTGTTTGTTGGTCCATTTTTCCTCTTCTCCTTGTACGTGAGATCCTGTGGTATTTGACCTTACCCCAGGGCTTGTTTCAGTTCCCCTGATACCCTCAGGAGCCATTCCGGTGGTCACAAATGGCTGTACTGCATCTGTTCCTACAGCTGAGTGCTATGCCATTGTTTGGCTATAGCCCATCTTCCTTCTCCATTCGTCCCTTGATCGGCATCAGGGAGGCTTCCAAGTATTGCATATCGCGAATAAGGCTGTGGCGAATACAGCGATGCACGGATCTCTGAGCATTAGTGTTTCCAAGATCTTTGGATATATACGCCACAGAGGAATACCTGGATCATACGTTAGATGGATTCTGAAAATTCTGAGGCAATTCCACACCACTTCGCGTACTGGCTGCACTGGTTTACACTCCCACCAGCAGTGCAGGAGGCTTCCCTTCTCTCCACCTCCTCTTTGAAACTTGTTGGTTCCTGTCTTCATCCTTATAGCCATTCTGACCGCTGTGAGCTGCTATCTCAGTGCCGTTCGTATTTGCATTGAGCAGAGACTTAATGTTGATGAGCATGTTTTCATACAGCCTGTTGGCCATCTTTCTATCTTCCTGGGAGAGCTGTCTGTTTCCATCTTTTGCCCTGGTTTTATTGGGCTTGCTGTTTTTTTCCTGTGAAGACGTATGAGTTCATTGGATCTTATGGCTGTTCACCCCTTCTCCGATGTGCGGTTTGCAAACATCTGCTGTCAGTTGTTGCACAGTCTTTGCAGTCAGTTGACGGTGTCATTGGCTGGGCAGAAGCTTCTGCGTTGGATGGAGTCCTGCTTGTTTCTTGTTTCCTTTGTTTCCCTTGCCCGGTCACACATGCTTCTTCCAAACAGGTGGCTAAGCCAGATGGCAAAGAGCAAGCTGCCTGCGTTTTCTCCTAGAAGCTGCACGTTTTCAAGTCTTCCGTTCAAGGCTTTAATCCATTTCAAGGTGGTGTGTGCCCCTGGTGTAACATCACGGTCTACTCTCACTGTGTTTCATGTGGCTGTGCTGTCTTCCCAGCACCATTTCTTGTCGAGACTCTCCTTTCTCTGCTGTCTCCTCTTGGCTCCCTGGTCGAAAATGGGCTGTCCATATGTGTGTCAGTTGACCTCTGGGCTCTCGATTCTGTCCCATGGGTCTGTGTGCCTCTTTTGGGCGCCAGGCTGTGCTGTTTCCATACCTAGCACTTAGTCCTATATCTGGAAATCAATAAGTGTGATGCCTACTGCTTTGTCCATTTTCCTCAGTATTCCTTTGGCTATTCAGTGTCCTTTGTTGCTGGATAGAAACTCTAGGATTCTCTCTTCCATTTCTGTGGGAAATAGTGCTGCGACTTTGACTGGGACTGCATGGAATCCAGAGATGGCTTTATGCGGTATGGACGCTTCAAGTGTGTTAGTTCTTCCATTCGAAGAACACGGAATAGCCTTCCGTTTCCTTGTGTCTTCCGGAGTTTCTTCCCCAGAAACTTTGCTGGATTTCGGTTTCCTTAGCTTTCTCCTGTTTGGCCAAGGTTATTGCTAGATACCTTTTACTTCTTACTGGCATGCTTTCTTTTTTGAGGTTCAATTTTTCAATTCTTTGCAACTTTCGATTGGCTTTGTTTTGGCAGAAGTTTATGGCTGCGCTCACATCTGCGGGCCACTCTGCTGTATTTGCTGTGGAAGAGTACAGCTGTCTAATGTCGCTTCCCATCTACCTCTACACTACCTCACACATCTGCCCCAGAATGGCTGGACGAGCCGTGAGAATGCTCACCTGCAGGATTCCATGTGGCTGAAGCCGGGCTCCCGAACCAGAATGTGCGGATTTCACCACTTCCCCACTGGCTGTCCCATTTCATGTTTCATTGGCAACCTGCATTTGAGTGGGACGTGACTTGAATATGCTACTTGAGCCCACCTCTGGCCCTGTGTAGATGAGGCCAGCTTCTTTTTCTGGCCTTCTGTGATGTCGGAGGATTTGTCAGAATCGTGTGCCTGCTGTCCTGTCTAGCTTCGTGGATGCAGGCTTTCAGGGCCCGCGTGGAGCAGTCCCATAATTCACCCTTCCCAGTTAGTCCAGGTTTGACCTTCACTGCAGTTTTTGGTGTTGTGACTTTCTCGGACTTTCAAACGTCCAGTCTGAGTCTGTCTAATGACTGAAGTCTTTCACTGTGGATTATTCAGATGTGATTTCTACTGGCCTTCCATTTTCAGGGATTTTTTTCTCTTTTCCAAAGTCTAATCGTTACGGTCTTTCTGACCTATCTCTCTTCGATATGCTTATCAGTCCGTTCTCCTCCATTGCAAGCTATGACTTTTGTATTTCTGTAATCACCATATGTTCTGTATGCCGAGCTCTGAATCTTTTCGTGATTGTTGTGTGCTGTCTTGGAATTTCCATCGGTCACCTGTAGGAACTGCTATCCTGGCCGAGGTGACACTGAGCCCTGAGAACACGTGTTTGTCTTGGTTGCTTTGACATTCTGAGATCAGAAACTCCAGATTAGAGGTTGTGCTGGCAACCGCCTTCACGGACATTATGTTTCCGAGACATATTAGAGAAACCTCATGAACTCCGCTCCAGGTAAGATACTTTTCTGTCTCATTTCTGGATTTGGGAAGTTTCGAACTTTACTCCTGATCCTTGAGTGTTCCAGTAGATTATGTCTAGATACTGGCTTACTATATTTCTATAGAGTGTTTTACTTGTTCGATTTACATCCTCAGCTCTGGCATGTTTATTTTTCTATATACATAATTGTAATGTTCTAATTTTGAGCCAACCTCCTTACATATGCTGTCACTACACGATATTAATAATCATTCTACTTCAAGAGATACGGGGAGAGAATTTCATTGAAGCCAAACCAAGCATACTAGCCTGGTAGGGCAGCCCTCACAAAGCAATGAAGCCGTCTGGAATAGGGTGCTTCCTAGCACAATTCTGGAGCCCTGTCAAACAATGGGACATACACAAATAATGACTGGGGTCCATTCCTTCAAGGGTTCAAAGAGATAACTTGTGACACATTAGCATGTACCCAATGGGCCTCTGTAATGCCAGAGCTATGGAAAGTGAGACTTCTCTTCAATGAATGCTAGGGGCATAGGAAAGGAAGCATCAATCATTGTCTACCGTGTCCTCAGGAGATCATTCTTAATTTTGGATTATGATTAAGGCAGAAGGACAATGTAGGTCTGATAAGCACCAAGTCCAGCCTCTGGTTTCAAATCAAGTTTCAAGCTTGCATCAGCATGGCCTCCCCATACACTTGAGTAGATTACAATGTTCTCCACTCAGCGCTTGTCCCCTATTATTGCTTCCTCACAATGACTTCTTTCTTACCCCTTTAATCAGCGTGTATTCTCACTCTTCAAGTTTCAGTGCCTGGTTTCTGTTTTTAAATTCTCTTCTGGGTATCTCTAACTTGAGTATCGTAGCCTAGGACAATCCTCAGACTATAACCATGAGGCCATCTTGGGTGACATGTTCACTGTGATGTCATAAACTCCCTCAAACTTCTAAGTTCTCCCAGCATCTTCTATGCACATGACTACTCTCCCTTTCCAGCTTGAATAGTTTTCCATTTCCTGGATTTCTTGTGGGTTTCTAACTTTATCCTTGAACTTTTAAATGTCTACTACATTCTCTCTAGACATGGTTTCTTTACTTTAAGTTTATCCTGGGTTTAATCTGTTACATTTTGTGAATATGGCCGAATGTGTAGACTTTCCCCAGTGAAAGTCCTGGAGTCCATCCAAAGTTGAAGTTGCCCACTCAAGCCTCTGATGTGCAATGATCGTGTCATCTCATGCAGTCCGCCAATTCTACCTATGCAGGTCACATCACTTCCTTCAGTCTGTATTTAGGGAAGTGTACCAGATGTGTCATAGATTGCAATATTTTCATGTTTTTTTCCTATTGCCTATCTCTAACGTATGCTCACAATTTCGACTTCTTTGTTATCTCTGTACACACCATACCATGAAATCTATCTTTCCCAACGTTACTAATCTGATCAGCACCAGTGATGCGAATCCATGAATCCCAGGCCACCCAATAGGAATGTGGGCACTTACACTCCTGAACACATGGCTGGCCCTGAATTTTACTTGTGGACCCATATTTTTCCTGAACTTGGGAAGAAGATGGCCTGCTGTGATTATTCGTGAATGTAATTACTCGTAACATCATAGACGGTAACATTTTCCCTTGGTTCATCTGTTTAGCATGGAACACATTCTCTTCATAGTATTCCCCATAATCTATTTGCAATGGTCTACTTTCTGTAACATCATTAAGCATTTGGAGGAGATTCACAGTCCTTGGAAGTTCATCTTCTCTAATCTCTTTCAGCCTCAAATCCTTTATGCCCCAAATCAGCACGCCTTTTTGGATTTTTTCATTCCCTCTGGGAATCACCAATCCAAAGTGAAGACTGACATCCAAAGCTAGAATGCTCAGTTTGGCACCAGCGAAATTCTCTCCCATCTCTGGACGTAGAAGATTATTGACTATGAGTTTTGACAGCATATGTGAGGAAGTTGACTGAAAATTAGAACATTACACTTATATTTAATGAAAAATAAACATGCCAGAGCTTAGGGTGTAAATCAAACAACTTACAAACCCTACAGAAATAAAGTAAAGCAGTATCTAGACGTAATCTACTACGAGGACCATGGATCCAGGGTCAAGCTCCAGCCTTCCCAAATTTAGAAAAGAGACATATAAATATCTTACCTGGAGACAGGAATTCATCAGATTTCTCTAATTTGTCTCAGAAACATTATGTCAATAAGGTGGTTGCCTGGACAACCTAGAATTTGGAGTTTCTGATCTCAGAATGTCAAACCAACCAAGGTGACCTCGTGTTCTCAGTGCTCAGTTGGACCTAGGCTAAGATAGCAAAGATTCCTTCAAGTGAACGATGGAAATTCAAAGGCAATGCCCAACAATCATGAAAACACTCACACATCAGCCTAGAGAACATATGGTGATTAAAGAATCACAAAATTCATAACTTGGAATGAAGGAGAATGGACTGATAAGCGTATCTATGGGAGATGGCTGAGAAAGACAATGACGATTGATGTGGATTAAGGCTGCCCCAGCTCGAAAAGCCCAAGGTTACCTGGCCTACATGTCAAAGCTTATGAGCCGGTGAAGATTTTTGGTATGAATTAGAGGTGCCCCAGTGAGAGAAGCCCAGGCGATGCTCACCTACATGCCTATCTATATGGCCAAATTCATATCTAATGTTATACGACCACACAATAACCAGACTCCATTCTGTACTGAAGTCATTTAATGGCTTTTTACATCATCTTTTCTTTTTCCAGTAAAAATGTCACGTACCCATGCCTTATAAAATTTGCCCTTACCCTCAACTCAGGGCAGCGGCAGGACATCTGACTGCCCATGGATCCTTTCCCCATGCAGCAGCAGCAGCTATTCACTGCCCGTGCGTCCAGTTCCCATGCCTGCAGCTCTTCACTACCCATAGGTCCTGTCCCCATGAAGCAACTCTTTACTCCCCATGGGTCCTGTCCCTATGTTATCCTGTACCATTCTCTAAATAAAAGAGCATCTCTGCCAGGCCTTGAGAGACCAAGAAATCTTTCTTCCGACTCATCAGCTCACTGACCCACCATCATATATTGTGGCCCCCCTACCAGGAACTTGCTTCATCGTTTTCTGAGCTCAACTTCTGGTAAGTGCCCTTTTCTTCCTTGTGCCTCTCTCTGTTTCGAGGATGAATCTAAATTCACTTCTCCATCAGGAACTGTCTTGGATAGCTGTAAGAATCCACGTTTGCTGCCCATGGCTACTCTATGGGGCAAATCATGACATTCAGCTTGAAGAGAATCAGTACCTTAAGCCTAAGGGTGATGTAGAGTGAATTACTCCATTCCTTCCTGACCCTATCTCTAATATACAAATTTTAGGTGGGCACGGGTCGGCCACTTAAGTCATTAGGATGGTCAGCAATCTGCAAGACTCCCCTGTAAGGTTTCTTTTCCTAAGGTTGGATTAGGATACCTCCCATGGCTCCTGACCATGCTCTGAACTGTGTGAATGTCCCAATTGGGACTCCAGTTCAAGGAAAGTACCAAAGTCTAACCTTTGGTTGCGTATGGGAAGCCCTTCTCGGAGAATGCCTCCAACACGCAATTGGGTAGAATGTCCCCCAGAGCGGCAGAAAATGCCTCACTAATTTTCTCCGTCCTGTTCTCTCTTGAAATTCTCCCTTTGTCTTGGGGACCCTTCATCAGGCACCTATTACTTCCAGGTAGAATAGGAAGGATGTTCACCAGGCACCTGTAACTTCCAGGCATACCAGGGAAGATATGCAATGGATGTAATACTGGGGGACACCCCCATCACCCCTTGTTATAGGAACCCCACAGTAGGAATGACAGGTAGGATGCTGCCCCAGGTTCAGGGGGGATTTTCAAGGTAATGGACCTGTCTCTTTCATCTTTCTTAGAGTTGCAATGGCGTTTTGCGTCTCCTTTTGAGCTTTGCAACAGGGAAGCAAAGAAATCTGTCAACAGTCATGGCCTCCACCCCTGGGACGCCAAACTTGGCATTTCTGGGCCTGATCACCCCAGAAAGCCAAAGTAGGGTGCTCTCTCTTGGGGGGTGACTCATTGAGTGCTTTAGTCACCTACTTAGTTTGCTATGAGGGTAGCAGACCTGTGATTTATTCTGTGTACTCTCATGCTACAGTAGTGCGCCCCAGCATGGGAACTGTTGAGTGAGTCTTCTCTTGAGAACCCTCTTTGAGTGGCCATGAGGGTGAGGTCTGATGTCTTCATTTCCTTTCTTTGTTCTGCTCATCATGTCCTCTGTTGTCACCAAGTCTTGGTTAAGATCAGGCTGGACTTGACCAGAACCTGGAACTTCTGTAAAATCGGAAAACTTGAAAACCTTTTGCAAGGAACTTCATTCTCAACCCGGGTACTGGGAGCCCCGGTCTCCAGCCAGTTCAAGCCCTTTGTATGCACTCCACCCTTCTCCACATCACTGTCAGTCGGACACTGGCTTTACTGCTGTGGGGAATGAGATAAGCATCCCTTAAGACTCATCACTCAGGGTCATTCTAACTAATTAGAAACACTTTCAATTGTATGGGTTATGCCCCAGAAACTCCAGCTGGTAGAAAATGTGTGATGTTTCTCTCTGCCTTTCTGGTGCAGTTGGACAGGTAGATCAACCTAGAACGTCCTTCAAGTTACAGTCCAGTTTCTGAGAAATCAAGAGCAACCGTCCTTAGAAAATCCTTGCAAGACTGGAAATACAGTTCTAGAGGCAGTTCAGATTCCACCTTGTTCCTTTACCATGAAAAGGAGTATCTTCCCCCCTCTCCAGGAACTATTATCTAGCATATGACTCATTCTTAAGACTGAAAAAAAAAAAGGAGGGGAAAGGATAAATGGCCATAAGTGTGCCCTTGCAAAAAGTCTAGCATCTTGAGGGTCTTTTCCATAAGTATTAGTAAAAAGGCTCAAAACAAAGTTTTCATTTGTAACTGGTGAGCTTTATATTATTATACCTGATTCATGGCAATAGTTTTTAAAACAATAGTTGTACAGTCTCTGTGTATATGTTTCTATGTGTACATCATACCTGTGATATTTTAACCCCTGGATGGTCCGGCCAAAATTAATATCTCTGTTTAGTTGGCTTAAAGTAAGTGCTTTCTTAAATTCTAAATGTAGTCGAAATTAACAGAGTGACTTTCAAAGTTAACGTGACGTGAATTAACCTTTGGTAAATGAAAGCTTCTTTAAGTTTGTTGATTTCATTGAAAATTGTCTTCTTGTCAGAGTTGTCAGTATTTGCATAGGATGCAGGCATTCAGACTCGGTTTACTAGTCATATAAGTTCACGTTGTCTGTTAAATTTGTCAGCAAAATAATAGCTTTAAATGATGACCAGTTTTGTCTAATGCCTCATGAGGTTTCCCTAGTAATCTGAACATAATTGTTGGAAACAAATGGTTTAAATACATAAAACTCATAAAAGTGAGTACAATAACTTTTATGGTCTGTATATTTGGGGAAAAACAACACCTTCGAAATCCTTTTTGGTAACAATCTTGAGTTTTGCCAAGTTAAGTTAAATGATATAAAGATGAATATGCGGGTCACTTTTGGATAGAACGGAACACTCACACATTATTGTTAAACATATCTAAGTTATCTACTTTTGGCTTCTTATGGAAGAGGCTAAAATCGTTTGGGTGTATCAAAAAGCATGTCTTGTGTTTTATTGTGAAGTGTCATGTTTCTTAAGTTGTGAAGTGTTTAGAATGCTGATATAAAAGACATTTCCTAATTGTCTACCTTGTTAGTGTTTACTAGGTCTGTTAAGCGTTAAAGGTTCTAACTAGCCTATGGAATTAAAGCTACTGGAAATTACTAAGCAAAAGAGCTCTGTATTCAAGGAGGTTAAAATGTATCTTTTCAGTAAAAAAGGTATAAAGAATGGAAATATTTTTGTTTGATGGGTTAAGACAGATAAATTGCTCCTGATGTACTAGAAAGGAAAACAGAAAGACTTTGGGACAAGTACTGAAAATGAAAAAGAAAGATGTAGAAGGTTTGTGAAGGAGGAATTCTCAAATGAGTTTTATGCCTGCTCAAGTAGACTAAAGTAAGTTCAATTAAGTGAATGAGTTTGAATGTGAAACATAAGTAGGTGCAGAAATTCAAATTTGGTTTTCTCTAAAAGGATACATTTTCTTGAACTTTTGATCTGCTCTTGGTAAAGAGGATGTAAGAGCTGTTCCTTTGAGTACGTCTACCTAAGAGACAAATCTGTTTTGTGAAAATAATGTCTGAGGTTACTCTTAATATTTTTGACTCTTTCTGTTATCACTTTGAATGGATACCTGAGCATTGTTTCACAGTGAGTGTTGTTTGCTATTTGAACATTTTAAAAACTTTTGATATGTTGTGACAAGCTTCTCCCTCAAAAATATTCAAATCCTGAATTAAGGCATTCTTTAGACCTGGTAGACAGAAGAATGATTACTCTGAGGATTTTCAGAGGGTCCCTGAGACTTCTCAAAGAAATTTGCTCTCTCTTCCTACAAGGAGGAAAATGCTAAAGTAATTTGGCTTATTTGGTCTATTAAATTAAATGGGAAACATTGTGAAATAAGCGACAATAGACTTTCTTAGCTGGTATTTAATGGGTAAATGTTATTAATATAGACGTCTCAAAATTAGATAGCATTCCTAAAATTCTGGTCTGCCCTGGTTATCAGTGATAAGTTCACTTATTATCTGGCACTATTATATGTCACAGAAGTAGTCAAGTTTCTTTGCCAATTGCCCTTTTGAGTTCTTTGTCCATTTGCAGATAGTTGTTGTTTTACTCTGATGCTTTTTCCTTTTGCAAATATGTTTCAACTTCCGAGAAATTCCTGGAAAGGATTCTGACACAAAGAGTCTAAACGACAGGTTTCTGATAAACCTTCAGATTGTAAAACTGAACGGAGTAAGAAATGACAGAATTCTAACAGAAACTATGCTCATCGATCTGCTGACAGAAGATTCAGCTCAAGAATTGATTATACAGGACTGTGTGCACTGATTAGAACGATTATAAATTTTTAGGACTTCTGTTTGAAATATTGTTGAGTTTGGATGTGTTGTTTTGTTTTCTCATAATGAAGGATTTCTTTTTCTCTTTTCTCTTATGCTAACTATAACTTACAGCCATTTGGTGAAATTATACCTTTATGAGCAAAACTGAAACATTTATCTTTTTCTCCCTACCTTATCCCTCCTGAATTTGGAAACCCTTTGTGACTGAGTATGGTCATTTCGTGGCAATATTTGCATAAGTTCCATAAGAATCTGTTCTCCTTATAACAGGACACATTGGTTATATTACCAAGGCTTTGACTGGAATGTCATATTTGAAACATACAGGCTCAGATATGACAAGACAGCATTTCAGGAACAAAGATTGGACTTTCTGGAATACAGCCACTCGGAAACACAGGCCTGGTACCTTGTTTACTGAGATTTTGGCAATCTTACCCGGTAAGTAAGGAAGCTTGCTTATCTGGCAGGTGCAAGGAACCTCCAAATATTTGGGGAGACCTCGAAGAGAACACCACTCAAATCTGTAGGTACTGCAGGCCAAATCTGATGGCAAGTCCTTGGCTTGGCTTTTCTGGCCTCTAGAGGCCTTCACAGTTCAATCCAAGATTCCGCAGGAAAAGATCCAGTGAAGCACATTTTAAGAAGCCTGTATGAACAATTACTATTCTTGCTGCTCTTATGTAAATAATTGGAGCAAGTTGTATTGAAACTACACTTGATTTGCAAACCTGTTAATCCTGATTTGGCTATCTTTTGTAAAAATGAGAGTGATTTAAGAGAGAAAAATTATATTTCTGTAGAAGCTATAGTAGGCATTCATGGATATTAGATTCTAGCTCTTTTCTTCCGCAATATTCATGTATTATTAATAGTAATGTCTCCTTGTGGCCATCTACCTCTGACACCTGGAAGTTCCTTGGCCACAATCAAACATTTTCCTTCAATACTACTGTCCAAATACTAACTAGATTTGCCTTGTCACACTTGTATCATACAGAACAAGTTCCAAAGGTAATGTCCCCAACTTATTAATACACACAGGATGGACAATACAAAATTTGGGATGAATATATTTGGTTCACTCCTACTAGAGGGCAATCAGTAAAAGGCCACTTTCTTTTGGGGAAAAAGAATCACCCCTGTGATACATGGCCTTATAGCACTCGACCTAAGGGAAAAAATCTCTGTTATATGTGTTCTCATATCATAGCCTTAAAAAAAATACTGATTGGTTTCAGACTGACTGGGATACATGGCTCAACACGCATTGGTTAGCCCCTAACGGTGCTCAGTGGATATGTGGCTCCAATTTATGACCTTGGCTACCACCTGCATGGATCGGACGATGCACTCTAGGCTTTGTCTGGATGCAAGGTGGAACTACATTTACTATATCTCCTCCTGCTGACCTACCCAACTTGCAACAGCACTTGACCAGCCCTGTCTTCCACTGGTTAGACCATCTTTCCGCAATTTTCTTTCACCAATTAGGAATCGACTTTTGTAGCATATTCAAGTCTTGCATGGAAGTCCTAGACAAATTTACTATGAAGACATTATATGATACACAACATAGCATTTCACTGCTCAATTTAGAAGTATCCCAAGTGTGTAAGGCAGTCCTCCAAATCCAAATGGCACTGGATGTCTTGACCGCAGCACAAGGGGGCACCTGTGCCATTATAAAAACTGAATGTTGTATCTATATTCCTGACTACCGTCAAAATATTTCTGGCTTGGTATCCCAGCCACCAAATTAAATTTATGTCTGACCAACCCTAAATCTAAATGATTGGTGTCAAAGCACATAAGCAATACTCTTCTATGGCGAGGGATGGGGGAGAGAATTTTATTGTTGCCAAACTGAGCATTCTAGCTTTGGATACCAGCCTTCCCTTTGGATTAGTGGTTCCCAGAGGGAACGAAAAAATCCTAAAAGGCGTGCATATTTGCGGCATAAAGCTTTTGATGCTGAAAGAGATTAGAGAGATGAACTTCTAAGGATTGTGAAGCTCCTCAAAATGTTTAATGATGCTACAGAATGGTCGACCATTGCAAATAGATTAAGATGAATACTACAAAGAGAATGTGTTCCGTGCTAAACTCATGAACCAAGGGAAAATGTTACCCTCTATGAGGTCACTACTAATTACCTTCAGGAATGATCGAAAAAGGCCAGCTTCTTCCCAAGTTCAGCGAAAGATTGCTCCAATAGTCCAATTCAGGTCTGGCACTGTGGCGTAGCAAGTAAGTGCCCATGTTCCTCTTGGGCGGCCCGGGCATCACCGCCTAGCATCATGGGTGGGGATCAGATTAATAGCAATGGGAAATCCAGATTTCATGGTCTGGTCGGCACAGAGATCATAAAGAAGTAGAAATTGTGAGGAGAACTTATCAATACGCACCAGAAAAGGAACCATGAGAATATTACAATCTATGAACGTATCAGGTACACGTCCCCAAATGATGAAGGAAGGAAGACATGTGACCCGACAAGGTGGAATTGTCAGACTGCCAAGTGATCACACGAGTCAGAGGATTGCCAGGGCAAATTGAACTTGGGAGGGACTCCAGGACTTTCTCTGTGGAAAATCCACCCATTTGGCCATATCCACAAAAGGTAAGAGGTAAAACCCAGGATAATCTTAAAGGAAAGAAACCGGTCTCTGGAGGGAAGGTAGTAGACCTTTCAATGTTCGAGGAGAATCTTAGAAACTGATAAGAAATGCAGAACAAGGAGAACTATCCTACCTGGAAAGATGGAGTCTTCAGACTGGTATGAGATGGCTCTCAAACACTGTGTGCATGGACGTTGTCAGGATAACTTAGAAAAATCCGAGGGTGTTTATGACATCACGGTGAACATGTCACCAAAGATGGCCGCATGTTTCCAGGGCGAGTATTTGCCTAGGCTGTGATAGTGAAGTGAGAGATACCCAGAAACAGCTTTTCCAAACAGGAACCAGGCACAGAAACTTGAAGAGATCAAAGAGACGCTGATTCAAGGGATAAGAAAGGAATCACTGGGAAGAAGTGATAATAGAGGGACAAGCGCTGAGAGGAGAACATTGTCATCTACTGGAGTAGATGGGGAGGCCGTGCTGATTCAACCTTGAAACTTGATTTGAAACAAGAGGCCGGACTTGGCACTTATCAGTCCTACATTGGCCTTCTGCCTTACTCATAATCCAAAGTCAAGAATGATCTCTTGAGGACATTGAAGAGAAGAATCGAAGCCTCCGTCCTACGCCCCTAGCATCCTTTGAAGAAAAGTCTCCCTTTCCACAGCTCTGGAGTCATGGGGGCCCACTGGGTACATGCTAATGTGTCCCAAGACATCTCTTTGAAGCCTTGAAGAAATGCACGCCTGTCATTCTTTGAGTACGTCTGCTGGTTTGGAAGGGCACTGGAAGTGTGCTGAAAAGCACCCTTTTCCAGAGGGCTTCGTTCCTGTGTCAAGACTGCCCCCCCAGGCTAGCGTGCTCAGTTGGACTCCAATGAAATTCTCTTCCATTATCTCTTGCCATAGAAGGAGTGCTGACTCTGTGTTTTGACACCATATGGAAGGGGGTGGGCTGAAAATTAGAACACTACCATTATATTTAAAGATGTAAGTCAAACCAATAGAAAACCTTGTGGAAATAAAGTAAGCCAGTATCTAGACCTAATCTGGTGGAGCTCCCAAGGATCAGGGGTGAAGTTCGAAATTTCCCAAATCCAGAAAAGAGACAGAAAAATCTGTTACCTGGAGAGAGGAGTTCATCAGATTTTGCTAACTTGTCTCAGAAACATAATGTCCATGAAGGTGGTTGCCAGGACCCCCACGAATCTGGAGTTTCTGATCTCACAATGTCAAACCAGCCAAGACGACCACGAGTTCTCAAGGCGCAGTGTCAACTCGACCAGGATAGCAAAGATTCCTACAAGTGACCTATAGAAATTCCAAGACAACACCCAACAATCACGAAAGGACTCACACCTCGGCCTACAGAACATAAGGTGATTAAAGAAATGCAAAATTCATAACTTGGAATGAAGGAGAATGCACTGATAAGCATATCAAAGGGAGATACCTCAGAAAGACCATGACGATTGGACTATGGAAAAGAAAATAAGGTCCTGTCGAATGGAAGGCCAACAGAAGTCACAAGTGAATAATCCACAGTGATAGACGTCAGTCTTTAGACAGATTCTGCTTGAACGCTTGAAAGTCTGAGAAAGTCACAACCCCAAAAATTACAGCGAAGGTCAAACCTGGTCTAACAGGGAAGGGTGAGTTATGAGACTGCTCCCCGCAGGCTCTGAAGCCTGTGTCCACGAAGCTAGACTGGACAGAGGAGACACGATTCTGACAAATCCTCCGACATCACAGTGTGCCAGATAAACAGGCTGGCCTCATCTACACAGGGCCAGATTTGGGCTCAAGTAGCATATTCAAGTCCCATTCCACTCAACTGCAGGTTGCCAATGGAACATGAAAGGGGCTGTCCAGTGGGGCAGCATGGAGTCTGCTTCTTTTGGGTCAATTGCCCAGGGTCAGCCACGTGGAATCCTGGGGGTCAGCCTCCTCAATGATCGTCCAGCAGTTCTGGGCCAGGCGTGCGACCTAGTGTAGAGGCAGATGGGAAGCAACTTTAGAGAGCACCACTCTTCCTCAGCCAATACAGTGGCATGACCAGCAGATTTGAGCACAGCCATAAACTTCTGCCAAACAAAACCAATTAAAAGTTGTAAAGAATAGAAAAGCTGAACCTCAAAATTAAAAAAACCCATGCCAGTGAGAAGAAAATTATATCTACGAATAACCTTTGCCAAACAGGAGAAAGCGATGGAAACCAAAAACTAGCAAAGTTTTGGGGAAAGAAATTCCACAAGTCACAAGGAAACGCAAGGCTATTCTGTGCCCTTCACATGGAACAACGGACACACTTGAAACGTCCATAACTCATAAAGCTGAGAAATATAAATGGAAAGCAATAGGATATATTGGAGTATATGAGGAAGCCATTTGGTATAAACCTAATTCGGCCTGATTTTGTTTTTTCCAAAAGGGCCTGACTATGGCTATTTAGCATGCATTGCATATCTGCTTAGACATTTCCTATGGCCCTTGAGATAAAGGTGCAACTTCTCCCAACATTAACATTTCCTTAGGGATAAGCATTTCTCTCTAGGCTATGAACAGATTGCTGCACTCACCTTTGACCACCCAGCTCACCTGTGACCAGTCAGCTGGAGACAACAGACCGCAACCCTGCTGTGGTCACTGAGACAGAAGACCTACCTGCTATTTCCATCAATCGCTGTGCCAACAGAGCAGTCTCGCGACTATTGTAAATTGGACATTTCAATCCTATGTGAAACATCCTCTATGAGGGGAAGACAACCAGTCTGTGCACCCCACTTCTTTGATGCCCTTTCTTCCTTTGGGAAGAAAGGCCCCGGGTTATAATCCTCAGATTTAAGCTCAGAATAAGCTCACCCAAAGTTTCATTTATAGATTGGTTATGGATTATTTTTGACGACAAAGCAGTGTCTGGATTACATGCAGTCCCAGTCAAAGTTGCAGCAATCTCTCCCACACAAATAGGAGAGAGAATCATAAAGTTTCTATCCAGCAACAAAGGACCCTGAATAGACACAGGAATCCTGAGGAAAACGATCAAAGCAGCAATTATCACCCTTTCTGATTGCCATGTATAGAACAAAGAGCTAGGTCGTGAACAGCACAGCCTGGAGCCCAAAATACACACACAGACCCATGCAACAGAATCGAGACCCCAGAAGTCAACTCTCACATCTATGGACAGCCCATTTACGACCAGGGAGCCAAGAGGAGACAGCAGAGAAAGGAGAGTCTCGACAAGAAATGGTGCTGGGTAGACTGCACAGCCGCATGTAACACAATGAGAGTAGACCATGATGTTACACCAGGCACACACACCACCTCGAAATAGATTCAGGCCTTGAATGGAAGACTTGAAACCGTGACATTTCGAGGAGAAAACGCAGGCAGCTTGCTCTTTGCCATCTGGCTTGGCTGCCTGTTTGGAAGAAGCATGTGTGACTGAGCAATGGCAACAAAGGAAACAAGGAACAAGCAGGACTCCATCCAACGCAGAACCTTCTGCCCAGCCAATGACACCATCGGCTCAATGCAAAGACAGCACAACAACTGCGACAGGATGTTTGCAAACTACACATCGGAGATGGGGTGAATAGCCAAAAGATCCAATGAACTCATATGTCTCCAGAGGAAAAAAAACAACGAGCCCAATACAACCTGTTAAAAACAGGGAAACAGACATTTCTCCCAGGAAGATAGAAAGATGGCCAACAGGCTATATGAAAACATGCTCATCATCATTAAGTCTCTGGTCAATGTGAATCTGAACGGCAATGAGACAGCAGCTCACAGTGGTCAGAGGGCTATAAGGATGAAGACAGGAAACCACAGGTTTCGGAGGAGGTGGAGAGAAGAGAAGCCTCCTGCACTGTTGGTGGGTGTGTAAACCTGTGCAGGCACTAGGCAAAGCTCTGTGGAATACCCACAGATATGTCAGAATCCATCTACCATAAGATGCAGGTAGTCCTTGGCAGCATATTTATCCAAAGAACTTGGAAACACTAACGCATAGAGATCCGTGCACCACCGTGCTCACCACAGCCTTACTCCCGATATCCAAGACTTTGAGGCCGCCCGGGTCCCCATCATGTGACGAAAGAAGAAGGAAGATGGGCTATAGCCACACAATGGCATAACACTCAGTTGTAGGAACGGAGGCAGTGCAGCCATTTGTGAACACCAGAAAGGCTCCTGAGGGTATTAGGGGAACTGAAAAAAGCCCCGGGGAAAGGTCAAATACCACAGGATCTCATGCACAAGGAGAAGAGGAAAAATGGACCAACAAACAGGTAGCACGTGACATAGGATTGGTAGTTCCCAGAGGGAAATGGGGGCGGCCACCGGAGGGAGAAAGAGCTGATTAGGCACAAGTGTGTGGTGAGGGCCTGTAATTAGGCTTACGGTGGTGAAGATGATGTAACTTACACAGAAGTCAAATCTATGAGGATGTAGATCTGAAAGCTATAGGATCTTACAATGTAGAGTTATGACAATCAATTCACATAAAATCAAAACTCCAAAGAAGGGTGCAGATTTACGGCCTAAAGCTTTGGAGGCTAAAAGAGATTAGAGAAGATGAACTTCCAAGGATTGGCAATCATCTCCAAATGCTTAATGATGCTACTGAAAGGTAGACCTTTGCAAAGAGATGAAGAGGAATACTAGCAAGAGAACATTGTCCGAGCCAAACTCATGACCCAATGGAAAATGTTACCGTGCATGATGTTACTACTGATTCCCTTCACAAATGATCGAAGCAGGCCAACATATTCCGAATTTCAGGCCAAAGTTTGGTCCAAAAGTCCAATTCAGGGCCAGCCCTGTGGTGTAGCGGGTAAGGGCATATGTTCCGCTTGAGCTGACTGCATTTCAAAGTTTAGCATCACGGGTGTAGACCATATTACTAGCATTAGGAAATCCAGATTACACGGTCTGATGGGCACAGAGAACATAAAGAAGTAGAAATGGTGAGGAGACCTTATCAATACACACCAGAAAGAGAACCTTGAGAATATTACAATCTGTGAACGCATGAGGTACACTTCCCCAAATGATGAAGGAAGGAAAGCATGTGACTTGCCAAGGTGGAATTGTCAGACTGCCGGGAGATCACATGATCATTGTGCATCAGGAAATTGAATGGGCAACTTCAACTTGGGATGGCCTCCATGACTGTCTCGGGGGAAAGTCCACCAGTTTAACCATATCCACAAAAGATAAGAGATAAAACAAAGAATAATCTTAGAGGAAAGATACCGGTGTGTAGAGGGAATGTAGTAGACGGTTCAAAGTTAGAAGAGAAAGTTAGAAAACAACAGGGACATGGTCACCGTGATGTCATAAAAAACCTCAAATTTCTAACTTGTCCTGACAACCTCCATGCACACAGACTTTCAGAGCCACCTCAGGCCAGTCTGACTCCTCACCCTTTCCAGGTAGGATAGTTTTCCTTTCTCTGGATTTCTTGTCGGTTTCTAACTTTCTTCTCAAACTTTGAAGGCCTGCTCCATTCTCTCTAGACACTGGTTTCTTTCCTGTAAGATTATCCTAGGTTGTATCTCTTATATCTTGGGTAGATGGCCAAGTGGGTGGCCCTTCACCAGAGAAAGTCCTGGACTCCCTTCCAAGTTGAAGTTGCCCAGGCAATCCTCTGATGTGCAATGATCGTGTCATCTCCTAGCACTCTGCAAATTCCACCTTGGAAGGTCACATGTTTTCCTTCCTTTCTCCTTTCGGGAAGTGTACAAGATGCGTTCATAGATTGTAATATTCTCATGGTTCTTTTTCTGGTGCGTATTGATAACATATCCTCACAATTGCAACTTATTTATGATCCCTGTCCGCATAGTACCATGAAATCTATATTTCTAACACTGCTAATGTGATGTGCACCCATGATATCAAACAGTGAGGCCAAGGCCGCCCAAGCGGAATGTGGGCACTTACCCGCTCCACCACAGAGACGGCCCTGAATTGTACTTTTGGACCAACATTTAGCCTGAATTGGGAAGACGTGGGCCTGTTTGGATTATTTGTGAAGGTGATTAGTAGTAACATCATGGACGGTAACATTTTCCGTTGGTTCGTGGGTTTAGGACGGATCATGTTCTCTTGGTAGTATTCCTCTTCATCTGTTTGGAATGGTCTACCTTTCTGTAGCATCAGTAAGCATTTTGAGAGGATGTTCCATCCTTGGAAGTTCACCTTCTCTAATCTCTTTCAGCCCCCAAAGCTGTATGCCGTCATTCTGAACCCCTTTTTGGATTTTTGATTTTAGGTGAATTTATTGCCATAACGCTGCAATAGAACATCCTATATCTTTCAGATTTGCATCCTCATCGGTTTAGACTTCTGTGTAGGTTACATCATCTTCACCAGAGTAAGCTGAATCACCGGCCCTTACCACACACTTGTGCCTAATCATCTGTTTCACACTACCCCACCTCCCTGCTTTGCCTCTGGTAACCCTTAATCAAATGTCCCATGCCAATAGTTGGTTACTGCTTGTCTTTTCTTCTCCTTGTAAGTGAGATCCTACAGTATTTGACTTTATCCCTGGGGCTTTTTTAACTTCCCCTAAAACCTTCACAGCCATTCTGGTGGTCACTAATGGCTGGATTACATCATTTGTTCTGGCTAAGAGGTATGCCATTGTGTGGGTATAGCCCATCATCCTTCTCCATTAGTCCCTTGCTGGGCACCAGGGTGGATTCCAAGTCTTGGATAGCGGGAGTAAAGCTGTGGTGAACTCAGTGGTGCACATGTCTTTATGCAGTAGTGTTTCCGAGTTCTTTGGATAAACACACCACACAGGAAGCTGGATCATATGGGACATGGATTCTTAAATTTCTGAGGCAGTTCCACAGCGCTTGGAGTACTGACTGCACCGGTTTACACTCCCACCAGCAGTACAGGAGGCTTCGCTTCTATCCACATCCTCTCTGACACTTGTTTCCTTTCTGCTTCATTCTAGCCATTCTGACCACAGTGAGCTGCTGTGTCCTTGCAGTTTGCATTTGCATTGGCCTGAGACTTAATGATGGTGAACATGTTTTCATGCACCTGTTGGCCCTCTTTCGATCTTCTTGGGAGAAGTCTCTGTTTCCATCTTTTGCCCAGGTGTTCATTGGCTTGCTGTGTTTCTTGTGGAGACGTGTGAGTTGATTGTATCTTTGGGCTTTTCACCCCTGGTCCGATTTGTGGTTTGCAAACATCCTCTCCCAGTTGTTGTGCTGTCGTTGCATTGAGTCGATGGTTTCCTTGACTGGGCAGAAGCGTGTGCATTTGATGTGGTCCCGTTTGTTTCTTGTTTCCTTTGTTGCCCTTGCCCAGTCAGATATGCTTCTTCCAAATAGGCGGCTCAGAAAGATGGCAAAGAGCACTCTGCCTAGGTATACAAGGTTCATGGTTTCAAGTATGCCATTCAAAGCTTTAATCCATTTTGAGGTGGTGTGTGTGCCAGGTGTAACATCATGGTCTACTCTCGTTGTGTTCCATGTGGCTGTGCAGGCTTCCCAGCACCGTTTATTGTAGAGACTCTCCATTCTTCGCTGTCTCCACTTGGCTCCCTGGTCCAAAATGGGCTATCCATGTACGTTTCACTTCGGCTCTGGGCTCTCGATTCTGTTGCATGGGTCTGTGTGCCTGTTTTTGGGCCCAGACTGTGACGTTTCTGTACGTATCACTTCGTTCAATATGTTGAAATAAGAAAGTGTGACACGTCCTGCTTTGTTCTGCTTCCTGAGGATTCCTTTGCCTATTCAGGTTCTCTTGTTGCTGGCTAGAAACTTTCAGATTCTCTCTTCGAACTCTGTGGCCAATATTGCTGCAAATTTGACTGGGATTGCATGGAATCCAGAGATTCCTTTCTCTGGAATGGACGTTTCAAGTGTGTTAATTCTTCCATTCCTAGAACCTGGAATATCCTTCTTTCTCCTTGTGTCTTCTTGAATTTCTTTCCCCACACGTTTGCTAGTTTTCGATTGACATAGCTTTCACCTGTTTTGCTAAGGTTCTTCATAAAGATCTTATTCTTCTCACTGGAAAGGTGTTTTTTTTTTTTAGCTTCAGTTTTTCTATTCTTTGCAACATTCAATTGGTTTTGTTTTGGCAGAATTGCATTGCTGTCCTCACATCTGCTGACAATGCTCCTGTGTTTGCTGTGGAAGTCTGGCCCAGTCTAACGTCCCTTCCTATCTGCCTCTACACTACCTCGGACGCCTGCCCCAGAATGCCTGAAGCAGTGGTGAGCAGGCTCAGCCCCATAATTCCACCCGGCCCACTCCGGGCCACTGACAAAAAAGGTGCGGACCTCACCGCTGCACCACTGGCCAGCCCCTTTCCTGTTCCATTGTCAACCTGCAGTTGAGTGCAATGGGACTTGAATATGCTACTTGAGCCCAACTCTGACACTGTGTAGATGAGGCCAGGTTGTTTTTCGGGTCCACTGTGCTGTCAGAGGATTTGTCATAATCGTGTCTCTGCTGTCCAGGCAAGTTTCATGGACACACGGTTTCCTGGCCCGCTTGGAGCAGTCTCATAACTCACCCTTCCCACTTAGCCCAGCCTTGACCTTCGCTGCTGTCTTTTGGCTTGTGAATTTCTCTGCCTTTCAAACGTTCCAGCAGAGTCTGACTAAAGACGGACATCATCTTTCATTGTGGATTATCCAGGTGTGATTTCTGTCTGCCTTCCATTTTATGGGACCTTTTTTTCTTTTCCATAGTATAATCGGCATGGTATTTCTCAGCTATCCCCCTTAGACATGCTTATCAGTCCGTTCCCCTTCATTCCAAGTGATTCATTTTGCATTTCTTGAATCACCGTATGTTCTCTAGGCTGAGGTGTGAGTTCTTTCGTGACTCTTGGTTGTTGTCTTTGAATTTGCACCGGTCACTTGAAGGAGTCTTTGCTGTTTTAGCCTAGGTCAAACTAAGCATTGAGAACACGTGGTCATCTGGGTTGGTTTGACATCCTGAGGTCAGAAACTCCAAATTCGAGGTGGTCCTGGCATCCCCCTTCAGGGACACAATGTTTCCAAGACAAATTAGACAAATCTGATGAATTCCTCTCTCCAGGAAACATATTTTTCTGTCTCTTTTCCTGATTTGGGAAGTTTCGAACTTGACCTCTGATCCTTGAACGTTCCCCTAGATTCCGTCTAGATACGGGCATACTTTATTTCTATAAGCTGTGCCATTTGTTTCCATTACATCCTCAGCCCTGGCCTGTTTATTTTTCTTGAAACAGAATTGTAATGTTCTCATTTTCAGCCCACTTCCTTACATATGGTGTGAAAACACATAATCAATGAGCCTTCTATGGCAATAGGTGGGGAGAGAATTTCGTTGGAGGCAAACTGGGCACTCTAGCCTGGGAGAGCAGCCTTCACGAAGGAACGAAGCCCTGTGGAAAAGGGTGCTTTTCAGCACCCTTGTAGAGCACTTCCAAACAAAGTGACATAGCCCAAACGTGGCAGGGCTCCATTCCTTCGAGGCTTCCAAGACATCTCTTGGGACACATTAGCATGTACCCAGTGGGCTCCCGTGACGCCAGAGCTATGGAAAGTGAGACTGATCTGCAAAGAATGCCAGGGGCCTAGGAAAGGAGGCATCGAGTCTTCTCTTCAACATCCTCATCACATCATTCTTGACTTTGGCTTATGCTTAAGGCAGAAGGACCATGTAGGTCTGATAAGACCCAAGTCCAGCCTCTTGCTTCCAATCAAGTTGCAAGCTTGAATCAGCATGGCCTCCCCATAGACTTGAATAGATGACAACGTTCTCCTTTCAGTGCTTGTCCCTCTATTCTCGCTTCTTGCCAAGGATTCCTTTCTTACCCCTTGAATCAGCGTCTGTTTTATGTCTTCCAGTTTCTGTGTCCGCTTTCTGTTTTTCAAAACTGTTTCTGGGTATCCCTCCCTTTAATAGCCTAGCCTAGGCCAATCCTCAGTCTGTAATCGTGCAGCCATCTTGGCGGACATGATCCTCGTGATGTCATAAACAACCTCAAAATTCGAAGTTGTCCTGACAACCTGCGTGCACACAGAGTTTCAGAGCCATCTCAGGCCAGTCCGACTCCTCACCCTTTCCTGGTAGGATAGTTTTCCTTTTTCTCGATTTCTTGTCGGTTTCTGTCTTGCTCCTCGAACTTTGGAAGGCCTGCTACATTCTCTCTAGACACTGGTTTCTGTCCTGTAAGATTATCCTGGGTTTTACCTCTTACATTTTATGTAGATGGCCAAGTGGGTGGACGTTCCCCAGAGAAAGTCCTGGACTCCCTCCCAAGTTGAAGTTGCCCAGGCAATCCTCTGATGCACAATGATCATGTCATCCCCTAGCACTCTGGGAATTCCTCCTTAGCAGGTCACATGTTTTCCTCCCTTCCTCCTTTGGGGAAGTGTACCAGATGCCTTCATAGATTGTAATGTTCTCATGGTTCTTTTTCTGGTGTGTATTGATAACATATCCTCACAATTGCTACTTATATATGATCCCTGTCGGCACCGTACCATGAAATCTATATTTCCTAAAACTGCTCATGTGATCGGCAACCGTGATGTGAAGGAGTGAGGCCCAGGCCACACTAGCGGAACGTGGGCACTTACACGCTCCACCACAGGGCCGGCCATGAATTGTCCTGTTGGACCAACCTTTTGCCTGAACGGGGGAAGACGTGGGCCTGTTTGGATTAGTCATGAAGGTGATTAGTTGTAACATCCTGGACGGTAACATTTTCCCTTGGTTCATGGGTTTAGGACTGATCATGTTCTTGTGGTAGTATTCCTCTTCATCTATTTGGAACGGTCTACCCTTCAGTAGCATCAGTAAGCATTTGGAGGTGATTTTCCATGCTTGGAAGTTCACCTTCTCCTATCTCTTTCAGTCCCCAGGGCTTTATGCCGTCATTCTGGAAACCTTTTTGGATTTGTGATTTTAGGTGAATTTATTGCCGTAACACTGCATTACAACATCCTATATCTTTCAGATTTACATCCTCATCGATTTAGACTTCTGTGTAGGTTAAATCATCTTCACCATCGTAAGCCAAATCGCAGGCCCTCACCACATACTTGTGCCTAATCATATCTTTCACCCTTCTCCACCGCACTGCTTTGCCTCTGGGAAGGCACAAATATCCCATGCCACATATTGGTTATTGCTTTCTTTTTCTTCTAAATGTAAGTGAGATGTTACGGTATTTGACATTGTCCCTGGAGCTTGTTTCACTTCCCCTAAAACCCTCACAGCAATTCTGGTGGTCAAAAATGGCTGGGTTGCATCCTTTGTTCCGGTTGAGTGGTATTCCATTGTATGGCTAGAGCCCATCTTCCTTCTGCATTCGTCCCTTGCTGGGCACCAGTGCGGCTTACAAGTCTTGGATAGTGGGAGTAAGGCTGTGGTGAAATCAGCCATGCACATGTCTTTATGTGGTAGTGTTTCTGAGTTCTTTGGATAAACACACCTCAGAGGAATAGCTGGATCATATGGGACATGGATTCTTAAATTTCAGAGGCAGTTACACACCACTTGGCATACTGGCTGCACTGTTTTACACTCCCAGCAGGAGTGCAGGAGGCTTCCCTACTCTCCACCTACTCTTTGACACTTGTTGTTTCCTGTCTGCTTCCTTATAGCCATTCTGACCACAGTGAGCTGCTATGTCCTTGCAGTTTGGATTTGCATTGGCCTGAGACTTAATGATGGTGAACAAGTTTTCATGCACCTGTTGGCCATCTTTCAATCTTCTTGGGAGCAATCTCTGTTTCCATCTTTTGACCAGGTTTTCATAGGCTTGTTGTTTTTTTTCTTGTGGAGACGTGCGAGTTCATTGTATCTTTGGGCTTTTCACCCCTTGTCCGATTTGTGGTTTGCAAACTTCCTCTCCCAGGTGTTGTGCTGTCTTGCATTGAGTCGATGGTTTCCTTGAGTGGGCAGAAGCGTGTGCATTTGATGTGGTCCCGTTTGTTTCTTGTTTCCCTTGTTGCCCTTGCCCAGTCAGACATGCTTCTTCCAAATAGGTGGCTCAGACAGATGGAATAGAGCATTCTGCCTAGGTCTTCTGCTACAAGTTTCACAGTTTCAAGTCTGCCATTAAGGGCTTCAATCCATTTCACACGGTGTGTGTGCCAGGTGTAACATCATGGTCTTCTCTCATTGTGTTCCGTGTGGATGTGCAGGCTTCCCAGCACTGTTTATTGTACAGACTCTCCCTTCTCAACTCTCTTCTCTTGGCTCCCTGGGAGAAAATGGGCAGTCCATGTACGTTTGAGTTGGGCTCTGGGTTCTTGCTCCTGTTGTATGGGTATGTGTGCCTGTTTTGGGGCCCAGGTTATGCAGTTTTGGTACCTAGAGTTTCGCCGTCTATATTGAAATCGGAAAGTGTGCCACGTCCTGCTTTTTTCATTTTCCTGAGGATTCCTTTGCCTATTCAGGGTCTGTTGTTGCTGCCTAGAAACGTTAAGATTCTCTCTTCTATCTCTGTGGCAAATATTGCTGCAACTTTGACTGGGATTGTATGGAATCCAGAGATTCCTTTCTGCGGTATGGACTTTTCAAGTGTGTTAATTCTTCCTTTCCTAGATCCCGGAATATCCTTCTTTCTCCTTGTGTCTTCTTGAACATCTTTCACCAAACGCTTGCTAGTTTTCTATTGACATAGCTTCACCTGTTTTTCTAAGGTTCTTCATAGAGATCTTGTTCGCCTAACTGGCAAGCTGTTGTTTTTTCTTCCAGTTTCAGGTTTTCTATACTTTGCAAATTTTGACTGATTTTGCTTTGGCAGAAGTGCATCACTAAGTTCACATCTGCTGGCAATCTTCCAGTATTTGCTGTTTAACTCTGGCACTGTCTAATGTGCCCTCCCATCTCCCTCTACACTACCTCTGACGTCTGCCCCAGAATAACTGAAGCAGTGGTGAGCTGGCTCACCCCCAGGATTCCACCCGGCCCAACCCCGGCCACTGACCCAAAAGGTGCGGACCTCACTGCTGCACCACCGGCCGGCCCCTTTCATGTTTCATTGGCAACCTGCTGTTGAGTGCAGTGGGACTTGAATATGGTACTTGAGCCCATCTTTGGCACTGTGTAGATGAGGCCAGGTGTTTTTTGTTTCCACTGTGATGTCAGAGGATTTGTCATAATTGTGTCTCTGCTATCCCAACAATATTCATGGGCACAGGGTTCCAGAGCCCGCTTGGAGCAGTCTTATAACTCACCCTTCCCTGTTAGCAAAGGTTTGACCTTCGCTGCTTTTTGGCTTGTGAATTACTGTGACTTTCAAACGTTCAAGCAGAGTCTGTCTAAAGACTACCATCTTTCATTGTGGATTATCCAGGTGTGATTTCTGTTCGCCTTCCATTTTCTGGGACCTTTTTTTCTTTTCTATAATATACTCGTCATGGTCTTTCTCAGCTATGTCCCTTAGACATGTTTATCAGTTCGTTCTCCTTCATTCCAAGTGATTAATTTTATACTTCTTTAATCACCGTATGTTCTCTAGGACGAGGTGTGAGTGCTTTCGTGACTCTTGGTTGTTGTCTTTGAATTTACACTGGTCATTGTAGGAATCTTTGCTATCCTAGCATAGGTCAAACTAAGCAGTGAGAACATGTGGTCATCTGGGTTGGTTTGACATCCTGAGATCAGAAACTCCAAATTCGAGGAGGTCCTGGCAACCCCCTTCACGGACATAGTGTCCTTCTGCCTTAAGCATAATGCAACGTCAAGAATTATCTGTTCCGAACATTGCTGAAAAGAATCGATGCCTCCTTTCCTAGGCCCCTAGCATTCTTTGAAGATCAGTCTCACTCTCCATAGCCCTGGCGTCACGGGTTCGCACTGGGTACATGCTTATGTGTCCCAAGAGATGTTTTGGAAGCCTTGAAGGAATGGATCCCTGTCACTGTGGGTATGTCTCCTTGTCTGGAAGTGCTCTACAAGTGTGTTGAAAAGCACCCTTTTCCAGAGGGCTTCATTCGTTTGTGAAGGCTGACCTCCCAGGCTAGAGTGCTCACTTTGCTTCCAATGAAATTTTCTCCCCCTAACTCTTTCTGTACAAGGATTATTGATTATGTGTTGACACCATATGTGAGGAAGTTGGCTCAAAATTAGAACATTACAAGTCTGTTTCAAGAAAAATAAACATTCCAGGGCTGAGGATGTAAGGGAAAGAAATGACACACTCTAGAGAATTAAAGTAAGCCCCTATCAGGACACATTCTAAGGGAATGTTCAAGGATCAGGGGTCAAGTTCGAAACTTCCAAAATCCAGAAATGAGAAGAAAAAATTTCTTTCCTGAGAGAGGAATTCATCAGATTTCTATAATTTGTCTCAGAAACAGTCTGTCCCTGAATGGGGTTGCCAGGACCAGCTCGAATTTGGAGTTTCTGATCTCAGGATGTCAACCAACCCAGATGACCACGTGGTCTCAGTGCTTAGTGTGACCTAGGCTAGGATAGCAAAGAGTCCTGGCAGTGACTGGTGCAAATTCAAAGACAACAACCAAGAATCACAAAAGCACTCACACCTCGTCCTAGAGAACATACGGTGATTAAAGATATACAAAATTAATCACTTGGACTGAAGGAGAACAGACTGATAAGCATATCTAAGGGAGATAGTTGAGAAGGACCATGACGATTATACTGTCAAAAAGAAAAAAAGGTGACAGAAAATGGAAGACGAACAGAAGTCACACCTGAACAATTCACAATGAAATATGTAAGGCTTTACACAGACTCTGCTTGAACGTTGTAAAGTCAGAGAAATTCATAAGCCAAAAAACGGCAGTGAAGGTCAAACCTAGGCTAATTGGGAAGGGAGAGATATGAGACTGCTCCAAGCGGGCTCTGAAACCCTGTGTCCATGAAAATTGCCGGGACAGCAGAGACACAATTACGACAAATCCTCTGACATCACAGTGGGCCTGAATAACTTCGTGGCCTCATCTATACAGTGCCAAAGTTGGCCTCAAGTAGCACATTCAAGTTCCACTGCACTCAACTGCAGGTTTCCAATGGAACATGAAAGGGGCCGGCCGGTGGTGCAGCGGCGAGGTCAGCACCTTCTGGTTTGGTGGCCCAGTGTTGGCCGGGTGGAATGAAGCGGGTGATCGTCCTCACCACTGCTTCAGTCATTCTGGGGCAGGCATCCGAGGTAGTGTAGAGGCAGATGGGAAGGGACTTTAGACAGGGCCAGATTTCCACAGCAAATACAGAAGCATTGCCAGCAGATGTGAGCTCAGCGATGCACTTCTGCCAAAACAAAACCGATTCAAAGTTGCAAAGAATAGAAACACTGAAGCTTAAAAGAAAAAGAAAAACTGCATGCCAGTGAGAAGAATAAGATCTCTAGGAAGAATAAGATCTTAGCAAAACAGGTGAAAGCCATGTCAATCGAAAAGTAACAAATGTTGAGGGAAAGAAATTCAAGAAGACACAAGGAAAAAGAAGGAGATTCCAGGATCTAGGAATGGAAGCATTAACACACTTGAAACGTCCATACCAGAGAAAGGAATCTCTGGATTCCATGCAATCCCAGTCAAAGTTGCAGCAATGTTTCCCACAGAGACAGAAGAGGGAATCCTAAAGTTTCTAGCCAGCAACAAGAGACCCTGACTAGGCAAAGGAATCCTCAGGAAAATGAAAAAAGCAGGACGTGGCACACTTTCCGATTTCAACATATAGGACGAAGCACTAGGTACCGAGACGGCGCAGTCTGGGCCCCAAAACAGACACACAGACCCATGCAACAGAATCGAGAACCCAGAGCCCAACTCAAACGTACATGCACAGCCCATTTTCGACCAGGGAGCCAAGAGGAGACAGCGGAGAAAGGAGAGTCTCTACCATAAACGGTGCTGGGAAGCCTGCACAGCCACATGGAACACAATGAGAGTACACCATGATGTTACACCTGGCACACACACCACCTCGAAATAGATTAAAGCCCTGAATGGCAGCCTTGAAACCATGAACCTTGTAGCAGAAGACCTAGGCAGAGTGCTCTTTGCCATCTGAGCCGCCTATTTGGCAGAAGCATATCTGACTGGGCCAGGGCAACAAAGGAAACAAGAAACAAACGGGACCACGTCAAATGCAGATGCTTCTGCCCAGTGAAGGAAACCATCGACTCAATGCAAACACAGCACAACACCTGTGACAGGATGTTTGCAAACCACACATCAGACAAGGGGTGAAAAGCCCACAGATACAGTCAATTCACACGTCTCCACAAGAAATAAAACAAGCCAATGAAAACCTGGTCAAAAGATGGAAACAGAGATTTCTCCAAAGAAGATCGAAAGAGGGCCAACGGGTGCATGAAAACTTGTTCAACATCATTAAGTCTCAGGCCAACGCAAATCCAAACTGCAAGGACATAGCAGCTCACTGTGGTCAGAATGGCTATAAGGAACCAGAGAGGAAACAACAAGTGTCAGAGAGGAGGTGGAGAGAAGGGAAGCCTCCTGCACTGCTGGTGGGAGTATAAACCGGTGCAGCCACTATGCCAAGCAGTGTGGAACAGCCTCAGAAATTGAAGAATCCATGTCCCATATGATCCAGCTATTCCTCTGTGACGTGTTTATCCAAAGAACTTGGAATCACTACCGCATAAGGACATGTGCACCACTGAGTTCATCACAGCCTTACTCCTGCTATCTAAGAGTTGGAAACCGACCTCATGCACGGCAGGGGATGAATAGAGAAGGAAGATGGGCTATACCCACAGAATGGCGTACCACTCAGCTGGAACAAAGTATGCAATCCAGCCATTTGTGACCACCCGAATGGCTGTGAGGGTTTTAGCGGAAGTGAAACAAGTCCCAGGAAGAAAGCCAAATACCGTAGGATCTCACTTACAAGGAGAAGAAAAAGCAAGCACTAATGATCAGGTGGCACTGGACATTGGATTCCGGGTTCCAAGAGGCAAAAAGAGGCAGTGAGGAAGGGTGAAAGAGATGATCAGGCACAACTGTGTGGTGAGGACCTGTGATTAGGCTTACACTGGTGAAGATGATGTAAGCCACACAGAAGTCTAAAGCAATGAGGATGTAAATCTGGAAGATGTAGGATGTTCTAATGCAGGGTTATGGCAATAAATTCACCTAAAATCAAAAATCCTAAAAGAGGTCCAGTTAGACAGCGTAAAGCTTTGGGGGCTGAAAGAGATTAGAGAAGGTGAACTTCCAAGGATGGAAAATCACCTCAAAATGCTTACAGATGCTACAGAAAGGCAGACCATTTCAAATAGTTGAAGAGGAATACTACGAAGAGAACATGATCAGTCCTAAACCCATGAACCAACTGAAAATGTTACCGTCCATGATGTTATTACTAATCACCTTCATGAATAATCCAAACAGGCCCACGTCTTCCCAAGTTCAGGCAAAAGGTTGGTCCAAAAGTACAATTCAGGGCCGGCCCTGTGGTGGAGTGGGTAAGTACCCACGTTCCGCTTGGGAGGCCCAGGCGTCACTGTTTCACATTACGAGTGCATATCACATTAGTAGTGTTAGGAAATATAGATTTCATGGTACGGTGCGGGCGGAGATCATAAATAAGCAGCAATTGTGAGGATACGTTATCAATACGCACAAGAAAAGGAACCATAAGAATATTACAATCTATGGAAGCATCTGGTACACTTCCCAAAGGCAGAAGGAAGGAAAACATGTGACCTGCCAAGGTGGAATTGGCAGAGTGCTACGAGATGACATGATCATTGCGCATCAGAACATTGCCTGGGCAACTTCAACTTGTGAGGGAGTCCAGGACTTTCTCTGGGTAAGGTCCACCCATTTTGCCATCTACCCAAGATATAAGAGATAAAACCCAGGATAATCTTACAGGAGTGAAACCAGTGTCTAGAGAGAATGTAGGAGCCCTTTCGAAGTTCAAGGAGAAAGATAGAAACTGACAACAATTGCAGAAAAAGGAAAACTATCCTACCTAGAAAGGGTGAGGAGTCATACTGGTCTCAGATGGCTGTGAAACTCTGTGTGCACAGAGGTTGTCAGGACAACTTCGAATTTTGAGGTCGCTTATGACATCACGGTGAACATGTCCCCCAGGATGGCCGCATGGTTGCTGTCTGAGGATTGGCCTAGGCTAGGCTATTAAAGGGAGAGATACCCAGAAACAGCTTTGACAAACAGAAAGCAGGCACAGAAACTAGAAGAGATAAAACAGAGTCTGATTCAAGGGATAAGAAAGGAACCATAGGCCAGAAGCGAGAATAGAGGGACAAGCACTGAGAGGAGAACATTGTCATCTATTCAAGTCTATGGGGAGGTCATGGTGATTCAAGCTTGCAACTTCATTGGAAACAAGAGGCCGGACTTGGGGCTCATCACACCTACAGTGCCCTTGTGCCTTAAGCATAATGCAAAGTCAAGAAAGATGTCTTGAGGACATTGAAGAGAAGAATCGATGCCTTGTTTCCGAGGCCCATAGCATTCTTTGAAGGTCAGTCTCTTTTTCCGTAGCTCTGGTGTCACGTGGGTCCACTGGGCACATGCTAATGTGTCCCAAGAGATGTCTTGGAAGCCTTGAAGGAATGGAGACCTGTCATGCTTGGGGTATGTCTCTTTGTTTGGAAGGGCTCTACAAGTGTGCTGAAAAGCACTCTTTTCCAGAGGGCTTCGTTCCGTTGTGAAGGCTGCCCTCCCAGGCTAGAGTGATCTGTTTAGCTCCAATGAAATTCTCTCCCCCTACCTCTTGCCTTAGAAGGATTATTGATTATGTGTTTTGACACCATATGTAAGGAAGTTGCACGAAAATTAGAACATTACAATTGTGTTTCTAGAAAAATAAACAGGCCAGGGCAGAGGATGTAGGGCAAACAAATGGCCCACCCTATAAAAATTAAGTAAACCCGTATCGAGATGGAATCTAGGGGAACGTTCAAGGATCAGGGGTCAAGTTCGAAACTTCCCAAATCCGGAAAAGAGACAGAAAAATATCTTTCCTGGAGAGTGGAATTCATCCGATTTGTCTAATTTGTCTTGGAAACATTGTGTCCGTGAAGGGAGTTGCCAGGACCACCTCGAATTTGGAGTTTCTGACCTCAGGATGTCAAACCAACCCAGATGACCACGTGTTCTCAGTGCTTAGTTTGACCTAGGCTAGGATAGCCAAGAGTCCTACAAGTGACCGGTGCAAATTCAAAGACAACAACCAAGAGTCACGAAAGCACTCACACCTCGCACTAGAGAACATACGTCGATTAAAGAAATACAAACTTAATCACTTGGAATGAAGGAGAACGGAATGATAAGCATGTCTAAGGGAGATAGCTAAGAAAGACCATGACGAGTATACTATGGAAAAGAAAATGAGGACCCAGAAAATGGAAGGTGAACAGAAATCACACCTGAATAATCCACAATGAAAGATGATGTCCGTCTTTAGACAGACTCTGCTTGAACGTTTGAAAGTCAGAGAAATTCACAAGCCAAAAAATGTCAGTGAAGGTCAAGCATGGGCTAAGTGGGAAGGGTGAGTTATGAGACTGCTCCAAGCAGGCTCTGAAACCTGTATCCATGAAGCATGCTGGACCTCAGAGACACAATTATGACAAATCCTTTGACATCACAATGGACCGGAAAAACAACTAGCATCATCTACACAGTGCTTGAGTTGGGCTCACTAGTATATTTAACTCCCATTGCACTCAACTGCACGTTGCCACCGAACATGAAAGGGGCCGGCCGGTGGTGCAGTGGTGAGGTGGGCACCTTCTGGGTCTGTGGCCCGGTATGGGCTGGGTGGAATCCTCGGTTTGGGCCTCCTCACCACTGCTTCAGTCATTCTGGTGCAGGCGTCCGAGGTAGTGTAGAGGCAGATGGGAAGGGACGTTAGACAGGGCCAGACTTCCACAGCAAATACAGGAGCATTGCCAACAGATGTGAGCACAGCAATGCACTTGTGCCAAAACAAAACCAATTAAAACTTGCAAAGAATAGAAAAACTGAAGCTAAGAAAAAAAAACCAGGAGCTTGCCATTACGAAGAATAGGATCTCTGTGAAGAACGTTAGCAAAACAGGTGAATTCTATGTTAATTCAAAAACTAGCAAACCTTTGGGGAAAGAAATTCAAGAAGACACAAGAACAAAAAGATATTGAGGGATCTAGGAATGGAAGGATTAACACACTTGAATGGTTCATACCCCAGAAAGGAGTCTCTGGATTCCATGCAATCCGAGTCATAATTGCAGCAGTATTTGCCACAGAGAAGAAGAGAGAATCCTAAAGTTTCTAGCCAGCAACACGAGACCCTGACTAGGCAAAGGAATCCTCAGGAAAACGAACAAAGCAGCACGTGTCACAATTTCTGATTTCAACATAGAGGACGAAGCGCTAGGTACCGAGAAGGCACAGTCTGGGCCCCAAAACAGGCACACTGACCCATGCAACAGAATCGAGAACCCAGAGCCCAACTCAAACGTACATGGACACCCCATTTTCGACCAGGGAGCCAAGAGGAGACAGCGGAGAAAGGAGAGTCTCTACCATAAATGGTGCTGGGAAGCCTGCACAGCCACATGGAACACAACGAGAGTACACCATGATGTTACACCTGGCACACACCCCACCTGAAATGGATTAAAGCCTTGAATGGCAGACTTGAAACCGTGAACCTTGTAGGAGAAGACCTAGGCAGAGTGCTCTTTGTCATCTGTCTGAGCCGCCTATTTGGAAGAAGCATGTCGGACTGGGCAAGGGCAACAAAGTAAACAAGAAACAAACAGGACCACATCAAATGCACACACTTCTGCCAGTCAAGGAAACCATCGACTGAATGCTAAGACAGCACAACAACTGGGAGAGGATGTTTGCAAACCACACATCGGACAAGGGGTGAAAAACCCAAAGATAAAATCAACTCAGTAGTCTCCACAAGAAACAAAACAAGCCAATGAAAACCTGGTCAAAAGATGGAAGCAGAGATTTCTCTGAAGAAGATAGAAAGAGGGCCAGCAGGTGCATGAAAACTTGTTCACCATCATTAAGTCTCAGGAAAATGCAAATCCAAACTGCAAGGACATGGCAGCTCACTGTGGTCAGAATGGCTAGAAGGAAGCAGACAGGAAATAACAAGTGTCAGAGAGGAGGTGGAGAGAAGGGAAGTCTCCTGCACTGCAAGTGGGAGTGGAAACCGGTGCAGCCACTATGGCAAGCGGTGTGGAACTGCCTCAGAAATTTAAGAATCCATGTCCCAAATGATCCAGCTGTTCCTCTGAGGCGTGTTTGTCCAAAGAGCTTAGAAACACTACCTCATAACGAGACATGCACTGCTGATTTCACAACAGCCTTACTCCCGCTATCCAAGATTTGAAAGCCGCCCTGGTGCCCAGCAAGGGAAAAATGCATAAGGAAGATGGGCTATACCCACACAATGCTTACCACTCAGCTGGAGCAAAGGTTGCATTTCAGCCATTTGTGACACCCAGAATGGCTGTGAGAATTTTATGAGAAGTGAAACAAGCCCCAGGGAGAACATCATCTACCGTAAGGATCTCTCTTACAAGGAGAAGAAAAAGCAAGCACTAACCAACAGGTGGCATGGGACATTTTATTGGGAGTTCCCAGATGCAGAGCGGGGTAGTGGTGGAGGGTAAAAGAGATGATGAGACACCATCTGAGGATACGTTATCAATTCGCAGCAGAAAAAGCTCCATGAGAATATTACAATCAATGATGAGACACCAATGTGCGGCAAGGGGTTGTGATTCAGCTTTAGCTGGTGAAGATGATGTAACCTACACAGAAGTCTAAACCAATGAGGATGCAAATCTGAAAGATATAGGATGTTCTAATGCAGGGTTATGGCAATAAATTCACCTAAAATCAAAATCCAAAACGGGGTCCAGAATGACGGCATAATGCTTTTGGGGCTGAAAGCGTTTAGAGAAGGTGAACTTCCAAGGATGGAAAATCACCTCAAAATTCTTATTGATTCTACAGAAAGTTAGACCATTCCAAATAGATGAAGAGGAATACTACCCACAGAACATGATGCGTGCTAAACCCATGAACCAAGGGAAAATGTTACCGTCCATGATGTTAATAGAAATCACCTTCACGAATAATCCCAACAAGCCCACGTCTTCCCAAGTTCAGACAAAAGGTTGGTCCAACATAAGAATCTAGGTCCGGCTTTGTGGTGGAGTAAGGGCCCACCTTCCACTTGGGTGGCCCGGGCCTCACTGTTTCACATTACGGGTGCAGATCACTTTAGCAGTGTTAGGAAATACAGATTTCATGGTTCGGTGTGGACAGAGATCATAAACAAGTAGCAATTCTGAGGATACGTTATCAATTCGCACCAGAAAAAGCTCCATGAGAATATTACAATCAATGAACGCATCTGGTACACTTCCCCAAAGTAAGAAGGAAGGAAGACACGTGACCTGCCAAGGTGGAATTGGCAGAGTGCTAGGAGATGACACGATCATTGCACATCAGAGGATTGCCTGGGCAACTTCAACTTGGGAGGGAGTCCAGGACTTTCTGTGGGGATGGTCCACCCACTTGGCCATCTACACAAGATATAAGAGATACAACCAAGGATAATCTTATACTGGAAAGAAACCAGTGTCTAGAGAGAATGTAGCAGCCCTTTCAAAGTTCAAGGAGAAAGTTAGAAACCGACAAGAAATCCAGAAAAAGGACGACTATCTTACCTGGAAAGGGTGAGCAGTCAGACTGGTCTGAGATGGCTCTGAAACTCTGTGTGCATGGAGGTTGTCAGGACAACTTAGAATTTTGAGGTCGTTTATGACATCACGGTGAAAATGTCCCCCAAGATGGCTGCATGGTTACAGTCTGAGGATTGGCCTAGGCTAGGCTATTAAAGGCAGAGATACCCAGAAACAGCTTTGACAAACAGAAAGCTGGCACAGAAACTGGAAGAGTTCAAACAGACTCTGATTCAAGGGATAAGAATGGAATCCTTGGCCAGAAGCGAGAATAGAGGGACAAGCACTGAGAGGAGAACGTTGTCATCTATTCAAGTCTATGGGGAGGCCATGCTCTCTTAAATCATCCTCATTTTTACAAAAGATAGCCAAATTATGATTAACACGTTTGCAAATAAAGTGTAGTTTCAATACAACTTGCTCCAATTATTTACATAAGAGCAGAAAGAATCGGAATTGCTTATACAGGTTTTTTAAAATCTGCTTTGCTGGAATTTTTTCTGAGGAGTCTCAGATTGAACTGTGAAGGCCTCTAGAGGCCAGAAAAGCCAAGCCAAGGACTTGCCATCAGATTTGGCCTGCAGTACCTACAGATTTGAGTGGCATTCTCTTTGAGGTCACCCAAAATATTCGGAGGTTCCCTGCACCTGCCAGATAAGTAAGATTCCTTAGTGACCGGGCAAGATTGCCAGAATCTCTGTAAACAAGGTACCAGGCCCATGTTTCCAAGTGGCTGTATTCCAGAAAGTCCAATCTTTGTTCCTGAAATGCTGTCTTGTCGTATCTGAGCCTGTATGTTTCAAATATGACATTCCAGTCAAAGCCTTGGTAATATAACCAATGTGTCCTGTTATAAGGAGAACAGATTCTTATGGAACTTATGCAAATATTGCCACGAAATGACCATACTCAGTAACAAAGGGTTTGACAATTCCTTAGGGATAAGGTAGGGAGAAAAAGGTAAATGTTTCAGTTTTGCTCATGAAGGTATAATTTCACCAAATGGCTGTAAGTCATAGTTAGCATAAGAGAAAAGAGAAAAAGCTTTCCTTCATTACGAGAAAACAAAACAACACATCAAAACTCAACAATATTTCAAATAGAAGTCCTAAAAAATTACAATCATCCTTATCAGTTCACACAGCCCTGCATAATCAGTTCTGGGGCTGAATCTTCTGTTAGTAGATTGATGAACTTAGTTTCTGTTAGAATTCTGTAATTTCTTACTCCGTTCAGTTTTACAATCTGAAAGTTTATCAGAAGCCTGTCGTTTAGAACATTTTTGTCAGAACCCTTTCCAGGAATTTCTCAGAAGATGAAACATACTTGCAAAAGGAAAAAGAATCAGAGTAAAACAACAACTACCTGGAAATGGACAAAGGATTCAAAGGGCAATTGCCAAAGAAAGTTGGCTACTTCTGTGACATATTAAACTTCCAGATAATAAGTGGACTTATGATAGATAACCAGGACAGATCAGAATTTTAGGAATGCTATATAATTTTAAGACATCTATATTAATAACATTTACCCATCTAATAACACCTAAGAAAGTCTATCATTACTTATTTTACAATGATTCCCGTGCAATGTAATAGACCAAATAAGTCTAATTAGTTTAGTATTTTCCTCCTTATAGGAAGAGAGAGCAAATGTCTTTGAGATGTCTCAAGGGCCCTCTGAAAAGCCTCAAATTAATTTTTCTTCTGTCTACCAGGTCAAAAGACAGCCTTAATTTAGGATTTGAATATTTTTGAGGGAGAATCTTGTCAAAACATATCAAAAGCTTTTCAAATGCTTGTTCAAATGTGAAACAACACTCACTGTGAAATGTGCTCAGGTATCTATTGAAAGTGATAACAGAAAGAGTCAATAATCTTAAGAGTGACCTAAGTCATTATATTCACAAAACAGGTTTGTCTCTTAGGTAGACTCACTCAAAGGAATAGCTTTTATAACCTCTTTATCAAGAGCAGATCAAAAGTTCAAGAAAATGTATCCTTTTAGAGAAAACCAAACTTGAATTTCTGCACCTACTTATTTTTATCATTCAAACTCATTCACTTAATTGAACTTACTTTAGTCTTCTTGACCAGGCATAAAACTCCTTTCAGATTTTCTTCTTCACAAACCTTCTAAAGCTTTCTTTTATGTTTTCAGAATTTGTCCCAAAGTCTTTGTTTTTTCCTTTCTAGTACATCAGGACGAATTTATTTTCCTTAACCAATTAAACAAAAATATTTCCATTATTTATACCTTCTTTTACTGAAAGCATACATTTTAACTTCCTTGAATACAGAGCTCTTTTTCTTAGTAATTTCCAGTAGCTTTAATTACGTAGGTTAATTAGAACTTTTAACCCTTAACAGACCTATTAAACACTAAAAAGGAAAACAATTATGAATTGTCTTTTATATCAGCATTCTGAACACTTCATAAATTTAGAAACACGCCACTTTACAATAAAACACAAGGCATGGTTTTTCATACACCCACACGCTTTTAGCCTCTTCAAGAAGAAGCCAAAAGTAGATAACTTAGATGTGTTTACTAATAATGTTTCAGTGTTTCGTCCTATCCAGAAATGACCCAGATATTCAGATTTTTATCATTTAACTTAACTCGGCAAAACTCAAGATGGTTACCAAAAAGCATTTCGAAGCTGTTTTTCTTTCCCAAACTATACAGACCATAAAAGTTTTTGTACTCACTTTAATGAGTATTATCTATTTAAACCATTTGTTTCCATCAATTATGTTCAGATTACCTACTGAAACCTCATGAGGCCTTAGACAAAACTGGTCATCATTTAAATCTATTACTTTGCTGACAAATTTAGCAGACAACATGAACTTATATGACTAGTAAACCCAGGCTGAAGGCCTGCATCCCTATGCAAATACCGACATCCCTGACAACAAGACTATTTTCAATCAGACCAACAAACTTAAACAGTCTTTCATTTACCAAAGGTTAATTCACATGACATTAACTTTGAAAGGCACTGAGTTAATTTCTACTGCATTTAGCATTTATGTAAACACTTACTATAAGCACACTAAACAGAGATCTTAATTTTGGTCATACCACCCAAGGCTGAAAATATCACATGTATAACCTACACATAGACACGCATACACAGAGACTGTACAACCATTGTTTTAAAAGCTACTGCCGTGAATCAGGTACAATAATATAAAGCTCACCAGTTATGAAGGTAAACTTTGTTTTTAGCCTTTTCACTTATACTTATGGAGAAGACCCTCGAGATGCTAGACTCTTTCAATGGCACACTTATGGCCATTTCTCCTTTCCCCTCCTTTCTTTTTTTCAGTCTTAAGAGTGAGTGATGGGCTAGATAGTAGTTCCTGGAGAAGGGGGGATGATAATTCTTTTAATGATAAAGGAACTAGGTGGAATCTGAACTGCCTCTAGGGCTGTCTTTCCAGTCTTGCAAGGATTTTCTAAGGACAGTTGCTCTTGATTTCTCAGAAACTGGACTGTAACTTGAAGGACGTTCTAGGTTGATCTACCTGTCCAACTGCACCATAAAGGCACAGAGAAACCTCGCAAATTTTCTCCCAGCTGGAGTCTCTGGGGCATAACCCATACAATTGAAAGTGTTTCTAATTAGTTAGAATGACCCTGAGTGGTAAGTCTCTGGGGATGCTTATGGCATTCACCATGGCAGTAAAGCCAGTGTGTGACTGGCAGTGGACTGGAGAAGGCTGCAGTGGCTACAAACACCTGGAACTTGCTGGAGGCCGGGCTCCCAGTACCCGGGTTGAGAGTTAAGGTCCTTGCAAAATATTTTCAAGTTGTTCGATTTTACAGAAGGTGAATGTTCTGGTCAGGTCCAGCCAGAACTTAAGCTCGACTTGGTGACAACAGATGACATGATGAGAAAAACAGAGAAAGGAAAAGAAGACACCAGACCTCACCCTCATGGTTGCTCTCAGAGGGTTCTCAAGATAAGAGTCACACAACAATTCCTGTGCTGTGGCACACTACCATAGCACGGCAGTTCTCAGAATAAATCACAGGTCTCCTACCCTCATAGCCAACTCAGTAGGTGACTAAACTAGTCAATGAGTCAACCGCCAAGAGAGGGCGCCCTACTTAGGGTCGCTGGGGTGATCAGGCCCAGAAAGCCAAAGTTGGGGCTCCAGTGGTGAAGGCCTTGATCCTTGAAAGATTCCTTTGTTTCCCCAGTTGCAAAGTTCAAAAGGAGATGAAAATGGCCATTGTAACTCTAACAAAGATGAAAGAGACATGTCCATTACCTTGAAGATCACCCCTGACCCTACGGCAGCATCCCACATGTGATTCCTACTGTGGGGTTCCTATAGCAAGGGGTGATGGGCGTGGCCCCCAGCATTGCATCACTTGTGTACCTTCCGTGGTATGCCTGGCAGTAACAGGTGCCTGGTGAACATCTTTCCTATTCTGCCTGGCAGTAATAGGTGCCTGTTGAATGGTCCCCAAGAGAAAAGGAGAAGTTTAAGAGAGAACAGGATGGAGAAAAATAGTGTAGAATTTTCCACTGAGCTGGGGGACATTCTACCCAATTGCGTGTTGGAGCCATTCTCTGAAGAAGGGTTTGCCATACGCAACCAAAGGTTAGACTTTGGTACTTTCCTTGAACTGTAGTCCCAATTGAGACATTCACACAGTTCAGAGCATGGTGAGGTGCCATGGGAGGTATCCCAATCCAGCCTTAGGAAAAGAAACCTTCCAGGGGAGTCTTGCAGATTGCCGGCCATCCTAAGGACTTAAGTGGCCGACCCGTGCCCACCTAAAATTTGTATATTAGAGATAGAGTCAGGAAGGAATGGAGTAATTCACTCTACATCACTCTTAGGCTTAAGGTACTGATTCTCTTCAAGCTGAATGCCATGATTTGCCCCATAGAGTAGCCATGGGCAGCAAACCTGGATTCATGAAGCTATCCAAGAAAGTTCCTGATGGAGGAGTGAATTTAGATCCATCCTTGAAAAAGAGAGATGCACAATGAAGAAAAGGGCACTTACCAGAAGTCGAGCTCACAAACCTATGAAGCAAGTTTTTATATGGGTCACAAGATATGATATGGGCTTGGCGAGCTGAAGAGTCAAAAGAAAGATTTCTTGGACTCTCAAATTCTGGAAGTGGTGCTCTTTTATTTATAGAATGGTACAGGACAACATGGCGACAGGACCCATGGGCAGTAAATAGTTGCTGCATGGGGACAGGACCTATGGGCAGTGAAGAGCTGCTGCTACTGCTGCATGGGGAAAGGTTCCATGGGCAGTCAGAGGTCCTGCTGCTGCCCAAGTTGAAGGTAAGGGCTAATTTTATAATGCATTGGTATGAGACATTTTTACTGGAAAAAGAAAAGATGATGTTAAAAGTCATTAAATGATTTCAGTTCAGATGGGGTCTGGTTATTGTGTGGTCATATAGCATTAAATACCAATCTGGCCATATAGATAGGCATGTAGGTGAGCATGAAATGGGCTTCTATCACTGGGACACCTCTAATTCATACCAAAAAAAATAAAACAACTCACCGGGTCATGTAGTTTGGTATGTAGGCCAGGTAACCTTGGGCTTTTCGAGCTGGGGCAGCCTTAATCCACATCATTCATCATGGTCTTTCACAGCTATCTCCCATAGATATTCTTATCAGTCTTTTCTCCCCTCATTCCAAGTTATGAATTTTGTGTTTCTTTATTCACCATATGTTCTCTAGGGGTCCAGATTTACGGCCTAAAACTTTGGAGGCTGAAAGAGATTAGAGAAAATGAACTTTCAAGGATTGGTAATCACCTCAAAATGCTTGATCATGCTACAGAAAGGAAGACCATTACAAAGAGATGAAGAGGAACATTACCAAGAGAACACGTTCCGTGCTAAACTCAGGAGCCAAAGGAAAAGGTTACAGTCCACAATGTTACTACTAATTACCGTTACGAATAACCAAAGCAGGCCAACATCATCCCTAGTTCAGGCAAAAGTTTGATCCAAAAGTCCATTTCAGTGCCGGCCCTGCGGTGTACTGGGTATGTGCCCACATTCCGCCCGGGCGGCCAGGGCTTCATTGGTTAGCACCACGGGTGTGGATCAGATTAGTAGCATTAGCAAATATAGAGTTCACGGTATGGTGTGGACAGACATCCTAAAGAAATCGAAATTTTGAAGAGACGTTATGAGTACACACCAGAAAAAGAACCATGGGAATATTACAATCTATGAACGGATCAGGAACACTTCCCCAAATAATGAAGGAAGGAAAACATGTGACCTGCCAAAGTGGAATTGTCAGACTGCTAGGAGATGACACGATGATTGTGCATCAGAGGATTGCCTGGGAAAAGTCATCTTGGGAGGGCCTCCGGCACTTTCTCTTGGGAAAGTCCACCCATTTGGCCTCATCCACAAAAGATAAGAGAGAAAACCCAGATTAATCCGAAAGGAAAGAAACCAGTGTCTAGAGGGAAGGTAGCAGACCTTTTCAAGTTTGAGGAAAAAGTTAGAAACCAACAAGAAATACATAACGACGAAAGCAATCCTACCTGGAAAGGGGGAGTAATCAGACTGGGATGAGATGGTTCTGAAGAACTGTGTGCATGGAGGTCATCAGGACAACTTCGAATACTGAGGGTGTTTATGACATCACGGTGAACATGTCACCCAAGATGGCCACAGGTTTCCAGCCCGAGGATTGGCATAGGCTAGAATATTCAAGTGAGGGATACTCAGAAACAGCTTTTGCCCACAGAAACAGGGCACAGAAAGTTGAAGAGATCAAAGATACGCTAATTCAAGGGATAAGACAGGAATCATTGGGAAGAAGCCATAATAGAGGGACAAGCACTGAGAGGAGAACATTGCCATCTCCTCACGTCGAAGAGGAGGCCATTCTGATTCAAGCTTGAAAGTTGATTTGAAACAAGAGGCTGGAACTATGAGACCTATGTTGTCCTTCTGCCTCACTCATAATGCAAAGTCAAGAATGATCTCTTGAGGTCATTGTAGAGAAGAATCAAGGCCGCCGTCCTAGGCCACTAGCATTTTTTAAAGAGAAGTCTCACTTTCCATAGCTCTGGCATCACGGGTGCCCACTGGCTACATGCTAATGTGTCACAAGACACCTCTTTGAAGCCTGGAAGGAGTGGACCCCTGTCATGCTTAGGGTATGTCTCTTGGTTTGGAAGGACTCTAGAAGTTGATCAAAAGCACCCTTTTGCAGAGGGGTTCATTCCTTGGTGAATGCTGCACTCCAAGGCTAGAGTCCTAAGTTGGGATCAATGAGATTCTCTCCCCCTTCTCTTGCCGTAGAAGGAGTATTGATTATGTGTTTCAACACCACATGTAACGATGTTGGCTGAAAATTAGAATACTATCATTATATTCAAGGAAAAATAAACACGCCACAGGTGAGGATATAAATCAAACAAATAACAAACCCTGTGGAAACAAAGTAAGCCAGTATCTAGACATAATCTAGCAGAGCGTTCAAGGATCAGGGATGAAGTTCGAACTTTCCAAATCCAGAAATAGACAGAAGGATCTCTCACCTGGAAAGAGAAATTCATCAGATTCGTCTAATTTGTTGCGGAACCATTGTGTCCGTGAAGATGGTTGCCAGGACAACCTCAAATCTGGAGTTTCTGATCTCAGAATCTCTAACCAAGGAAGATGCCCACATGTTCTCAGTGCTCAGTGTCACCTCGGCCAGGATAGCAGAGATTCCTTCAAGTGACCGATGGAAATTCAAAGACAACACCCAACAATCACGAAAGCACTCACACAACGGCCAACAGAACATATCGTGATCAAAGAAATGCAAAATTTATAACTTGGAATGAAAAGGGAACACACTGATAAGCATATCGAAGGGAGATAGCTTAGCAATACCATGATGATTAGCCTATGGAAAAGAAAAAAAGGTCCCAGAAAATGTAAGGCAAACAGAAATCACAACTGAATAATCCACAGTGAAAGACGGCCGTGTTTAGACAGATTCTGCTTAAACGTTTGAAAGTCAGAAAAGTCACAACCCCAAAACCTGCAGTGAAGGTCAAACCTGGGCTAAATGGAATGGGAGAGTTCTGACACTGCTGCAAGCGGGCTCTGAAACCTTGTGTCCATGAAGCTTGCTGGCACAGCACAGACACAATTCTCAGAAATCCTATGACATCACAGTGGACCAGGAAAACAACATGGCTTCATCTACACAGGGCCAGAGCTGGGCTCCAGTAGCATATTGAAGTCACATTCCAAAACAGCAGGTTGCCAGTGGAACATGAAAGGGGCTGGCCACTGGTGAAGCTGTGAAGTCCGTGCCTTCTGGGTCCGCAGCCCGTGGTCGTCCATTTGTGCTCTTGGGGTTGAGCCTCCTCACCGCTGGTACAGCCATCCTGGGAGAGTCCTGGGAGGTAGTGTAGAGGCAGATGGGAAGTGACATTAGACAGTGCGACTCTTGCTCAGCAAATACAGCAGCACGACCAGCAGATGTGAGCACTGCCATAAACTTCTGCCAAAACAGAACCAATTAAAAGTTGCAAAGAATAGAAAAACTGAGCCTCAAAAAAAGAAGCATGTCACTAAGAATAATAAGATATCTAGGACTAACCTTCACTAAACAGGTGGAAACATTGTAAACTGATACTATCAAAGCTTTGGCTAAAGAAATTCCAGAAGACACAAAGAAACGGAAGACTATTCCGTGCTGTTGGAATGGAAGAACTAACACACTTGAAACGTCCATAGTGGATAGAGGAGTCTGTGGATTCCAAGCAATCCCAGTCAAAGTTGCAGTGATCTTTCCCACAGAAATAGAAGAGAGAATAATAAAGTCTCTAACCAGAAGTAAAGGACCCTGAATACCCAAAGGAATCCTGAAGGAAATGAACAAAGCAGGACGTATCACACTTTCTGATTTCCACATATAGGACGAAGTGCTAGGAACCGAAACGGCACAGTCTGGGCCCAAAAACAGGCACACAAATCCATGGAACAGAATCGAGAACCCAGAGGTCAACTCACGCATATATGCACATGCATACATGCACAACACATTTTCAACCAGGGAACCAAGAGTACACAGCGGAGAAAGGAGAGTCTCGACAAGAAACGGTGCTGGGAAGACTGCACAGCCAAATGTAACACAATGAGAGTAGAGCATGATGTTACACTAGTCACACACACCACCTCGAAACGGATTAAAGACTTGAATGGAAGACTTGAAACCGGGAGACTTCTAGGAGAAAACCTAGGCAGCATGCTCGTTGCCATCTGTCTTAGCAGCCTATTTGGAAGAAGCGTGTGTGACAGGAATGGGCAACAAAGGAAACAGGCAGATGGGAAGCGACGTTAGACTGGGCCAGTCTTCCTCAGCAAATACAGCAGCATTGCCAGCCAATGTGAGCACAGCAGTAAACATCTGCCTAAATAAAACCAATCAAAAGTTGCAAAGGATAGAAAAACTGAACCTCAAAAAAAAAAAAAAGCATGCTAGTAGGAAGAACAAGGTATCTAGGAATAACCTGTGCCAAACAGGTGAAAGCTATGTAAACCGAGAAGTAGCAAAGCTTTGGGGAAAGAAATTTCACAAGGTACAAGGAAACGGAAGGGCATCAGTGCGCATGGAATGGAAGAAAACGAAGGAAGAATGAAGTATCATCACAATGATACCTTTCTTATCCCTGGAATCAGCATCTCTTTGATCTCTTCAAGTTTCTGTGCCAGGTTTCTGTTTGGAAAAGCTGTTTCTGGGTATCTCTCACTTGAGTATCCCAGCCTAAGCCAATCCTGGTACTGTAAACATGCAGCCATCTGGGGTGACACGTTCACTTTTATGTCATAAACACTCTCAGAATTCAAAGTTGTCCTGACAACCTCCATGGACACAGTGTTTCAGAGCCGTCTCCTCCCAGCCTGACTACTCCCCCTTTCCAGGAAGGATAGTTTTCCTTGTTCTGGATGTGTTGTCGGTTTTCAACTTTGTCCTCTAACTTGGAAAGGTCTACTACATTCCCACAGACACCGGTTTCTTTCCTTTAAGATTATCCTGGGTTTTATCGCATATCTTTTGTGGATATGGGCAAATGGGTGGACTTTCCCCAGAGAAAGTCGTGGACTCCCTCCCAAGTTGACGTTGCCCAGGAAATCCTGTGATGCACAATGATCGTGTGATCTCATGGCAGTCTGACAATTCCACCTTGGTGGGTCACATATTTTCCTTCCTTCATGATTTGGGAAAGCGTACCAGATGCGTTCATAGACTCTGATATTCTCATGGTTCTTTTTCTGGTGAGTATTGATAAGGTCTCCTCACAATTACTACTTCTTTATGATCTCTGTGCCAACCATACCTTGAAATCTGGATTTCCTAATGCTAGAAATCTGATCGGTACCCATGATGCTAGCCCCTGAAGCCCGGGCCACGCAAGAGGAAGTTGGGCACTTACCTGCTGCACCACAGGGCCGGCAATGAATTAGACTTCTGCACCAACCTTTGGCCTGAACTTGGGAAGATGTTGGCCTGCTTCAATCTTTCGTGAAGGGAATCAGTAGTAACATCATGGAAGGTATTATTTTCCATTGGTTCATGAGTTTAGGACGGAACATGTTCTCTTGCTAGTATTCCGCTTCATCACTTTGCGAAGGTCTACCTTTCTGTAGCATCATTAAGCACTTTGAGGTGATTACCAATCCTTGGAAGTTCATCCTCTCTGATCTCTTTCAGCCTCCAAAGCTTTAGGCCGCAAGTCTGCACCCCTTTTTGGAGTTTTGATTTTATGTGGATTGATTGCCGTAACCCTGCATTCGAACATGCTATGGCTTTCAGATCTACATCCTCATAGATTTAGACTTCTGAGTAGGTTACATCATCTTCTCCACCGTAAGGCTAATTACAGGCTCTCACGATACTTGTGCCTAATCAACTCTTTCTCCCTCTGGCCCTCGCCTACTTTTCCTCTGGGAACTACCAATCCCATGTCACATGCTACCTGTTTGTTTGTCCGTTTTTCCTCTTCTCCTGTACGTGAGATCCTGTGGTATTTGACCTTACCCCTGGCGCTGGTTTCAGTTCCTCTAGTACCCTCAGGAGCCATTCTGGTGGTCACAAATGGCTGGACTGCATCCGTTCCGACAGCTGAATGCTATGCCACTGTGTGGCTATAGCCTATGTTCCTTCTCCATTCGTCCCTTGATGGGCATCAGGGAGGCTTCCAAGTCTTGGATATCGGGAGTAAGGCTGTGGTGCACACAGCAGTGCACGCATCTCTGTGCATTACTGTTTCCATGATCTTTGGATATATACGTCACAGAGGAATAGCTGGATCATATGCTAGGTGGATTCTGAAACATTCTGAATTTTCACTCCTTTGTGTAGTGGCTGCATCGGCTCAAACTCCCACCTGCAGTGCAGGAGGCTTCCCTTCTCTCCACCTCCTCTCTGAAACATGTTGTTTCGTGTCTTCACCCTTATAGCCATTCTGACCACTGTGAGCTGCTATCTCATTGCACTTCGGATTTGCATTGGCCTCAGACTTAATGATGAGGAACATGTTTTCATACAGCCTGTTGGCCATCTTTCTATCTTCCTGGGAGAAATGTGTGTTTCCATCTTTTGCCCAGGTTTTGTTGGGCTCATTGTTCTTTTTCATGTGAAGATGTATGAGTTCACTGGATCTTATGGCTGTACACCCCTTCTCCGATGTCTGTTCTGCAAACATCCTGTCGCAGTTGTTGTGCTGTCTTTGCATTGAGTCGATGGAGTCGTTGGCCGGGTAGAAGATTCTGCGTTGGATGGAGTCACGCTTGTTTCTTGTTTCTTTTGTTGCCCTTACCCAGTCACACATGCTTCTTCCAAGTAGGCGGCTATGCCAGATGGCAAAGAGCAAGCTGCCTGCATTTTCCCACATAATTTTCATGGTTTCAAGTCTTCCATTCAAAGCTTTAATCCATTTCAATGTGGTATGTGTGCCTGGTGTAACATCATGGTCTAGTCTCATTGTGCCACTTGTGGCTATTAAGTCTTCCAAGCACTGTTTCTTTTCAAGACTCTCCTTTCTCTGCTGTCTCCTCTTGGCTCCCGTGTCGAAAATGGGCTGCCCATATATGTGGCAGTTGACTGATGGGCTCAATTCTGTTCCATGGGTCTGTGTGCCTATTTTGGGAGAAAGGCTGTGCTGTACCGGTACCTAGCGCTTTGTCCTATATTTGGCAATCAGAAAGTGTGATACATGCTGCTTTGTTCGTTTTCCTCAGGATTCCTTTTCCTATTCAGGGTCCTTTGTTGCCACATAGAAACTTTAGTATTCTCTCTTCTATTTCTGTGGGAAAGATTGCTGCAACTTTGACTGGGACGACATGGAATGGAGACATTGCTTTTTGCGGTATGGATGCTTAAAGTGTGTTCGTTCTTCCATTCAAAGAACATGGAATAGACTTCCATTTCCTTGTGTCTTGTGGAATTTCTTTCCCCAAAGCTTTGCTAGATTTCAGTAGACATAGCTTTCTCCTGTTTGGCCAATGTTATTCCTAGATGTTTTTTTTCTTTTTACTGGCATGCTTTCTTTTTTGCTGTTCCTTTTCTCTATTATTAGCAACATTTAATTGGTTTGTTTTGGCAGAAGTTTATGGCTGTGCTCACATCTGCTGGCCATGCTGCTGTATTTGCTGAGAAAGAGTAGCGTGGTATAACATTGCTTCCCATATGCCTCTACACTGGGTCGCACGCCTGGCCCAGAACGGCTGGATGAGCGGTGAGGAGGCTCACCCCCAGGATTCCACGTGGCCGACCCTGGATTGCCAACTCAGAACGCAGGGACTTCACGGCTGCCCCACTGGCTGGCCCCTTTCATGTTCCATTGGCAACCTGCAGTTGAGTGGAATGTACTTTAACATGTTACTTGAGCCCAACTCTGGCCCTGTGTAGATGAGGCCAGCTTCTTTTTCTGGACCACTGTGATGTCGGAGTATTTGTCAGAATCGTGTCTCTTTTCCAATCAGGCTTTGGGGACACAGGGTTTCAGAGCCCGCGTGGAGCAGTCTCAGAACTCACCCTTCCCAGTTAGCCCAGGTTTGACCTTCAATGCAAGTTTTGGGGTTGTGACTTTCTCGGACTTTCAAACGTTCAAGCAGACCCTAACTAGACACTGAAGTCATTCACTGTGGATTATTGAGGTGTGATTTCTGTTTGCCTTCCATTTTCTGGGAGCTTGCTTTCGTTTCCATAGTCTAATCATCATGGGTCTGAGCTATCTCCCTTCGATATGCTTATCAGTGTGTTCTCCTTCATTTCAAGTTAGGAGTTTGGTATTTCTTTAATCACCATAGGTTGTATAGGCTGATGTGTGAGTGCTTTCGTTACTGTTGGGTGTTGTCTTTGAATTTCCATCGGTCATTTCAAGGAATTTTTGCCATCCTAGCCTAGATCCAACTGAGCACTGAGTAAACGTGGTCATCTTGGTTGGTTCGATATTGTGAGATCAGAAACCCCATGTTTGAGGTTGTCCTGGAAACCACCTTCCCAGACACAATGGTTCCGAGACAAATTAGATGAATCTGATGGATTCCTCTATCCAGCTGAGAGATCCTTCTGTCTCTTTTCTAGATTTGCAAAGTTCAGAACTTCACACCTGATCCTTGAACACTCCACTAGATTACGTCTAGATACTGGCTTACTTTATTTCCACAGGTTTTGTTATTTGTTTAATTTACCTCCTCAGCTGTGGCATGTTTATATTCCTTTAAATTGAATTGTAATGTTCTAAGTTTCAGCAAACATCGTTATGTGTGGTGTCAAACACCTAATCAATACTCCTTCTACGGCAAGAGATGGGGGAGAGAATCTCATTGATCTCAACTGATCCCTCTAGCCTTGGAGGACGGCCTTCACACAGTAACAAAGCTTTCTGCAAAAGGGTGCTTTTGTGCACTCTTCCTGAGTCCTTCCAAACCAAGAGACATACCCCAAGCATGACAGGGGCCCATTCCTTCCAGGCTTCAAAGAGATGCCTAGTGACACATTACCATGTACCCAGTGGGTGCCTATGACGCCAGAGCTATGGAAAGTGAGACTTCTCTTCACAGAATACTAGGGACCTAGGACCGAGGCTTCTATTCTTCTCTTCAATGTCTTCAAGAGATCATTCTTGACTTTGGATTATGAGTAAGGCAGCAGGCCAACATAGGTCTGATAAGCACAAGGTCCGGCCTCTTGTTTCAAGTCAAGTTTCAAGCTTGAATCAGCATGGCCTCCCCATCGACTTGAGGAGATGGCAATGTTCTCCTCTCAGTGCTTGTCCCTCTGTTATCACTGCTTCCCAATGATTCCTTTCTTATCCATTGAATTAGCGTCTCTTGCATCTCTTCACGTTTCTGTGCCCAGATTCTGTTTGCAAAAGCTGTATCTGGGTATCTGTCACTTGAATATCCAAGCCTAGGCCAATCCTCGGGCTGGAGACCTGCGGCCATCTTGTGTGACATGTTTACCGTGATGTCATAAACACCCTCAGAATTCTAAGCTGTCCTGAAAACCTCCATGCACACAGTTCTTCACGACCATCTCATACCAGTCTGACTACTTCCCCTTTCCAGGTAGGATGGTTTTCCTTGTTCTGGATTCTGTGTCTGTTTATAACTTTATCCTCGAACTTTGAAAGGTCTACTACAATCCCGCTAGACACCAGTTTCTTTCCTTTCAGATTATCCTGGGTTTTATCTCTTATCATTTGTGGATGAGTCCAAATGGGTGGACTTTCCCCAGAGAAAGCCCTGGAGTCCCTCCCGAGATTGATTTTCCTGGTCAATCCTCTGATGCATAATGATCGTGTCATCTCCATTTCTACCTTGGCAGGTCACATGTTTTCCTTCCTTCATCATTTGGGGAGGTGTTCCTGATGCATTCATAGATTGTAATATTCCCATGGTTCTTACTCTGATGTGTATTCATAACGTCTCTTCACAATTTCTACTTCTTTAGGATGTCTGTTTGCACCATACCGTGAAATCTATATTTGCTAATGCTACTAATCTGATCTGCACCCGTGATGCTCGCCGATGAAGCCTGTACCACCCAAGTGGAATGTGGGAACTTACCCAGTACACCACAGGGCCGGCACTGAATTGGATTCTTGGACCAACATTTTGCCTGAATTGGGGAAGATGTTGGCCTGCTTTGATTATTTGTAAAGGTAATTAGTAGTAACATCATGGACGGTAACCTTTTCCTTTGGATCCTGAGTTTAGCATGGAACATGTTCTCTTGGTAGAGTTGTTCTTCATCTCTTTGCCACTGTCTACCTTTCTTTAGCATTATTAAGCACTTGGAGGTGATTAGCAATGCTTGGAAGTTCATCTTCACTAATCTCTTTCAGCCTCCAAAGCTTTAGGCCATAAACCTGCTTGCCTTTTTGTAGTTTTGATTTTACATGAATTGATTGCCATAACCCTGAATTATAAAACCCTATTGTTTTCAGATTTACAACCTCCTAGATTTAGACTTCTTTGTATGGTACATCATCTTCACCAACGTAAGCCTAATGACATGCCCATACCACACACTGGTGCCTAACCAACTCTTTCTTCCACTGCCTTCTGCCACCGATTCTCTCTAGGAACCACCAATCCCTTGTCATGTGCTACCGGTTTGTTTCTCCTTATTTTACTCTTCTCCTTGTAAGTGAGATGCTACGGTACTTGACTTTCTCCCTGGGGCTTCTTTCAGTTCCCCTCATACCCTCAGGAGCCATTCTGGTGTCACAAATGGCTGGACTGCACCCTTTCTTGCAGCTGAGTGCTATCCCATTGGGCGGCTATAGCCAATCTTCCTTCTCCATTCATCCCTTGATGGGCCCCAGGGCGATATCCAAGTCCTGGACATCAGGATTAAGGCTGTGGTGAGCACAGCGGTGCAGGGATTCCTATGCGTTGGTGTTTCCAAGTTCTTCAGATAAATACGACACAGAGGAATAGCTGGATCATATGGTAGATGGATTCTGAAATTTCTGCAGAAATTCCACACGGCTTTGCGTAGTTCCCGCACTGGCTTTCACTCCCACCAATGGTGCAGAAGGCTTCCCTTCTCTCCACCTCCTCTCCGACACTTGTTGTTTCCTGTCTTGTTCCTTATGGGCATTCTGACCACAATGTGCTGTTATCTCATTGCCATTTGGATTTGCATTGGCCTTAGACGTAATGATTATGAACATGTGTTCATACAGCTGTTGGCCATCTTTCTATCTTATTTGGTAAAACTCTGTTTCCATCTTTTGCCCAGGTTTTAATGGGCTTGTTGTTTTTTCTCTTGTGTTGGCATGTGCGGTCGTTGGCTCTTTTGGCTATTCAGTCCTTCTCCGATATGTGGTTTGAAATATCCACTCGCAGTTGTTGTGCTGTCTTTGCATTGAGTGGATGGTTTCCTCGGCTGGGCAGAAGCTTCTGCGTTGGATGCAATCCCATTTGTTTCTTGTTTCGTGTGTTGCCCTTGCCCAGTCACACATGCTTCTTCCAAATAGGCGGCTATGCCACATGGCCATGAACAAGGTGCCTGGTTTTCAACTGGAAGTTTCACGGTTTCAAGTCTTCCATTCAAGGCTTTAATCTAATTCGAGGTGGTGTGTGAGCCTGATGTAACATCATGGTCTACTCTCATTGTGTCACATATGGCTGTGCAGATTTCCAGCACTTTTTCTTCTTGAGACTGTCCTTTCTCCACTGATCCTCTTGCCTTCCTCATTGCAAATGGGCTGTCAATATATGTGTGAGTTGACCTCTGGGCTCTCGATTCTTTTCCGTTGATCTCTGTGTCTGTTTTTGAGACCAGACTGTGCCATTTCGGTACTTCGCACTTCGTACTACATGTTGAAATCAGTAAATGTGATATGTCCTGCTTTGTCTGTGTTCCTCAGGATTCATTGGGTATTCAGGGTCCCTTGTTGCTGGATAGAGACTTAAGGATTCTCTCTTATATTTCTGTGGGAAAGATTCTGCAACTTTGACTGGGATTGCATGGAATCCAGAGATTGCTTTATCCGTTATGGAGGTTTCAAGTATTTTAGTTCCTACATTCCTATAGCATGGAATACCCTTCCATTTGCTTGTGTCTTCTGGAATTTCTTTCCCCAAAGTTTTGCTAGTTTCCGATTTCCATAGCTTGCACCTGTTTGGCTAAGCTTATTTCTAGAGATCTTATTCTTTTTTTTCCTGAGGTTCGCCTTTTCTGTTCTTTTCAAGTTTTCATTAGTTTTGTTTCGGCTGATGTTTATGGCTGTTCTCAGATCTGCTGTCGATGCTGCTGTATTTGCTGAGGAATACTGACGCTGTCTGACTTGCTTCCCAGCTGCCTCTACACTACCTCCCATGCCTCCCCGAGAATGGCTGGACCAGCGGTGAGGAGGTTCACCCCCAGAATTCCGCATGGCCAGCCCTGGCTGCTGACCCAGAACTTGCAGACTTCACCACTGCACCACGGGCCAGCACCTTTCATGTTCCATTGGCAACCTGCAGTTGAGTGGAATGGGACTTGAATATGCTACTTGAGCCCAACTCGGGCACTGTGTAGATGAGGCCAGTTTGTTTTTCTTCTCCACTGTGATGTCAGAGGATTTGTCAGAATTGTGTCTCTGCTGTCCATGCAAACTTCATAGACAGAGGCTTACAGAGCCTGATTTTAGCAGTCTCATAACTCACCCTTACCAGTTAGCCTAGGTTTGACTTTCGCTTGGGTGTTTGGGATTGTGACTTACTCTGACTTTCGAATGTTCAGAGTATGTCTAAAACTGACATCTTCCTTTATGTATTATTCATGTGTGATTTCTGTGTGCCTTCCATTTTCTGGGAACGTTTTTTATTTTCCGTGGTACAATCGTTGATATGGGCTCAGCGAGCTGAAGACTCGAATGAAAGATTGCTTGGACTCTCAAGATCCTGCATTGGTGTTCTTTTATTGAGAGAACAGTACAGGGTAGCATGGGGACAGGACACATTAGCAGTGAAGAGGCACTGCTGCTGCTGGCTGGGGACAGGACCCATGGGTAGTCAGGGCTCCTGCTGCTGCCCTGACTGGAGTGTTAGGGCTAATTTCATAAGGCATGGGTATATGACATATTTTTACTCGAAAAAGAAATAATGATGTAAAATGTCTTTCAATGATTTCAGTACAGATGGGGTCTGGCCATTGTGTTGTCATATTTTTAGATAGGAATCTGGCCATATAGATCAGCATGTAAGTGAGAATGCCCTGGGCTTCTCGCCCTGGGGCAGCCCTAATTCATACCGTAAAAAAATCCACTGGGTCCTATAGTTTGGCATATATTCCAGGTCACCTTCAGCTTCCCTAGCTGGGCAGCCACGATCCACATCATAAAACCTCCCTGAACCTATTTGGACTGGAAATCTTTGGGGATATGGATGATGGTCAGTCTTCTGTGAGTACTTCTGGCTGTACAGGGTCGTAGAGCTGTCCCTAAATGGGGCCATAGGTACACTTAGGCAGTTTAGTGGACCAGAAGGCTTGCCCCATTGAGTTCAAGCCTGACAAGTTATACAGATCCTCTGGAGATGAGAGAGTCATTGACAAGAGGTGGTCCAGGAAGTGAAACATTTTTGACATGCATAAGACAAACAATGAAACAGACAACAAAATATCATAAGAAATACAAGCAGTATGTTTAACCCAATGAATAAGGTTTTGAAGTAGTGCAGAAACCTTGTCCTGACTAGGAGTTCAACCAATCATTTAGATTTAGGGTTGGTCAGACATGGATTTAATTTGGTGGCCGGGATACCAAGCCAGAAATATTTTGATGGTAGTCAGGAATATAGACACAACATTCAGTTTTTATAATGGCACAGGTGCCCCCTTGTGCTGCTGTCAAGGCATCCAGATCAATTTGGATTTCGAGGACTGCCTTACACACTTGGGATACTTCTAAATTGAGCAGTGAAATGCTATGTTGTGTATCATTTAATGTCTTCATACTAAATTTGTTTAGGACTTCCATGTGCAAGACGACACTTTCGATTCCCAACTGATGAAAGAAAATTGCGGAAAGATGGTCATACCGATGGAAGACAGGGCTGGCCAAGTGCTGTTGCAAGTTGGGTAGGTTAGCAGGAGGAGATATAGTAAATATAGTTCCACCTTGCATCCAGACAAAGCCTAGAGTGCATCGTCCAATCCATGCAGGTGGTAGCCAAGGTCATAAATTGGAGCCGTATATCCACTGAGCACCGTTAGGGACTAACCAATGCGTGTTGAGCCATGTATCCCAGTCAGTCTGAAACCAATCAGTATTTTTTTTAAGGCTATGATATGAGAACACATCTAACAGGGATTTTTTCCCTTAGGTCGAGTGCTATAAGGCCATGTATCACAGGGGTGATTTTTTTACCCCAAAAGAAAGTGGCCTTTTACTGAGTTGCCAACTAGTAGGAGTGAACCAAATATATTCATCCCAAATTTTGTATTGTCCATCCTGTGTGTAGTAATAAGTTGGGGACATTACCTTTGGAACTTGTTCTGTATGATCCGAGTGTGACAAGGCAAATCTAGTTAGTATTTGGACAGTAGTATTGAAGGAAAATGTTTGATTGTGGCCAGGGAACTTCCAGGTGTCAGAGGTAGATGGCCACAAGGCGACATTACTATTAATAATACATGAATATTGCGGAAGAAAAGAGCTAGAATCTAATATCCATGAATGCCTACTATAGCTTCTACAGAAACATAATTTTTTCTCTCTTAAATCACTCTCATTTTTACAAAAGATAGCCAAATCAGGATTACCGGGTTTGAAAATCAAGTGTAGTTTCAATACAACTTGCTCCAATTATTTACATAAGAGCAGCAAGAATAGTAATTGCTCATACAGGCTTTTTAAAATGTGCTTCACTGGATCCTTTCCTGCGGAATCTCGGATTGAACTGTGAAGGCCTCTAGAGGCCAGAAAAGCCAAGCCAAGGACTTGCCATCAGATTTGGCCTGCAGTACCTACAGATTTGAGTGGTGTTCTCTTTGAGGTCTCCCCAAATTTTCGGAGGTTTCTTGCACCTGCCAGATAAGCAAGCTTGCTTACTTACCGGGTAAGATTGCCAAAATCTCAGTAAACAAGGTACCAGGCCTGTGTTTCCGAGTGGCTGTATTCCAGAAAGTCCAATCTTTGTTCATGAAATGTTGTCTTGTCATATCTGAGCCTGTGTGTTTCAAATATGACATTCCAGTCAAAGCCTTGGTAATAGAACCAATGTCTCCTGTTATAAGGAGAACAGATTCTTATGGAACTTACGCAAATATTGCCACGAAATGACCGTACTCAGTCACAAAGGGTTTCCAAATTCAGGAGGGATAAGGTAGGGAGAAAAAGATAAATGTTTCAGTTTTGCTCATAAAGGTATAATTTCACCAAATGGCTGTAAGATATAGATAGCATAAGAGAAAAGAGAAAAAGATTTCCTTCATTATGAGAAAACAAAACAACACATCCAAACTCAACAATATGTCAAACAGAAGTCCTAAAAATTTATAATCGTCCTAATCAGTGCACACAGTCCTGTATAATGAATTCTTGAGCTGAATCTTCTGTCAGCAGATCGATGAGCTTAGTTTCTGTTAGAATTCTGTCATTTCTTACTCCGTTCAGTTTTACAATCTGAAGGTTTATCAGAAACCTGTCGTTTAGACTCTTTGTGTCAGAATCCTTTCCAGGAATTTCTCGGAAGTTGAAACATATTTGCAAAAGGAAAAAGCATCAGCGTAAACAACTATCTGCAAATTTACAAAGAACTCAAAAGGGCAATTGGCAAAGAAAGTTGACTACTTCTGTGACATATAATACTGCCAGATAATAAGTGAACTTATCACTGATAACCAGGGCAGATCAGAATTTTAGGAATGCTATCTAATTTTGAGACGTCTATATTAATAACATTTACCCATCAAATACCAGCTCAGAAAGTCTATTGTCACTGATTTCACAATGTTTCCCATTTAATTTAATAGACCAAATAAACCAAATTACTTTAGCATTTTCCTCCTTGTAGGAAGAGAGAGCAAATTTCTTTGAGAAGTCTCAGGGCCCCTCTGAAAATCCTCAGAGTAATCATTCTTCTGTCTACCAGGTCTAAAAAACGCCTTCATTCAGGATTTGAATATTTCTGATCGAGAAGCTTGTCACAACATATCAAAAGTTTTTAAAATGTTGTTCAAACAGCAAACAACACTCACTGTGAAACAATGCTCAGGTATCCATTCAAAGTGATAACAGAAAGAGTCAAAAATATTGAGTAACCTCAGCCATTATTTTCACAAAACAGATTTGTCTCTTAGATAGACTTACTCAAAGGAACAGCTTTTATAACCTCTTTATCAAGAGCAGATCAAAAGTTCAAGAAAATGTATCCTTTTAGAGAAAACCAAATTTGAATTTCTGCACGTACTTATGTTTCACATTCAAACTCATTCACTTAATTGAACTTACATTAGTCTACTTGAGTAGGCATAAAACTCATTTCAGAATTCCTCCTTCACAAACCTTCTACATCTTTCTTTTTCATTTTCAGTACTTGTCCCAAAGTCTTGCTTTTTTCCTTTCTAGTACATCAGGAGCAATTTATCTTTCTTAACCCATCAAACAAAAATATTTCCATTCTTTATACCTTTTTTACTGAAAACATACATTTTAACTTCCTTGAATACAGAGCTCTTTTGCTTAGTAATTTCCAGTAGCTTTAATTCCATAGGTTAGTTAGAACCTTTAAAGCTTAACGGACCTAGTAAACACTAAAAAGGTAAACAATTATGAAATGTCTTTGATATCAGCATTCTAAACACTTCACAACTTAAGAAACATGCCACTTCGCAATAAAACACAAGGCTCGCTTTTTGATACACCCACACGCTTATAGCCACTTCAATAAGAAGCCAAAAGTAGATAACATAGATATGTTTAACAATAATGTGTGAGTGTTTGGTTCTATCCAAAAGTGACCCACATATTCATCTTTTTATCATTTAACTTAACTTGGCAAAACTCAAGATTGTTACCAAAAAGGATTTCGAAGCTGTTTTTTTCCCCAAGTATACAGACCATAAAAGTTATTGTACTCACTTTTATGAGTTTTATGTATTTAAGCCATTTGTTTCCAACAATTATGTTCAGATTACTATGGAAACCTCATGAGGCATTAGATAAAACTGGTCATCATTTAAAGCTATTATTTTGCTGACAAATTTAACAGACAGCATGAACTTATATGACTAGTAAACCGAGTCTGAATGCCTGCATCCTATGCAAATACTGACAACTCTGACAAGAAGACAATTTTCAATGAAACCAACAAACTTAAACAAGCTTTCATTTACCAAAGGTTAATTCACGTCACGTTAACTTTGAAAGTCACTCTGTTAATTTCGACTACATTTAGAATTTAAGAAAGCACTTACTTTAAGCCAACTAAACAGAGATCTTAATTTTGGCCAGACCATCCAGGGGTTAAAATATCACACGTATAATGTACACATAGACACATATACACAGAGACTGTACAACTATTGTTTTAAAAACTACTGCCATGAATCAGGTACAATATATAAAGCTCACCAGTTACAAATCAAAACTTTGTTTTGATCCTTTTTACTAAAACTTATGGGGAAGACCATCAAGATGCTAGACTTTTTGCAAGGGCACACTTATGGCCATTTATCCTTTCCCCTCCTTTTTTTTTCAGTCTTAGGAATGAATGATATGCTAGATAATAGTTCCTGGAGAGGGGGGAAGATAATCCTTTTCATGGTAAAGGAACAAGGTGGAATCTGAACTGCCTCTAGAACTGTCTTTCCAGTCTTGCAATGATTTTCTAAGGACGGTGGCTCTTGATTTCTCAGAAACTGGACTGTAACTTGAAGGACGTTCTAGGTTGATCTACCTGTCCAACTGCACCAGAAAGGCAGAGAGAAACATCACACATTTTCTACCAGCTGGAGTTTCTGGGGCATAACCCATACAATTGAAAGTGTTTCTAATTAGTTAGAAAGGCCCTGAGTAATGAGTCTTAAGGGATGCTTATCTCATTCCCCATGGCAGTAAAGCCAGTGTCAGACTGACAGTGAAGTGGAGAAGGGTGGAATGCATACAAAGGGCTTGAACTGGCTGGAGGCCGGGGCTCCCAGTACCCGGGTTGAGAATGAAGTTGCTTGCAAAAGATTTTCATGTTTTCCGATTATACAGACTTCCAGGTTCTGGTCAAGTCCAGCCTGAACTTAACCAAGACTGGGTGAGAACAGAGGACATGATGAGCAAAACAAAGAAAGGAAATGAAGACATCAGACCTCACCCTCATGGCCGCTCAAAGAGGGTTATCAAGAGAAGACTCACTCAACAGTTCCCATGCTGGGGCACACTACTGTAGCATGACAGTTCACAGAATAAATCCCAGGTCGGCTACCCTCATAGCCAACTCAGTAGGTGACTAAAACTCTCAATGAGTCAACCCCCAAGAGAGGGCACCCTACTTGGGCTTTCCGGGGTGATCAGGCCCAGAAATGCCAAGTTTGGGCTCCCAGGGGTGGAGGCTATGACTGTTGACAGATTTCTTTGCTTCCCTGTTGCAAAGCTCAAAAGGAGACGAAAATCGCCATTGCAACTCTAAGAAAGATGAAAGAGACAGGTCCATTACCTTGAAAATCCCCCCTGAACCTGGGGCAGCATCCTACCTGTCATTCCTACTGTGGGGTTCCTATAACAAGGGCTGATGGGGGTGTCCCCCAGCATTGCATCCATTGCATATCTTCCCTGGTATGCCTGGAAGTTACAGGTGACTGGTGAACATCCTTCCTATTCTGCCTGGCAGTAATAGGTGCCTGGTGAATGGTCCCCAAGACACAGGGAGAAGTTCAAGAGAGAACAGGATGGAGAAAATTAGTGAGGCATTTTCCGCCGCTCTGGGGGACATTCTGCCCAATTGCGTGTTGGAGGCATTCTCCAAGAAGGGCTTCCCATACGCAACCAAAGGTTAGACTTTGGTACTTTCCTTGAACTGGAGTCCCAATTGGGACATTCACACAGTTCAGAGCATGGTCAGGTGCCATGGGAGGTATCCCAATTCAACCTTAGGAAGAGAAACCTTCCAAGGGAGTCTTGCAGATTGCTGACTATCCTAATGACTTAAGTGGCCGACCCGTGCCCACCTAAAATTTGTATATTAGAGATAGAGTCAGGAAGGAATGGAGTAATTCACTCTACATCGCCCTTAGGCTTAAGGTACTGATTCTCTTCAAGCTGAATGTCATGATTTGCCCCATAGAGTAGCCATGGGCAGCAAACGTGGATTCATACAGCTATCCAAGACAGTTCCTGATGGAGAAGTGAATTTAGATTCATCCTCGAAACAGAGAGAGGCACAAGGAAGAAAAGGGCACTTACCAGAAGTTGGGCTCAGAAACCAATTAAGCAAGTTCCCGGTAGGGGGGCCACAATATATGATGGTGGGTCAGCAAGCTGATGAGTCAGAAGAAAGATTTCTTGGTCTCTCAAGGCCTGGCAGAGGTGCTCTTTTATTTAGAGAATGGTACAGAATAACATAGGGACAGGACCCATGGGGAGTAAAGAGTTGCTTCATGGGGACAGGACCTATGGGTAGTGAAGAGCTGCAGGCATGGGAACTGGACGCACAGGCAGTGAATAGCTGCTGCTGCTGCATGGGGAAAGGAGCCATGGGTAGTCAGATGTCCTGCCGCTGCCCTGAGTTGAGGGTAAGGGCAAATTTTATAAGGCATGGGTACGTGACATTTTTACTGGAAAAAGAAAAGATGATGTAAAAAGCCATTAAATGACTTCAGTACAGATGGAGTCTGGTTATTGTGTGGTCGTATAACATTAGATAGCAATTTGGCCATATAGATAGGCATGTAGGTGAGCATCACCTGGGCTTCTCTCACTGGGGCGCCTCTAATTCATGCCAAAAAAAATTCACCGGGTCATATGCTTTGACATGTAGGCCAGGTAACCTTGGGCTTTTCGAGCTGGGGCAGCCTTAAACCACATCAATCGTCATTGTCTTTCTCAGCTATCTCCCATAGATACGCTTATCAGTCCGTTCTCTTTCATTCCAAGTTATGAATTTTGTATTTCTTTAATCACCATATGTTCTCTAGGCTGATGTGTGAGTGTTTTCATGATTGTTGGGCATTGCCTTTGAATTTCCATCGTTCACTTGAAGGAATCTTTGCTATCCTAGCCTAGGTCCAACTGAGCACTGAGAACACGAGGTGATCTTGGTTGGTTTGACATTCTGAGATCAGAAACTCCAAATTCTAGGTTGTCCAGGCAACCACCTTATGGACATAATGTTTCTGAGACAAATTAGAGAAATCTGATGAACTCCTGTCTCCAGGTGAGATATTTTTATGTCTCTTTTCTAAATTTGGGAAGGCTGGAACTTGACCCTGGATCCATGGTCCTCCTAGTAGATTACATGTAGATACTGCTTTACTTTATTTCTGTAGGGTTTGTAAGTTGTTTGATTTACACCCTAAGCTCTGGCATGTTTATTTTTTATTAAATATAAGTGTAATGTTCTAATTTTCAGCCAACTTCCTCACATATGCTGTCAAAACACATAGTCAATAATCTTCTACGGCCAGAGATGGGAGAGAATTTCACTGGTGCCAAACTGAGCACTCTAGCTTTGGATGTCAGCCTTCACTTTGGATTGGTGATTCCCAGAGGGAATGAAAAAATCCAAAAAGGCGTGCTGATTTGGGGCATAAAGGATTTGAGGCTGAAAGAGATTAGAGAAGATGAACTTCCAAGGACTGTGAATCTCCTCCAAATGCTTAATGATGCTACAGAAAGTAGACCATTGCAAATAGATTATGGGGAATACTATGAAGAGAATGTGTTCCGTGCTAAACAGATGAACCAAGGGAAAATGTTACCGTCTATGATGTTACTAGTAATTACATTCACGAATAATCACAGCAGGCCATCTTCTTCCCAAGTTCAGGAAAAATATGGGTCCACAAGTAAAATTCAGGGCCAGCCATGTGTTCAGGAGTGTAAGTACCCACATTCCTATTGGGTGGCCTGGGATTCATGGATTCGCATCACTGGTGCTGATCAGATTAGTAACGTTGGGAAAGATAGATTTCATGGTATGGTGGTACAGAGATCACAAAGAAGTCGAAATTGTGAGCATACATCAGAGATAGGCAATAGGAAAAAAACATGAAAATTTTGCAATCTATGACACATCTGGTACACTTCCCTAAATACAGACTGAAGGAAGTGATGTGACCTGCATAGGTAGAATTGGCGGACTGCATGAGATGACACGATCATTGCACATCAGAGGCTTGAGTGGGCAACTTCAACTTTGGATGGACTCCAGGACTTTAACTGGGGAAAGTCTACACGTTCGGCCATATTCACAAAATGTAACAGATAAAAACCAGGATAAACTTAAAGTAAAGTAACCATGTCTAGAGAGAATGTAGTAGACATTTAAAAGTTCAAGGATAAAGTTAGAAACCCACAAGAAATCCAGGAAATGGAAAACTATTCAAGCTGGAAAGGGAGAGTAGTCATGTGCATAGAAGATGCTGGGAGAACTTAGAAGTTTGAGGGAGTTTATGACATCACAGTGAACATGTCACCCAAGATGGCCTCATGGTTATAGTCTGAGGATTGTCCTAGGCTACGATACTCAAGTTAGAGATACCCAGAAGAGAATTTAAAAACAGAAACCAGGCACTGAAACTTGAAGAGAGAGAATACACGCTGATTAAAGGGGTTAGAAAGAAATCATTGTGAGGAAGCAATAATAGGGGACAAGCGGTGAGTGGAGAACATTGTAATCTACTCAAGTGTATGGGGAGGCCATGCTGATGCAAGCTTGAAACTCGATTTGAAACCAGAGGCTGGACTTGGGGCTTATCAGACCTACATAATCCTTCTGCCTTAATCATAATCCAAAATTAAGAATGATATCCTGAGGACACCGTAGACAATGATTGATGCTTCCTTTCCTATGCCCCTAGCATTCATTGAAGAGAAGTCTCACTTTCCATAGCTCTGGCATTACAGAGGCCCATTTGCTACATGCTAATGTGTCACAAGATATCTCTTTGAACGCTTGAAGGAATGGACCCTCGTCATGCTTCGTGTATGTCCCATTGTTTGACAGGGCTCCAGAATTGTGCTAGGAAGCACCCTATTCCAGACGGCTTCATTGCTTTGTGAGGGCTGCCCTACCAGGCTAGTATGCTTGGTTTGGCTTCAATGAAATTCTCTCCCCATATCTCTTGAATTAGAATGATTATTAATATCATGTATTGACAGCATATGTAAGAAGGTTGGCTCAAAATTAGAACATTACAATTATGTTTATAGAAAAATAAACATGCCAGAGCTGAGGATGTAAATCGAACAAGTAAAACACTCTATAGAAATATAGTAAGCCAGCATCTAGACGTAATCTAGTGGAACACTCAAGGATCGGTAATAAAGTTGGAAACTTCCCAAATCCAGAAATGAGACAGAAAAGTATCTTACCTGGAGCAGAGTTCATCAGATTTCTCTAATATGTCTCGGAAACATAATGTCCGTGAAGGCGGTTGCCAGCACAACCTCGAATCTGGAGTTTCTGATCTCAGAATGTCAAAGCAACCAAGACGACCACGTGTTCTCAGGGCTCAGTGTCACCTCGGCCAGGATAGCAGTTTCCTACAGGTGGCCGATGGAAATTCCAAGACAACACGCAACAATCACGAAAAGACTCAGACCTCGGCATACAGAACATATGGTGATTACAGAAATACAAAAGTCATAGCTTGCAATGAAGGAGAACGGACTGATAAGCATATTGAAGAGAGATAGGTCAGAAAGACCATAACGATTAGACTTTGGAAAATAGGAAAAACTCCCTGAAAATGGAAGGTCAATAGAAATCACATCTGAATAATACACAGTGAAAGACTTCAGTCATTAGACAGACTCTGACTGGACGTTTGAAAGTCCGAGAAAGTCACAACGCCAAAAACTGCAGCGAAGGTCAAACCTGGAGTAACTGGGAAGGGTGAGTTATGGGACTGCTCCAGGTGGGCTCTGAAAGCCTGCATCCACGAGGCTAGGCAGGACAGCAGACACACGATTCTGACAAATCCTCCGACATCACAGAGGGCCAGAAAAAGAAGCTGGCCTCATCTACACAGGGCCAGAGGTGGGCTCAAGTAGCATATTCAAGTCACATCCCACTCAACTGCAGGTTGCCAATGGAACACGAAAGAGGCCGGCCAGTGGGGAAGTGGTGAAGTCCGCGCATGCTGGTTTGGGAGCCCGGCTTCAGCCACATGGAATCCTGCAGGTGAGCATCCTCACGGCTCGTCCAGCCATTCTGGGGCAGATGTGTGAGGTAGTGTAGAGGTAGATGGGAAGCGACATTAGACAGCTCCACTCTTCCACAGCAAATACAACAGCACAGCCCGCAGATGTGAGCACAGCCATAAACTTCTGCCAAAACAAAGCCAATCGAAAGTTGCAAAGAGTTGAAAAATTGAACCTCAAAAAAGAAAGCATGCCAGTAAGAAGTAAAAGATATCTAGCAATAACCTTGGCCAAACAGGAGAAAGGTATGGAAACCGAAATCCAGCAAAGATTCTGGGGAAGAAACTCTCAAGAACAAAGAAACGGAAGGCTATTCCGTGTTCTTCGAATGGAAGAACTAACACACTTGAAGCGTCCATACCGCATAAAGCCATCTCTGGATTCCATGCAGTCCCAGTCAAAGTCGCAGCACTATTTCCCACAGAAATGGAAGACAGAATCCTAGAGTTTCTATCCAGCAACAAAGGACACTGAATAACCAAAGGAGTACTGAGGAAAACGGACAAAGCAGCAGGCATCACACTTATTGATTTCCAGATATAGGAGTAAGTGCTAGGTATGGAAACAGCACAGCCTGGCGCCCAAAAGAGGCACACAGACCCATGGGACAGAATCGAGAGCCCAGAGGTCAACTGACACACATATGGACAGCCCATTTTCGACCAGGGAGCCAAGAGAAGATAGCAGAGAAAGGAGAGTCTCGACAAGAAATGGTGCTGGGAAGACAGCACAGCCACATGGAACACCGTGAGAGTAGACCTTGATGTTACACCAGGGACACACACCACCTCGAAATGGATTAAAGCCTTGAATGGAAGACTTGAAAACGTGCAGCTTCTAGGAGAAAACGCAGGCAGCTTGCTCTTTGCCATCTGGCTTAGCCACCTGTTTGGAAGAAGCATGTGTGACCGGGCAAGGGCAACAAAGGAAACAAGAAACAAGCGGGACTCCATCGAATGCAGAAGCTTCTTCCCAGGCAATGACACCATCGACTGAATGCAAAGACTGTGCAACAACTAACAGCAGATGTTTGCAAACCGCACATCGGAGAAGGGGTGAACAGCCATAAGATCCAATGAACTCAGACGTCTTCACAGGAAAAGAAACAGCGAGCCCAATAAAACCAGGGCAAAAATGGAAACAGACAGCTCTCCCAGGAAGATAGAAAGATGGACAACAGGTTGTATGAAAACATGCTCATCATCATTAAGTCTCTGCTCAATGCAAATACGAATGGCACTGAGATAGCAGCTCACAGTGGTCAGAATAGCTATAAGGATGAAGACAGGAACCAACAAGTTTCAGAGAGGAGGTGGAGAGAAGGGAAGCCTCCTGCAGTGCTGGTGGGAGTGTAAACCAGTGCAGCCAGTACGCGAAGTGGTGTGGAATTCACTCAGAATTTTCAGAATCCATCTACCACATGATCCAAGGATCTCTGTGGCGTATATATCCAAAGATCTTCGAAACACTAATGCGCAGAGATCCTTACATCGCTGTATTCCCCACAGCCTTACTCCCAATATGCAACATTTGGAAGCCTCCCTGATGCCCATCAAGGGACGAATGGAGAAGGAAGATGGGCTATAGCCACACAATGGCATAGCACTCAGCTGTAGGAACAGATGCAGTGCAACCATTTGTGACCACCTGAATGGCTCCTGAGGGTATCAGGGGAACTGAAACAAGCCCTGGGGTAAGGTCAAATACCACAGGATCTCACGTACAAGGAGAAGAGGAAAAATGGACCAACAAACAGGTAGCACGTGACATAGGATTGGCAGTTCCCAGAGGGAAATGGGGGCGGGGGACGGAGGGACAAAGAGGTGATTAGGCACTAGTGTGTGGTGAGGGCCTGTAATTAGGCTTACACTGGTGAAGATGATGTAGCCTACACAGAAGTCTAAATCTATGAGGATGTAGATTTGAAAGCTATAGGATGCTAGAATGCAGGGTTAAGGAAATCAATTCACATACAATCAAAACACCAAAAAGGGGTACAGATTTACGGCCTAAGGCTTTGGAGGCTGAAAGAGATTAGAGAAGATGAACATCCAAGGATTAGCAATCGCCTCCAAATGCTTAATGATGATACAGAAAGGTAGACCTTTGCAAAGAGATGAAGAGGAATACTACCAAGAGAACATGGTCCGAGCCAAATCATGAATCAACGGAAAATGTTACTGACCCTGATGTTACTACCGCTTCCCTTCACGAATGATCGAAGCAGGCCAACATCTTCCCAAATTCAGGCCAAAGGTTGGTCCAAAAGCCCAATTTGGGGCCGGGCTGTGGTGTAGCAGGTAAGTGCCCACATCCGCCTGAGCAGCCTGGGCTTCACCGTCTAGCATCACACTTGGGGATCAGATTACTAGCATTAGGAAATACAGATTTCAAGGTCTGGTGGTCACAGAGATCATAAAGAAGTAGAAATGGTGAGGAGACCTTATCAGTACGCACCAGAAAAAGATCCAGGAGAATATTACAATCTATGAACGCATCAGGTACACTTCCCCAAATGATGAAGGAAGGACAACATGAGACCTGCCAAGGTGGAATTGTCAGACTGCTAGGAGATCACACGATCAGTGTGCATCAGGGGAATGCCTGGGCAACTTCAACATGAGAGGTCCTCCTGGACGTTCTCCCATTTGGCCATATCCACAAAAGATAAGAGATAAAACCCGGGATAAGCTTAAAGGAAAGAAACCGGTGTCTAGAGGGAACATAGGAGACCCTTCAAGTCCTTGGAGAAAGTTCGAAACCGACAAGAAATCCAGAGCAAGGAAAACTATCCTACCTGGAAAGGGGGACTAGTCAGATTGGGATGAGACGGCTCTGAAACACTGTGTGCATTGAGGTTGTCAGGACAACTTAGAATCTGAGGGTGTTTATGACATCACGGTGAACATGTCACCCAAGATGGCCACATGTTTACAGTCCGAGGATTGGCCTAGTCTAGGACACTCAAGTGAGAGATACCCAGAAACAGCTTTTCCAAACAAAAACTTGAAAGGATCAAACAGACTCTGATTCAAGGGAGAAGAAAGGAATCATTGGGAACAAGCGATAATAAATGGACAAGCACTGAGAGGAGAACATTGTCACCTACTCAAGTAGATGGTGAGGTCGTGCAGATTCAATCTTGGAACTTGATTTGAAACAAGAGGCCAGACTTGGGGCTTATCAGACCTACATTGTCCTTCTGCCTTACTCATAATCCAAAGTACAGAATGATCTCTTGGGGACGTTGAAGAGAAGAATCGAGGACTCCTTTCGTAGGCCCCTAACATCCTTTGAAGAGAACTCTACCTTTGCGTAGCTCTGGCCTCACGGGGGCCCACTGGCTACATGCTAAGGTTTCCCAAGAGATCTCTTTGAAGCCTTGAAGGCATGGACGCCTGTCATGCTTGGGGTATGTGGCTTGGTTTGAAGGGCTCTAGAAGTGTGCTGAAAAGCACCCTTTTCCAGAGGGCTTCATTCCTGTGTGAAGGCTGCCCTCCCAGGCTACAGTGCTCAGTTGGGCTCCAATGAAATTAACTCCCCCATCTCTTGCCGTAGAAGGAGTACTGATTCTGTGTTTTGACACCATATGGAAGGAGGTTGACTGAAAACTAGAACATTACCATGATATTTAAAGTAAAATACACATGCCAGAGCTGAGGATGTCAATCAAACAGTAACAGACTCTGTAGAAATAAAGTAAGCCAGTATCTAGATGTAATCTAGGGGAGCGTTTAAGGTTCAGGGCTGAACGTCGAAACTTCCCAAATCCAGGGAAAGAGACGGAAGGATTTCTCACCTGGAGAGAGGAATTCATCAGACTCATCGAATTGGTCTCGGAACCATTGTGTCCGTGAAGGTGGTTGCCAGGACAAGGTGTAACCTGGAGTTTCTCATCTCATAATGTCAAATGAACCAAGATGGACACGTGTCCTCAGTTCTCAGTTGGACGTAAGCTAGGATAGCAAAGATTCCTTCAACTGACAGATGGAAATTCAAAGACAACATCCAACAATCACCAAAGCACCCACACGTCGGCCTACAGAACATATGGTGATTAAAAAAATACAGAATTCCTAACCTAGAATGAAGGAGAACCCACTGATAAGCATATCGAAGGGAGAGAGATCAGAAAAACCACTACGATTAGACTAAGGAAAGAAAACAAGCTCCCAGAAAATGGAAGGCCAACAGAAATCACACCTGAATACTCCACAGTGAATGAAGTCAGTGTTTACAAAGAGTCTGCTTGAATGTTTAAAAGTCCGAGAAATTCACAACCCCCAAATTTGCAGTGAATGTCAAACCTGGGCTAACTGGGAAGGGTGCGTTCTCAGACTGCTCCAAGCTGGCTCTGAAACCCTGTGTCCATGATGCTTGCTGGGACAGCAGAGACCCAATTCTGACAAATCCCAGTGGACCGGAAAAACAACCTGGCCTCGTCTACACTGGACCAGATTTGGGCTCAAGTAGCATATTCAAGTCACATTCCACTCAACTACAGGTTGCCAATGGAACACGAAAGGGGCCAGCCAGTGTTGCATAGGTGACGTCCGCGTGTTCTGTGTCGGCAGCGTGTGGTTGACCTTATGGAATTCTGGGGGTGAGCCTCCTCACCGCTCGTGCAGCCTTTCTGGGGCAGGCGTCTGAGGTAGTGTAGAGGCAGATGGGAAGCGACGTTAGACAGGGCCAGTCTTCCTCAGCAAATACGGCAGCGTTGCCAGCAGATATGAGCACAGCAGTAAACATCTGCCTAAACAAAACCAATTAAAAGTTGCAAATGATAGAAAAACTGAACCTCCAAAAACAAAAAAGCATGCTAGAAAGAAAAACAAGTAATCTAGGGATAACCTGCACAAAACAGGTGAAAGCTATGTAAACCGAGAAATAGCAAACCTTTGGGAAAGAAATTCCAGAGGACACAAGGAAACGGAAGGGAATTCAGTGCTCTTGGAATGGAAGAAAACGAAGAAAGCATGAGGTATCATCACAATGATTCCTTTCTCATGCCTTGGATCAGCGTCTCTTTGGTCTCTTCAAGTTTCTGTGCCCGGTTTCTGTTTGGAAAAGCTGTTTCTGGGTATCTCTCACTTGATTCTCCTAGCCTAAGCCAATCCTTGGACTGTAAACATGTGGCCATCTTGGGTGACATGTTCACCGTGATGTCATAAACACCCTCAGAATTCTAAGTTGTACTGACAACCTCCATGCACTCAGTGTTTCCGAGCCATCTCATACCAGTCTGACTACTCCTGTTTTCCAAGTAGGATAGTTTTCCCAGTTCTGGATTTCTTGTCGGTTTCTAACTTTCTACTTGAACTTTGAAAGGTCTACAACATTCCCTCTAGACACGGGTTTCTTTCCATGAAGATTATCCCCGGTTTTCTCTCTTATCTTTTGTGGATGTGGCCAAACGGGTGGACCTTCCCCAGAGAAATTCCTGGAGCTCCTCCCAAGTTGAATTTGCCCAGGCAATTCTCTGATGCGCAATGAGTGTGTCATCTCCTAGGAGTCTGACAATTCCACCTGGGCAGGTCACATGTTTTCCTTCCTTCATCATTTGGGAAATTGTACCTTATGCATTCAAGGGTGTAATATTCTCAGTGTCCATTTTCTGGTGTGTATTGAAAATGCCTCCTCAGAATTTCTACTTCTTTATGATCTCTGTGCCCACCATACTGTGAAATCTGTTTTTCCTAATGCTAGTAATCTGATCTGCAACCCTGATGATAGCAGGTGAAGCCTGAGCCGCCCAATCAGAACTTGGGCACTTACCTGCTACACCACAGGGCCGACCCTGAATTGGGCTTTTGGACAAAACTTTGGCCTGATCTTGGGAAGATGTTGGCCTGCTTCGATCATTCGTGAAGGCGGTTAGTAACATCATGGACGGTAGCATTTTCCGCTGGTTCATGAGTTTAGCATGGAACACGTTCTCTTGGTAGTGTTCCTCTTCATCTCCTTGCAATGGTCTACCTTTCTGTAGTGTCCTTAAGCATTTTGCGGTGATTAACAATCCTTCGAAGTTCATCTTCTCTAATTTCTTACAGACTCCAAAGCGTTAAGCCGTGAACCTTAACGTCTTTTGGGAGTTTTGATTTTACGTGAATTGTTTGCCATAACCCAGCATTATAACATCCTATACCTTTCAGATCTACATCCTCATAGATTTAGACTTCTGTGTACGTTACATCATCTTCACCACCGTAAGCCTAATTACAGGCTCTCACCACACACTTGTGTCAAATCAACTATTTCTCCCTCTGGGACCCGCCACCTTTCCCTCTGGGAACCAGAAATCCCATGTCACATGCTACCTGTTTCTTGGTCCTTTTTTTCCTCTTCTCCTTGTAAGTGAGACCCTATGGCATTTGACCTTCCCTCTGGGGCTTGTTTCCATTCCCCTAAAACCCTCAGGAGACATTCTGTTGGTCACAAATGGCTGGAATGCATCTGTTCCTGCAGCTGAGTGCTATGCCATTGTGTGGCGATAGCCCATCTTTCTTGTCCATTCGTCCCTTGATGGGCACCAGGGAGGCTTCCCTGTCTTCGATATCGGGAGTAAGGTTGTGGTGAGCACAGCGGTGCATGGATCTCTGTGCATTAGTGTTTCCAAGATCTTTGGATATATATGCCACAGAGGAATACCTGGATCATGTGGTAGATGGATTCTGAAAATTCTGAGGCAATTCCACACCACTTTGCGTAGTGGCTGCACCGGTTTACACTCCCACCAGCAGTGCAGGAGGCTTCCCTTCTCTCCACCTCCTCTCTGAAACTTTTTGGTTCCTGTCTTCATCCTTATAGCCAGTTTGACCACTGTGAGTGCCGTTCGTATTTGCATTGAGCAGAGACTTAATGATGATGAGCATGTTTTCATACAGCCTGTTGTCCATCTTTCTGTCTTCCTGGGAGAGCTGTCTGTTTCCATCTTTTGCCCAGGATTTATTTGGCTCTTTGATTTTTCTCCTGTGGAGACGTATGACTCCATTGCATCTTTGGCTATTCACCCCTTCTCCGATGTGTGGTTTGCAAACCTGCTGTTGCAGTTGTTGTGACGTCATTGCACTGAGTTGATGGTGTCGTTGGCGGGGCAGAAGCTTCTGTGTTGGATGGAGTCCCGCTTGTTTCTTGTTTCCTTTGTTGCCCTTGCTCAGTCACACATGCTTCTTCCAAATAGGCGGCCAAGCCAGATGGCAAAGAGCAAGCTGCCTGCATTTTCTCCTCGAAGTGTCACGGTTTCAAGTCTTCCATTCAAGGCCTTAATCCATTTCGAGGTGGTGTGTGTGCCTCGTGTAACATCACGGTCTACTCTCATTGTGTTACATCTGGCTGTGCAGTCTTTCCAGCACCATTTCCTGTCTAGAGTCTCTTTTCTCCGCTTTCTCCTCTTGGCTCCCTGGTCGAAAATGGGCTGTCCATAGATGTGTGAGTTCATTTCTGGGCTCTCGATTCTGTTCCATGCAGCTGTGTGCCTCCTTTGCAGGCCAGGCTGTGCTGTTTTGGTACCTAGCTCTTCGTCCTACATGTGCAAGTAAGAAAGTGTGATAATTGCTGCTTTGTTCGTTTTCCCCAGGATTCCTTTTGCTATTCAGGGTCCTTTGTTGCTGGATAGAAACTTTAGGATTCTCTCTTCTATTTCTGTGGGAAAGATTGCTGCAACTTTGACTGGGACTGCATGGAATCCAGACATTGCTTTGTCGACAAAAATAATCCATAACCAATCTGTAAATGAAAATTTGGGGGAGTTTATTCTGAGCTTCAATCTGAGGATTATAACCCAGGGCCTTTCTACCCAAAGGAAGAAAGAGCATCAGAGAAGTGGGGTGCACAGACTGGTTGTATTCCCTTCATAGAGGATGTTTCACATAGGATTGAAATGTCCCATTTACAATAGTCGCAAGACTGCTCTGTTGGCACAGCGATTGATGGAAATAGCAGGTAGGTCTTCTGTCTCAGTGAACCCAGTAGTGTGGCAGTCTGTTGTCTCCAGCTGACTGGTCACAGGTGAGCTGGGTGGTCAAAGGTGAGTGCAGCAATCAGTTCCTAGCCTAGGGAGAAATGCTTATCCCTAAAGAAATGCTAATGTGGGGGGAAGTTGCACCTTTATCTCAAGGGCCATAGGAAATGTCTAAGCAGATATGCAATGCGTGCTAAATAGCCTTAGTCAGGCCCTTTTGGAAAAAACAAAATCAGGCCGAATTAGGTTTATACCAAATGGCTTCTTCATATAGTCCAATATATCCAATTGCTTCCCATTTTTATTTGTCAGCTTTATGCCGTATGGACGTTTCAAGTGTGTCCGTTGTTGCATTCGAAGGGCACGGAATAGCCTTGCATTTCCTTGTGTCTTGTGCATTTTCTTTCCCCAAAACTTTGCTAGTTTTTTGTTTCCATCACTTTCTCCTGTTTGTCCAAGGTTATTCGCAGATATCATTTTCTTCTCACTGGCATGGGTTTTTTTTGAGGTTCAGCTTTTCTATTCTTTGAAACTTTTAATTGGTTATGTTTGGCAGAAGTTTATGGCTGTGCTCAAATCTGCTGGCTGTGCTGCTCTCTTTGCTGAGGAAGAGTGGCGCTGTCTAGCATCGCTTCCCATCTGCCTCTACACTAGCTCGCACGCCTGACCCAGAATGGCTGGACGAGCGTTGAGGAGGCTCACCCCCAGGATTCCACGTGGCCGACCCTGGCCTGCCGACCCAGAACACGTGGACTTCACCGCTGGCCCACTGGCTGGACCCTTTCGTGCTGCATTGGCAACCAGCAGTTGAGTGGAATGTGACTTGAATATGCTACTTGAACCCAACTCTGGCCCTGTGTAGATGAGGCCAGGTTGTTTCTGTGGCCCACTGTGATGTCGGAGGATTTTTCAGAATCGTGTCTCCTCTGTCCAGTCTAGCTTGGTGGACACAGGGTTTCACAGCACGCGTGAAGCAGTCTCATAACTCACCCTTCCCAGTTAGGCCAGGTTAGACCTTCCCTGCAGTTTTTGGCGTTGTGACTTTCCCGGACTTTCAATCGTTCAAGCAGAGTCTGTCTAAGGACTGACATCTTTCACTGTGGATTATTGAGGTGTGATTTCTGTTGGCCTTCCATTTTATGGGACCCTGTTTTCCTTTCCATGGTTTAATCGTCATGTTCTTTATGAGCTTGTCCTTTGACATGCCTATCAGTGCGATCTCCACTACATTTTAGGAATTTTGTATTTCTTTAATCACCATATGTTCTGTAGGCCAAGGTGTGAGTCCTTTCGTGATTGTTGGGTGTTGTCCTGGAATTTCCATCATTCACTTGAGGGAATCTTTGCTATCCTAGCCTAGATCCAACTGAGCACTGACTACATGAGGTCATCTTGGTTCGTTTGACATTGTGAGATGATAAACTCCAGGTTCAAGGTTATCGTGGCAACCACTTTCACGGGCCCAATGGTTCTGACACAAATTAGATGAATCTGATGAATTCCTCTCTGCAGGTGAGAGACCTTCTGTCCCTTTTCTGGATTTGGGAAGTTTCGAGCTTGACCACTGATCCTTGAACTTTCCACTAGATTACGTCTAGATACTGGCTTACTTTATTTCTACAGGGTTTGTTATTTGTTTAATTTACATGCTCAGCTGTGGCATGTTTATTTTTCTTTAAGTATAATGGTAATGTTCTAATTTTCTGTCATCCTCTCTACATGTGGTATGGAAACACATAATCAATACTCCTTCTACCGTAAGAGATATGGGGGAGAATCTCACTGATCCCACTGAGCCCTGTAGCCTGAGAGGCCGGCCTTCACAAAGGATGGAAGCCCTCTGCAAAAGGGTACTTTTCAGCACACTTCTAGAGCCCCTCCAAACCAAGAGACATACCCAAGCATGGCAGGGGTCCATTCCTTCAAGGCTTCAATGAGCTCTCTTGTGACATATTGGCATATACCCAGTGGGCCCCCATGACTTGAGAGCTGTGGGAATTGAGAATTCTCTTCAAGAATGCTAGGGGCATAGGAAAGGAGGCCTCGATTCTTCTCTTCAATGTCCTCAATTGATCATTCTTGACTTTGTATTATGGGTAAGGCAGAAGGGTAACGTAGGTCTGATAAGCCCCGGGTCCGGCCTCGTTTTTCAGAACACATTTCCAGCTTGAATCAGCATGGCCTCCCCAGACTTCCGTAGATGACAATGTTGTCCTCTGAGGACTTGACCCTCTATTGTCTCTTCTTCCCAATGATTCCTTTCTCATCCCTTGAATTAGCGTCTCTTTGATGTCTTCAAGTTTCTGTGTTCGGTTTGTGTTTGGAAAAGCTGTTTCTGTGTACCTCTCACTTGAATATCCTAGCCCAGGCCAATCCTAGAGCTGGAAACCTATGGCCAACTTTGGTGACGTAGTCACCGTGATGTCATAAACACGCTCAGAATTCTAAGTTGTCCTGACAACCTCCATGCACACAGTGTTTCAGAGCCATCTCATACCAGTCTGGCGACTCCCCATTTCCAGGTGTGATAGTTTTCCTTTTTCTGGACTTCTTGTCGGTTTCTAACTTTACCCTCGAACCTTGAAAGTTCTAGTACATTCCTTCTAGACAGTGGTTTCTTTCCTTTAAGATAGTCCTGGGATTTATCTCTTATCTTCTGTGGATGTGGCCAAATGTGTCGACTTTCCCCACAGAAAGTCCTGGAGTCCCTGCAAAGCTGAAGTTACCCAAGCAATCCTCTGATGAGCAATGATCATGTCAACTCATAGCAGTCTGGTGTTTCCACCTTGGCAGGTCAGATGTTTTCCTTCCTTCATCATTTGGGGAAGTGTACCTGATGTGTTCATAGATTGTAATATTCTCATGGTTCATTTCCTGGTGTGTATTCATAAGGTATCCTCACAATTTCTACTTCTTCATGATCTCTGTCGGCACCATACCTTGAAATCTATATTTCCTAATGCTCCTAATCGGATCTGCACCTGCGATGCCAGCCTGCCAGTCCCAGGCTGCCCAAGTGGAACACGGACACTTACCCACTACACCAGAGGGCTGGCCCTGAAGTGGACTTTTGGACCAACCTTTGGCTTGAACTTGGGAAGATGTTGGTCTGCATTGTTTATTCGTTAAGGTAATTAGCAGTAACATCGTGGACAGCAACATTTTCAGTTGGCTCAGGAGTTTAGCACGGGTCATGTTCTGTTGGTAGTGTTCCTCTTCATCTCTTTGCAATGGTCTACCTTTCTGTAGCATCATTAAACATTTCGAGGTGATTATCAATCCTTTGAAGTTCATAATCTCTAAACTCTTTCAGCCTGCAAACTTTATCCCTTAAACCTGCTTGCCTTTATGGAGTTTTGATTTTAGGTGAATTGATTTCCATAACCTAGCATTAGAAAATCCTACAGCTTTCAGATTTACATCCTCATAGATTTAGACTTCTGTGTATGCTACATCTTCTTCCCCACAGTAAGCCTAATTACAGGCCCACACCCCACACTTGTGCCTAATCAACTCTTTCTCCCACCGTCCACTGCCACCCGTTCCCTCTGGGAACCACCAATCCCATATCACGTTCTACCTGTTTGTTGGTCCTTATTTTAATCTTCTCCTTGTAAGTGAGATGCGATGGTATTTGATTTCTCCCTTGGGATTGTTTCAGTTCCCCTCCCACCCTCAGGAGTGATTCTGCTGTCACAAATCGCTGTACTGCACTGTTTCTTACAGCTGAGTGTTTTGCCTTTGTGTAGATATAGCCCAACTTCCTTCTCCATTGGTCCTTTGATGGGCACCAGGGCGGCTTCCAAGTCTTGGATATTGGGAGTAAGGCTGTGGTGAACATAGTGGGGCATGGATCTGTGTGCATTATTGTTTCGCATTTCTTTGGATAAACACGCTGGAGAGGAATAGCTGGATAATATGGTAGATGGATTTGGAAATTTCTGAGGCAATTTCACATGGCTATGCCTAGTGCCCTCACCGGTTTGCACTCCCACCAGAGGTGCAGAACTCTTCCCTTCTCTCCACCTTCTCTCTGACACTTGTTGTTTCCTGTTTTGTTCCTTATAGCCATTCTGAACACAGGGAGCTGTCATCTCATTGCCGTGAGGATTTTGCCTTGGCCTTATACTTAATGGTGTTGAACATGTGTTCATACAGCTGTTGGCCACCTTTCTGTCTCTTGGGGTAAATCTCTGTTTCCATCTTCTGCCCAGGTTTTAATGGGCTTGTTTTTTCTCTTATGGAGACGTGTGTGGTCATTGCGTCTTTTGGCTATTCAGCCCTTCTCAGATGTGTGGTTTGAAACATCCTCTCCCTGTTGTCGTGCTGTCTTTGCATTGAGTGGACAGTTTCCCCACTGAACAGAAGCTTCTACGATGGATGTAGTCCTGCTTCTTTCTTCTTTTCTTTGTTGCCCTTGCCCAGTCACACATGCTTCTTCCAAATAGGCGGCTACCCCAGATGGCAAAGAGCAAACTGCCTGTGTTTTCTCCTAGAAGTTTCACTGTTTCAAGACTTCCGTTGAAGGCTTTAATCCATTTCGAGGCGGTGTGTGTGCCTGGTGTAACATCATTATTTACTCTTATTGTGTTACATATGGCTGTGCATTATTCCCAGCACCATTTATTTTAGAGACTCTCCTTTCTCCACTGTCTCCTCTTGCCTTCCTCATTGTAAATGTGCTGTCCATATATGTGTGAGTTGACCCTTGAGTTCTGCATTCTGTTCCCTTGGTCTTTGTGCCTGTTTTTGGGACCAGGCTGTGCTGGTTCGGTACCAAGAGCTTCGTCCTACATGTTGAAATCAAAGTGTGATACGTCCTGCTTGTTCGTTCTCCTCAGAATTCCTTTGGGTATTCCGGGTCCCTTGTTGCTGGATAGAGATTTTAGGATTTTCTCTTCTATTTCTGTGGGAAAGATTGCTGTAAATTTGACTGGGATTCCATGCAATCCAGAGATTGCTTTATCCATTACGGACGTTACAGGTGTTTTAGATCTTACATTCCTAGAGCATGGAATACCCTTCTGTTTCCTTGTGTTTTCTGGAATTTCTTTCCCTAAAGCTTTGCTAGTTTTTGGTTTCCATTGCTTGCACCTGTTTGTCTAAGCTTATTCCTAGAAATCTTATTCTTCTTACTTGCATGTTTTTTTTCCAGAGGTTCAGTTTTCCTATTCTTTGAAACTTTTCATTGGTTTTGTTTTGGCAGATGTTTATGGCTGTGCTCACATCTGGTGGCTATGCTGCTGTATTAGCTGGGCAAGAATGACACTGTCTGATGTTGCTTCCCATCTACCTCTACACTACCTTGGACGCCTGCCCCAGAATATCTGGACCATCGGTGAGGAGGTTCACATCCAGCATTCTGCATGGTCTGCCCTGGGTGCCGATCCAGAATTTGTGGACTTCACCACTGCACCACTGGCCAGCACCTTTCATGTTCCATTGGAAACCTGCATTTGATGTGGAATGTGAGTTGAATATGCTATTTGGGACAAATCTTGCACTGTGTAGACGAAGCCAGTTTGTTTTTCTTCTCCACTGTGATGTCGGAGGATTTCTCAGAATTGGGTCTCTGCTATGACAGCAAACTTCATTGACACAGGTTTTCAGAGCCCCATTTTAGCAGTCTCATAACTCACCCTTACCATTTAGCCTAGGTTTGACATTTACTGCAGGTTTGAGGTTTGTGCCTTTCTCTGTCTTTCGAACGTTCAGGATATTTATAAAACGGACATCTTTCATTGTGGATTATTCAGGTGTGATTTCTGTGTGTCTTCCATTTTATGGGACGGTTTTTTGTTTTCCATGTTATAATTGTTGATATTGGCTTGGCGAGCTGAAGACTCGAATGAAAGATTTCTCGGATATTCAAGGTCTGGCATTGGTGCTATTTTATTTAGAGAATAGTACAGGATAGCATGGGGACAGGACCCATGGGTAGTGAAGTGTTGCTGCTGCTCCCTGGGGATGGGACCCATGATCAGTCAAAGCTCCTGCTGCTGCCCTGAGTTGAGGGTTAGGGCTAGTTTTATAAGTCATGGGTACATGATTTATTTTTACTGGAAAAAGAAATGATGTGGTAAAATGTCTTTAAATGATTTCAGTGCAGATGGGGTCTGGTTATTGTGCAGTCATATAACTTTAGATACGGATCTGGCAATATAGATAAGCATGTACGTGTTTATGCCCTGGGCTTCTCTCCCTGAGTCAGCTCTAATTCCACTGGCTCATATAGTTTAGCATGTAGGCCAGATCACCTTGGGCTTCCCTAGCTTGGGCAGCTTTAATCCACATCATAAACACCCCCTGAACCCATTTGGACTGGAGAGGTTTGGGGATATGGACGATGGTCAGTCTTCTGTAACTACTTATGGCTGTACAAGGTCGCAGAGCTGTCCCTAAATGGGGTCATAGGTACAGGTAGGAAGTTCAGTGGACTGGAAGGCTTCACCTGTGGAGTTCAAGGCTGACAAGGTATACAGAGCCTCTGGAGACGAGAGAATCATTTGACGAGAGGTGGTCCAGGAGGTGAAACTTTTTTCACATGCAGAAGACAAACATGAAACAGACAACAAACTATAATAAGAAATACAAGCAGTATGTTTAACCCAATGTATAAAGTATTGAAGTAGTGCAGAAACCTGGTCCTGACTTGGAGTTCAACAAATCGTTTAGAGTTAGGGTTGATAAGACATGGATTTAATTTGGTGGTTGGGATAGGAAGCCAGAAATATTTTGACAGTAGTCAGGAATATAGACACAACATTCAGTTTTTATAATGGCATAGGTGCCCCCTTGTGCTGCTGTCAAGACATCCAGTGCCATTTGGATTTGGAGGACTGCCTTACACATTTGGGATACTTCTAAATTGAGCAGCAAAATGCTATGTTGTGCGTCATTTAATGCCTTCATAATAAATTTGTTTAGGACTTCCATGTGCAAGACGACACTTTTGATACCTAATTGGGGAAGGAAAATTGCGGAAAGATGGTCATACCAGTGGAAGACAGACCTGGTTCAGCGCTGCTGCTGTTGGGTAGGTTAGCAGGACGATATGTAGTAAATGTAGTTCTACCCTGCATCCAGCTAAAGCCTAGTGTGCATCGTGCAATCCATTTAGGTGGCAGCCAAGGCCATAAATTGGAGCCGCATAGCCACTGAGCACCATTAGGGACTAACCAAAGCGTCCTGGGCTGTCTATCCCAGTCAGTCCCAAAGCAATCAGTACTTTTTTAAGACTATGATATGAGAACACATATAACAGCAAATTTTTCCCATAGGTCGGCTGTTATTAGGCCATGTATCACAGGTGTGATTGGTTTGTTCCCAACAGAGAGTGACCTTTTAGTGAGTTGACCACTAGTAGGAGTGAACCAAATACATTCATCCCAAATTTCATATGGTCCATCCTGTGTGTATCGATAATTTAGGTAATTTACCTTTGGAAATTGTTGTTTCTGATCCACCTGTGACAAGGCAAATCTAGTTAGTATTTGGGGGGATGTTTTAAAGGAAAATGTTTGATTGTGGCCAGGGAACTCGCAGGTGTCAGACATAGATGAGCACAAGCAGACATTATGATTAGTAATAGATGAATCTTGCAGAAGAAAGAGCTAGAATCTAATATCCATGAATGCCTACTATAGCTTCTACAGAAACATAACTTTTTCTCTCTTAAATCACCCTCATTTTTACCAAAGATAGCCAAATCATTTTTAACAGGTTTGCAAGTAAAGTGAAGTTTCAATACAACTTGCTCCAATTATTTACATAACAGCTACAAGAATAGCAATTGTTTATACAGGCTTTTTTAAGTATGCCTTGCTGGAAATTTTTATGAGGAATCTCGGATTGAACTGTGAAAGCCTCTCGAGGCCAGAAAAGCCAAGCCAACGATTTGCCATCAGATTTTGCCTGCAGTACTTACAGATTTGAGTGGAGTTCTCTTTCAGGTCCCCCAAAGTGTTTGGAGGTTACTTGCACCTGCCAAATAAGCACGTTTCCTTACTTAACGGGTAAGATTGCCAGAATCTCTGTAAACATGGTACCAGGCCCGTGTTTCTGAGTGGCTGTATTCCAGAAAGTCCAATCTTTGTTCCTGAAATGCTGTCTTGTCATATCTGAGCCTGTATGTTTCAAATATGACATTCCAGTCAAAGCCTTGGTAATATAACCAATGTGTCCTGTGATAAGGAGAACGGAATCTTATGGAACTTATGCAAATATTGCCACTAAATAACCATACTCAGTCACAAAGTGTTTCCAAATTCTCGAGGGATAAGGTACAGAGAAAAAGATGAATGTTTCAGTTTTGCTCATAAAGGTATAATTTCACCAAATGGCTGTAAGTCAAAGTTAGCATAAGAGAAAAGAGAAAAAGATTTCCTTCATTATGAGAAAACAAAACAACACATCAAAACTCAACAATATTTCAAACAGAAGTTCTAAAAAATTATAATCGTCCTCATTAGTTCACACAGTCCTGTATAAACAATTCTTGAGCTAAATCTGTCCTTAGCAGATCGAGGAGCTTAGTTTCTGTTACAATTCTGTAGTTTCTTACTCAGCTCAGTTTTACAATGTGAAAGTTTATCAGAAACCTGTAGTTTAGATCCTCTGTGTCAGAATCCTTTCCAGGAATATCTTGGAAGACGAAATATATTTGCAAAAGAAAAAAGCATCGGAGTAAAACAACTATCTGCAAATGGACAAAGGACTCAAAAGGGCAATTGACAAAGACACTTGGATACTTCTGTGACATATGACCCTTCCAGATAATAAGCGGTCTTATGACTGATAACCAGGAAAGATCAGAATCTTAGCAATGCTATATAATTTGAAGACATCTATATTAATAACATTTACCAATCTAATACCACCTAAGAATATCTATCATCACTTGTTTCACAGTTTCCCCTTTAATTTAATAGAAAAAAATAAGCCTAATTAGTTTAATGTTTTCCTCCTTACAGGAACAGAGAGCAAATTTCTTTGAGAAGTCTCAGGGGCCCTCTGAAAATCCTCAGAGTAATTTCTCTTCTGTCCAGCAGGTCAAAAGAAAGACTTCATTCAGGATTTGAATATTTTTGAGGGAGAAGCTTGTCAAAACATAGCCAAAGTTTTTAAAATGCTTCTTCAAATAGGAAACAACACTCACTGTGAAACAATGCTCAGGTATCTATTCAAAGTGATGACAGAAAGAGTCAAAAATCTTAAGAGTGACCTCAGTCATTATTTTCACAAAACACATTTCTCTCTTAGGTAGACTTACTCAAAGGAAGAGCTTTTATAACCTCTTTATCAAGAGCAGATCCAAAGTTCAAGAAAAAGTATCATTTTAGAGAAAACCAAATTTGAATTTCTGCACCTACTTATGTTTCACATTCAAACTCATTCACTTAATTGAACTTACTTTAGTCTACTTGAGTAGGCCTAAAACTCCTTTCAGAATTTCTACTTCACAAACCTTCTTCAACTTTCTTTTTCGTTTTCAGAATTTGTCAACAACTCTTTCTTTTTTCTTTTCTAGTACATTAGGACAAATTTATCTTTCTTCACCCATCAAACAAAAATATTTCCATTCTTTATACCTTTTTTACTGAAAGCATACATTTTAACTTCCCTGAATACAGAGCTCTTTTCCTTATTAATTTCCTGTAGCTTTAATTCCATAAGTTAATCAGAACTTTTAAGCCTTAACAGATCTACTAAACGCTAAAAAAGTAAATAATTATGAATTGTCTTTTATATCAGCATTCTAAACACTTCATAACTTTAGAAACATGCCACTTCTCAATAAAACACAAGGCATGCTTTTTAATACACCCAAACGGTTTTAGCCTCTTCAAGAAGAAGCCCAAAGTAGATAACTTAGATATGTTTATTAATAATGATTCAGTGTTTCAGCCTATCCAAAAATGACCCGCATATTCATCTTTTTATCATTTAACTTAACTTTGCAAAACTCAAGATTGTTACACAGAAAAATTTCGAAGCTGTTGGTTTTTCAACAAGTATACAGAGCATAAAAGTTATTGTACTCACTTTTATGAGTTTTATGTATTTAAACCATTTTTTCCAACAATTATGTTCAGATTACCTACAGAAACCTCATGAGGCATTAGACAAAACTGGTCATCATATAAAGCTATTATTTTGCTGAAAAATTTAAGAAAGTGAGCTTATATGACTAGAAAACCCATGCTGAATGCCTGCATCCTATGCAAATACCGACAACTCTGACAACAAGATAATTTTCAATCAAACCAACAAACTTTAACAAGCTTTCATTTACCAAAGGTTAATTCACATCACGTTAACTTTGAAAGGCACTGAGTTAATTTCTACTACATTAGAATTTATGTAAGCACTTTCTTTAAGCCAACTAAACAGAGATCTTAATTTTGGCGATACCATCCAGGGGTAAAAATATCACACGTATAATGTACACATAGACACACATAGACAGAGACTGTACAACCATTGTTTTAAAAACTACTGCTGTGAATCAGGTACAATAATATAAATCTCACCAGGTATGAATCCACACTTTGTTTTGAGCCTTTTTACTAATACTTATGGAGAAGACCCTCGAGATGGTAGACTTTTTGCAAGGGCGCACTTATGACCATTTATCCTTTCCCCTCTTTTTTTTTTTTTTTCAGTCTTAAGAATGAGTGATGGGCTACATAGTAGTTCCTGGAGAGGGGGGATGAGAATCCGTTTCATCATAAAGGAAGTAGGTGTAATCTGAACTGCCTCTAGAGCTGTCTTTCCAGTCTTGCAAGGATTTTGTAGGGACAGTTGCTCTTGATTTCTCAGAAACTGGACTGTAACTTGAAGGACATTCTAGGTTGATCTACCTGTCCAACTGCACCATAAAGGCACAGAGATACCTCTCAAATTTTCTCCCAGCTGGAATCTCTGGGTCATACCCATACGATTGAAAGTGTTTCTAATTAGTTAGAATGACCCTGAGTGGTGAGTCTCTTGGGATGCTTACGTCATTCCGAACGATGGCAGTAAAGCCAGTGTAGGACTGAGAGTGTACTGGACGAAGGTGCAGTGCCTCCAGAGGCCTGGAACATGCTGGAGGCCGGGTCTCCCAGTACCCGGGTTGAGAGTTAAGTCCCTTTCAAAATATTTTCAAGTTTTTATTTTACAGAAGGTCCCGGTTCTGCTCAAGTCCAGCCTGAAATTAAGCTCGACTTGGTGACAACAGAGGACATGACGAGCAAAACAAAGAAATTAAAAGAAAACACCAGACCTCACCCTCATGGCCATTCCCAGAGGGTTATCATGATAAAAGTCACACAACAGTTCCCATGCTGGGGCATACTACCCTAGCACGACAGTTCACAGGATAAATCACAGGTCTCCTAACATCATAGCCAACTCAGTAGGTGACTAAAATACTCAATGAATCAACCGCCAACAGAGGGCACCCTACTTGGGGTCGCTGGGGTGATCAGGCCCAGAAAGCCAAAGTTGGGGCTCCCAGTGTTGGAGGACTTGACTGTTGAAAGATTTCTTTGTTTCCCGGTTGCAAAGCTCAAAAGGAGATGAAATTGGCCATTGTAACTCTAAGAAAGATGAAAGAGACAGGTCTATTACCTTGAAAATCGCCCCTGAACCTAGGGAAGCATCCTACCTGTTGTTCCTACTGTGGGGTGCCTATAGCAAGGGGTGATGGCGGTGTCCCCCAGACTTGCATCCTTTGGATATCTTTCCTGGTATGCCTGGCAGTAACAGGTGCCTGATGAACATCTTTCCTATTCTGCCTGGAAGTAATGGGTGCCTGGTGAGTGGTCCCCAAGAGAAAAGGAGAAGTTTAAGAGAGAACATGATGGAGAGAAGTAGTGAAGAAGTTTCCGCCACGCTGGGGGACATTCTACCCAATTGTGTATTGGAGCCATTCTCCGAAGAAGGGTTTCCAATACTCAACCAAAGGTTAGAGTTCGGTACTTTCCCTGAACTGCAGTCCCGATTGGGACATTCACACAGTTCAGATGGTCAAGTGTAATGGGAGGTATCTCAATCCAGCTTTAGGAATAGAAAACTTCCACGGGATTCTTGGAGATTGCTAACCATCCTAATGACTTAAATGGCTGACCTGTTGCCACGTAAAATTTATATATTAGAGATAGGGTCAGGGAGGAATGGATTAATTCATTCTACATCACTCTTAGGCTTAAGCCACTGATTCTCTTCAAGATGAATGCCAGATTTGCACCATAGAGTAGCCATGGGCAGCAAACATGAATTCATACAGCTATTCAAGACAGTTCCTGATGGAGAAGTGAATTTAGATCCATCCTCGAAAAAGAGAGAGGCACAAGGAAGAAAAGGGCACTTACCAGAATTCGAGCTCACAAACCGATGAAGCATGTTCCCCATACGGGCCACAAGATATGATGCATGGTCGGTAAGCTCAAGAGTTGAAAGAAAGATTTCTTGGACCCTCAAGGTCTGGCAGTTTTGCTCTTTTATTTAGACAATGGTACAGGATAGCATGGGGACAGGACCTATGGGCAGTGAAGAGCTGCTGCTGCTGCATTGGGAAACGACCCATGGGTAGTCACAGCTCCTGCTGCTTTCTGGAGTTGAGGTTAAGGACTAATTTTATAAGTCATGGGTACGTGACTTATTTTTCCTGGAAATAGAAAAGATGATGTAAAAAGTCATTAAATGATTTCAGTTCAGATGGGTTCTTGTTATTGTGTGGTCATATAACACTAGATACAAAACTGGCCCCATGGATAGGCATGTAGGTGAGCATGACCTGGGCTTCTCTCACTGGGGCACCTCTAATTCATACCAAAAGAAATTCAACGGGTCCTATAGTTCTGCATGTTCACCAGCTAACCTTGGGCTTTCCAGTGGGGGCAGCCTTAATCCACATCAATCCTCATGGTCTTTCACAGCTGTCTCCCATAGATATGCTCATCAGTGTGTCCTCCTTCATTCCAAGTTAGGAATTTTGTATTTCTTTAATCACCATATGTTCTCTAGGCCGATGTGTGAGTGCCTTCATGATTGTTGGGTTTTGTCTTTGAATTTCCATCGTTCACTTGAAGGAATCTTGGTTATCCTGGCCTAGGTCCAACTGAGCACTGAGAACATGAGGTCATCTTGGTTGGTTTGACATTCTGAGATCAGAAACGCCAAATTCTAGTTTGTCCTGGCAACCACCTTATGGACATAATGTTTCCGAGACAAATTAGACAAATCTGATGAATTCCTCTCTCCAGGTAACATATTTTTATGTCTTTTTTTCTGAATTTGGGTAGGCTAGACCTTGACATCGGATCCTTCATTGTTCCAGTAGATTACGTCTAGATACTGGTTTACTTTATTTCTGTAGGGTTTGCTAGTTGTTTGCTTTACATCCTCAGCTCTGGCATGTTTATTTTTCGTTAAATATAAGTGTAATGTTCTAATTTTCAGCCAGCTTCCTCACATACGGTGGCAAACCACATAATCAATACTCTTCTATGACAAGAGATAGGGGGAGAGAATTTCATTGGGCCCAACATAGCATTTTAGCTTTGATGGCAGCCTTCACTTTGGATTGGTGGTTCCCAGAGGGAAAGAAAAAATCCAAAAAGCTGTGCAGATTCACGGCATAAATCTTTTGAGGCTGAAAGAGATTAGAGAAGATAAACTTTCAAGGATTGTGAATCTCCTACAAATGCTTAATGATGCTACAGAAAGGTAGACCATTGGAAATATATTAAGAAGAATACTACAAAGACAATGTGTTCCATGCTAAACTCATGAACCAAGGGAAAATGTTACCTTCTGTGAGGTTACTACTCATTACCTTCACGAATAATCACAGCAGGCCAGCTTCTTCCCAAGTTCAGGCAAAAGATTGGTCCAAAAGTAAAATTCAGGGCCAGTCATGTGTTCTGGTGTGTAAGAGCCCACGTTCCTAGTCTGTGGCCTGGGACTCATGGATTCGCATCACGGGTGCTGATCAGATTAGTAACATCAGGAGAGATAGATTTCATGGTATGGTGCGGGCAGAGATCATACATAAGTGGAAATTGTGAGCAGACCTTATAAATATGCACCAGGAAATCAACATGAAAATATTGCAATCTATGACGCATCTGGTAGACTTCTCAAATACAGAATGGAGGAAGTGATGTGACTTGCATAGGTGGAATTGTCGGACTGCACAAGATGACACGATCATTGAACATGAGAGGATTGGCCGGGCAACTTCAACTTGGGAGGGACTCGTGGACTTTTTCTGGGGAAATTCTACATATTTGGCCATATCCACAAAATGTGACAGATAAAACCAAGGATAAACTTAAAGTAAAGAATTCAGTGTCTAGAGAGAATGTAGTAGATATTTAAAAGTCCAAAGATAAAGTTATAAACAGACAAGAAATCCAGGAAATGGAAAACCATCTTAGCTGGAAAGGGTGAGTAGTTAGACTGATATCAGATGGCTCTGACATACTGTGTGCATGGAAGATGCCAGGAGAACTGAGAAATTTGAGGGTGTTTATGATATCACAGTGAACATGTCACCCAAGATGGCCTCATCTTTATAGTCTGAGGATTGTCCTAGGCTACGATACTAAAGTAAGAGATACCCAGAAAAGAATTTAAAAACAGAAACCAACACTGAAACTTGAAGACTTAGAATAGCCACTGATTAAAGGGATAAGAAAGAAGTCATTGTGAAGAAGCAATAAATAACAGAGAGACAAGCACTGAGTGGAGAACATTGTTACCTACTAAAGTAGATGTGGAGGCTGTGCTGATTGAAGCTTGCAACTTGATTTGAAACCAGAGGCTTGACTTGGGTCTTATCAGACCTACGTTGTCCTTCTGCCTTAATCATAATCCCAAATCAAGAATGATCTCCTGAGGACATTGTAGAGAAGGATCGATGCTTCCCTTCCTATGCCCCTCGCACTCATTGAAGAGAAGTCTCACTTTCCATAGCTCTGGCTTTACGGAGGCCCACTGGGTACATGCTAATGTGTCGCAATACATCTCTTTGAACCCTTGAAGGACTAGACCCCCATCATGCTCCAGATATGTCGCATTGTTTGGCAGGGCTCCAGAAGTGTGCTGAGAAGCACCTTTTTCCAGAGGGGTTCCTTGCTTTGTGAGGGATGCCCTACCAGGCTAGTGTGCTCAGTTTGGCTCCAATGTAATACTCCCCCTGTCTCTTGGACTAGAATGATTACTGATGGCGTGTATTAACACCATGTGAAAGGAGGTTGTCTGAAAATTAGAACATTACAATTATCATTATAGAAAAATAAAAATGTCATAGCTGAGGTTGTAAATCAAACAAATAACACACCTTATAGAAATACAGTAAGCCAGTATGTAGACATAATCTAGTGGAACGTTCAAGGATCAGGGGTCAAGATCGAAACTTCCCAAATCCAGAAATGAGACAGAAAAATATCTTACCTGGAACGGAATTCATCACATCTGTCTAATTTGTCTCGGGTACATTATGTTCATGAAGAAGGTTAACATGACAACCTAGAATTTGGAGTTTAAGATGTCAGAACGTCAGACCAACCAAGATGAACACGTGTTCACAGTGCTCATTTTGACCAAGGCTAGCATGGTAAAGACTGTTACAAGTGACCAATGTAAATTCAAAGACAACACCCAACAATGAAAAGCACTCACATGCAGGCCTATAGAACATATGGTGGTTAAAGAAACAGAAAATTGATACCTTGGGATGAAGGAGAACTGGCTGACAAGCATACCAAAGGGGGAAATCTGAGAACGACCATGATGATTATACTATGGAAAAACAAAATGGGCTCAGAATACGGAAGGCAAACACAAATAACACCTGAATAATCCACAACGAAAGATGTCAGGCTTTAGACAGACTCTGATTGAACTTTTGAAAGTCAGAAAGTGACACAAACCAAAAAACTGCAGCGAGGTAAAACCTGGGCTACCTGGAAAGGGTGGGTATGAGACTCCTCCAAACGTCCTATGAAACCCTGTGTCCAGGAAGCTTGCCAGGAGAGCAGAGACACAATTATGACAAATTCTGTGACATCGCTGTTGACCGAAAATACAAACTGTCTACATCTACTCAGTGCCAGAGTTGGGCTGAAGTAGCCTATTTAAGTCACATTCCACTCAAATGTAGGTTGCTGAGGGAACATGAATGGGGCTGGTCAGTAAAGAATTGGGGAAGTCTGCGCATTCTGCGTCGGCAGCCAGGAGTTGGCAGGGTAGAATCCTGGGGGTAAACCTCCTCACCACTGGTACAGCCATTCTGGGGCAGGCGAGGCAGATAATGTAGAGGCCAATGAGAAACGACGTTAGACAGGGCCACTCTTCCTCAGCAAATACAGGAGCATTTCCAGCAGATGTGAGCACAGTGATAAATCTCTTTCAAAAGGAAACAAATTAAAAGTTGCAAAGAATAGGAAAATTGAACCTCAATAAAAAAGAAAAAGGATGCCAGTAAGAAGAATAAGATACCTAGGAATAACCTCACCCCAACAGGTGAAAGCTCTGTAAATAGAAAACTAGCAAACCTTTGCAGAAAGAAATGGGAGAAGACACAAGGAAGCGGAAGGATATTCCATGCTCTTGAAATGGAAGAATTAACACACTTGAAATGTCCACACTGCATAGAGAAATCTCTTGATTCCATGCAGTCCCAGTCAAAGTTGCAGCAATATTTCTCACAGAGATAGAAGCGAGCATCCTAAAGTTTACATCCAGCAACAAAAGACCCCGAATAGCCAAAAGAATCCTGAGGAAAAAGAACAAAGCTCAATGTATCACACTTTCTGATTTCAACATATAGGATGAAGAAATTGAAATGGAAGCAGCACAGGCTGGGATGCAAAACAGAGAAACAGAACCAAGGAACAGAATCAAGAGCCGAGAGGTAAAGGGACACATATATGGACACCCCATTTTCGACCACGGAGCCAAGAGGAGACAGTGGAGAAAGGAAAGTCTCTACAATAAACAGTTTTAGGAAGAGTGCACAGTCTCATGTAAGACAAGGAGAGTAAACCACGGTGTTACACCAGGCACAAACACCAACTCGAAATGGATTAAAGTCTAGAATGTAACACTGGAAACCATGAGGCTTCTGGAAGAAAACGTAGGTAGGGTGCTCTTTGTCATTTGTCTTAGCCTCATATGTGGAAGAAGCATGTCTGTCTGGGAAAGGGCAATAAAGGAAACAAGAAACAAATGGGACTACATCAGACACAAAAGCTTTTGCATAGCCAAGGAAATCATTGATGCAATGGAAAGACAGCACAACTGGGAGAGGATGTTTGCAAACCACACATTGGTGAAGGGGTGAATAGCCAAAAGATCCAATATACTCATACGGCTCCACAAGAAAAAAAAAACAAGCTCCATTAAAATCTGAGCAAAAGCTGGAAACAGACATTTCTCCCAGGAAGATAGAAAGATGGCCAACAGGCTGTATGAAAACATGTTCATCATCATTAAATCTCTGGTCAGTGCAAATCTGAAAGGCAATGAGATAGCAGCTCACGGCAGTCAGAATGGCTATAAGGATGAAGACAGGAAATAAGTTTCAGGGAGGAAGTGGAGAGAAGAGAAGTCTCCTGCACTGCTGGAGGGAGTGTAAACAGGTGCAGCCACGACACAAAACGGTGAGGAGTTGCCTTAGACATTTCAGAATACATCGACCATATGATCCATCAATTCATCTGTGGTGTGTTTATCCAAAGAACGTGGAAACACTCATACACAGAGATCGGTGCACACCTCTATTTAACCTGTCCTTATTCCAGATATCCAAGACTTGGAAGCCTGCCTGGTGCCCATCAAGGGATGAATGGAGAAGGAATATGGGCTATAGCCACACAAAGGCATAGCAGTCAGCTATAGGAACGGATTCAGGCCAGCCATTTGTGATCAGCAGAATGGCTCCTGAGGGTATTGGGGGAACTGAAAGAAACCCCAGGAGTATGGTCAAATACTACAGGATCTCATGCACAAGGAGAAGCGCAAGAACGGACCAACAAACAAGTATCACATGACAATGGATTGGCATTTCCCAGAGGGAAAGTGGGGCAGTGGCCAGAGAAAGAAAGTGTTGATTAGGCACTGGTGTGTGGTTAGGGACAGTAATTAGGTTTACGTTGGTGAAGATGAGGTAACCTACTCTGAAGTCTAAATCTATGTGGATGTAGATCTGAAAGCTATAGGTCATTATAATGTTGGGTTACGACAATCAATTCACATAAAACCAGAACTCTCAAAAGGGATGCAGATTTACAACCGGAAGCTTTGGAGACAGAAAGAGGTTAGAGATGATGAACTTCCAAGTATTGGTAATCACCTCAACATGCTCAATGATGCTACAGAAAGGTAGACCTTTGCAAAGAGATGAAGAGGAATACTACCAAGAGAACATGTTCCATGCTAAACTCATGAACAAACAGAAAACGTTACCGTTCATGATGTTACTACTGATTCCCTTCACGAATGATCAAAGCAGGACAACATCTTCACAGGTCAGGTCAAAGGTTGGTCCAAAAGTGCAATTCAGGGCCAGCCCTGTGATGTAGCAGGTCGGTGACTACGTTCCACTTGGGCGGCCCGGGCTTCACCAGCTAGCATCAGGGGTGCAGATCAGATTACTAGCATTAGGAAATACAGATTTCAAGGTATGGTGGGCACAGAGATCATAAAGAAGTAGACATTGTCACGAGACCTTAACAATACGCATCAGAAAAAGAGCCATGAGAATATGACAATCTATGAACGCATCAGGAACACTTCCCCAAATGATGAAGGAAGGAAAACATGTAACCTGCCAAGTGGAATTTTTAGAGTGCTAGGAGATCACACGATCATTGTGCATCAGGGGAGTGCCTGGGCAACTTCCAATTGGGAGGGCCTCCAGGACTTTCTCTGAGGAAAGTCCACCCAATTGTACATATACACAATGGATAAGATATAAAACAAGGGATAATCTTAAAGGAAAGAAACTGGTGGGTAGAAGGAACGTAGGATACCTTTCAAGTTCCACGAGAAAGTTAGAAACTGACAAGAAATCCAGAACAAGGAAAACTATCCTACCTGGAAAGGTGGAGTCGTCAGACTGATATGAGATGGCTCTGAAACACTGTGTGCCTGGAGGTTTTCAGGACAACTTAGAATTCTGAGGGTGTTTATGACATCACGGTGAACGTGTCACCCAAGATGGCAGCAAGTTTAGAGTCCAAGGATTGCCCTAGCTAGGATACCCACGTGAGAGATATCCAGAAACAGCTTTTCCAAACAGAAACCGCACACAGAAACTTGAAGAGATCAAAGAGGCACTAATTCAAGGGATAAGAAAGGAATCATTGGGAAGAAGGGATACTAGAGGGGCAAGAACTGAGAGGAGAACATTGTTATCTACTCAAGTAGATGTGGAGGCCGTGCTGATTGAAGCTTGCAACTTGATTTGAAACAAGAGGCTGGTCTTGGGGCTTATCAGAACTACGTTGTCCTTCTGCCTTACTCATAATCCCAAGTCAAGAATGATCTCTTGAGGACATTGAAGAAAAGAATTGAGGCCTCCTTTTCTAAGCCCCTAGCATTCTTTGAAGAGAGGTCTCCCTTTGCATAGCTCTGGCATCACGGGGTCCCACTGGGTACATGCTAATGTGTCCCAAGACATCTCTGTGAAGACTTAAAGGAATGGATGATTGTCATGCTTGGGGTGGGTCCTTTGGTTTGGAGGGATCTAGAAGTGTGTTTAAAAGCACCCTTTTTGAGAGGGTTTCGTTCCTGTGTGAAGTCTGCCTTCCCAGGCTACAGTGCTCAGTTGGGCTCCAATGAAATTCTCTCCCCCACCTCTTGCCATGGAAACAGTATTGATTCCTTGTTCTGACAACATATGGAAGGAGGTTTGCTGAAAATTAGCACGTTGCCGTTATATTTAAATAAAAATACACCTGCCAAAGTTCAGAATGAAAATCAAACCAATAGCAAACCATGTAGAAATAAAGTAAGGCCAGTATCCAGACGTAATCTTGTGGAGCATTCAATGATCAGGGGTCAAGTTTGAAACTTCCCAAATCCAGAAAAGAGACAGACAAATCACTTACCTGGAGGGAGGAATTCATCAGATTTCTCTAATTTCTCTCAATAACATAATGTCTGTGAAGGTGGTTGCCCAGACAACCTTGAATCTGGAGTTTCTAATCTGAGAATCTCAAACCTACCAAGACGACCATGTGTTCTCAGGGCTAAGTGTCACCTGGGCCGGGATAGCAAAGATTCCTACAAGTGACCGATGGAAATTCCAAGACCACACCCAACAATCACGAAATGACTCACACGTTGGGCTACAGAACCTATGGTAATTAAAGACATACAAAACTCCTAACTTGGAAAGAAGGAGAACGCACTGATAAGCAAATCGAACAGAGATATCTCAACAAGACCATAACAATTAAACTATAGAAAAGAAAAAAGGATCCCGGAATATGGAGGCCAACAGAAATCAAAGCTGACTAATACACAGTGAAAGACGTCAGTCATTAGACACACTCTGTTTGAACGTTTGAAAGTCAGAGAAAGTCACAACGCCAAAAACAGCAGCAAAGGTCAAACCTGGCCTAAATGAGGAAGGTGACTTATGAGACTGCTCCCCGCGGGCTCTGAAACCCTGTGTCCACGAAGCTAGACCGGATGCAGAGACACGATTCTGACAAATCACCCAACATCACAGTGGGCCAGAAAAGCAAGCTGGCCTCATCTACACAGGGCCAGAGTTGGGCACAAGTAGCATATTCAAGTCACAATCCACTCAACTGCAGGTTGGCAATGGAACATGAAAAGGGCCAGCCAGTGGGGCCGTGGTGAAGTCCGCACATTCTGGTTCAGCAGCCCAGGTTCGGCGATGTGGAATCCTGGGGGTGAGCCGCCTCACTGCTCTTCCAGCCATTCTGGGGAAGGCGTCTGAGCTAGTGTAGAGGCAGATGGGAAGCGACGATAGACATCACCATTCTTCCTCAGGAAATGCAGCAGCATGGCCAGCAGATGTGAGCACAGCCATAAATTCTGTCAAAACAAAACCAATTGAAAGTTGCAAAGAATAGAAAAACTGAACCTCAAAAAAGAAAGCATGCCAGTAGGAAGAAAAAGATATCTAGGAATAACCGTGGCCAAACAGCAGAAAGCTATGGAAACAGAAAACTTGTAAAGGTTTGGGCGAAGATATTACAGAAGACACAAGGAAACGGAAGGCTATTCTGTGCTCTTCCAATGGAATAACGAACACACTTCAAACGTCCATACCGCATAAAGCAGTGTCTGGATTGCATGCAGTCCCAGTCAAAGTTGCAACAATCATTCCCACAGAAATACAACACAGAATCCTAAAGTTTCTATCTAGCAACAAAGGACCCAGAATAGCCAGAGGAATCCTCAGGAAAACGAACAAAGCAGCAAGTATCACACTTTCTGATTTCAACATATAGGATGAAGCCCTAGGTACGGAAACAGCACAGCCTGGGCCCCAATATAGGCACACAGACTCATGCAACAGAACGAGAGCCTGCAGGTCAACTCACACATCTACTGACAACGCATTTTCGAACAGTGAGCCTAGAGGAGAAAGTGGAGAAAGGAGAGTCTCCACAAGAAACGGTGCTGAGAAGACTGCACACAAACAGGTAACACAATGAGAGTAGACCATGATGTTACACCAGACATACGCACGACCTCGTAATGGATTAAAACCTTGAATGGAATACTTGAAACCGTGCAACTTCTAGGAGACAACCCAGGCAGCTTACGCTTTGCCATCTGTCTTGGCTGCCTATTTGGAATAAGCATGTGTCAGTGGGCAAGGGCAAGAAAGGAAACAAGAAACAAACGGGACTCCACCCAATGCAGAAGCTTCTGCCCAGCCAACGACTCCATCGACTCAATGCAAAGACAGCACAACAACTGCGAGAGGCTGTTTGCAAACCACACATTGGAGAAGGGGTGAGTAGCCAAAAGATTCAATGAACTCATACATCTTCACAGGAATAAAAACAACGAGCCCAATAGAACCTGGGCAAAAGATGGAAACAGACATTTCTCCCAGGAAGATAGGAAGATAGCTAACAGGCTGTATGAAAACATGTTCATCATCATTAAGTCTCTGCTCAATGCAAATCTGAACGGCAATGACATAGCAGCACACGGCAGTCACAATGGCTATAAGGATGAAGACGGGAAACAATAAGTTTCACAGAGGAGGTGGAGAGAAAGGAAGCCTCCTGCACTGCTGGTAGGAATGTGAACCGGTGCAGCCACTATGCAAAGTGGTGTGGAATTGCCTCAAAAATTTCAGAATCCACCTACCATATGATCCGTCTATTCCTCTGTGGCGTATATATCCAAACATCATGGAAACACTAATGCACAGAGATCGATGCACTGCTGTGTTCACCACAGCCTTACTCCTGATATCCAAGACTTGGAAGCCTCCGTGGTGACCATCAAGAGATGAATGGGGAAGGAAGATCGGCTATAGCCACACGATGGTATAACTCTCAGCTGTAGGAATGGATGCAGTCCAGCCATTTGTGACCACCAGAATGGCTCCTGAGGGTCTTAGGGGAACTGAAGCAAGCCCCAGGGATATGGGTGAATACCACAGGATCTGACGTACAAGGAGAAGAGGAAAAACGGAGCAACAAAAAGGTAGGACGTGACATGGGATTGGTAGTTCCCAAAGGGAAATGGATGTGGGGGTCTGAGGGAGAAAGAGTTGATTAGTCACAAGTGTGTGGTGAGGGCCTGTAATTAGGCTTACAGTGGTGAAGATGATGTAACCTACACAGAAGTCTAAATCTATGAGAATGTAGATGTGAAAAGCTATAGGATGTTAGAATGCTGGGTTACGGCAATCAATTCACATAAAATACAAACTCTAAAGAGGGGTGCAGATTTACGGCCTAAACCTTTGGAGGCTGAAACAGATTAGAGAAGATGAACTTCCAAGGATTGGTAATCACCTCAAAATGCTTAATGATGCAACAGAAAGGTAGACCTTTGCAAAGAGATGAAGCAGAATACTAGGAAGAGAACATGTTCCGTGCTAAACTCATGAACCAACGGAAACATGTGACTTGCCTGGTGGAATTGTCAGACTGCTAGGAGATGACACGATAAGTGTGCATCAGGGGATTGCTTGGGCAACTTCAACTTGGGAGGGAGTCCATGACTTTCTCTGGGGAAAGTCCACCCATTTCACCATATCCACAAAACATAAGAGATAAAATCTTTGATAATCGTAACGGAAAAAGACTGGTGTGTAGAGGGAATGTAGTAGACCTTTCAAAGTTCGAGGAGAAAGTTAGAAACCGACAAGAAATCCAGAGAAAGGAAAACTATCCTACCTGGAAATGGGGAGTTGTCAGACTGCTATGCGATGGCTCTGAAACACTGTGTGCATGGAGGTTGTCAGGACAACTTAGAATTCTGAGGGTGTTTATGAACATGTCACCCAAGATGGCCACATCTATACAGTCCGAAGATTGGCCATTGTGTGGCTATAGATCGTCTTCCTTCTCCATTCATCACTTGATGGGCACCACGTAGGCTTCCAAGTCTTGGATATTGGGAGTAAGGCTGTGGTGAACACAGTGCTGCATGGATCTCTGAGCATTAGTGTTTCCAAGTTCTTTGGATACATATGCCACAGAGGAATAGCTGGATCATATGGTAGATGGATTCTGAAAATTCTAAGGCAATTCCACAGCACTTTGGGTAGTGGCTGCACCTGATTACACTCCCCCCAGCAATGCAGGAGTCTTCCCTTCTCTCCACATCCTCTCCGAGACTTGTTGTTCCGTGTCTTCATCCCTATAGCCATTCTGACCACAGTGAGCTGCTGTCTCATTGCCGTTCGTATTTGCATTGCCAAAGAATTAATGATGAAGAACATGTTTTCATACAGCCTGTTGTCCATCTTTCTATCTTCCTGGGAGAAATATCTGTTTCAATCTTTTGCCCAGATTGATGGGGATCGTTGTTTTTTCACTGTGGAGGCATATGAGTTCATTGGATATTTTGGCTAATCACCCCTTCTCCGATGTGTGGTTTGCAAACATCCACTCGCAGTTGTTGTGCTGTCTTTGCATTGAGTCGATGGAGTCGTTGGCTGGGCAGAAGCTTCTGCATTGAATGGAGTCCCGCTTGTTTCTTGATTTCCTTTGTTGCCCTTGCCCAGTCACACACGCTTCTTCCAAATAATCGGCTAAGCCAGATGGCAAATAGCAAGCTGCTTGCGTTTTCTCTTAGAAGTTGCACCGTTTCAAGTCTTCCATTCAAGGCCTTAATCCATTTCCAGGTGGTGTGTGTGGCTGGTGTAACATTATGGTCTACTCTCATTGTGTTACATGTGGCTGTGCAGTCTTCCCAGCACCGTTTCTTGTCGAGACTCTCCTTTCTCCGCTGTCTCCTCTTCACTCCTTGGTCTACAATGGGCTGTCCATATATGTGGGAGTTGACCTCTGGGCTCTCGATTCTGTTCCTTGTGTCTATGTCCCTCTTTTTGTTGCCAGCCTTTGCCGTTTTGGTACCTAGCAGTTCGTCCTATATGTGGAAATTCGAAAATGTGGTATGTGCTGCCTTGTTCGCTTTCCTCAGGGTTCCTTTGGCCGTTCCTGCTCCTTTGTTGCTGGATAGAAACTTTAGGATTCTCTCTTCTATTTCTGTGGGAAAGATTGCAGAAACTTCGATGGGGCTTGCGTGGAATGCAGAGATTGCTTTATCCAATATGGACCTTTCAAGTGTGTTCATTCTTCCATTCGAAGAGCATGGAATACACTTCCGTTTTCTTGTGTCTTCTTTAATTTCTTTCTGCAAAGCTTTCCAGTTTGTTGGTCCTTGTTTGTCTCTTCTCCTTGTAAGTGAGCTCCTGCGGTATTTGAGTTTCTCCCTGTGAGCTGTTTCACTTCCAATGAAACCCTCAAGAGCCATCCTTCTGGTCACTAATGGCTGGATTCTCTCTTTTGTTATGGCTCAGAGATATGCCATTGTGTTCATAAAGCCCAGCTTCCTTCTCCAATCTTCTTTCTCTATTCGTCCTTCTGCCTTGATGGGCATGAGGGGGGTTTCCAAGTCTTTGATAATGGGAGTAAGGCCAGTGTGAACACAGGGGTGCACAGATATCAGTGCACTTCTTCCAAGGTCTTTGGATAAACACGCCACTGAATAATAGCTGGATCATTTGGTAGATAGATTCTGACATGTCTGAGGCAATTCCACACTGATTTGTGTCGTGGCTGCAGCAGCTTACACTCACAGCAGCACTGCAGGAGTCTTCCCATCTCTGCAGCTCCTCTCTGACACTTGTTTCCTGACTTTTTACCTATAGTCATTCAGACCACAGTGAGCTGCTATCTCACTGCCATTTGGATTTCAATTGCCCTGAGTCTTAATGATGATTAACATGTTTTCATACACCTGTTGGCCATCTCTATATCTTCTTGGGTGAAATCTCTGTTTCCACGTCCTGCCCAGGTTTTAATGGGATTAATTTTTTTCTCTTGTGGACACATATGAGTTCACTGCATCTTTTGGCTATTCACCCATTCACCGATGTGTGGTTTTCAAACATCCTCTCCCAGTGGTTGTACTGTCTTTGCATTGAGTCGATGGTTTCCTTGGCTGGGCAGAAGCTTTTGCATTTGATGTAGTCCCATTTGTTTCTTGTTTCCATTGTTGCCCTTGCCCAAGCAGACATGCATCTTACTAATAGGAGGCTAAGACAGATGTCAAATAGCATGCTGCCTAGGTTTCCTTAGAGAAGTCTCGTGGTTTGCAGTCTTACATTCAAGACTTTAATCCATTTTGTGTTGGTGTTTGTGCCTGGTGTAACACCGTGGTCTACGCTCCTTGTCTTACATGATGCTCTGCAGTCTTCCCAGCACCGTCTATTGCAGAGAATTTCATTTCTCCACTGTCTCCTCTTGGTTCCGTGGTCGAAAATGGGCTGTCCATGTATGTGTGCGTATACCTCTGGGCTCTCGATTGTGTTCCATGGTTCTGTTTGTCTGTTTTCATCCCAGCCTGTGCCATTTCCAATCCTATTTCTTCATCCTATATGTTGAAATCAGAAAGTGTGATACATTGAGCTTTGTTCGTTTTCCTCAGGATTCCTTTGGCCATCCGTGGTCTTTTGTTGCTGGATGTAAACTTTAGGATGCTCGCTTCTATCTCTGTGAGAAACATAGCTGCAACTTTGACTGGGACTTCATGTCATCTAGAGATTGCTTTATCCGGAGTGGAGGTTTCCAGTGTGTTAATTCTTCCATTTCAAGAGCATGGAATATCCTTCCACTTCCTTGTGTCTTCTCCCATTTCTTTCCACAGGGTTTGCTAGTTTTCGATTTACCGAGCTTTCACCTGTTGGGGCGAGGTTATTCCTAGGTATCTAAATCTTCTCACTGGCATTTTTTTTTGAGGTTCAATTTTCCTATTCTTTGCAACTTTTAATTTGCTTCCTTTTGACAGAAGTTTATCGCTGTTCTCACATCTGATGACAGTGCTCCTATATTTGCTAAGGAAGAGTGGCCCTGTCTATCGTCACTTCTCATCTGCCTCTACACTCCTTCCCACGCCTGCCACAGAATGGTTTGGCCAGCGGTGAAGAGGTTTACCCCCAGTATTCCACCCTGTCAACTCCAGGCTTCCGACCCAGAATGCACGGACTTCCCCAATTCTCGACTGGCCGGCCCCTTTCATATTCCCTTGGCAGCCTGCAGTTCAGTATAATGTGACTTAAATATGCTACTTCAGCCCAAGTCTGGCACTGAGTAGACGTAGCCAGTTTGCATTTTGACTGCGAAGTCAAACAATTTGTCAAAATTGTGTGTCTGCTGTCCCAGCAAGCTTCATGGACACAGTGTTTCTGAGCACGTTTGGAGCAGTCTCATTCTCACCCTTTCCAGGTAGCCCAGGTTTTACCTCACTGCGGTTTTTTGGTTTGTGACACTCTCTGACTTTCAAAAGTTCAAGCATATTCTGCCTAAAGTCTGACATCGTTCGTTGTGGTTTATTCAAGTGTGATTTGTGTTTGCTTTCCCTTTTCTGAGCCCATTTTGCTTTCCATAGTATAATCATCATGGTCTTTCTCAGATTTCTCCCTATGGCATGCTTGTCAGTCAGTTCTCCTTCATCCCAAGGTATCAATTTTCTATTTCTATAATCACCCTATGTTCTATAGGCCTACGTGTGAGTGCTTTTCATTGTTGGGTGTTGTCTTTGAATTTACATTGGTCACTTGTTGCAATCTTTATCATGCTAGCCTAAGTCAAAGTGAGCTTGAGAACACGTGGTCATCTTGCTTGGTCTTACCTCCTGAGATCTTAAACTCCAAACTATAGGTAGTCATGGCAACCTCCTTCATGAACATAATGTATCTGAGACAAATTAGACGAATCTGATGAATCCGCTTCAGGGAAGGTACTTTTCTGTTTCATTCCTGGATTTGGGAAGTTTTGAACTTGACCACCGATCGTTGAACGTTCCCTTAGACTATGTGTAGATATTGGTTTACTTTATTTCTATAGGGTGTGTTGTTTGTTTGATGTACATCCTCAGATCTGGCATGTTTATTTTTCTATAAAGATAATGGTAATGTTCTAATTTTGAGCCAACCTCCTTACATATGGTGTCAATACACGTTATCCATAATCATTCTACTCCAAGAGATAGGGGGAGAGTATTTCATTGGAGCCAAAGTGAACACACTAGCCTGGCAGTGCAGCCCTCACAAAGCAACGAAGCCATCTGGAAAAGGGTGTTTCTCAGCACACTTCTGGCGCCCTGCCAAAAAATGAGGCATACTAGAAGCATTACGGGGTTCCATTCCTTCATGGGTTCCAAGAGATGTATTGTGACACATTAGCATGTACCCAGTTGGCCTCCGTAATGCCAGGAGCTATGGAAAGTGAGACTTCTCCTCAATTAATGCTAGAGGCAAAGGAAAGGAGGCATCAATCCTTCTCTACAATGTCCTCAGGACACCATTCTTGATTTTGGATTATGATTAAGGCAGGAGAATTTGTACGTCTGATAAACCCCAAGTCCAGCCTCTGGTTTCAAATCAAGTTTCAAGCTTGAATCAGCATGGCCTCGCCATATACTTGAGTAGATGACAATGGTCTCCACTCAGTGCTTGTCCCTGTATTATTGCTTCATCACGATGACTTCTTTCTTACCCATTTAATCAACGTCTATTCTATGTCTTCAAGTTTCAGTGCTTGGTTTCTGTTTTTAAATTCTTTTCTGGGTATCTCTCACTTGAGTATCGTATCCCAGGATAATCCTCAGACTATAAAGATGAGGGCATCTTGGGTGATAGGTTCACTGTGGTGTCATAAACACCCTCAAACTTCTAAGTTGTCCTGGCGTCTTCCTTGCACACAGTGTTTCAGAGCCATCTCATACCAGTCTGGCACTCACCCTTTCCATTTCCTGGATTTCTTGTCTGTTTCTAACTTTATCCTTGAACTTTTAAATGTCTAGTACATTCTCTCTAGACACTGGTTTCTTTATTTTAAGTTTATCCTGGGTTTTATCTGTTACATTTTGTGGATATGGCCGAGTGTTTAGACTTTCCCCAGTGAAAGTCTTGGAGTCCCTCCCAAGTGGAAGCTGCCCAGGCAATCCTCTGACGTGCAATGATCGTGTCATCTCGTGCAGGCTGACAATTCCACCTATGCAGGTCACATCACTTTCTTCCCTCTGTATTTAGGGAAGTGTACCAGATGTGTCATAGATTGCAATATTTTCATGTTTTTTTCCTGGTGCATATCTATAAGGTATGCTCACAATTTCCACTTATTTATGATCTCTGTCTGCACCATACCATGAAACCTATCTTTCCTAATGTTACTAATGTGATCAGTACGTGTCATACGAATCCATGAATCCCAGGCCGCCCACTAGTAACATGGACTCTTACACACCAGAACACATGGCTGGCCCTGAATTTTACTTTGGGACCAATTTTTTGCCTGAACTTGGGAAGAAGCTGGCCTGCTGTGATTATTCATGAAGGTAATTAGTAGTAACCTCATAGATGGTAACATTTTCCCTTGGTTCATGAGTTTAGCACGGAACACATTCTCTTCGTAGTAGTCCTCTTAATCTATTTGAAATGGTCTACCTTTCTGTATCATCATTAAGCATTTGGAGGATATTCACAGTCCTTGGAAGTTTATTTTCTCTAATGTCTTTCAGCCTCAAAAGCTTTTTGCCACAAATCTGCATGCCTTTTTGGATTTTTTCTTTCCCTCTGGGAACCACCAATCCAAAGTGAAGGCTGCCATCCAAAGCTAGAATGCTCAGTGGCCCCAGTGCAATTCTCTCCCCCAATGTATTGCCATAGAAGAGTATTGATTATGTGTTTTGACACCATAATGAGGAAGTTGGCTGAAAATTACATTACACTTATATTTAATGACAAATAAACATGCCAGAGCAGAGGATGTAAATCAAACAACTAACAAATCCTACAGAAATAAAGTAAACCAGTATCTAGACATAATCTACCTGAATGATCAGGGATCCGGACTCAAGTTTGAGCCTTCCAAAATTCAGAAAAGAGACATAAAAATATCTTACCTGGAGAGAGGAATTCATCAGATTTGTCTAATTTGTCTCGCAAAGATTATGTCCATACGGTGGTTGCCTGGACAACCTAGAATTTAGAGTTTCTGATCTCAGAATGTCAAACCAACAAACATGACCACGTGTTCTCAGTGCTCGGTTGGACCTAGGCTAGCTTAGCAAGATTCTTCAAGTGAACGATTGAAATTCAAAGACAATACCCAACAATCAGGGAATCACTCATACATCAGGCTGGAGAACATATGGTGATGAAAGAAATACATAATTAATAACTTGAATGAAGGAGAACGGACTGATAAGCATATCTATGGGAGATAGCTGAGAAAGCCCATGACGATTGATCTGGATTAAGGCTGCCCCAGCTCGAAAAGCCCAAGGTTACCTGGCCTACTTGCCAAACTACATGACGCGGTGAATCATTTTTTGGTATGAATTAGAGGTGCCCCAGTGAGAGAAGCCCAGGTCATGCTCACCTACATGCCTATCTATATGGCCAGATTCGTATCTAATGTTATCCGACCACACAATAACCAGACCCCAACTGAACCGGAATCATTTCATGACATTTTACATCATCTTTTCTTTTTCCAGCAAAAGTAAGTCACGTAACTATGCTTATAAAATTAGCACTTACCCTGTACTCAGGGCAGCAGCAGGAGCTGTGACTGCCCATGGGTCCTGTCCCCATGCAGCAACTCTTTAGTGCCCATGGGTCCTGTCCCGATGCCTGAAGCTCTTCCCTGCCCATAGGTCCTGTCACCATGCTATCCTGTACCGTTCTCTAAATAAAAGAGCATCACTGCCAGACCTTGAGAGTCCAACAAGTCTTTCTTTTGACTCTTCAGTTCGCCAACCCCGCATCATATCTTGTGGCCCGTACGGGGATTTTGCTTCATCGGTTTGTGAGCCTGAATTCTGGTAAATGCCCTTTCCTTCCTTGTGCCTCCCTCCTTTTCGAGGATGGATCTAAATTCATTTCTCCATCAGGAACTTTCTTGGATAGCTGTATGAATCCACGTTTGCTGCCCATGGCTACTCTGTGGGGCAAATCGTGGCATTCGGCCTGAAGAGAATCAGTACCTTAATCCTAAGGGTGATGTAGAATGAATTAATCCGTTCCTTCCTGACTCTATCTCTGATATATAAATTTTACGTGGGCACGGGTTGGCCACTTAAGTCATTAGGATGGTCGGGAATCTGCAAGACTCCCGTGGAAGGTTTCTTTTCCTCAGGCTGTATTGGGCTACCTCCCATTGCACCTGACCATGCTCTGAACTGTGTGAATGTCCCAATTGGGACTCCAGTTCAAGGAAAGTAAGAAAGTCTAACCTTTGGTTGAGTATGGAAAACCCTTCTCGGAGAATGGCTCCAACACGCAATTGGGTAGAATGTCCCCCAAAGCGGCGGAAAGTTCCTCACTATTTTTCTCTATCCTGTTCTCTCTTAAACTTCTCCTTTTCTCACAGGGACCATTCAGCAGGCACCTATTACTGCCAGGCAGAATAGGAAAGATGTTCACCAGGCACCTGTTACTGCCAGGCATCCGAGGGAAGGTATACAAGGGATGCAATGCTGGTGGACTTCCCCATCACCCATTGCTATAGGAACCCCACATTAGGAACCACAGGTGGGATGCTGCCCTAGGTTCACAGGGGATTTTCTAGGAAATGGACGTGTCTCTTTCATCTTTGTTAGAGTTACACGGGCCATTTTCATCTCCTTTTGAGCTTTGCAACCGGAAAACAGAAGAATCTTTGAAGAGTGAAGGCCTCCATGCCTGGGAACCCCAACTTTGGCTTTCTACCCTGATCACCACGACAACACCAAGTAGGGTGCCCTTTTTTGGCAGATGACTCATTGAGGATTTTAGTCACCTACTAAGTTGGCTATGAGGGTAGCAGACCTGTGATTTATTCTGTGAACTGTCGTGCTAGGGTAGTGTGCCCCAGCATGGGAACTGTTGTGTGACTCTTATCTTGATAACCCTCTGGGAGTGGCCATGAGGGTGAGGTCTGGTGTCTTCTTTTCCTTTCTTTGTTTTGCTCATCATGTAGTCTGTTGTCACCAAGTCGAGCTTAAGTTCAGGGTGTACCTGACCAGAACCTGGACCTTCTGTAAAATCGAAAAACTTGAAAACATTTTGCGAGGGACTTAACTCTCAACCCGGCTGCTGGGAGCCCTGACCTCCAGCCAGTTCCCGGCTTCTGTGGGCACTGCAACCTTTTCGAGTCCACTGTCAGTCAGACACTGGCTTTACTGCCATGGGGAATGCCGTATGCATCCCCAGAGACTCACCACTCAGAATCCTTCTAATTAATTAGAAACACTTTCAATTGTATGGGTGATGCCCCAGAAACTCCAACTAGGAGAAAATTTGCGAGGTTTCTCTGTGCCTTTATGGTGCAGTTGCACAGGTGGATCAACCTAAAAGGACCTTCAAGTTACAGTCCAGTTTCTGGGATATCAAGAGTAACTGTCCTTACAAAATCCTTGCAAGACTGGAAAGACAGCTCTAGAGGCAGTTCAGATTCCACCTAGTTCCTTTATCATGAAAAAGATTATCATCCTCCCTCTCCAGGAACTACTGTCCAGTCCATCACTCATTCTTAAGACTGAAAAACAAAAAAGGAGGGGAAAGGATAAATGAACATAAGTGTGCCTTTGCCAAAAGTCTAGCATGTCAAAGATCTTCTCCATAAGTATTAGTAAAAAGGCTCAAAACAAAGTTTGGATTCATAACTTGTGAGCTTAATATTATTGTTCCTGACTCACAGCAGTAGTTTTTAAAACGATGGTTGTACAGTCTCTCTGTATGTGTGGCTATGTGTATGTTATAGGTGTGATACTTTTATCTTGGATGCTATGGCCAAAATTAAGATCTCTGTTTAGTTGGCTTAAAGTAAGTGCTTACTTTAATTCTAAATGTAGTAGAAATTAACTCAGTGCCTTTCAAAGTAAACGTGATGTGAATTAACCTATGGTAAATGAAAACTTGTTTAAGTTTGTTGGTTTGATTGAAAATAGTCTTCTTGTCAGAGTTGTCGGTGTTTGCATAGTATGCAGGCATTCATCCTGGGTTGACTAGTCACATAAGTTCACGTTGTCTGTTAAATTTGTCAGCAAAATAATAGCTGTAAACGATGACCAGTTTTTTCAAATGCCTCATTAGGTTTCCGTAGGTAATCTGAACATAATTGTCGGAAAAAAATGGTTTAAATACATAAAACTCACAATAACTTTTACAGTCTGTATACTTGGGGAAAAAAACAGCTTCGAAATCCTTTTTGGTAACAATTTTGAGTTTTGCCAAGTTAAGTTAAATGATAAAAATCTGAATATCTGGGTCATTTTTGGATAGGATGAAACACTGAAACATTATTAATAAACATAGCTAAGTTATCTGATTTTTGCTTCTGAGTGAAGAGGCTAAAAGCGTTTGGTTGTATTAAGAAGCATGCCTTGTGTTTTGTTGTAAAGTACCACGTTTCTAAATTTATGAAGTGTTTAGAATGCTGATATAAAAGACAATTCATAATTGTTTACATTTTTAGTGTTTACTAGGTCTGTTAAGGTTTAAATGTTCTAATTAACCTATGGAATTAAAGCTACTGGAAATTAATAAGCAAAAGAGCTCTGTATTCAAGGAAGTTAAAATGGATGTTTTCAGTAAAAAAGGTATAAAGAATGGAAATATTTTTGTTTGATAGGTTAAGAAACATAAATTTGTCCTGATGTACTAGAAAGGAAAAAGAAAGACTTTGGGACAAAGTTGTAGAATGCTTGTGAAGGAGAAATTCTGAAAGGGGTTTTATGCCTACTCAAGTAGACTAATGTAAGTTCAATTAAGTGCATGAGTTTGAATGTTAAAAATAAGTAGGTGCAGAAATTCAAATTTGCTTTTCTCTGAAAGATTACTTTTTCGTGAACTTTTGATCTGCTCTTGATAAAGAGGTTATAAAAGCTATTCCTTTGAGTAATTCTACCTAAGACACAAATCTGTTTTGTGAAAATAATGACTGAGGTCACTCTTAAGATTTTTCACTCTTTCTGTTATCACTTTGAATAGATACCTGAGCATTGTTTCACAGTGAGTGTTGTTTCCTATTTGAAGAAGCATTTTAAAAACTTTTGATATGTTTTAACAAGTTTCTCCCTCAAAAATATTCAAATCCTGAATGAAGGCTTTCTTTTGATCTGGTAGACAGAAGAAAAATTACTCTGAGGATTTTCAGAGGCCCCCTGAGTCTTCTCAAAGAAATTTTCTCTCTCTTCCTAAAGGAGGAAAATACCAAACTAATTAGGCTTATTTGGTCTATTAAATTACATGGAAAACATTGGGAAATAAGTGAAGATAGACTTTCTTAGATGGTATTAGATGGGTAAATGTTATTAATATAGATGTCTTAAAATTATATGGCATTCTTAAGATTCTGATCTTTCCTGGTTATCAGTCATAAGTCCAATTATTATCTGGAAGTGTTATATGTCACAGAAGTAGCCAAGTTTCTTTGGCAATTGCCGTTTGGAGTCCTTTGTCCATTTGCAGATAGCTGTTGTTTTACTCTGATGCTTTTTTCTTTTGCAAATATCTTTCATCTTCCGAGAAATTCCTGGAAAGGATTCTGACACAGAGGTTCTAAACTACACGTTTCTGACAAACTTTCAGATTGTAAAACTGAACTGAGTAAGAAATGACAGAATTCTAACAGAAACTAAGTTCATCAATCTGCTGACAGAAGATTCAGCTCAAGAGTTGATTATACTGGACTGTGTGAACTGATGAGGATGATTATAATTTTTTAGGACATCTGTTTGAAATATTGTTGAGTTTGGATGTGTTTTGTTTTCTCACAATGAAGGAAATATTTTTTCTTTTCTCTTATGCTAACTTTGACTTACAGCCGTTTGGTGAAATTATGCCTTTATAAGAAAAACTGAAACATTTATCTTTTTCTCCCTACCTTATCCCTTTGGAATTGGGAAACCCTTTGTGACCGAGTATGGTTATGTAGTGGCAATATTTGCATAAGTTCCATAAGAATCTGCTCTCCTTATAACAGGACACATTGCTTATACTACCAAGGCTTTGACTGGAATGTCATATTTGAAACATACAGGGTAAGATATGACAAGACAGCATTTCCGGAACAGAGATTGCACTTTCTGGAATACAGCCACTTGGAAACATGGGCCTGGTACCTTGTTTACAGAGATTCTGGCAATCTTACCCATTAAGTATGGAAGCTTGCTTATCTGACAGGTGTAAGGAACCTCCGAATATTTTGGGGGACCTCAAAGAGAACACCACTCAAATCTGTAAGTACTGCAGGCCAAATCTGATGGCAAGTCCTTGGCTTGGCTTTTCTGGCCTTGCAAGGCCTTCACAGTTGAATCTGAGATTCCTCATAAAAAAGTCCAGCAAAGCAGATTTAAAAAAGCCTGTATAAGCAATTACTATTCTTGCTCCTCTTATGTAAATAATTGGAGCAAGTTGTATTGAAGCTACACTTTATTTGCAAACCCGTTCATCCTAATTTGGCTATCTTTTGTAAAAATGAGGGTGATTTAAGAGAGAAAAAATACGTTTATGTAGAAGCTATAGTAGGTATTCCTGGATATTAGATTCTAGCTGTTTTCTTTTGCAGGATTCATCTATTGCTAATCGTAATGTCTCCTTGTGGCCATCTATCTCTGACACCTGGGAGTTCCCAGGCCACCATCAAACATTTTCCTTCAATACTACTGCCCGAATACTAAATAGATTTGCTTTGTCACATGTGGATCCTAAACAACATGTTCCAAATTTAAAGTCCCCAGTTTATCAAGACTCAGGATGGACCATATCAAATTTGGAATGAATATATTTGGTTCACTCCTACTAGTGGTCAACCCAGTAAAAGATCACTCTCTCTTGGGAACAAACCAATCACACCTGTGATACATGGCCTAATAGCACTCGACTTATGGGGAAAATTCCCTGTTATTTGTGTTCTCGTGTCATAGCCTTAAAAAACATACTGACTGGTCTGGGACTGACTGGGATAGACGGCCCAGCACGTTTTGTTTAGCCCCTAATGGTGCTCAGTGTCGATGTGGGTCCAATTTATGGCCTTGGCTGCCACCTGGATGGGTTGGATGATGCACCCTTGGCTTTGTCTGCATGCAAGGTAGAACTACATTTAATATATCTCCTCCTGCTAACCTACCCAACTGCAACAGCGCTGGACCAGCTGTGTCTTCCACTGACATTTCCATCTTTACTCAATTATCCTTCACCAATTAGGAATTGAAAATGCTGTCTTGCACATGGATGTCCAATCAAATTCAGTATGAAGGTATTAAATGACGCACAGCATAACATTTTGCTGCTCAATTTAGAAGTATCCCAAATGTGTAAGGCAGTCCTCCAAATCCAAATGGCACTGGATGTCTTGACAGCCCCACAAGGGGGCACCTGTGCCGTTATAAAAACTGAATGTTTTGCCTATATTCTTGACTACCGTCAAAATTTTTCTGGCTTCCTATCCCAGCCACCAAATTAAATCCATGTCTGACCAACCCTAACTCTAAACGATTGGTTGAACTCCCAGTCAGTACCAGGTTTCTGCACTACTTCAAAACCTTATTCATTGGGTTAAACATACTGCTTGTATTTCTACTTGTAGTTTGTTGTCTGTTTCGTTGTTTGTCTTCTGCATGCCAAAATATTTCACCTCTTGGAGCACATCTCGTCAAATGATTCTCTCCTCTCCAGGGGCTCTGTATAACTTAGCCTTGGACTCCACAGGTGAAGACTTCTGGTCCACTGAACTTCTACCTGTGCCTATGGCCCCATTTAGGGACACCTCTACAACATTGTACAGCCAGAAGTATTTACAGAAGAGTGAACATCGTCCATATCCCCAAATATTTCCTGTCCAAATGGGTTCGAGGGGGTTTATGTCGTGGATTGAGGCTGCTCCAGCTAGAAAAGCCCAAGGTGACCTGGCCTACATGCCAATCTATATGACCCGTTGGATTTTTTGTTGATATGAATTAGGGCTGTCCCATGGAGAGCATCTCAGGGCATACTAACCTACATGGTAATATATATGGGCAGATTCGTATCTAAAGTTATATGACCGCACAATAACCAGACCCCATCTGCACTGAAATCATTTAAAGACATTGAACATCATCATTTCTTTTTCCAGTAAAAACAAGTCATGTACCAAGTCCTTATAAAATTATCACTAACCCTCAACTGAGGGATGCAGCAGGAGCTCTGACTGCTCATGGGTCCCGTCCCCAGGGAGCAGAAGCAGCTCTTCACTGCCCATGGGTCCTGTCCCCATGCCATCCCGTACTATTCTCTAAATAAAAGAGCACCAATGCCAGACCTTGAGAGTCCAAGAAATCTTATATTTGAGTCTTCAGCTCGCCGAGCCCATATCAACAATTATACCATGGAAAAGAGAAAACGGTCACAGAAAATGGAAGGCACACAGAAATCACATCTGAATAATCCACAATGAAACAATTAAGTTTTAGTCATACTCTGAACTTTCGAAAGTCAGAGAAAGTCACATCCACAAAAACTGGAGCAAATGTCATACTTAGGCTAATTGGTAAAGGTGAGTTATCACACTGCTAACATCGGGCTCTGAAAACCTGTGTCAATGAAGTGTGCCAGGACAGCAGAGACAGAATTCTGACAAATCTTCTGACATCACAGTGGAGAAGAAAAATAAACTGGCCTCATCTACACAGTGCCATATTTGGCCCAAGTAGCCTATTCAAGTCACATTCCACTCAACTGCAGGTTGCCAATGGAACATGAAAGGTGCCGGCCAGTGTCGTGGTGAACACTGCACGTTGTGGTCAGCAGCCCCGGGCAGGCCATGCGGAATCATGGGGGTGAACCTCATCACAGCTGGTCCAGCCATTCTGGGGCAGGCGTCTGAGGTAGTGTAGAGGCAGATGGGAAGCAACGTCAGACAGCGTCAATCTTCCTCAGAAAGTACAGCATCATCGCCAGCAGATGTGAGCACAGCCATGAACATCTGCCAAAACAAAACCAATGAAAAGTTGCATAGGATAGAAAAACTGAACCTCAGAAAGAAAAAACATCCACGTAAGAACAATAGGATTTCTAGGAATTAGCTTAGACAAACAGGTGCAAGCAATGCAAACCAAAAACTAGCAAAGCTTTGGCGAAAGCAATTCCAGAAGACACAAGCAAATGGAAGGGTATTCCACGGTCTAGGAATGTAAGAACTAAAACAACTGAAATGGCCGTAAAGGATAAATCAATCTCTAGATTCCATGCAATCCCAGTCAAAGTTGCAGCAATCTTTCCCACAGAAATAGAAGAGAGAATCCTAAAGTCTCTATACAGGAACAAGAACCCTGAATACCCAAAGGATTCCTGAGGAAAAAAGCAGGATGAACAAAGCAGGATGTAAAACACTTCCTGATTCCAACATGTAGGACGAAGAGCTAGGTACTGAAACATAGCCTGCTCCCAAAAACAGGCACACAGACCAATGGAACAGAATCCAGAGCCCAGAGGTCAACTCACCCATATATGAACAACTCATTTGCAACGAGGAAGGCAAGAGGAGACAGTGGAGAAAGGTGAGTCTCTAAAAGAAACGGTGCTGGGAAGCCTGCACAGCCACATGTAACACAATGGGAGTAGACCATGATGTTACACCAGGCACACACCCCACCTCGAAATGGATTAAACCCTTCAACTTAAGACTTGAAACCGTGAAACTTCTAGAATAAAACCCAGGGAGCTTGCTCTTTGCCATCTGGCGTAGCGGCCTATTTGGAAGAAGCATGTGTCACTAGTCAAGGTCAACAATGGAAACAAGAACCAAACGGGACTCCATCCAATGCAGTAGGTTCTGTCCAGCCAAGGAAACCGTCGACTCAATGCAAGGACAGCACAACAGCAGGAAGAGAATATTTCAAACCGCACATCGGAGAAAGGCTGAATAGCCAAAAGATCCAATGACCTCACACGTCTCGACAAGAGAAAAAACAACAAGCCCATTAAAACCTGGGCAAAAGATGGAAACAGAGATTTACCCCAAGAAGACAGAAAGGTTGCCAACAGCTTTATGAACTCATGTTCATCATCATTAAGTCTAAGGCCAATGCAAATCCAAACGGCAATGAGATAGCAGCTCACTGTGGTCAGAATGGCTATAAAGAACAAGACAGGAAACAACAAGTGTTGGAGGGGAGGTGGAGAGAAGGGAAGAGTTCTGCACCGCTGGTGGGAGTGCAAACCGGTGAAGGCACTAGGCATAGCCTTGTGGAATTGCCTCAGAAACTTCAAAATACATCTACCATATGGTCCAGCTATTCCTCTGCGGTGTGTTTATCCAAAGAAATTGGGAACACTACTGCACAGAGATCCGTGCAGCGCTGTGTTCACCACAGCCTTCCTCCCAATATGCAAGACATGGAAGTTCCTCTGGTGCCCATCAAGGGACCCATGGAGAAGGAAGGTGGGCTATATCCACACAATGGCATAGCACTCAGCTGTAAGACAGGATGCTGTCCAGCCATTTGTGACACCAGAATGGCTCCTGTGGGTATGAGGGGAACTGAAACAACCCCCAGGGAGAATGTCAAATACCATAGGATCTCACTTACAAGGAGATGATTAAAATAGGGACCAACAAACATGTAGAACATGACATGGGATTGGTGGTTCCCAGAGGTAACGGGTGGCAGGGGACGGTGGGAGAAAGAGTTGTTTAGGCACAATGGTGTAGTGTGGGCCTGTAATTAGGCTTACAGTGGGGAAGATGATGTACCATACACAGAAGTCTAAATCTATGAGGATGTAAATCTGAAAGCTATAGGATGTTATAATTAAGGGTTAGGGAAATCAATTCACCTAAAATCAAAACTCCATAAAGGCAAGCAGGTTTATGGCATAAAGATTGCAGGCTGAAAGAATTTAGAGAAGATGAACTTCCAAGGATTGATAATCACCTCCAAATGCTTAACGATGCTACAGAAAATTAGACCATTGCAAAGAGATGAAGAGGAACACAACCAACACAGCACGTTCTGTGCTAAACTCATGAGCCAATGGAAAATGTTACCGTCCACGATGTTTTTACTAATTACATTTAGGAATAATCAAAGCAGGCCAACATCTTCCCAAGTTCAGGCCAAAGGTTGGTCCAAAAGTCCAATTCAGGTCCGGCACTGTAGTGTAGCTGGTAAGTGCCCATGTTTCACTTGGGCGGCCTAGGCTTGGTAGGGTGGCATCACGGGTCCGGATCAGATTAGGAGCAGTAGGAAATATGGATTTCAAGGTATGGTGCCAACAGAGATCATGAAGAAGTAGAAATTGTGAGGATACCTTATGAATACACACCGGGAAATGAACCATGAGAATATTACAATCTATGAACGCATCAGGTACACTTCCCCCACATGATGAAGGAAGTAAAACATGTGACCTGCCAAGGTGGAATTGCCAGACTACTATGAGATGACGCGATCATTGCTCATCAGAGGATTGCCTGGGTAACTTCAACTTTGCAGGGACTCCAGGACTTTCTGTGGAGAAAGTCCACACATTTGTCCACATCCACAAAACTTAAGAGATAAATCCCAGGACGATCTTAAAGGGAAGAAACCATTGTCTAGAAGGAATGTAGTAGACCTTTCAAGGTTCGAGGAGAAAGTTAGAAACCGACAAGAAGTCCAGAAAAAGGAAAACTATCGCACCTGGAAAGGGAGAGTAGTCAGACTGGTATGAGATGGGTCTGAAACACTGTGTGCATGGAGGTTTTCAGCACAACTTAGCATTCTTAGGGTGTTTATGACATCATGGTGACCATGTCACCCAAGATGGTCCCAGGTTTCCATCCCGAGGATTTGTCTAGGCTAGGATATTCAAGTGAGAGATTCCCAGAAACAGCTTTTCCCAACAGAAACTGGGCACAGAAACTTGAAGAGATCCAACAGATGCGTATTCAAGGGATGAGAAAGGAATCACTGAAATGAAGCGATAATAGAGGGACAAGCACTCAGAGGAGAACATTGTCATCTACTCACGTAGATGGGGAGGCCATGCTGATTCAAGCTTGAAACTTGTTTTGAGAAAAGAGGCCGTACCTGGGGCTTATCAGACCTACATTGTCCTTCTGCCTTACCCATAACCCAAAGTCAAGAATGATTACTTGAGGACATTGAAGAGAAGAAGCGAGGCAACCTTTCTTAGGCCTCAGCAAACTTTGAAGACAAGTCTCCCTTTCCATAGTGCTCAAGTCACGGGGGCCCACTGGGTACATGCCAATGTGTCAGCAGAGATCTCATTGAAGCCCAGAAAGAACGGCCCCCTGCCATGCTTGGGTATGTCACTTGGTTTGGAAGGGCTCTAGAAGTGTGCTGAAAGCCCTTTTCCAGAGGGCTTTGTTCCTTTGTGAAAGCTGCCCTCCCAGGCTAGAGTGTTCAGTTGGGATCAATGAGATTCTCTCCAGCCTCTCTTGCCATACAAGGAATATTGATTACCTGTTTTGATACCACACGTAAGGAGGTTTGCTGAAAATTAGAACATTACCATTATATTTAAAGAAAAATAAACTCTCCACAGCTGAGGAGGTAAGTCAAACACATAACAAAACCTGTAGAAACAAAGTAAGCCAGTATCTAGCCATAATCTAGTGGAAAGTTCAAGCATCAAGGGTGAAGTTTGAAACTTCCCAAATCCAGAATAGAGACAGAAGGTCTCTCACCTGGACAGAGGAATTCATCAGATTCATCTAATTTGTTTCAGAAGCATTGGGTTCCTGAAGGTGGTTGCCAGGACAACGTTGTACCTGGAGTTTCTCATCTCACAATGTCAAACGAACCCAGATGACCACGCGTACTCAGTGCTCAGTTGCACCTAGACTAAGAGAGCAAAGACTCCCTCAAGTGACCGATGGAAATTCAAAGACGACACCCAGGAATCACGAAAGCACTCACACATCAGCCTACAGAACATATGGTGATTAAAGAAATACAAAATTCCTAACTTGGAATGAAGGAGAATGTACTGATAAGCACCTCGAAGGGATATACCTCAGAAAGACCATGACGATTAGACTATGGAAAAGAAAACAGGGTCCCAGAAAATGGAAGCCCAACAGAAATCACACCTGAATAATCCACAGTGCAATACGTCAGTCTTTAGACAGACTATGTTTGAACGTTGGAAAGACCGAGAAGGCCACAACCCCAAAACTTGCAATGAAAGTCAAACCTGGGCTAACTGGGAAGGGTGAGTTATGAGACTGCTCCAAGCGGGCTCTGAAACCCTGTGTCCATGAAGCTTGCCGGGACAGCAGAGACACAATTCTGACAAATCCTCTGACATCACCGTGGACCGGAAAGAAAACCAGGCCTAGTCTACACAGGGCCAGATTTGGGCTTATGTAGCATATTTAATTCACATTTCACTCAACAGCAGGTTGGCAATGGAACATGAAAGGGGCCAGCCCGTGTTGTAGCAGTGAAGTCCGTGCATTCTGGGTCGGAAGCCCGCGCTAGGCCACGTGGATTCCTGGGGGTGAGCCTCCTCACCGTTGGCCCAGCCATTCTGGGGCAAGCATCCGAGGTAGTGCAGAGGCAGATGGGAAGCAACGTTAGACAGGGCCACTCTTCTTCAGCAAATACAGCTGCAGTGTCAGCAGATGTGAGCACAGCCATAAACGTTTGCCAAAACAGAACCAATTAAAAGGTGCAAAGAACATAAATACTGAACCTCAAAAACAGAAGTATACCAGTAAGAAGAATAAGATATCTATGAATGACCTTAACCAAACGGGTGCATGCTATGTAACACGAAAGGGAAGAAAGCTTTTGGGAAATAAATTCCAGAAGAGAGAAGGAAATGGAAGGCTACACCGTGCTCTTGGAATGGAAGAACTAACACACTTGAAAAGTTCGTAACAGATAAAGCAATCTCTGGATTCCATGCAATCCCAGTCAAAGTTGTAGTAATATTTCCCACAGAAATAGAAGAGAGAATCCTAAAGTCTCTATCCAGGCATAAGGGACACTGAATAGTCAACGGAATCCTGAGGAAAATGAACAAAGCTGGACGTATCCCCCTTTCCGATTTCACCATACAGGACGAAGCACTAGGTACTGAAACAGCACAGTCTGGGCCCAAAACCAGGCACACAGACGAATAGAACACGATCAAGAGCACAGAGGTCTACTCACACAAATATGGACAGCTCATTTTCGACCAGAGGGACAAGAGAAGACAGCGGAGAAAGGAAAGTCTAGAGAATAAATGTTTCTTGGAAGACTGCACAACCACAGGTAACAAAATGAGAGTAGGACATGATGTTAAACGAGGCACATACCACCTCGAAATGGATTAAAGCCTTGAATGGAAGACTTGAGTCCGTGGAACTTCTAGGAGAAAACCCAGGCAGTGTGCTCTTTACCATCTGGCTTAGCTGCCTATTTGGAAGAAGCATGTGTGCCTGGGCAAGGGCAAGAAAGGAAACAAGAAACAAACGGGACTCTATCCAACGCAGAACGTTCTGCCCAGCCAAGGAAACCATAAGTCAATGCAAAGACTGCACAGCAACTGGCAGTGGATGTTTGCAAACCACACATCAGAGAAGGGCTGAATAGCCAAACGATCCAATAACCTCACACGTCTCCACAAGAGGAAAAACAACAAACCCAGTAAAACCTGGGCAAAAGATGGAAACAGAGATTTCTCCCAAAGAGAGAAAGATGGGCAACAGCTGTATGAAAACATGTTCACCATCATAAATTCTCAGGCCAGTGCAAATCCAAACGGCAATGGGATAACAGCTCCCTGTGGTCAGAATGGCTATAAGGAACAAGACAGGAAACAACAAGGGTCAGAGAGGAGGTGGAGACAAGGGAAGCCTCCTGCACCACTGGTGGGAGTGTAAACCGGTGCAGCCAGTAGGAAAAGCAGTGTGGAATTGCCTCAGAAATTTCTACCATCTGATCCAGCTATTCCTCGGCAGCTTGTCTATCCATAGAACTTGGAAACACTAATGCATAGAGATCCGTGCACCACTGTGTTCACCACAGCCTTACTCACGAGATACAAGACTTGTAAGCCGCCCTGGTGCCCATCAAGGGACGAATGGAGAAGGAAGATGGGCTATATCCACACAATGGCATAGCACTCAGCTGTAGGAATGGATGCAGTCCAGTCATTTGTGACCACCAGAATGGCTCCTGAGGGTATGAGGGGAATTGAAACAAGCCCAGGGAGAAGGTCAAATACCATGCGATCTAAGTTACAAAGAGATATAGAAAAAAAGGACAAACAAACTGGAATCACGTGAGATGGAACCGGTGGTTCCCAGAGGGAATGGGAGCCTGGGCCCGGAGGGAGACATAGTTGAATAGGCACAAGTGTGTGGTGAGGGCCTGTAATTAGGCTTATGGTGGTGAAGATGATGTAACCTACACAGAACTTTAAATCTGTGAGGATGTAAATGTGAAAGATATAGGATGTTATAATGCAGGGTTACGGCCACCAATTCACATAAAATCAAAACTCCAAAAAGGGGTGCAGATTTACGGCCTAAAGCTTTGGAGGCTGAAACAGATTAGAGAAGATGAACTTCCAAGGATTGGTAATCACCTCAAAATGCTTAATGATGCTACAGAAATGTAGACCTTTGCAAAGAGATGAAGAGGAATACTAGGAAGAGAACATGTTCCTTGCTAAACTAATGAACCAATGGAAAATGCTACCTTCCATGTTGTTACTACTGATTCCCTTCACACATGAGCCAAGCAGGCCAACATCTTCCCAAGTTCAGGACAAAGTTCGCTCCAAAAGTCCAATTCAGGGCCTGCCCTGTATTGCAGCAGGTAAGTGCCCACGTTCCGCCGCGGTGGCCGGGGCTTCATTGGCTAGCATCACGTGTGTGGATCAGATTACTAGCATTAGGAAATCCAGATTTCATGGTCTCGTGGGCACAGAGATCATAAAGAAGTAGAAAGTGTGAGATGACCTTATCAATACTCACCAGAAAAAGAACCATGAGAATATTACAATCTATGAACGCATAAGGAACACTTCCCCAAATGATGAAGGAAACAAAACATGTGAGATGCCAAGGTGGAATTGTCACGCTGCTAGGAGATCACACGATCATTGTGCATCAGGGGATTGCCTGGACAGCATCAACTTCTTACGGACTTCAGACGTTCTCTGAGGAAAGTCCACCCATTTGGCCATATCCACAAAAGATAAGAGATAAAGCCAGGGATGATCTTTAAGGGAAGAAACCAGTGTCTAGAGGGAGTATAGTAGACCTTTCAAAGTTCGAGGAGAAAGTTAGAAACTGACAAGAAATCCAGAACAAGGAAAACTATCCTACCTGGAAAGGGGGAATAGTCAGACTGGTATGAGATGGGTCTGAACCACTGCGTGCATGGAGGTTTTCAGGACAACTTAGAATTCTGAGGGTGTTTATGACATCGCAGTGAACATGTCACCCAAGATGGCCGCATGTTTCCAGTCCTAACATTGGACTAGGCTAGGATAGTCAAGTGAGAGATACCCAGAAACAGCATTTACAAACATAAACCAGGCACAGAATCTTGAAGAGACCAAAGAGATGCTGGTTCAAGGGATAAGAAAGGAATCATTGTGATGATACGTCATGATTTCTTTGTTTTCCTCAGGATTCCTTTGGTTCTTCAGGGTCTTTTGTTGCTGGAGAGAAACATTAGGATTCCCTCTTCTATTTCTGTGGGAAAGATTGCTGCAACGTTGACTGGGATTGCATGGAATCCAGAGATTGCTTTATCCAGTACGGACGTTTCAAATGTGTTAATTCTTCCATTCCAAGAGCACTGAATGCCCTACCAGTTCCTTGTGTCTTGTGGAATTTCTTTCCTCAAAGCTTTGCTATTTCTCGGTTTACATAGCTCTCACCTGTTTTGCTCAGGTTATTCCTAGATACCTTAATCTTCTAAAGCATGCTTTTATTTTTTTTTTTTGAGGGCAAGTTTTTCTATCATTTGTAACTTTTAATTGCTTTTGTTTAGGCAGAAGTTTATCGCTGTGCTCACATCTGTTGGCAATGCTCCTGTATTTCCTGATGAAGACGGCCCTGTCTAACGTCTCTTCCCATCTGCCTCTACACTACCTCGGACGCCTGTCCCAGAATGGCTGGACCAGCCGTGAGGAGGTTCACGCCAGGATTCTATGCGGCCACTGCTGGCTGCCGACCAAGAGCACGTGGACTTCACCGCTGCACCGCTGCACCACTGGCCGGCCCCTTTCATGTTCCATTGACAGCCTGCAGTTGAGTGGAAGGTGACTCGAGTATGCTACTTGAGCCCAACTCTGGCCCTGTGTAGATGAGGCCAGCTTGTTTATCTGGTCCAGTGTGATGTCAGAGGATCTGTCAGAATTGTGTCTCTGCTGTCCCGGCAAGCTTCATGGACACCGGCTTTCATAGCCCACTTGGAGCAAACTCGTAACTCACCCTTCCCAGGTAGCCCAGCTTCGACCTTCGCTGCAGTTTTTGGGGTTGTGAATTTCTCGGACTTTCAAACATTCCAGCAGAGTCTGTCTAATGAATGACATATTTCATGGTGGATTATTCAGGTGTGATTTCAGTTTGCCTTCCATTTTTGGGACCTTGGTTTCATTTCCATAGTCTAATCATCATGGTCTTTCTCAGCTATCTCCCTTACATATGCTTATGAAGCCGTTCTCCTTCATGCCAAGTTATTAATTTTGTATTTTTTTAATCACCATATTTTCTGTAGGCCGAGGTGTGAGTCCTTTCGTGATTGTTGGGTGTTGTCTTGGAATTTCCATCTGTCACTTGAAGGAATCTCTGCTATCCTAGCCTAGGCCAAACTGAGCACCGAGAACACCAGGTCCTCTTGGATGGTTTGACATTCTGAGATCAGAAACTCCAGATTCATGGGTGTCCTGGCAACCACCTTCACGGAAATGATGTTTCCGAGACAAATTAGACAAATCTGATGAACTCCTCTCTCCAGGCAACAGATTTTTCTGTCTCTTTTCTGGATTTGGGAAGTTTCTAACTTGAGCCCTGATCCTTGTACATTCCACTAGCTTACGTCCAGATACTGGCTTGCTTTATTTCTATAGGGTTTATTTGTTTGATTTACATCCTCAGATCTGGCATGTGTAGTTTTCTTTAAATGTCACTGTAATGTTTAATTTTCCACCAACTCCTTACATAAGGTGTCAAAACACATAATCGATACTCCTTCTAGGGTCAGAGATATGGGGAGAGAACTTCATTAGAGTCCAATGGAGCAATCTAGCCTGGGAGGGCAGCCTTCACAAAGGAACGAAGCCCTCTGGAAAAGGGTGCATTTCAGCACACTTCTGGAGCCCTTCCAAACAAGGAGACATACCCCAAGCATGACAGGTGCCCACGCCTTCAGGGCTTCAAAGAGTACACTTGTGAGACATAACCGTCTACCCAGTGGGCCCCCGTGATGCCAGAGCTATGGAAAGGGAGACTTCTCCTCAAAGAATGCTAGGGGCCCAGGAAAGGAGGCATGGATTCTCCTCTTTGATGTCCTGAAGACTTCATTCTTGACTTTGGATTAAGATTAAGTCAGAAGGACAATGTCGGTCTGATAAGCCCCAAGTCTGGCCTCTTGTTTCCAATCAAGTTTCAAGCTTGAATCAGCATGGTCTCCCCATCTACTTGAGTAGATGACAATGTTCCCCTCTTGGTGCTTGTCCCTCTATTATCGCTTCTTCCCAATGATTCCTTTCTTATCCCTTGGATCATAGTCTCTTTGATCTCTTCAAGATTCTGTGCCCAGTTTCTCTTTGTAACAGCTGTGTCTGGGTATCTCTCACTTGAATATCCTAGCCTAGTCCAATGCTCCGACTGGAAATATGCAGTGATCTTGGGTGACATGTTCACCGTGATATCATAAACACCCTCAAAGTTACAAGTTGTCCTGACAACCTCCCTGCACACCATGTTTCAGAGCCATCTCATACAAGTCTGACCACGCACCTTTTCCAGGCAGGATAGTTTTCCTTTTTCTGGATTTCTTGTTGGTTTCCAACTTTATCCTCCAACTTTGAAAGGTGTACTACATTCTCTCTAGACACTGGTTTCTTTCCTTTAAGATTATCCTAGGTCATCTCTCATAATTTGTGGCTATGACCAAATGGGTGGACCTTCCCCATAGAAAGTCCTGGAGTACTTCCCAAGTTGAGGTTGCCCAGGCAATCCTCTGATGCGCAATGATCGTTTCATCTCATAGCAGTCTCACAAGTCCACCTTGGCAGGTTACAAGTTTTCCTTCCTTCTTCATTTGGCAAGTGTACCAGCTGCGTTCACACATTTTAGTACCCTCATGTTTCTTTTTCTGGTGCATATTGCTAACACATCCTCACAATTTCTACTTCTTTGTGGTCTCTGTCCGCACCATACCATGAAATCTACATTTCCGATTGCTACTAATCTGATCCCCACCCCTGATGCGAACCACTGAAGCCCGGGCCGCCCAAGCAGAATGTGGGCACTTACCCCCTACACCACAGGGCCGGCCCTGAATTGGACTTTTGGGCCAATCATTGGCCTGAACTTGGGAAGATGTTATCCTCCTTTGATTATGGGTAAATGGAATTACTAGCAACATCATGGACGGGAACATTTTCTGTTGGTGCGTGAGATTAGCGCGTAACATGTTCTCTTGGTAGTATTCCTCATCATCTCGTTGCAATGGTTTACCTTTCTGTAGCACTATTAAGCATTTAGAGGTGATTGTCAATACTTGGAAGTTCTTCTCTCATCTCTTTCAGACTCCAAAGCTTTATGCCGTAAATCCGCACGCCTTTCTGGATTTTGGATTTTATGTTAGTTTATTGTTGTAACCCTGCGTTATAACATCCTGTAGCTTTCAGATTTCCACCCCCAGAGATTTAGACTTCTGTGTAGGTTATATCATCCTCCCCTCCGGAAGCCTCATTACAGGCCTGAACCACATGCTTGTGGCTAATCTTCTCTTTCACCCTCCCTCCGCCCCCCAGTCCCCTTGGGAACCACCAATCCACTGTCCCATGGTACCTGTACATTAGCCCATGTTTTTCTGTGCTCCTTGTAAGTGAGAACCTACGGGATTTGACTTTCTCCCTGTGACTGGTTTCATTTCCCATAAGACCCTCAGGAGCCATTCTGGAGGTCACAAAGGGCTGGATTACACCCTTACTTATAGCTGAGTAGTATGCCCTTGTGTCACTATAGCCCATCTTCCTTCTCCATTGGTCCCTTGATGGGCACCAGGGCAGCTTCCAAGTCTTGGATATCAGGAGCAAGGCTGTGGTGAACACAGCAGTGCAGGGATCTCTATGCATTGGTGTTTCCAAGTTCTTTGGATAAATGCACCACCGAGGAAAAGCTGGATCATATGGTAGATGGATCTTAAATTTCTGAGGCAAGTCCACACTGCTTTGTGGAGTGGCAGCATCAGTTTACACTACCGCCAGCAGTGCTGGAGGCTTCACTTCTCTCCACCTCCTCTCAGACACTTGTTTCCTGGCTTGTTACTTAGGGCCATTGTGACCACAGTAAGCTGCTATCTCATTGAAGTTTGGATTTGCACTGGCATGGGACTTCCTGATGAGGAACATGTTTTCATACAGCCTATTGGCCATCTTTCTATCTTCTGGGGAGAAATCTCTGTTTGAATCTTCTGCCCAGGTTTTAGTGGGCTTGTTGCGTTTCTCTTTTGGAGACGTATGATGTCATTGGATCTTTTGGCTCTTAACCCCTTCTCTGATGTGTGTTTTGAAAACATCCTCTCCCAGTTGTTGTGCTGACTTTGCACTGAGTCGATGGTTTCCTTGTCTGGGCCAAAGCTTCTGCAGTGTATGAAGTCCCGTTTGTTTCTTGTTTCCTTTGTTGCCCTTGACTAGTCAAACATGCTTCTTCCAAATAGGTGGCTAAGCCAGATGGCAAAGAGCAAGCTGCCTGGGTTGTCTCCTAGAAGTTGCACGGTTTCAAGTCTTCCATTCAAGGCTTTAATCCATTTCGAGGTGGTGTGTGTGCCTGGTGTAACATCATGGTCTACTCTCATTGTGTTACATGTGGCTGTGCATTCTTCCATGCACCGTTGCTTGTCGAGACTCTCCTTTCTCCGCTGTCTCCTCTTGGTTCCCTTGTCGAAAATGGGTTGTCCATATGTACGTAAGTTGACCTCTGGGCTCTCGATTCTGTTCCATGTGTCTGTGTGCCTGTTTTTGGATCGAGACTGTGCCATTTCAGTTCGTTGTGCTCCGTCCTACATGAGGAAATCAGACAGTGTGATATGTCATGCTTTGTTCGTTTTCCTCAGGATTCCTTTGGGTATTCAGATTCCTTTGCTGCTGGATAGAGGCTTTACTATCCTCTCTCTATTTCTGTGAGAAAGATTGCTGCAACTTGGACTGGGATTGCATGGAATCCACAGATTGCTTTATGGGGTATGGACGTTTCAAGTGTATTAGTTCTTCCATTTGAAGAGCATGAAATAGCCTTCCGTTTCCTTAGGTCTTCTGGAATTTCTTTCCGCAGAGATTTGCCAGGTTTTAGTTTACATAGCTTGCATCTGTTTGGCGAAGCATAGTCTTAGATATCTTATTTCTCCTACTGGCATGCTTCCCTTTTTGAGGTTCATTATTTCTATTCCTTGCACCTTTTAATTGGCTCTGTTTTGGCAAACGTTTATTGCTATGCTCACATCTGCTCACAATGCTGCTGTACTTGCTGAGGATGAGTGGCACTGTCTAACGTCGTTTCCCAACTGCCTCTACACTACCTCGGACGCCTGCCCCAGATGGCTGTAACAACCATGAGGAGGATCACCCCAGGATTCCACGCTCCCGACCGCGGCCGGCCGACCAAGAACACGTGGACTTCACCCCTGCAACACTGGCCGGCCCTTTACATGTTCCATTGCCAACCTGCAGTTGAGTGGAATGTGACTTGAATATGCTACTTGAGCCCAACTCTGGCCCTGTTTCGACTAGGCCAGGTTGTTTTTCTGGTGCACTGTGATGTCAGAGGATTTGTCAGAATTTTGTTTCTGCTGTCCCGGCAAGCTTCATGGACACACGGTTTCAGAGCCCGTTTGGAGTAGTCTGAGAACTCACCCTTCCCAGTTAGCCCAGCTTTGACCTTCACTGCAGGTTTTGGGGTTGTCACTTTCTCAGACTTTCCAACATTCAAGCAGAGTCTGTCTAAAGACTGACGTCTTTCACTGTGGATTATTGAGGTGTGATTTCTGTTGGCCTTCCATTTTCTGGGACCATGTTTTCTTTTCCATAGTCTAATTGTCATGGTCTTTCTGAGCTATCTCCCTTTGACATGCTTATGATTGCATTCTCCTTCATTCCAAGTTAGGAATTTTGTATTTCTTTAATCACTGTATGTTTTGTAGGCTGGTGTGTGAGTGCTTTTGTGATTGTTGGGTGTTATCTTTGAATTTCTATTGGTAACTTGAAGTAATCTTTGCTATGCTAGCCGAGGTGCAACTGAGCACTGAGTACATGTGGTCATCTTGGTTCGTTTGACCTTGTGAGATGAGAAACTCCATGTTGTCCTGGCAACCACCTTCAAGGACCCAAGGGTTTAGAGACAAATTAGATGAATCTGATGAATTCCTCTCTCCAGGGGAGAGATCCTTCCATCCCTTTTCTGGATTTGGGTGGTTTCGTACTTCACCCCTCATCCCGGAACGTTCCACTAGATTACATGTAGATCGTTTCTTACTTTATTTCTACAGGGTTTTTTTATTTGTTTGATTTACATCCTCAGCTGTGGCATGTTTATTTTTCTTTAAATATAATGGAAATGTTCTACTTTTTCAGCCAACCTCCTTACATGTAGTTCGAAACACATAATACTCCTTCTAAGATAAGAGATGGGGGAGAGAATCTCATTGATCCCAACTGAGCACTCTAGCCTGGGAGGGCAGCCATCACCAAGGAACGAAGCCCTCTGGAAAAGGGTGCTTTTTAGCACACATCTAGAGCCTTTCCAAAGCAAGAAACATAGCCAACCATGGCAGAGATCCATTCCTTCCAGGCTTCAATGAGATCTCTTGAGACACATTGGCATCTACCCAGTGGACCCCTGTGAAGCCAGAGCTATGGAAAGAGAGACTTGTCTTCAAGATGCTAGGGGCGTAGAAAAGGAGGTCTGGATTCTTCTCTTCAATGTCCTCAAGTGATCATTCTTGACTTTGGATTATGAATAAGGCAGAAAGACAACGTAGGTCTGATAAGCCCCAGGTCCGGCCTCTTTTTTCTAAACAAGTTTCAAGCTTGAATCAGCAAGTCTCCCCATCTACTTGAGTAGATGACACTGTTCTCCTCTCAGTGCTTGCCCCTCTAGTATCGCTTGTACCCAATGATTCCTTTCTCAACTCTTGAATCAGCGTCTCTTTGATCTCTTCAAGGTTCTGTGCCAGGATTCTGTTTGGAAAAGCTGTTTCTGGGTAACTGTGACTTGAATATACTGTCCTAGGCCTATCCTCGGGCTGGAAACCTCAGCCAACTTGGTTGACATGGTCACCATGATGTCATAAACACCCTCAGAATTCTAAGTTGTCCTGACAACCTCCATGCACACAGTGTCTCAGAGTGATCTCATACCAGTCTGACTACTCTCCCTTTCCAGGTAGGACAGTTTTCCTTTTTCTGGACTTGTTGTCGGTTTCTAACTTTATCCTCGAATTTTGAAAGGTCTACTACATTCCTTCTAGACTCTGGTTTCTTTCCTTTAAGATCGTTCTGGGATTTATCTCTCATCATTTGTGGATGTGGCCAAATGTGTGGACTTTCCCCAGAGAAAGTCCCGGAGTCCCTGCCAACTTTATGTTCCCAGCAATCCTCTGATGCACAATGATCGTGTCATCTCATAGCACTCTGGCAATTCCACCTTGGCTGGTCACATGTTTTACTTCCTTCATCATGTGGGGAAGTGTACCTGATGCGTTCATAGATTGTGATATTCTCAGGGTTCTTTTTCTGGTGTGTATTCATAACGTATCCTCACAATTTCTACATCTTCATGATCTCTGTCTGCATCATACCTTGAAATCTATATTTCCAAATGCTCCTAATCTGATCCGGACCTGTGATGCTGGCCAGCAAAGCCCAGGCCGCCCAAGCAGAACATGGGCACTTACCCGCTACACCACTGGGCCTACCCTGAATAGGACTTTTGAACCAATCTTTGTACTGAACTTTGGAAGATGTTGGCCTGCTTTGATTATTCGTAAAGGTTATTAGTAGTAACATCATAGACAGCTACATTTTCCATTCTCTCATGAGCTTAGCATGGAACGTGTTCTCTTGGTAGTGTTCCTCTTCATCTCTTTGCAATGGTCTACCTTTCTGTAGCATCATTAAGCATCTGAAGGTGATTATCAATCCATGGAAGCCCATCTTCTCTAAACTCTTTCAGCCTGCAATCTTTATGCCATAAACCTGCTTGCCTTTATGGAGTTTTGATTTTATGTGAACTGGTTTCCGTAACCCTGCATTATAACATCCTATAACTTTCAGATTTACATCCTCATAGATTTAGACTTCTGTGTATGCTACGTCATCTTGACCACTCTAAGCTTAATTAAAGGCCCACACCACACACTTGTGCCTAATCAACTGTTTCTCCCTCCATCCCCTGCCACCCATTACCTCTGGGAACCACCAATCCTCTGTCACATGCTACCGCTTTGTTGCTCCCTGTTTTAACCTTCTCCTTGTAATTGAGATCCTATGGTATGTGCCTTTCTCCCTGGGGATTGTCTCAGTTACCTTCATACACTCAGTAGCCATTCTGGTGTCACAAATGGCTGGACTGCACACTTTCTTACAGCTGAGTGCTATGCCATTGTGTGGATATAGCCCATCTTCCTTCTCCAAGAGCCCTTGATGGGCACCAGGGAGGATTCCAAGTCTTGGATATCGGGAGTAAGGCTGTGGTGAAAAAAGCAGTGCAGGGATCTCCATGCCTTAGTGATTCCAAGGTCTTTGGATAAACACGCCGGAGAGGAATAGCTGGATCATATGGTAGATGGATTCTGAAATATTTAAGGTAATGTCACATGGCTTTACGTAGTGCCTGCACTGGTTCACACTCCAACAAGCTCTGCAGGACTCTTCCCTTCTCTTCACCTCCTCTCCAACACTTGTTGTTTCCTGTCTTGTTCCTTGTAGCCATTCTGACCACAGTGAGCTGTTATCTCATTGCCGTTTGGATTTGCATTGGCCTTAGACTCAGTGATGATGAACATGTGTTTATATAGTTATTTCCCAAGCTTCTATCTTCTTGGGGTAAATTTCTGTTTCCATCTTTTGCCCAGGTTTTAATGGGCTTGTTTTTTCTCTTGTGGAGACGTATGTGGTCATTGGATGTTTTGGCTATTCAGCCCTTCTCCGACGTGTGGTTTGAAACATCCTCTCCCTGTTGTTGTGCTGTCTTTGCATTGAGTAGATGGTTTCCTTGGCTGGACAGTAGGTTCTGCATTGGATGGAATCCCGTTTGTTTCTTGTTTCCTTTGTTGCCCTTGCCCAGACACACGTGCTTCTTCCAAATAGGCGGCTAAGCCAGATGGTAAAGAGCAGGCTGCCTGCGTTTCCTCCAGGAAGTTTCACGGTTTCAAGACTTCCGTTGAAGGCTTTAATCCATTTCGAGATGGTGTGTGTGCCTGGTGTAACATCATGGTCTACTCTCATTGTGTTACATGTGGCTCTGCAGTCTTCCCAGCACTGTTTCTGTTAGTCTCTCCTTTCTCCACTGTCTCCTCTTGCCTTCCTCATTGCAAATGTGCTGTCCATATATGTGTGAGTTGAACTCTGGGCTCTGGATTCTGTTCCGTTGGTCTGTTTGCCTGTTTTTGAGACCAAACTGTGCCGTTTCGGTACCTAGCACTTCGTCCTACATGTTGAAATCACAAAGTGTGATACGTCCCGCTTTGCTTGTTTCCCTCAGGATTCCTTTGGGTATTCAGCGTCCCTTTTCACTGGATAGAGACTTTAGGATTCTCTCTTCTATTTCTGTGGGAAAGATTGCTGCAACTTTGACTGGGATTGCATGGAATCCAGAGATTGCTTTATCCATTATGGAAGTATCAAGTGTTTTAGTACTTACATTCCTAGAGCACGGAATACCCTTCCGTTTGCTTGTGTCTTCTGGAATTTCTTTCCCCAAAGCTTTGCTAGCTTTCGGTTTCCATAGCTTGCAGCTGTTTGGCTAAGCTTATTACTAGAACTCTTTTTGTTCTTACTGGCATTTTTTTCTTTGAGGTTCAGTTTTTCTGTTCTTTGCAACTGTTCATTGATTTTGTTTTGGCATATGTTTATGTGTGTGCTCACATCTGCAGGCGATGCTGCTGTATTTTCTGAGGAAGAGTGATGCTGTCTGACATCACTTCCCAGCTGCCTCAACACTACCTTGGACGCCTGCCGGAAAATGGCTGGACCAGCAGTGAGGAGGTACACACCCAGGATACCACGTGTCCGGCCCCGGGCTGCCGACCCAGAACATGCGGACATCACCACTGCGCCACTGGTGGCGCCTTTCATGTTTCATTGGCAACCTGCAGTTGAGTGGAATGTGACTTGAATATGCTACTTGAGGCCAACTCTGGCGCTGTGTAGATGAGCCCAGTTTGTTTTTCTTCTCCACTGTGATGTCAGAGGAGCAAACTTCATCAACACAGGTTTTCAGAGCCCGATTTTAGCAGTCTTGTAACTCACCCTTCCCAGTTAACCTAGGTTTGACCTTCGATGCAGTTTTTGGAGTTGTGTCTTTCTCTGATTTTAGAAGGTTCAGAGTTTGTCCAAAATTGACGTCTTTCATTGTGCATTATTCAGGTGGGATTTCTGTGTGCCTTCCATTTTCTTGAACCGTTTTTTCTTTTCCATGGTATAATCGTTGATAGGGGCTCGGCGAGCTGAAGACTCGAATGAAAGATTGCTTGGACTCTCAAGATCCTGCATTGGTGCTCTTTTATTTAGGGAATAGTATGGGATAGCATGGGGACAGGACCCATGTGCAGTCACAGCTCCTGCTGTTGCCCTGATTTAAGGGTAATGGCAAATTTTATAAGGCATGGGTACATGACTTACTTTTACTGGAAAAAGAAATGATGATGTAAAATATCTTTAAATGATTTCAGTGCAGAATGTGTCTGGTTATTGTGCGGTCATATAACTTTAGATACAAATCTGGCAATATAGATCAGCATGTACGTGATGATGCCCTGGGCTTCTCTCCCTGGCTTCTCAGCCCTAATTCATACCATAAAGAAATCCACCTGGTCACATAGTTTGGCATGTAGGCCAGGTCACCTTGGGTTTCTCTAGCTGGGCCGGCTTAATCCACATCATAAACCCCCCCTGAACCCATTTGGACTGGAAATCTTTGGGGATATGGACGATGGGCTGTCTTCTGTGACTACTTCTGGCTGTACAAGGTCATAGAGCTGTCCCTAAATGGGACCATAGGCACAGGTAGGAAGATCAGTGGACCGTAAGGCTTCACCCATGGTGTTCAAGGCTGACAAGGTATACAGAGCCTCTGGAGACAAGAGAATCATTTGACGAGAGGTGGTCCACGAGGTGAAACATTTTTGACATGCGGAAGACAAACAACGAAACAGATAACAAATTATCATAGGAAATACAAGCAGTATGTTTAACCCAATGAATAAGGTTTTGAAGTAGTACAGAAAACTGATCCGGACTAGGAGTTCAACGAATCGTTTAGACTTAGGGTTGATAAGACATGGATTTAGTTTGGTGGTGGGGATAGGAAGCCAGAAATATTTTGATGGTAGTCAAGAATATGACACAACATTCAGTTTTTATAATGGCACAGTGCTGCTCTTGTGCTGCTGTCAAGACATCCTGATCCATTTGGATTTGGAGGACTGCCTTTCACATTTGGGATACTTCTAAATTGAGCAGTGAAGTGCTATATTGAGTGTCATGTAATGCCTTCATAATAAATTTGTTTAGGACTTCCATGTGCAAGACGACATTTTGGATTTCTAATGAGGGAAGGAAAATTGTGGAAAGATGGTCACACCAGTGGAAGACACAGCTGCTTCAGCGTTGCTGCAAGTTGGGTAGGTTAGAAGGAGGAGATATAGTAGATCTCGTTGTACCTTGCATCCAGACAAAGCCTAGGGTGCATCATCCAATCCATCCAGGTGGCAGCCAAGGCTGTAAATTGGAGCCACATAGCCACTGAGCAAAATTAGGGGCTAACCAATGTGTGTGGGGCCATCTATCCCAGTCAGTCCCAAACCAATCAGTATTTTTTTAAGCCTATGATATGAGAACACATATAACAGCAAATTTTTCCCATCGGTCAGGTGTTAATAGGCGATGTATCACAAGCGTGATTGGTTTGTTCCCAACAGAGAGTGACCTTTGACTGAGTTGACCACGAGTAGGCGTGAACCAAATATATTCATCCCAAATTTGATATTGTCCATCCTATGCGTATCGATAAGTTGGGGACTTTACATTTCGAACTTGTTGTTTAGGATCCACCTATGTCAAGGCAAATCTACTTAGTATTTGGGCAGTAGTATTGAAGGAAAATGTTTGATGATGGCGAGGGAACTCCCAGGTGTCAGACATAGATGGCAACAAATAGACATTACGATTAGTAATAGATGAATCTTGCCAAAGAAAACAGCTAGAATCTAGTATCTAGGAATGCTTATTATAGCTTCTACAGAAACATAATTTTTGTCTCTTAAATCACCCTCATTTTTACAAAAGATAGCCAAATTAGGATTAACTGGTTTTCAAATAAAGTGCAGTTTCAAGACAACTTTCTCCAATTATTTACATATCAGAAGCAAGAATAGTAATTGCTCATACAGGCTTTTTAAAATCTGCTTTGCTAGAATTTTTTCTGAGGAATCTCAGATTGAACTGTGAAGGCCTCTCGAGGCCAGAAAAGCCAAGCCAAGGACTTGTCATCAGATTTGGCCTGCAGTACTTACAGATTTGAGTGGAGTTCTCCTTGAGTTCCCCCAAAATATTCGGAGGTTCCTTACACCTGGCAGATAAGCAAGCTTCCTTACTTACCGGGTGAGATTGCCAGAATCTCTGTAAACAAGGTACCAGGCCCATGTTTCCAAGTGGCTGAATTCCAGAAAGTGCAATCTCTGTTCCGGAAATGCTGTCTTGTCATATCTGACCCTGTATGTTTCAAATATGACATTCCAGTCAAAGCCTTGGTAGTATAACCAATGTGTCCTGTTATGAGGAGAACAGATTCTTATGGAACTTATACAAATATTGCCACCAAATAACTATACTCAGTCACAAAGTTTTTCCAATTCCGGAGGGATAAGATAGGGAGAAAAAGATAAAAGTTTCAGTTTTGCTCATAAAGGTATAATTTCACCAAATTGCTGTAAGTCATAGCATAAGAGAAAAGAGAAAAAGATTTCCCTCATTATGAGAAAACAAAACAACACATCAAAACTGAACAATATTTCAAACAGAAGTCCTAAAAAAATATAATCATCCTCATCAGTTCACACAGTCCTGTATAATCAAGTCTTGAGCTGAATCTTCTGTCAGCAGATCGAGGAGATTAGTTTCTGTTAGAATTCTGCAGTTTCTTACTCAGTTTAGTTTTACAATCTCAAAGTTTATCAGAAATCTGTAGATTAGATCCTCTGTGACAGAATCCTTTCCAGAAATTTTTCGGAAGATGAAACATATTTGCTAAAGAAAAAAGCAGCAGAGTAAAACAAGAACTAACTGCAAATTTGCAAAGGAATCAAAAGGGCAATTGACAAAGAAACTTGGCTACTCCTGTGACATATAACACTTCCAGATATTAAGTGGACTTATCACTGATAACCAGGACAGATCAGAATTCTAGGAATGCTATATAATTTTAAGACATCTATATTAATAACATTTACCCATCTAATACCACCTAAGAAGATCTATCATCACTTATTTCCCAATGTTTCCCATGTAATTTAATAGACCAAATAAGCCTAATTAGTTTAGTATTTTCTTCCTTATAGGAAGAGAGAGCAAATTTATGTGAGAAGTCTCAGGGGCCCTCTGAAAATCCTCAGAGTAATCATTCTTCTGTCTGCCATGTGAAAAGATAGCCTTCATTCAGGATTTGAATATTTTTGAGGGAGAAGCTTGTTAAAACATATCAAAAGTTTTTAAAATGCTTCTTCAAATAGGAAACAATACTTTCTGTGAAACAATGCTCAGGTATCTATTCAAAGTGATGACAGAAAGAGTCAAAAATATTAAGACTGACCTCAGTCATTATTTTCACAAAACAGATTTGTCTCTTAGGTAGACTTACTCAAAGGAACAGCTTTCATTACCTCCTTATCAAGAGCAGATCAAAGGTTCAAGAACATTTATCCTTTTAAAGAAAACCAAATTTGAATTTCTGCACCTACTTATTTTTAACATTCAAACTCATTCACTTAATTGAACTTACTTTAGTCTACATGACCAGGCATAAAACTCCTTTCAGAATTTCTCCTTCACAAACCTTCTAAAACTTTCTTTTTTGGTTTCAGATTTTGTCCCAAACTTTCTTTTTTCCTTTCTAGTACATTAGGACGCATTTATCTTTCTTAACCCATCAAACAAAAATATTTCCATTCTTTATACCTTTTTTTACTGAAAGCGTAGACTTTAACTTCCTTGAATATGAGCTCTTTTCCTTAGTAAGTTCCAGTAGCTTTAATTCCATAGGTTAATTAGAACTTTTAACCCTTAACAGACGTAGTAAACACTAAAAAGGCAAACAGTTATGAATCGACTTTTATATCAGCATTCTAAACACTTCATAACTTTAGAAACACGCCACTTTACAATAAAACACAAGGCATGCTTTTTATACGCCCAAACGCTTTTAGCCTCTTCAATAAGAAGCCAAAAGTAGATAACTTAGATATGTTTATTAATAATGTTTCGGTGTTACATCCAATCCAAAAACAACCCAGATATTCAGATTTTTATCATTTAACTTAACTTGGCATAACTCAAGATTGTTACCAAAAAGAATTTTGAAGCTGTTTTTTTTCAACAAGTATACTGACCATAAAAGTTATTGTACTCATTTTTATGAGTTTTATGTATTTAAACCATTTTTTTCCAACAATTATGTTCAGATTACCTACAGAAACCTCATGAGGCATTAGACAAAACTGGTCATCATTTAAAGCTATTATTTTGTTGACAAATTTAACAGACAACGTGAACTTATATGACTAGAAAACCCAGGCTGAATGCCTGCATGCTATGCAAATACCAACAACTCTGACAAAAAGACTATTTTCAATCCTTAATCCACATCAATCTTCTTTTTCTTTCTCAGCTATCTCTCATAGGTATGCTTATCAGTCCATTCTCCTTCATTCCAAGTTGTAATTTTGTATTTCTTTAATCACCATATGTTCTGTAGGCCGATGCATGAATGCTTTTGTGATTGTTATGTATTGTCTTTGAATTCCCATTGTTCACTAGAAGGAATCTTTGCTACCCTAGCCTAGATCCAACTAAGCACTGAGAACACATCGTCATCTTGGTTGGTTTGACATTCTGAGATCAGAAACTCCAAATGCTAGGTTGTCCAGGCAACCAACTTATGGACATAATGTTTCTGAGACAAGTTAGACAAACCTGATAAATTCTTCTTTCCAGGTAAGATATTTTCATGTCTCTTTTCTGAATTTGGGAAGGCTCGAACTTGATCATTAGAGTAGATTACGTCTAAGGACTGCTTTACTTTAATTCTGTAGGGATTGTTAGTTGTTTGATTTACATCCTCAGCTCTGGCATGTTTATTTTTCTTTAAATATAAGTGTAATGTTTCAATTTTCATCCAACTTCCTCACATATGTTTTCAAACCACATAATCAATACTCTTCCAAAAAGGCATGCAGATTTGCACCACGAAGCTTTTGAGGCTGAAAGACGTTAGAGAAGATGAACTTCCAAGGATTGTGAATCTTCTCCAAATGCTTAATGATGATGCACAAAGGTAGACCATAGCAAATAGATTAAGAGGAATACAATGAAGAGAACGTGTTCTGTGTTAAGCTCATGAAGCAAGGGAAAATGTTAGCATGAGTGAGGTTACTACTAATTACCTTCACGAATAATCACAGCAGGGCAGCTTCTTCCCAAGTTCAGGCAACAGATTGGTCCAAAAGTAAAATTCGGGTCCAGCCATGTGTTCTGGTGTGTAAGTGCCCACGTTCCTAGTGGACGACCTGGGATTCATGGAGTCAATGATGGGTGCTGATCAGATTAGTAACATTAGGAAAGATAGATTTCATGGTATGGTGCAGACAGAGATCAAAAATAAATGGAAATTGTGAGCATACCTTATAGATACGCACAAGGAAATAAACGAAAATATTGCAGTCTATGACACATCTGGTACACTTCTCTAAATACAAAATGAAGGAAGTGATGTGACCTGCATAGGTGGAATTGTCGGACTGCATGAGATGACGTGATCATTGCACATCAGAGGATTGGCTGGGTAACTTCAACTTGGGAGGGACTCCAGTACTTTCTCTGGGGAAAGTCTACACATTTGACCATATCTACAAAATGTAACAGCTAAAACCCAGGATAAACTTAAAGTTAAGAAACTAGTGTCTAGAGAGAATGTACTAGACATTTAAAAGTTCAAGGATAAAGTTAGAAACTGACAAGAAATCTAGGAAATGGAAAACTATTCTAGCTGGAAAGGGTGAGTCGTCAGACTGGTATGAGATCGCTCTGAAATGCTGTGTGCATGGAAGATGCCGGGACAACTGAGAAGTTTGAGGGTGTTTATGACATCACAGTGAACATGTCACCCAAGATGGCCTCATGTTGATAGTCCGAGAATTGTCTTAGGCTACTGATACTCAAGGGAGAGATACCCAGAAGAGAATTGAAAAACAGACACCAGGCACTAAAACTTGAAGAGATAGAATAGACGCTGATTAAAGGGATAAGAAAGAAGTCATTGTGAAGATACAATAATAGCGGGACAATCACTGAGTGGACACCACTGTGATCTACTCAAGTATAGGGGGAGGCCATGGAGATTCAAGCTTGAAACTTGATTTGAAACCAGAGGCTGGACTTGGGTCTTATCAGGCCTACATTTTCCTTCTGCGTTAATCATCATCCAAAATCAAGAGTGATCTCCTGAGGACATTGTAGAGAAGGATTGATGCTTCCTTTCCTATGCCACTAGCATTCATTGAAGAGAAGTATCACTTTCCATAGCTCTGGCATTACGGAGCTCCAAAGGGTACATGCTAATGTGTCACAAGATATCTCTTTGAACCCTTGAAGGAATGGACCCCGTCATGCTTTGCGTATGTCTCATTGTTTGGCAGGGCTTCAGAAATGTGCTGAGAAGCACCCTTTTCCAGAGGGCTTCGTTGCTTTGTGAGGGCCACCATAACAGACTAGTGTGCTCAGTTTGGCTCCAATGAAGTTCTATCCCCGTATCTCTTGGAGTAGAATGATTATTGATGACGTGTATTGACACCATATGTAAATAGGTTGGCTGAAAATTAGAACATTACAATTATCTTTATAGGAAAATAAACTTGCCAGAGCTGAGGATGTAAATCAAACAAATAACACACCCTATAGAAATAAAGTAAGCCAGTATCTAGACGTAATCTAGAGTAACGTTCAAGGATTGGGGTCAAGATTGAAACTTCCCAAATCCAGAAATGAGACAGAAAAGTATCTTATTTGGAGCGGAATTCAGCAGATTTGCCGAATTTTTTTCAGATACATTATGTTCATGAAGGAGGTTGCCATGCCTACCTAGAATTTGGAGTTTAAGATCTCAGAATGTCAGACCAACCAAGTGAACACGTGTTCTCAGTGTTCATCTTCACTAAGGCTAGCATGGCAAAGATGGCTACACGGGACCATGTAAATTCAAAGACAACACCCAACAATGAAAAGCACTCACACGTAGGCCTATAGAACATAGGGTGGTTAAAGAAATAGAAAATTGATACCTTGGGATGAAGGACAACCGACTGACAAGCATACCAAAGGGGGAAACCTGAGAACGACCATGATGATTATACTATGGAAAAACAAAATGTGCTCAGAAAAGGGAATGCAAACACAAATAACACCTGAATAATCCACAACAAAAGATGTCAGAATTTAGACAGACTCTGCTTGAACTTTTGAAAGTCAGAAAGTCACAAACCAAAAAGCTGCAGTGAGGTAAAACCTGGGCTACCTTGAAAGGGTGAGTATGAGATTGCTCCAAACCTGCTCTGAAACTCTGTGTCCATGATGCTTGCCTAGACAGCAGAGACACAATTATGACAAATTCTCTGACATCACAGTTGAGCAAAAATACAAACCGTCTACATCAACTCAGTGCCAGAATTGGGCTGAAGTAGCCTAAGTCACATTCCACACAACTGCAGGTTGCAAGGGAACTTGAAAGGGGTCGGGCAGTGGAGAACTGGGGAAGTCCGCGGGTTCTGGGTCGGCAGTCTGCACTTGGCTGGGTGGAATCCTGGGGGCAGACCTCCTCACCGCTGGTCCAGCCATTTTGGGGCAGGCGTGGGAGGGAGTGTAGAGGCAGATGAGAAGCAACGTGAGACAGGGCCACTCTTCCTCAGCAAATACAGGAGCATTTCCAGCAGATGTGAGCCCAGCGATAAACCTCAGTCAAAAGGAAACAAATTAAAAGTTGCGATCAATAGGAAAATTGAACCTCAAAAAAATGCCAGTAAGAATAATAAGATACCTACGAGAAACCTCACCCCAACAGGTGAAAGCTCTGTAAATCGATAACTAGCAAACCTTTGCAGAAGAAAAATGGGAGAAGACACAAGGAGGCGGAAGGATATTGCATGCTCTTGAAATGGAAGAATTAACACACTGGAAACCTCCACACCGGATAAAGCAATCTCTAGATTACATGAAATCCCAGTCAAAGTTGCAGCTATATTTCTCACAGAGATAGAAGCGAGCATCCTAAAGTTTACATCCAGCAACAAAAGGCCATAAATAACCAAAGGAATCCTGAGGAAAAAAACTAAGCTCAATGTATCACATTTTCTGATTTGAATATAGAGGACGAAGAACTAGGAATGGAAACGGCACAGGCTGGGATGCAAAACAGACACACAGAACCATGGAACAGAATCAAGAGCCCAGAGGTATACGCACACATATATGGACAGCCCATTTTTGACCACGGTGCCAAGAGGAGACAGGGGAGAAAGGAAAGTCTCTACAATAAATGGTGCTGGGAGGACTGCAGAGCCTCACCTAAGACAAGGAGAATAGACCACGGTGTTACACCAGGCACAAACACCAACTCAAAATGGATTAAAGTCTTGAATGTAAGACTGGAAACCATGAGACTTCTGGAAGAAAACGCTGGCAGCTTGCTCTTTGTCATCTGTCTTAGCCTACTATTTGGAGGAAGTCTTTCTGTCTGGGCAAGGGCAATAAAGGAAACAAGAAACAAATGGAACTACACCAAACGCAAAAGCTTCTGCCCAGCCAAGGAAACTATCGACTCAATGCAAAGACAGTACAACCACTGGGAGAGGATGTTTGAAAACCACACATCGGTGGACGGGTGAATAGCCAAAAGATGCAGTGAACTCATATGGGTCCACAAGAGAAAAAAAAATAAGCCCATTAAAACCTGGGCAGTAGGTGGAAACAGAGATTTCGCCCAAGACGAGTTAGAGATGGTCAACAGGTGTATGAAAACATGTTCATCATCATTAAGACTCAGGGCAGTTGAAATCCAAACGGCAGTGAGATAGCAGCTCAATGTGGTCTGAATGACTATAGGTAAAAAGTCAGGAAACAAGTGTCAGAGAGGAGCTGCAGAGATGGGAAGACTCCTACAGTGCTGCTGTGAGTGTAAGCTGGTGCAGCCACGACGCAAATCAGTGTGGAATTGCCTCAGATATGTCAGAATCCATCTACCATATGATCCAGCTATTATTCAGTGGCGTGTTTATCCAAAGATCTTGGAAAAACTCGTGCACCGATATATGTGCACCCCTGTGTTCACCCTGGCCTTACTCCCGTTATCCAAGACTTGGAAGCCGCCCTGATGCCCATCAAGGCAGAAGGACGAATAGAGAAAGAAGATTGGAGAAGGAAGCTGGGCTTTATGAACACAATGGCATATCTCTGAGCCATAACAAAAGAGAGAATCCAGCCATTAGTGACCAGAAGGATGGCTCTTGAGGGTTTCATTGGAAGTGAAACAGCTCACAGGGAGAAACTCAAATACCGCAGGAGCTCACTTACAAGGAGAAGAGACAAACAAGGACCAACAAACTGGAAAGCTTTGCAGAAAGAAATTAAAGAAGACACAAGGAAACGGAAGTCTATTCCAAGCTCTTCGAATGGAAGAATGAACACACTTGAAACGTCCGTACTGGATAAAGCAATCTCTGGATTCCACGCAAGCCCCGTCAAAGTTTCAGCAATCTTTCCCACAGAAATAGAAGAGAGAATCCTAAAGTTTCTATCCAGCAACAAAGGAGCAGGAACGGCCAAAGGAACCCTGAGGAAAGCGAACAAGGCAGCACATACCACATTTTCGAATTTCCACATATAGGACGAACTGCTAGGTACCAAAACTGCAAAGGCTGGCAACAAAAAGAGGGACATAGACACAAGGAACAGAATCGAGAGCCCAGAGGTCAACTCCCACATATATGGACAGCCCATTGTAGACCAAGGAGTCAAGAGGAGACAGCGGAGAAAGGAGAGTCTCGACAAGAAACGGTGCTGGGAAGACTGCACAGCCACATGTAACACAATGAGAGTAGACCATAATGTTACACCAGCCACACACACCACCTGGAAATGGATTAAGGCCTTGAATGGAAGACTTGAAACGGTGCAACTTCTAAGAGAAAACGCAAGCAGCTTGCTATTTGCCATCTGGCTTAGCCAATTATTTGGAAGAAGCGTGTGTGACTGGGCAAGGGCAACAAAGGAAACAAGAAACAAGCGGGACTCCATTCAATGCAGAAGCTTCTGCCCAGCCAACGACTCCATCGACTCAATGCAAAGACAGCACAACAACTGCGAGTGGATGTTTGCAAACCACACATCAGAGAAGGGGTGATTAGCCAAAATATCCAATGAACTCATATGCCTGCACAGTGAAAAAACAACGATCCCCATCAATCTGGGCAAAAGATTGAAACAGATATTTCTCCCAGGAAGATAGAAAGATGGACAACAGGCTGTATGAAAACATGTTCTTCATCATTAATTCTTTGGCAATGCAAATACGAACGGCAATGAGACAGCAGCTCACTGTGGTCAGAATGGCTATAGGGATGAAGACACGGAACAACAAGTCTCGGAGAGGAGGTGGAGAGAAGGGAAGCCTCCTGCATTGCTGGGGGGAGTGTAATCAGGTGCAGCCACTACCCAAAGTGCTGTGGAATTGCCTTAGAATTTTCAGAATCCATCTACCATATGATCCAGCTATTCCTCTGTGGCATATGTATCCAAAGAACTTGGAAACACTAATGCTCAGAGATCCATGCAGCACTGTGTTCACCACAGCCTTACTCCCAATATCCAAGACTTGGAAGCCTACGTGGTGCCCATCAAGTGATGAATGGAGAAGGAAGACGATCTATAGCCACACAATGGCCAATCTTCGGACTATATAGATGTGGCCATCTTGGGTGACATGTTCATAAACACCCTCAGAATTCTAAGTTGTCCTGACAACCTCCATGCACACAGTGTTTCAGAGCCATCGCATACCAGTCTGACCACTCCCCATTTCCAGGTAGGATAGTTTTCCTTGTTCTGGATTTCTTGTCGGTTTCTAACTTTCTCCTCGAACTTTGAAAGGTCTACTACATTCCCTCTACACACCAGTCTTTTTCCGTTACGATTATCAAAGATTTTATCTCTTATGTTTTGTGGATATGGTGAAATGGGTGGACTTTCCCCAGAGAAAGTCATGGACTCCCTCCCAAGTTGAAGTTGCCCAGGCAATCCCCTGATGCACATTTATTGTGTCATCTCCTAGCAGTCTGACAATTCCACCAGGCAAGTCACATGTTTCCTTCCTTCATCATTTGGGGAAGTGTAGCTGATGCGTTCATAGATTGTAATATTCTCATGGTCATTCTGGTGGTCGCAAATGGCTGGACTGCATCCATTCCTACAGCTGAGAGCTATACCATCGTGTGGCTATAGCCGATCTTCCTTCTCCATTCATCTCTTGATGGTCACCACGGACGCTTCCAAGTCTTGGATATCGGAGTAAGGCTGTGGTGAACACAGCAGTGCATCGATCTCTGTGCATTAGTGTTTCCATGATGTTTGGATATATACGCCACAGAGGAATAGATGGATCATATGGTAGGTGGATTCTGAAATTTCTGAGGCAATTCCACACCACTTTGCATAGTGGCTGCAGCGGTTCACATTCCTACCAGCAGTGCAGGAGGCTTCCTTTCTCTCCACCTCCTCTGTGAAACTTATTGTTTCCCGTCTTCATCCTTATAGCCATTCTGACCACTGTGTGTTGCTATCTCATTGCCGTTCGGATTTGCATTGACCAGAGACTTAATGATGATGAACATGTTTTCATACAGCCCGTTGGCTATCTTCCTATCTTCCTGGGAGAAATGTCTGTTTCCATCTTTTTCCCAGGTTCTATTGGGCTCGTTGTTTTTATTCCTGTGAAGACGTATGAGTTCATTGGATCTTTTGGCTACTCACCCCTTCTCCGATGTGTGGTTTGCAAACAGCCTCTCGCAGTTGTTGTGCTGTGTTTGGAATGAGTCCAATGGAGTCGTTGGCTGGCAGAAGCTTCTGCATTGGATGGAGTCCCGCTTTTTTTTTGTTTCCTTTGTTGTCTTTGCCCACTGACACATGCTTCTTCCAAATAGGCAGCCAAGACAGATGGCAAAGAGTAAGCTGCCTGGGTTGTCTCCTAGAAGTTGCACGGTTTCAAGTATTCCATTCAAGGCTTTAATCCATTTCGAGGTCGTGTGTATGTCTGGTGTAACATCATGGTCTACTCTCATTGTGTTACCTGTTGGTGTGCAGTCTTCTCAGCACCGTTTCTTGTGGAGACTCTCCTTTCTCCACTTTCTCCTCTAGGCTCACTGTTCGAAAATGCACTGTCAGTAGATGTGTGAGTTGACCTGCAGGCTCTCGTTCTGTTGCATGAGTCTGTGTGCCTATTTTGGGGGCCAGGCTGTGCTGTTTCCATACCTAGGGCTTCGTCCTATATGTTGAAATCAGAAAGTGTGATACTTGCTGCTTTGTTCGTTTTCCTGAGGATTCCTCTGGCTATTCCGGGTCCTTTGTTCCTGGAGAGAAACTTTAGGATTCTGTGTTGTATTTCTGTGGGAATGATTGTTGCAACTTTGACTGGGACTGCATGCAATCCAGACACTGCTTTATGCGGTATGGACGTTTGAAGTGTGTTCGTTCTTCCATTGGAAGAGCACGGAATAGTCTTCCGTTCCCTTGTGTCTTCTGTAATATCTTCGTCCAAACCTTTGCAAGTTTTCTGTTTCCATATCGTTCTGCTGTTTGGCAACGTTTATTCCTAGATATCTTTTTCTTCCTACTGGCATGCTTTCTTTTTTGAGGTTCAGTTTTTCTATTCTTTGCAACTTTCAGTTGGTTTTGTTTTGGCAGAAGTTTATGGCTGTGCTCACATCTGCTGGCCATGCTGCTGCATTTCCTGAGGAAGAATGGTGATGTCTATCATCGCTTCCCATCTCCCTCTACACTACGTCAGATGCCTTCCCCAGAATGGCTGGACGAGCAGTGAGGTGGCTCACACCCAGGATTCCACATCTCCGAACCTGGGCTGCTGAACCAGAATGTGCAGACTTCACCACGGCCCCACTGGCTGGCCCTTTTCATGTTCCATTGGCAACCTGCAGTTGAGTGGATTGTGACTTGAATATGCTACTTGAGTCCAACTCTGGCCCTGTGTAGATGAGGCCAGCTTGCTTTTCTGGCCCATTGTGATGTTGGGTGATTTGTCAGAATCGTGTCTCTGCTGTCCAGTCTAGCTTCATGGACACAGGGTTTCAGAGCCCGCGGGGAGCAGTCTCATAAGTCACCTTTCTCATTTAGGCCAGGTTTGACCTTTGCTGCTGTTTAGGCGTTGTGACTTTCTCTGACTTTCAAACGTTCAGAGTGTGTCTAATGACTGACGTCTTTCACTGTGTATTAGTCAGCTTTGATTTCTGTTGGCCTCCATATTCCGTGATCCTTTTTTCTTTTCTATAGTCTAATTGTTATGGTCTTGCTGAGATATCTCCATTCGATTTGCTTATCAGTGCGTTCTCCTTCTTTCCAAGTTAGGAGTTTTGTATGTCTTTAATTACCATAGGTTCTGTAGCCCAACGTGTGAGTCATTTCGTGATTGTTGGGTGTGGTCTTGGAATTTCCATCGGTCACTTGTAGGAATCTTTGCTATCCCGGCCCAGGTGACACTTAGCCCTGAGAACACATGGTCGTCTTGGTAGGTTTGAGATTCTCAGATCAGAAACTCCAGATTCAAGGTTTTCCAGACAACCACCTTCACGGACATTATGTTTTTGAGAGAAATTAGAGAAATCTGATGAATTCCTCCCTCCAGGTAAGTGATTTGTCTGTCTCTTCTGGATTTGGGAAGTTTCAAACTTGACCCCTGATCACTGAATGCTCCAACAGATTACGTCTGGATACTGGGCTTTTTATTTCTACATGGTTTCCTACTGGTTTGATTTTCATTCTGAAATTTGGCAGGTGTTTTTTTATTTAAACATAATGGCAATGTTCTAATTTTCAGCAAACCTCATTCCATATGTTGTCAGAACAAGAAATCAATACTGTTTCCATGGCAAGAGGTGGGGGAGAGAATTTCATTGGAGCCCAACTGAGCACTGTAGCCTGGGAAGGCAGCCTTCACACAGGAACGGAGCCCTCTCGAAAAGGGTGCTATTAAGCACACTTCTACAGCCCTCCAAACCAAAGGACACACCCCAAGCATGACAATCATCCATTCCTTTAAGTCTTCACAGAGATGTCTTGGGACACATTAGCATGTACCCAGTGGGACCCCGTGACGCCAGAGCTATGCAAAGGGAGACCTCTCTTCAAAGAATGCTACGGGCCTAGGAAAGAAGGCCTCAATTGTTCTCTTCAATGTCCTCAAGAGATCATTCTTGACTTGGGTTTATGAGTAAGGCAGAAGGAAAATGTAGGTCTGATACGCCCCAAGTCCAGCCTCTTGTTTCAAATCTAGTTGCAAGCTTCGATCAGCACGGCCTCCACATCTACTTGAGTAGATAACAATGTTCTCCTCTCAGTGCTTGCCCCTCTAGTATCCCTTCTTCCCAATGATTCCTTTCTTATCCCTTGAATCAGTGCCTCTTTGATCTCTTCAAGTTTCTGTGTATGGTTTCTGTTTGGAAAAGCTGTTTCTGCATATCTCTCACGTGGGTATGCTAGCCAGGGCAATCCTCGGACTATAAACTTGCTGCCATCTTGGGTGACACGTTCACCGAGACGTCATAAACAGCCTCAGAATTCTAAGTTGTCCTGAAAACCTCCAGGCACACAGTGTTTCAGAGCCATCTCATATCAGTCTGACGACTCCACCTTTCCAGGTAGGATAGTTTTCCTTGTTCTGGATTTCTTGTCAGTTTCTAACTTTCTCGTGGAACTTGAAAGGTATGCTACATTCCCTCTACCCACCGGTTCCTTTCCTTTAAGATTATCCCTTGTTTTATATCTTATCCATTGTGTATATGCCCAATTGGGTGGACTTTCCTCAGAGAAAGTCCTGGGGGCCCTCCCAATTGGAAGTTGCCCAGGCAATCCCCTGATGCACAATGATCATGTGATCTCCTAGCAATCTAAAAATTCCACTTGGCAGGTTACATGTTTTCCTTCCTTCATCATTTGGGGAAGTGTTCCTGATGCGTTCATAGATTGTCATATACTCATGGTTCATTTTCTGGTGCATATTGTTAAGGTCTCGTGACAATTTCTCCTTCTTTATGAGCTCTGTGCCCACCATACCTTGAAATCTATATTTCCTAATGCTAGTAATCTGATCTGCACCCCTGATGCTAGCTGGTGAAGCCCGGGCCGCCCAAGTGGAACGTAGGAACCTGCCTGCTACATCACAGGGCCGGCCCTGAATTGCACTTTTGGACCAACCTTTGACCTGACCTGTGAAGATGTTGGCCTGCTTCCATCATTCGTGAAGGAATCAGTAGTAAAATCATGAACGGTAACGTTTTCTGTTGGTTCATGAGTTTAGCACCAATCATGTTCTCTTGGTAGTATTCCTCTTCATCTCTTTGCAAAGGTCTACCTTTCTGTAGCGTCATTGAGCATGTTGAGGTGATTACCAATACTTGGAAGTTCATCATCTCTAACCTCTTTCTGTCTCCAAAGCTTCTGGTTGTAAATCTGCATCTCTTTTGGGAGTTTTGGTTTTATGTGAATTGATTGCCGTAACCCAACATTATAATGACCTATAGCTTTCAGATCTACTTCCACATAGATTTAGACTTCAGAGTAGGTTACATCATCTTCACCAACGTAAGACTAATTACTGTCCCTAACCACACATCTGTGCCTAATCAACACTTTCTCTCTCTGGCCACTGCCCCACTTTCCCTCTGGGAAATGCCAATCCATTGTCATGTGATACCTGTTTCTCGGTCCATTCTTGCTCTTCTCCTTGTACGTGAGATCCTGTGGTATTTGACCATACCCCTGGGGCTTCTTTCAGTTCCCCCAATACCCTCAGGAGGCATTCTGGTGGTCACAAATGGCTGGCCTGACTCCGTTCCTATAGCTGAGTGCTATGCCTTTGTGTGGCTATAGCCCATCTTCCTTCTCCATTCATCCCTTGATGGGCACCAGGCAGGCTTCCAAGTCTTGGATATCGGGAATAAGGCCAGGGTAAATAGAGGTGTGCTCCGATCTCTGTGTATGAGTTTTTCCACGTTCTTTGGATAAACACACCACAGAGGAATAGCTGGATCATATGGTCGATGTATTCTGAAATGTCTAAGGCAACTCCTCACCGTTTTGTGTCGTGGCTGCACCTGTTTACACTCCCTCCAGCAGTGCAGGAGGCTTCTCTTCTCTCCACCTCCTCTCCGAATCTTATCTCCTGTCTTCATCCTTATAGCCATTCTGACTGCCGTGAGCTGCTCTCTCATTGCCTTTCAGATTTGCACTGACCAGAGACTTAATGATGATTAACATGTTTTCATACAGCCTGTTGGCCATCTTTCTATCTTCCTGGGAGAAATGTCTGTTTCCAGCTTTTGCCCAGATTTTAATGGGGCGTGTTTTTTTTTTTTTTCTTGTGGAGCCGTATGAGTTTATTGGATCTTTTGGCTATTCACCCCTTCCCAAATGTGCGGTTTGCAAAAATCCTCTCCCAGTTGTTGTGCTGTCTTTGCATTGAATCAATGATTTCCTTGGCTATGCAAATGCTTTTGTGTCTGATGTAGTCCCATTTGTTTCTTGTTTGCTTTATTGCCCTTTCCCAGAAAGATATGCTTCTTCCAAATATGAGGCTAAGAAAAATGACAAAGAGCACCCTACCTATGTTTTCTTCCAGAAGTCTCATGGTTTCCAGTATTACATTCTAGACTTTAATCCATTTCGAGTTGGTGTTTGTGCCTGGTGTAACACCATGGTCTACTCTCCTTGTCTTACATGAGACTCTGCACTCTTCCCAACACCGTTCATTGTAGAGACTTTCCTTTTTCCACTGTCTCCTCTTGGTGCTGTGATCGAAAATGGGCTGTCCATATATGTGTCCCTATACCTCTGGGCTCTTGATTCTGTTCCATGGTTCTGTTTCTCTGTTTTGCATCCCAGCCTGCGCTTCTTCCATTTCAATTTCTTCGTCCTATATGTTGAAATCAGAAGGTGTGATACATTGCGCTTTGTTCTTTTTCCTCAGGATTCTTTTGGCTATTCGGGGTCTTTTGTTGCTGGATGTAAACTTTAGGATGCTCGCTTCTATCTCTGTGAGAAATATTGCTGCAACTTTGACTGGGACTGCATGGCATCAAGAGATTTCTCTATGCGGTGTGGACATTTCAAGTGTGTTAATTCTTCCATTTCAAGAGCATGGAATATCCTTCCGCTTCCTTGTGTCTTCTCCCACTTCTTTCTTCAAAGGTTTGCTAGTTTTCTGTTTACAGAGCTTTCACCTGTTGGGGTGAGGTTATTCCTAGGTATCTTATTCTTCTTACTGGAATCCTTTTTCTTTTTTATTCAGGTTCAATTTTCCTATTCTTTGCAACTTTTAATTTGTTTCCTTTTGAAAGAGATTTATCACTGTGCTCACATCTGCTGGAAATGCTCCTGTATTTGCTGAGGAAGAGTGGCTCTGTCTAACGTCGCTTCTCATCGGTCTCTACATTACCTCCCTCGCCTGCCCCAGAATGGCTGTACCAGCGGTGAGGAGGTTTACCCCCAGGATTCTACCCTGCCAACTCCTGGCTGCCAACTCAGAGTGCGTGGACTTCCCCAATTCTTTACTGACCAGCCCCATTCATGTTCCCTCGGCAACCTGCATTTGAGGGGAATGTGACTTAAATAGGCTACTTCAGCCCAACTCTGGCACTGAGTAGATGTAGACAGTTTGTATTTTTGGTCAACTGTGATGTCTCAGAATTTGTCATAATTGTGTCTCTGCTCTCCCAGCAAGCTTCATGGACACAGGGTTTCATAGGATGTTTGGAGGAGTCTCATACCCACCCTTTCCAGGTAGCCCAGGTTTTACCTCGCTGCAGTTTTTTGGTTTGTGTCACTTTCTGACTTTCAAAGGTTCAAGCAGAGTCTGTCTAAAGTCTGACACCTTTCGTTGTGGATTATTCAGGTGTTATTTGTGTTTGCCTTCCTTCTTTTGAGCCCGTTTTGTTTTTCCATAGCATAATCATCGTGGTCTTTCTCAGATTTCCCCGTTTGGTATGCTTGTCAGCCAGTTCTCCTTCATCCCAAGGTATCAATTTTCTATTTCTTTAACCACCCTATGTTCTATAGGCCTACGTGTGAGTGCTTTTCATTGTTGGGTGTTGTCTTTGAATTTACATTGGTCACTTGTAGCAATCTTTACCATGCTAGCCTTGGTCAAAATGAGCACTGTGAACACGTGTTCATCTTGGTTGGTCTGACGTTCTGACATCTTAAACTCCAAATTCTAGTTTGTCATGTTAACCTTCTTCATGAACATAATGTACCCGAGACAAATTAGACAGATGTGATGAATTCCGTCAAGGTAAGATACTTTTCTGTCTCATTTCTGGATTTGGGAAGTTTCGATCTTGACCCCCTATCCTTGAACGTTCCAGTAGATTACGTCTAGATACTGGCTTGCTGTATTTCTATAAGGTGTGTTATTTGTTTGATTTACAACCTCATGTTTATTTTTCTATAAAGATAATTGTAATGTTCTAATTTTCAGACAACCTCCTTTCACATGATGTCAATACACGTCATCAGTAATCATTCTACTCCAAGAGATGGGGGAGAGTATTTCATTGGAGCCAAACTGAGCACACTAGCCTGGTAGGGCAGCCCTCACAAAGCAATGAAGCCCTCTGGAAAAGGGTGATTCTCAGCACACTTCTGGAGCCCTGCCAAACAATGCGACATACCTGGAGCATGACGGGGTTCTAGTACTTCAAGGGTTCAACGAGATGTATTGTGACAAATTAGCATGTACCCAGTGGGCCTCCGTAAAGCCAGAGCTATGGAAAGTGAGAGTTCTCTTCAATGAGTGCTAGGGGCATAGGAAGGGAAGAATCGATCCTTCTCTACAATGTCCTCAGGAGATCCTTCTTGATTTGGGATTATGATTAAGGCAGAAGGACAACGTAGGTCTGATAAGACCCAAGTCCAGCCTCTGGTTTCAAATCAAGTTGCAATCTTCAATCAGCACGGCCTCCACATCTACTTGAGTAGATAACAATGTTCTCCACTCAGTGCTTGTCTCTCTGTTATTTATTGCTTCTCCACAATGACTTCTTTCTTATCCCCTTAATCAGCGGCAATTCTAACTCTTCAAGTTTCAGTGCTGGTTTCTGTTTTTAAATTCTTTTCTGGGTATCTCTCACTTGAGTATCGTAGCCTAGGACAATCCTCGGACTATAAAGATGAGGCCATCTTGGGTGACATGTTCACTGTGATGTCATAAACACCCTCAAACTTCTCCGTTGTCCTGGTGTCTTCCATGCACACAGTATTTCAAAGCCATCTGATACCAGTCTGATAGTTTTCCATTTCCTGGATTTCTTGTCTGTTTATAACTATCTTGGGACTTTTAAATGTCTACTACATTCTCTATAGACACTGAATTCTTTACTTTAAGTTTATCCTTGATTTTATCTGTCACATTTTGTGGATATGGCCAAATATGTAGACTTTCCCCAGAAAAAGTCCACGAGTCCCTCCCAAGTTGAAGTTGCCCAGCCAATCCTCTGATGTTCAATGATCGTGTCATCTTGCGCAGTCCGACAATTCCACCTATGCAAGTCACATCACTTCCTCCATTCTGTATTTGAGAAGTCTACCAGATGCGTCATAGATTGCAATATTTTCATGTTGTTTTCCTGGTGCATATGGATAAGGTATGCTCACAATTTCCACTTGTGTATGATCTCTGCCCGCACCATACCATGAAATCTATCTCTCCTGATGTTACTAATCTGATCAGCACCCGTGATGCGAATCCATGAGTCCCAGGCCACAGACTAGGAACGTGGGCTCTTACACACCAGAACACATGACTCTCCCTGAATTTTACTTTTGGACCAATCTTTTGCCTGAACTTGGGAAGAAGCTGGCCTGCTGTGATTATTCGTGAAGGTAATGAGTAGTAACCTCACAGAAGGTAACATTTTCCCTTGGTTCATGAGTTTAGCATGGAACATGTTGTCTTTGTAGTATTCTTCTTAATATATTTCCAATGGTCTACCTTTCTGTAGCATCATTAAGCATTTGTAGGAGATTCACAATCCTTGAAAGTTTATCTTCTCTAATCTCTTTCAGCCTCAAAAGCTTTATGCCGTAAATCGGCACAGCTTTTTGGATTTTTTCTTTCCCTCTGGGAACCACTAATCCAAAGTGAAGGCTGCCATCAAAGCTAAAGTGCTCCATTTGGCCTCAATGAAATTCTTTCCCCCTGTCTCTTGTCATAGAAGAGTATTGATTATGTGGTTTGCCACCGTATGTGAGGAAGTTGGCTGAATATTAGAATATTACACTTATATTTAATGAAAAATAAACATGCCAGAGCAGAGGATGTAAAGCAAACAACTAGCAAACCCTACAGAAATAAAGTAAACCAGTATCTAGACGTAATCTACTGGAACAATGAAGTATCCGAAGTCAAGGTCTAGCCTACCCAAATTCAGAAAAAAAGACATAAAAATATCTTACCTGGAGAGAGGAAATCATCAGATTTGTCTAATGTGTCTCGGAAACATTATGTCCATAAGGTGGTTGCCAGGACAAACTAGAATTTGGCGTTTCTGATCTCAAAATATCAAACCAACCAAGATGACCTCGTGTTCTCAGTGCTCTGTTGGACCTAGGCTAGGATAGCCAAGATTCCTTCAAGTGAACGCTGGAAATTCAAAGACAAAACCCAACAATCACGAAAGCACTCACATCGGCCTAGAGAACATATGGTGATTAAAGAAATACAAAATTCCTAACTTGGAACGAAGGAGAACACACTGATGAGCATATCTATGGGAGACAGCTGTGAAAGACCATGAGGATTGATGTGGATTAAGGCCGCCCCCACTGGAAAGCCCAAGGTTAGCTGGTGAACATGCAGAACTATATGACCCATTGAATTTCTTTTGGTATGAATTAGAGGTGCCCCAGTGAGAGAAGCCCAGGTAATGCTCACCTACATGCCTATCTATGGGGCCAGTTTCATATCTAGTGTTATATGACCACACAATATCCAGAACCCATCTGAACTGAAATCATTTAATGACGTTTTCCATCATCTTTTCTTTTTCCAGGAAAAATAAGTCACATAACCATGCCTGAGAAAATTAGTCCTTAACCTCAACTCCGGGCAGCAGCAGGAGCTGTGACTACCCATGTGTCCTTTCCGCATTCAGCAGCAGCAGAAGCTCTTTGCTCCCCATGGGTCCTGTCCCCATGCCTGCAGCTCTTCACTGCCCATAGGTCCTGTCCCCATGCTATCCTGTACCATTCTCTAAATAAAAGAGCACCACTGCCAGACCTTGAGGGTCCAAGAAATCTTATTTTCAACTCTTGAGCTTGCCGACCCCACATCATATCTCGTGGCCCATATAGGGAACGTACTTCATTGGTTTGTGAGCTCGAATTCTGGTAAGTGCCCTTTCCTTCCTTGTGCCTCTCTCTTTTTCGAGGATGGATCTAAATTCACTTCTCCATCAGGAACTGTCTTGAATAGCTGTATGAATTCATGTTTGCTGCCCATGGCTACTCTATGGTGCAAATCTGGCATTCAGCTTGAAGAGAATCAGTGGCTTAAGCCTAAGAGTGATGTAGAATGAATTAATCCATTCCTTCCTGACCCTATCTCTAATACATAAATTTTACGTGGGAACGGGTCAGCCATTTAAGTCATTAGGATGGTTGGCAATCTCCAAGACTCTCGTGGAAGGTTTCTATCCCTAAAGCTGGATTGGGATACCTCCCATGCACTTGACCATCTGAATGGTGTGAATGTCCTAATCGGGACTTCAGTTCAAGGAACGTACCAACGTCTAACCTTTGGCTGAGTATTGGAAACCCTTCTTTGGAGAATCACTCCAACACGCAATTGGGTAGAATGACCCCAGCGTGGTGGAAACTTATTCACTATTTCTCTCTATCATGTTCTCTCTTAAACTTCTCCTATTCTCTTGGGGACCACTCACCAGGCACCCATTACTTCCAGGCAGAATAGGAAAGATGTTCACCAGGCACCTGTTACTGCCAGGCATAGCAGGGAAGGTACCCAAGGGATGCAATTCTGGGGGACACCCCCATCACCCCTTGCTATAGGCACCCCACAGTAGGAACAACAGGTAGGATGCTTCCCTAGGTTCAGGGGGTATTTTTAAGGTAATGGACCTGTCTCTTTCATCTTTCTTAGAGTTACAATGGCCAATTTCGTCTCCTTTTGAGCTTTGCAACCGGGAAACAAAGAAATCTTTCAAGAGTCAAGTCCTCCAACACTGGGAGACCCACCTTTGGCTTTCTGGGTCTGACCACCCTGGTGATGCCAAGTAGGGTGCCCCCTGTTGGCGGTTGACTCATTGAGTATTTTAGTCACCTACTGAATTGGCTATGAGGTTGGGAGACCTGTGATTTATTCTGTGAACTGTCATGCTAGGGTAGTGTGCCCCAGCATTGGAACTTTTGTGTGACTTTTATCATGATAACCCTCTGGGAATGGCCATGAGGGTGAGGTCTGGTGTCTTCTTTTAATTTCTTTGTTTTGCTCATCATGTCCTCTGTTGTCACCAAGTCGAGCTTAATTTCAGGCTGGACTTGACCAGAACCTGGACATTCTGTAAAATTAAAAAACTTGAAAATATATTGCAAGGGACTTACCTCTCAACCCGGCTACTGGGAGCCCCAGCCTCCAGCATGTTCCAGGCCTTTGTAGGCACTGCACCCTTGAACAGTTCACTGTCAGTCCGACACTGGCTTTACTGCCATGGGGAATGACGTAAGCATCCCAAGAGACTCACCACTCAGGGTCATTCTAACTAATTAGAAACACTTTCAATTGTATGGGTATACCCCAGAAACTTCATCTGGGAGAAAATTTGTGATGTATCTCTGTGCCTTTCTGGTGCAGTTGGACAGGTAGATTAAACTAGAATGTCCTTCATGTTTCAGTCCAGTTTCTGAGAAATCAAGAGCAACCGTCCTTAGAAAATCCTTGCAAGACTGGAAAGACAGCTCTAGAGGCAGTTCAGATTCCACCTACTTCCTTTATGATGAAAAGGATTCTCATTCCCCCTCCGAAGGAACTACTATGTAGCCCATCGCTCATTCTTAAGACTGAAAAAAAAAGAAAGAGGGGAAAGGATAAATGGTCATAAGTGCACCCTTGCAAAAAGTCTACCATCTCGAGGGTCTTCTCCATAAGTATTAGTAAAAAGGCTCAAAACAAAGTGTGGATTCATAACTGGTGAGCTTTATATTATTGTACCTGATTTACTGGAGTAGTTTTTAAAACAATGGTTATACAGTCTCTGTCTATGTGTGTCTATGTGTACATTATACGTGTGATATTTTTACCCATGGATGGTCTGGCCAAAATTAAGATCTCTGTTTAGTTGGCTTAAAGAAAGTGTTTACATAAATTCTAAATGTAGTAGAAATTAACTCAGTGCCTTTCAAAGTTAACGTGATGTGAATTAACCTTTGGTAAATGAAAGCTTGTTAAAGTTTGTTGGTTTGATTGAAAATTATCTTGTCAGAGTTGTCGGTATTTGCATAGGATGCAGGCATTCAGCCTGGGTTATCTAGTCATATAAGTTCACTTTCTTAAATTTGTCAGTAAAATAATAGCTTTAAATGATGACCAGTTTTGTCTAATTCCTCATGAGGTTTTCATAGCTAATCTGAACATGGTTGTTGGAAACAAATGGTTTAAATACATAAAACTCATAAAGGTGAGTACAATTACTTTTATGGTCAGTATACTTGTTGAAACAAAACAGCTTCAAAATTTTTCTGTGTAACAATCTTGACTTTTGCAAAGGTAAGTTAAATGATAAAAGATGAATATGCGGATCATTTTTGGATAGGATGAAACACTGAATCATTATTAATAAACATATCTAAGTTATCTACTTTGGGCTTCTTCTTGAAGAGGCTAAAAGAGTCTGGGTGTATCAAAAAGCATGCCTGTGTATTATTGTAAAGCTGCATGTTTCTAAAGTTATGAAGTGTTTAGAATGCTGATATAAAAGACAATTCATAATTGCTTACTTTTTAGTGTTTAGTAGATCTGTTAAGGCTTAAAAGTTCTAATTAACTTATGGAATTAAAGCTACAGGAAATTAATAAGGAAAAGAGCTCTGTATTCAGGGAAGTTAAAATGTATGCTTTCAGTAAAAACGGTATAAAGAATGGAAATATTTTTGTTTGATGGGTTAAGAAAGATAAATGCGTCCTAATGTACTAGAAAGGAAAAAAGAAAGAGTTTGGGACAAAATCTGAAACCAAGAAAGAAAGTTTTAGAAGGTTTGTGAAGGAGAAATTCTGAAAGGAGTTTTATGCCTGGTCACGTAGACTAAAGTAAGTTCAATTAAGTGAATGAGTTTGAATGTTCAAAATAAGTAGGTGCAGAAATTGAAATTTGGTTTCCTCTAAAAGGATACTTTTTCTTGAACTTTGGATCTGCTCTTGATAAAGAGGTTATAAAAGCTCTTCCTTTGAGTAAGTCTACCTAAGAGAGAAATGTGTTTTGTGAAAATAATGACTGAGGTCACTCTTAAGATTTTTTACTCTTCCTGTCATCACTTTGAATAGATACCTGAGCATTGTTTCACAGTGAGTGTTGTTTCCTATTTGAAGAAGCATTTTAAAAACTTTGGCTATGTTTTGACAAGCTTCTCCCTCAAAAATATTCAAATCCTGAATGAAGTCTTTCTTTTGACCTGGTGGACAGAAGAGAAATTACTCTGAGGATTTTCAGAGGGCCCCTGAGACTTCTCAAAGAAATTTGCTCTCTGTTCCTGTAAGGAGGAAAACATTAAACTAATTAGGCTTATTTTTTCTATTAAATTAAAGGGGAAACTGTGAAACAAGTGATGATAGATATTCTTAGGTGGTATTAGATTGGTAAATGTTATTAATATAGATGTCTTCAAATTATATAGAATTCCTAAGATTCTGATCTGTCCTGGTTATCAGTCATAAGTCCACTTATTATCTGGAAGGGTCATATGTCACAGAAGTATCCAAGTGTCTTTGTCAATTGCCCTTTTGAGTCCTTTGTCCATTTGCACATAATTGTTGTTTTACTCTGCTGCTTTTTTCTTTTGCAAATATGTTTCATCTTCTGAGATATTCCGGGAAAGGATTCTGACACAGAGGTTCTAAACTACAGGATTCTGATAAACTTTCAGACTGTAAAACTGAGCTGAGTAAGAAACTACAGAATTGTAACAGAAACTAAGCTCCTCGATCTGCTGACAGAAGATTCAGCTCAAGAATTGATTATACAGGACTGTGTGAACTGATGAGGACGATTATAATTTTTTAGGACTTCTGTTTGAAATGTTGAGTTTTGATGTGTTGTTTTGTTTTCTCATAATGAAGGAAATCTTTTTCTCTTTTCTCTTATGCTAACCTTGACTTACAGCAATTTGGTGAAATTATACCTTCATGAGCAAAACTGAAACATTTATGTTTTACTCCCTACCATATCCCTAAGGAATTGTCAAACCCTCTGTTACTGAGTACGGTCATTTCGTGGCAATATTTGCATAAGCTCCAAAAGAATCTGTTCTCCTTATAACAGGACACATTGGTTATATTACCAAGGCTTTGACTGGAATGTCATATTTGAAACATACAGGCTCAGATATGACAAGACAGCATTTCAGGAACAAAGATTGGACTTTCTGGAATACAGCCACTCAGAAACACGGGCCCGGTACCTTGTTTATAGAGATTCTGGCAATCTTACCCGTTAAGTAAGGAAGCGTGCTTCTCTGGAAAGTGCAAGTAACCTCCGAATACTTTGGGGGACCTGAAAGAGAACTCCACTCAAATCTGTAAGTACTGCAGGCAAAATCTGATGGCAAATCCTTGGCTTGGCTTTTCTGGCCTCTAGAGGCTTTCACAGTTCAATCTATGATTCCTCATAAAAATTTCCAGCAAAGCATACTTTAAAAAGCCTGTACAAAAAATTGCTATTCTTGTAGCTGTTATGTAAATAATTGGAGCAAGTTGTATTGAAACTACACTGGACTTGCAAACCTGTTAATCCTGATTTGGCTATCTTTTGAAAAATGAGGGTGATTTAAGAGAGAAAAAATTATGGTTCTGTAGAAGCTATAGTAGGCATTCATGGATATTAGATTCTAGCTCTTTTCATCCACAAGATTCATCTATTACTAATCATAATGTCTCCTTGTGCTCATCTATGTCTGACACCTGCGAGTTCCCTGGCCACAATCAAACATTTTACTTTAAAACTACTCCCCAAATACTAACTAGATTTGCCTTGTCACAGGTGGATCCTAAATAACAAGTTCCAAAGGGAAAGTCCCCAACTTATCGATACACACAGGATGGACCATATGAAATTTGGGATGAATGTATTTGGTTCACTCCTACTAGTGGTGAACTCAGTAAAAGGTCACTCTCTGTTGGGAACAAACCAATCACACTTGTGATACATGGCCTAATAACAGCCGACCTATGGGAAAAATTCGCTGTTATATGTGTTCTCATATCATAGTCTTAAAAAAGTACTGATTGGTTTCGGACTGACTTGGATAGACAGCCCAGCACGCTTTTGTTAGTCTCTAATGGTGCTCAGTGGCTATGCGGCTCCAATTTATGGCCTTTGCTGCCACGTATGTGGATTGCACGATGCACACTAGGCTTTAGCTGGATGCAAGGTAGAACTACATTTACTACATCTCCTCCTGCTATCACACCCAACCTGCAGCAGCGCTGAACCAGGTCTGTCTTCCACTGTATGACCATCTTTCCGCAATTTTCCTTCCCTAATTAGGAATCGAAAGTGTCGTCTTGCACATGGAAGTCCTAAACAAATTTATTATGAAGGCATTAAATGATGCACAACATAGCATTTCGCTGCTCAATTTAGAAGTATCCCAAATGTGTAAGGCAGTCCTCCAAATCCAAATGGATCTGGATGTCTTGACAGCAGCACAAGGGGGCACCTATGCCATTATAAAAACTGAATGTTGTGTCTATATTCCTGACTACTGTCAAAATATTTCTGGCTTCCTATCCCAACCACCAAATTAAATCCATGTCTTATCAACCCTAACTCTAAACGATTTGTTGAACTCCAAGTGAGGACCAGGTTTCTGCACTACTTCAATACATTATACATTGGGTTAAACATACTGCTTGTATTTCTTACTATAGTTTGTTGTCTGTTTCATTGTCTGTCTTCCGCATGTGAAAAAAGTTTCACCTCCTGGACCACCTGTCGTCAAATGATTCTCTCGTCTCCAGAAGCTCTGTATACCTTGTCAGCCTTGAACTCCACAGGTGAAGCCTTCCAGTCCACTGAACATCCTACCTGTACCTATGACCCCATTTAGGGACAGCTCTGCAACCTTGTAAAGCCATAAGTAGTTACAGAAGACTGACCATCGTCCATATCTCCAAACCTCTCCAGTCCAAATGGGTTCAGGGTGTGTTTATGATATGGATTAGGGCTGCCCAGCTAGGGAAGCCCAAGGTGATCTGGCCTACATGCCAAACTATATGAGCAGGTGGAATAGGGCTGACTCAGGGTGAGAAGCTCAGCGCATCCTCACCTACATGCTGATCTACAGGGCCAGATCCGTATCTAAAGTAATATGACTGCACAATGACCAGACCCCGTCTGCACTGAAATCATTTAAAGACATTTTACCACATCATTTCTTTTTCCAGTAAAAATAAATCATGTACCCATGACTTATAAAACTAGCCCTAACTCTCAACTCAGGGCAGCAGCAGGAGGTTTGAATGCTCATGGGCCCCATCCCCAGGGAGCAGCAGCAACTCTTCACTACCCATGGGTCCTGTCCCCATGCTATCCCATACTATTCTCTAAATAATAGAGCACCAGTGCCAGACATTCAATGTCCGAGAAATCTTTCATTCGAGTCTTCAGCTCGCTGAGCCCATATCAACAATTATAACATGGAAAACAAAAAACCGTCCCAGAAAATGGAAGACACACAGAAATCACACCTGAATAATCCACAATGAAAGATGTCCGTTTTAGACATTCCCTGAACGTTCGAAAGACAGAGAAAGTCACAAACCCAAAAACTGTAGCAAATGTCAAACCTAGGCTAACTGGTCAGGGTGAGTTATGAGACTGTTAAAATGTGGCTCTGAAAACCTGTGTCAATGAAGTTTGCCGTGATAGCAGAGACACAATTCTGAGAAATCCTCTGACATCACAGTGGAGAAGAAAAACAAACTGGCCTCGTCTACACAGTGCAAGATTTGTCCCAAATACCATATTCAACTCACATTCCACATCAAATGCAGGTTTCCAATGGAACATGAAAGGTGCTGGCCAGTGGTGCAGTGGTGAAGTCCACAAATTCTGGGTCGGCACCCAGGGCAGACCATGCAGAATGCTGGAGGTGAACCTCCTCACCGATGGTCCAGATATTCTGGGGCAGGCGTCCAAGATAGTGTAGAGGCAGATGGGAAGCAATGTCAGACAGCGTTATTCTTGCCCAGCTAATACAACAGCATCACCACCAGATGTGAGCACAGCCATAAACATCTGCCAAAACAAAACTAGTGAAAAGTTTCAAAGAATAGAAAAACTGAACCTCTGGAAAAAAACATGCAAGTAAGAAGAATAAGATTTCTAGGAATAAGCTTAGACAAACAGGTGCAAGCTATGGAAAAAGAAAACTAGCAAAGCTTTAGGGAAAGAAATTCCAGAAAACACAAAGAAACAGAAGGGTATTCTGTGCTCTAGGAATGTAAGATCTGAAACACCAGAAACGTCCACAATGGATAAAGCAATCTCTGGGTTGCATGCAATCCCAGTCAAATTTGCAGCAATCTTTCCCAGAAAAATAGAAGAGAAAATCCTAAAGTCTCTATCCAGCAACAAGGGACCCTGAATACCCAAAGGAATTCTGAGGAGAACGAACAAAGCAGGACGTATCACACTTTGATTTCAACATGTAGGACGAAGCGCTTGGTACCGAACCAGCACAGCCTGCTCCCAAAAACAGGCACAAAGCCCAATGGAACAGAATGGAGAACACAAGGGTCAACTCAGACATATATGGACAGCGCATTTGCAATGAGGAAGGCAAGAGGAGACAGTGAAGAAAGGAGAGTCTCTAAAATAAATGGTGCTGGGAAGACTGCACAGCCACATGTAACACAATAAGAGTAGATCATGATGTTACACACACACCATCTCGAAATGGATTAAAGCCTTCAACGGAAGTCTTGAAACAGTGAAAATTCTAGGAGCAAACACAGGCAGCTGGCTCTTTGCCATCTGGGGTAGCCGCCTATTTGGAAGAAGCATGTGTGACTGGGCAAGGGCAACAAAGAAAAGAAGAAAGAATCAGGACTCCATCCAACGTAGAAGCTTTTGTTTAGCTGGGGAAACCGTCCACTCAATGCAAAGACAGCACAACAACAGAGAGAGGATGTTTCAAACCACACGTCTCCACAAGTGAAAAAACAACAAGCCCATTAAAACTTGGCAGAAGATGGAAACAGAGATTTACCCCAAGAAGACAGAAAGGTGGCCAACAGCTGTATGAACACATGTTCAACACCATTAAGTATAAGGCCAACGCAAAATCCTCACGGCAATGAGATGACAGCTCCCTGTGTTCAGAATGGCTAAAAGGAACAAAACAGCAAACAACAAGTGTCAGAGAGAAGGTGGAGAGAAGGGAAGAGTCCTGCACCTCTGGTAGGAGTGCAAACTGGTGAGGGCACTAGGCATAGCCATGTGAAATTGCCTCAGAAATTTCCAAATCCATCTACCTTATGATCCAGCTTTTCCTCTCCAGCGTGTTTATCCAAAGAACTGCGAAACACTAATGCACACAGATCCATGCCCCACTGTGTTCACCAAAGCCTTACTCCCGATATACAAGACTTGGAAGCCGCCCTGGTGCCCATCAAAGGACCAATAGAGAAGGAAGTTGGGCTATATCCACACAAAGGCAAAACACTCAGCTGTAAGAAACAGTGCAGTCCAGCGATTTGTGACAGCAGAATCACTCCTGAGGGTGGGAGGGGAACTGAAACAATCCCAAGGGAGAAATCAAATACCATCGCATCTCACTTACAAGGAGAAGATTAAAATAAGGACCAACAAACAGGTAGAACGTGATATGGGATTGGTGGTTCCCAGAGGGAATGGGTGGCAGTGGACGGTGGGAGAAAGAGTTGATTAGGCACAAGTGTGGGGTGTGGGCCTGTAATTAGGCTTACTGTGGGGAAGAAGATGTAGCATACACAGAAGTCTAAATCTATGAGGATGTAAATCTGAAAGCTATAGGATTTTCTAATGCTAGGTTATTGAAATCAATTCACCTAAAATCAAAACTCCATAAAGGCAAGCAGGTTTAAGGGATAAAGTTTGCAGGCTGAAAGAGTTTAGAGATTATGAACTTCAAAGGATTGATAATCACCTCGAAATGTTTAATGATGCAACATAAAGGTAGACCATTGCAAAGAGATGAAGAGGAACACTACAAACAGAACATGACCCCTGCTAAACTCCTGAGCCAACTGAAAATGTTGATGTCCACGATGTTACTGGTAATTACCTTTTTGAATAATCAATGCAGACCAACATCTTCCCAAGTTCAAGCCAAAGGTTGGTCCAAAAGTCCAATTAAGGGCCAGCCCTCTGGTGTAGTGGGTAAGTGTCCATGTTCCACTTGGGCGGCCTGGGACTCTCAGGCTGGCATCTCAGGTACAGATCCAATTAGGAGCATTAGGAAATATTGATTTCAAGGTATGGTGCCGACTGAGATCATGAAGAAGTAGAAATTGTGAGGATACCTTATGAATACACACCAGGAAATGAACCATGAGAATATTACAATCTATGAACACATCAGGTACACTTCCCCAAATGATGAAGGAAGGAAAACATCTGACCTGCCAAGGTGGAAACACCAGACTGCTATGAGTTGACATGATCATTGCTCATCAGAGGATTGCTTGGATAACTTCAGCTTCACAGGGACTCCAGGACTTTCTGTGGGGAAAGTCGACACATTTGGCCACATCCACAGAAGATAAGAGATAAATCCCAGGACTATCTTAAAGGAAAGAAACCACTGTCTAGAAGGAATGTAGTAGATCTTTCAAGGTTTGAGGAGAAAGTTGGAAACCGACAAGAAGTCCAGAAAAAGGAAAACTATCGCACCTGGAAAGGGGGAGTCGTCAGACTGGTATGAGATGGCTCTGTAACACTGTGTGCATTGAGGTTGTCAGGACAACTTAGAATTCTGAGCGTGTTTATGACATCACGGTGACCACGTCACCAAAGTTGGCCATAGGTTTCCAGCTCTAGGATTGACCTGGGCTAGGATATTCAGGTGAGTGGTACACATAAACAGCTTTTCCAAACACAAACCGGGCACAGAAACTTGAAGACATCAAAGAGACGCTAATTCAAGGGATGAGAAAGGAATCATTGGGAAGAAGAGACAATAGAGGGTCAAGTACTCAGAGGAAAACATTGTCATCTACGGAAGTCTAGGGAGGCCATGCTGATTCAAGCTGGAAATGTGTTCTGAAAAACGAGGCCGGACCCGGGGCTTATCAGACCTACGTTGTTCTTCTGCCTTACCCATAATACAAAGTCAAGACTGATCAATTGAGGACATTGAAGAGAAGAATCGAGGCCTCCTTTCCTAGGCCCCTAGCATTCTTGAAGAGAATTCTCACTTTCCACAGCTCTCAATTCACGGGGGCCCACTGGGTATATGCCAATATTTCACAAGAGAGCTCATTGATGCCCTGAAGGAATGGAACCCTGCCATGCTTGGGTATGTCTCTTGGTTTGGAAGGGCTCTAGAAGTGTGCTGAAAAGTACCCTTTTGAAGAGGCCTTCCATCCTTTGTGAAGGCTGGCCTCCCAGGTTACAGGGCTCAGTGGGATCAGTGAGATTCTCTCCCCATATCTCTTACCGTAGAAGGAGTATTGATTATGTGTTTTGAAACCACACATAGAAAGGATGGCAGAAAATTAGAACATTACCATTATACTTAAAGAAAAATAAACATGCCACAGCTGAGGATGTAAATCAAACAAATAACAAACCCTGTAGAAATAAAGTAAGCCAGTATCTAGACATAATCTAGTGGAAAGTTCAAGGATCAGTGGTCAAGCACGAGACTTCCCAAATCCAGAAAAGGGACAGAAGGTCTCTCACCTGCAGAGAGGAATTCATCAGATTCATCTAATTTGTGTCGGAACCATTGGGCCCGTGAAAGTGGTTGCCAGGATAACCTCGAACCTGGAGTTTATCATCTCACAATGTCAAACGAACCATGATGACCACGTGTAGTCAGTGCTCAGTTGGATCTAGGCTGGGATAGCAAAGATTCCCTCAAGTGAACGATGGAAATTCCAGGACAACACCCAACAATCACGAAAGGACTCACACCTTGGCCTACAGAACATATGGTGATTAAAGAAATGCAAAATTCCTAAAATGGAGTAGAGGAGAACGCACTGATAAGCATGTCAAAGGACAAGCTCATAAAGAACATGACGATTAGACCATGGAAAAGCAAACAGGGTCCCATAAAATGGAAGGCCAACAGAAATCACACCTCAATAATCCACAGTGAAAGATGTCAGTCTTTAGACAGACTCTGCTTGAACGATTGACAGTCCGGGAAAGTCACAAACTCAAAACTGTGGGGAAGGTCTAACCTGGCCTAACTGGGAAGGGTGAGTTATGAGACTGCTCCACGCGTGCTCTGAAACGCTGTATCCACCATGCTAGACTGGACAGCAGAGACACAATTCTGAAAAATCCTCCGACATCACAGTGGGCCAGAGAAACAACCTGGCCTCATCTACACAGGGCCAGAGTTGGGTTCAAGTAGCATATTCAAGTCACATTCCACTCAACCACAGGTTGCCAATGCAGCACGAAAGGGTCCAGCCAGTGGGCCAGCGGTGAAGTCCACGTGTTCTGGGTCAGCAGGCCAGGGTCGGCCACGTGGAATCCTGGGAGTGAGCCTCCTCAATGCTCGTCCAGCCATTCTGGGTCAGGCATGCGAGCTAGTGTAGAGGCAGATGGGAAGCTATGTTAAACAGCGCCACTCTTCCTCGGCAAAGAGAGCAGCACGGCCAGCAGATTTGAGCACAGCCATAAACTTCTGCCAAACAAAACCGATTAAAAGTTGCAAAGAATAGAAAAGCTGAACCTCAAAAAAAACCCATGCCAGTGAGAAGAAAATGATACCTGCGAATAACCTTGGACAAACAGGAGAAAGCGATCGAAACCAAAAACTAGCAAAGTTTTGGGGAAAGAAATTCCACAAGACACAAGGAAACGCAAGGCTATTCCGTGCACTTTGAATGCAACAACGGACACACTTGAAACGTCCATACGGCATAAAGCTCAAGTAAAAATGGGAAGCAATTGGATATATTGGACTATATGAGGAAGCCATTTGGTATAGACCTAATTCGGCCTGGTTTTGTTTTTTCCAAAAGGGCCTGACTATGGCCATTTAGCACGCATTGCATATCTGCTTAGACATTTCCTATGGCCCTTGAGATAAAGGTGCAACTTCCCCCCACATTAGCATTTCTTTAGGGATAAGCATTTCTCCCTTGGCTAGGAACTGATTGCTGCACTGACCTTTGACCACCCAGCTCACCTGTGACCAGTCAGCTGGAAACAACAGACTGCCACACTACTGTGTTCACTGAGACAGAAGACCTACCTGCTATTTCCATCAATCGCTGTGCCAACAGAGCAGTCTCGTGACTATTGTAAATGGGACATTTCAATTCTATGTGAAACATCCTCTATGAGGAGAATACAACCAGTCTGTGCACCCCACTTCTCTGATGCTCTTTCTTCCTTTGGGTAGAAAGGCCCCGGGTTATAATCCTAAGATTGAAGCTCAGAATAAACTCTCCCAAATTTTCATTTACAGATTGGTTACGGATTATTTTTGTCGACAAAGCAATGTCTGGATTCCATGCAGTCCCAGTCAAAGTTGCAGCAATCGTTCCCACAGAAATAGAAGAGAGAATCCTAAAGTTTCTATCCAGCAACAAAGGACCCTGAATAGCAAAAGGAATCCTGGGGGAAATGAACAAAGCAGCAATTATCACACTTTCTTACTTCCACATATAGGACGAAGAGCTAGGTACTAAAACAGCACAGCCTGGCCAGCAAAGGAGGCACACAGATGCATGGAACAGAATCGAGAGCCCAGAAATGAACTCACACATCTATGGACAGCCCATTTTCAACCAGGGAGCCAAGAGGAGAAAGCGGAGAAAAGAGACTCTAGACAGGAAATGGTGCTGGAAAGACTGCACAGCCAGATGTAACACAATGAGAGTAGACAGTGATGTTACACCAGGCACACACACCACCTCGAAATGGATTAAAGTCTTGAATGGAAGACTTGAAACCCTGAAACTTCGAGGAGAAAACGCAGGCTTCTTGCTCTTTGCCTTCTGGCTTGGCCGCCTATTTGGAAGAAGCATGTGTGCCTGGGCAAGGGCAACAAAGGAAACAAGAAACAAGCGGGACTCCATCCAACACAGAAGCTTCTGCCCCGCCAACGACACCATCGACTCAGTGCAAAGACGTCACAACAACTGCGACAGCAGGTTTGCAAACCACACATCGGAGAAGGGGTGAATAGCCAAAGATGCAATGGAGTCATACGTCTCCACAGGAGAAAAATCAACGAGCCAAATAAATCCTGGGCAAAAGATGGAAACAGACAGCTCTCCCAGGAAGATAGAAAGATGGACAACAGGCTGTATGAAAACATGCTCATCAACATTAAGTCTCTGCTCAATGCAAATACAAACGGCACTGAGATAGCAGCTCACAGTGGTCAGAATGGCTATAAGGATGAAGAGAGGAACCAACAATTTTCAGAGAGGAGGTGGAGAGAAGGGAAGCCTCCTGCACTGATGGTGGGAGTGTAAACCGGTGCAGCCACTACGCGAAGTGGTGTGGAATTGCTTCAGACTTTTCAGAATCCATCTACCACATGATCCAGGTACTCCTATGTGGCGTATATATCCAAAGTACATGCAAATGCTAATGCACAGAGATCCGTGCACCGCTGTGCTCACCACAGCCTTACTCCCGATATCGAAGACAGGGAAGCCTCCCTGGTGCCCATCAAGGGACAAGAAAGATGGGCTATAGCCACACAACGGCATAGCACTCAGCTGCAGGAACAGATGCCTTCCAGCCATTTGTGACCAACAGAATGGCTCCTGAGGGTTTTAGGGGCATGGAAACAAGCCCCAGAGGGAAGGTCAAATACCATAGGGTCTCTCTTACAAGGAGAAGAGGAAAAAAAGGACCAAGAAACAGGTAGCACGTGACATGGGATTTCTGGTTCCCAGAGGGAAAGGTGGCGGGACCCAGAGGGAGAAATAGTTGATTTGACACAATTGTGTGGTGAGGGCCTGTAATTAGGCTTACGGTGGTGAAGATGATGTAACGTACACAGAAGTCTAAATCTATGAGGATGTAGATCTGAAAGGTATAGGATGTTATAATGCTGGGTTATGGCAAACAATTCACGTAAAATCAAAACTCCCAAAAGACGTTAAGGTTCACGGCTTAAAGCTTTGGAGTCTGTAAGAAATTAGAGAAGATGAACTTCGAAGGATTGGTAATCACCTCAAAATGCTTAATGACGCTACAGAAAGGTAGACCATTGCAAGGAGACGAAGAGGAACACTAACAAGAGAACGTGTTCCATGCTAAACTCGTGAACCAGCGGAAAATGCTACTGTCCACGATGTTACTAACTGCCTTCACGAATGATCGAAGCAGGCCAACATCTTCCCAACATCAGGCCAAAGGTTTGTCCAAAAGCCCAATTCAGGGTCGGCCCTGTGGTGTAGCAGGTAAGTGCCCAAGTTCTGATTGGGCGGCCCGGGCTTCACCTGCTATCATCAGGGTTGCAGATCAGATTGCTAGCATTAGGAAATACAGATGTCACAGTATGGTGGGCACAGAGATCATAAAGAAGTAGAAATTCTGAGGAGGCATTTTCAATACACACCAGAAAATGAACGCTGAGAATATTACAACCTATGAATGCATAAGGTACAATTTCCCAAATGATGAAGGAAGGAAAACATGTGACCTGCCCAGGTGGAATTGTCAGACTCCTAGGAGATGACACCCTCATTGTGCATCAGAGAATTGCCTGGGCAAATTCAACTTGGGAGGAGCTCCAGGAATTTCTCTGGGGAAGGTCCACCCATTTGACCACATCCACAAAAGATAAGGGAGAAAACCGGGGATAATCTTCATGGAAAGAAACCCGTGTCTAGAGGGAATGTTGTAGACCTTTCAAAGTTCGAGGAGAAAGTTAGAAACCGACAAGAAATCCAAAACTGGCAAAACTATCCTACTTGGAAAACGGGAGTAGTCAGACTGGTATGAGATGGCTCTGAAACACTGAGTGCATGGAGGTTGTCAGTACAACTTAGAATTCTGAGGGTGTTTATGATATCACGGTGAACATGTCACCCA